>NC_050103.1:86924517-87549517 GCF_902167145.1 Zea mays | reverse complement strand
TTGGCCATTGCAAAGGTGGGGCCTTGACTTGTTAGGTCCGTTACCACCGGCCCAAGGGAACCTGAGGTATGTTGTAGTAGCTGTGGAGTATTTTTCTAAATGGATTGAGGCGAAGCCTTTAGCCACAATAACTTCGGCTACCGTCCAAAAGTTTTTCTGGCAAAATATTGTTTGTCGTTTCGGGGTGCCAAAGGCTATCACTGTGGACAATGGAACACAGTTTGACTCCGAAGCTTTCAGGGATTTCTGTGACCAAATTGGTACGAAGATCCATTTTGCATCAGTTAGGCACCCGGAGTCAAATGGACTCGTTGAAAGAGCCAACGGCATTATAATGACAGGAATAATGAAGTTAATCTTCAATCAACCCAGAGGAAAATGGCCAGATCAGTTAATCAAAGTGGTGTGGAGCCACAACACGACAACATCAAGGTCTACGGGCTTCACTCCATTCAAGTTGTTATTCGGTGACGAAGCAATAACTCCAGAGGAAGCTAAAACCGGATCAATAAGGATAGTAGCTTCGGCAGAATCAGATTCCGAAGCTGCTTATTCTATAGAAAAAGATGCTTTAGAAGGGATCAGACTGCAAGCCGTGGAGAATATCAATAAATATCAAGCTGAAACAGTTAAATGGCGGGATAGAAAGGTTCGGCTAAAAAATATTGGGCCAGGGCACTTGGTGCTTCGGAGGGTGGCCAACTCGGAAACAGTGGGCAAATTGCAGTTGAAATGGGACGGGCCTTTCTTAGTAGCATCTTCGTCAAGACCCGGTTCATACAGATTGAAAGATATGGACGGCAATGACATTCCTAGATCTTGGAATGCGGATGAGCTTCGGCGATATTATGTATAATTCGATGTAATTTTTCATATTTTTTAGTTCTTCTTTCATGGCACCCTTTTCCTTTCCGAAGGGGGAGAAAGGTTTTTAATGGGGCCATCACATGTAATTTTCTTTTTTAGTTCTATAAGAGCAAAATCCCCCAAAGAATGTAAATGTAAAAGCTGAGAATGCACCATCGAGTGCCAAAAAGGAAAAACGAAGCTCCAAAGACGTTCCTAAGGGAATGCAGAGCTTACAGCGAAAAGTCAACGCTGATTCCGCCAAAAGTAAAGGCGAAGAAGCTCCAAAGACGTTCCTAAGGGAATGCAGAGCTTACAGCGAAAAGTCAACGCTGATTCCGCCAAAAGTAAAGGCGAAGAAGCTCCAAAGTCGTTCCTAAGGGAATGCAGAGCTAAGGTGTGATTGTTTTTAAGAAAATAATGGCTATGAATATGGCTTCGGATACGTGTTTGGCCATTCATTTGCACATCACATTACATCATAGCATTTGCATTCATAAACATTCATCTAGGCATATGTAGGATAATCATCTTCATCGCATAAAATGGTTGCTTCGGCAAGAAGAGAAAAAAGAAAGGGAAAAAAGAGCTTCGTGCACAAAGAAGAAGGGAAAATGTTGTTTTCTATGAAGGAGAGCTTCGGGAAAAAGAAAAATGTTGTTTTCTATGCTTCGTTGCGTACGAAAAGAAGGGAAGGTGTTTTTTCGCCTTCGGCTCAAAAAAGGAAATTTCGTCCACATCAAAGCATTTCTCATACATCAGTGAAAGGTTGAGGATATATTACAAGGTATGAACAGCATACATTAAAAACAAGTTTTTGTTTACATTTACAAAAGTTATCTCAAAAGTTTTTCAAGTACTGTCTGCAGTCTACTATCTAAATCTCCAAGGAGCTTCGGCTTCGGCGTTATTTTTGATCATCAGCTTCGGCTTCGTCATCCTACATGAATAAGGTCGTTGGAAGTCAGAATCAAGTTTACAGGAAAAGGTAAGCACAAGGTATGATTTCTTACTGGATCAAGGTGGCTACGAGCTTCGTCTCCAGCTTTCTCTCGACCACCTTTTGTCCATATCATTTTTACAAATCGATTCGAGATGCTTCGGGCGAGATCAGGGATGTCATCCAAGATTGATGGTGACAAAGTAAAATTTGGCCTATTGACAATTTTCCCATGATCACAGCCAGCCTTCATGAAGGCTGCAGCAGTCCCTCGAGAAGCCACCCAGGCACAGAAGTCACCATGCCCAGCTATGACTTCGTCGAGCTCGTCAATCTCCCCCTCAATGTGTTCGAAGGTTTTTGGTAGATCTTCAGCTGAGGGGGTAAATTTTTCGCTGCTAGCTCCAACCGAGTAAAAAATCTTTCTTAGTCGTTGAATGCACTTGTTGCTAAATTCCAGGCATTTTTCTTGAAGATTTGTCAGTAGTTTTCTTAAGTCCGAATTTTGCTGAGCTTCGGCTTCAAGTTTTGCATTGAGATCTTGTTTTTCTCGTTCGAACTGCTCAGACTGGCGGAGAAGCTTCGAGTTCAGTTCTGATATTTTTGCTTCAGCTTCCGCCAGTAAGCCTTCGGCTGCCTGGAGCTCAAAGTTCTTTTTCTCAATAGCATCTGATTGCTCCTTTATTTTGTTTTCCAAACTTCCGATTACAATTTCATGCTTTTTATCTTCAAGATCTTGCTGCATTTGCAAGGCTTTGCTCAATAACATACTCTACACAAACACAACCTTCGTCAGACATGTTTTTATTAGAAGCAATAAAGGTTAAGGGACAAGTCATTCACCTTGAAGTTGGAGTAAAATAAACTACCAACGACATGTTGTCGTCGGTAGCGGCTGATGTCTGTTTCTAGCTTCGGGAATCCAATACTCTTGGATAGAGTACTGATAACTTTGGCCCCTGTTTGGTCCCGAATACACTCTAATTTCTCGTCATCAACGCCTCCGAAGAGGAGTGCCCCAAGTTTGTATCCACAGGATTGGGCATACTCTTTAAGCTCTTCTATTTCAGCTTTTGTTAGATGTTCTCCAACTAAGTTTTGGAACGCGAAGGCTTCGTTTTCTGAAGCTTCATCAGCAATTTCTTTTCCTTTCTTTGATGCTGCGGTCACAGTCTCTTCGGCAGCAGTGGCAGCTTCTTCTGCAGCCATGTCTAGCAGCATTTGGTCAATATGTTCAATTGTGCTCTCTAAATTCAAATCTTCAGCTGAGGTAACTTCGGCGGCTGCGACCTCCGAAGGTGCAATTTCAATATCTGCCCCCTCTGCAGCTGCTCGTGTTTTTTGGGCCGAAGCTCTTGGCGGCGTTTTGTCAATTACCTCTGTCACGGTAATGATTCTTTGTTTCCTTGCCTTTTTCTTCGATTTCTCGGGCTCCTTGTCCTTCTGAAAAAACTTTGTCAGTTGAGGACCCAGTGGACTTAGCTTCGCAGGTAAGGATTCAGTCATTACCTTCAGAATTTCCTCAACAACAGCAGCAGAAGGTGATGCGGGAGGTTCTTCTGCTTCAGATATTTGTTGCTTCGGAGAAGAAGCTTTCCTTTTCTTCGGAATTTTCTTCGTTACTGGCTCTTTTTCACCTTCATCTAAGGCTTCAGTTACCCTTTTCCTTTTTTGGCCTCCGGCACCTTTGTTCAGATTTTCGTAGTCTGGGTATTCGAAACCCAAGGCGTCCAACACTCGATTTAGCCTTCGTTTCGGGCGAGTGCCGAAGGCTGCGGTCATCAATTGATCTTCTTTTTTGGAATAATTGCCAAGTATTTCATTACACATTGCTTCAATCGTATCTAGCCACTCTTGGCAAGGTGCTTTAAAGTACTTTTTAAACTTGAAATAGTAAGGTAAACGTACGAGTTCACCTTCTTTCTTTTCCCCCTGTAGCTTCGGCATTTCCCATTCTCTCAAACTGGGAAAAACTTTGAATGCTAAAAACTCTTGAACCAGGTCCCTTGTGCTGATATGCTCTGCAATAATTCTGAATTCACTCATTGCTTGTTGTGTTGGACCTTCGGGTGTCATATTGCAGCGAGGTCGGGTTTCTCCGAAGATTAATTCTAGCGGGCTTTGTACAAGCTTTTCCTTGTCGTCATCAACCTTGACATAGAACCACTCTGATTTCCAGCCTACTGCCCACTTGCTTTGGTAGCTAATTACAGGGAACTTTGTAGTTTTCCGATAGGCAAAGTTATAGCAACCAAAATTATCGTGTAATCCATCTTTTCTAGCCTTTGTTTGATAATGTAGCTCGTGAACCCGGCAGAAGCTGTCTGCAAATGGTTCCACTGCTTGGCTTCGGAGCGCCCAGATATAAACAATAAGCCTAACGATAGCGTTAGGGGTCAGCTGATGAAAATAGATACCGAACCTCTTCAGTACCTCTCCAATAATCCCATGTAGGGGGAACCTTAATCCAGCCTTTAGAAAACTTTTAAAAATAACAATCTCATCCTTCTCTGGCTTCGGGGTAGTCTCTTCTCCGCCGAAGCGCAACAACTTCTTCTGATTTTCAGTAAAAAAGCCCGCTTTTACCATCTTGGACAAATCAGCCTTCGAAACAGTAGATTTCCCGAAGTCCAAGTGGCTCGGCTTGCTTGGCATAGCGATGCGGTAATCATCTTCGGAATCAGTTTCCTCAATATCTTCTTCCTCTGCTTCAGCGATTGCTTGTTCTGCTTGTTTTGCATCATCATGAGGGATCTTTTCTGAAGTCACTAGACCCGATCGTTGCATGGCTTCGGAGATGGGAAGCGTCTCCGAAGCTTCAGTTTCTTCCCCCTCGCGCTCAACCCTGGCGGTAGAGCGGACTCTGGCCATTCAATTATGAACTTGTGAAACTTTAAAATTTCCTTCCTCCGAAGCAGGTTTCAAACTGGAGCTTCGTTCGTTTCTAACAGACAAGCTTCGGCGATGGTTAAAAATTTTGGCAGGAAAACAGTGCAAATAGCAATGAATGCTGTGGTAACTTCACACCTACTCGTCTGTTTATATAGTGCTGCAGGTAAGAAGGCAAAGCGCCAGAGTTTTTACACCAGGCGCACACCCGCTTGCGCTCGCTGCGCGGTGGACCGCAGGGACAAACAGTAAACTCTGCAAGGTGGGACCGCTGCGTGTTGGGAAATTAAATCGTTTCTCGGCAACGAGCTCAGGGAAGGTGTTTTTTGGACCTTCGGCTCCCCGAAGCTTAAGAGACTTTTTTCACGGATCAAGCTCGTTACGAAAAACGATCTAGCACCGCGAAAGGGGCTACTGTTGGGTCTATGCTTCGTCGCCGAAGGTCTTCAAGGGAGAAGCGGCTTAAAATGTGTGAGCAGGTATCTTCGGACTCGTATCAGAAAGGGAAAAGCTACAAAGGTTGACACAGCGCCGAAGCTGTGAAGCAGGAAAGCTTCGGCATGTTCGCAGAAAAGGGAACCGACTTAAAGATGAAAAGGCCATTTAGACCTCGATAGAGTGCTATAGAATTATCACCAAATGTAAAGGGCATGTATGTAATTTTGTATGGGTTGTACCCCGTGCCTATAAATAGGTGAACAGTACCCCCGTACTGTTCACGTTGACTTGGCATTTGCTTTTGCGTCACACTTGTATTTTCATCTCCTTCCAAGCCGAAGGTACATTTATAATTCGATATTGTCTCTATTTCTCTATGATGATATAATAAAGTTAAATGAATGATGTTATATGATTATTCATGCTATCTTTTATGTTTCATATGCTTCGTCTTTCATTAATATATACTGTGATGATGAAGGTTCGTCTTTCATAACCTTCGTTCGGAGATCGTTATATCCTAAGGGAAATAATGCCTCAAAGGACGAAGGACTTTATCGTTTAACATTCTTTGTGTTGCCTTGTTCTTAACTCATAGCATTTGAGAACAAGTCCCCAACAGGAGGTTCCGTCATAGCTGGTATCGGAGCGTAGCCCTTCTTTGCAGATATTATGAGGCATCTTCAAAAGGATTTTCTAAAAGTCTTACCTAGAAACTCTCTTCCTTTCTTACCTAAGTATTCTGAAGAGTCTATCTTAAAGACCAGATAGGAAGAGTGCAATGTATAGAAGGTTGAATCAACTAAGGTTGATTCTGTACTTACACATGCATCATGCTAAGAATTATACTAATAAAATTTTCCCCTTAGAAAGATGTCGCCGCGCACAAGGAAAACGGCGCGCAAGTCAACTGGACCAATCGGTGTGCCCCGACATCAACTGGCCCCTCGACATGAGGACAGTAGCAGCGGGAGTAATGATCCAATAGGGGATCTTGAAGCACGAGTAAATCGACTTCAAGCGGAATTGCAACACAGGACCAATATATGGGTTGCGGATGGAGATAGAATAAATGAATTAAGAAGGGACATCCGCCACCTGCGGGATTAGCTTGCTGATCGGGACTTGGCGCTCGACTGGGCAGTTCAGTCCCGTTTGCTGGCTTGTGCTAAGGAAGCAAGGGCTCAAGCCCGAATCAAGGAACTTAGCTCAGCTGTCGACGACCTGCAGGACTATTGCAATACGTTACATGAGGAAGTCCATGTACTGTATTCGCAATTACACCCTAGTGCACCTGCGCACCCTGTTGAGTCGGAAGCCGGACCCTCCCATGTTGCGGGACACGCGCTTGGTGGGGAGTTAGACCTTTTTGAGCCCCCTCCTTCCATGAGGCTGGTTGACGTATGGTCTCCCACACCCGACGACGAGGCCGCCAAGAGCAATGGGAAGCAGGACTAGTGGTAGTAGAAGTAGTGTAGTGTATTGTAGGTTGTACTAGTGTATAATAGGTAGTGCTATTGTATACTAGGTATTGTATCCTGTTGTAAGAGTCTTGAGTCTGTAACATTACTTTTGGTAATGTAAAAGGGATGGCTTTTTCTTTGGCATATCATATTGCTTTCAAATGTTGCTGCCACAGATGCCTTCCAAGACTCGAGCTCAGGACGGAGCTGGTACCTCCCGGGGGAGGGAATCTACACCCAATCCACCCCCTATTCCTCCCACTCTGGCTGAGGCGATTGCCGCCTTAGTGAACGCAACTGCTGACAATACCCGCTTTCTGAGAGAAATGGCGGGTCAACAATTCCAGCAGCCTGGTGGGCGGGGCTACCAACAGGGCCCCCGCGAAACTTCTTATCTGGACTTCTCGAAGACACGTCCGCCCTTGTTTGTTAAAGCTGAAGATCCGTTGGAAGCAGATGAATGGATACGGGTTATTGAGCAAAAATTTGGTCTTCTGCGCTGTTCAGAGACACAGAAGCCTTTATTCGCAGCGCAACAACTACGCGGCCCTGCCAGCACTTGGTGGGGTAATTTTGTGGCCGTTCAGCCGGCCAATCATCAAATAACCTGGGAAGAATTCAAAGTGGCCTTCCGCGAGCATTATATACCCGAAGGTGTTCTGCATATGAAGCAAGAAGAGTTCATGAAGCTAAAACAAGGAGGAGATACTGTCAATCAGTATCTCAACAAGTTTAATCACCTGTCGCAATACGCAATCGATCAGGTAAACACTGATTTAAAGAAGAAGAATTGCTTTATGAGGGGTCTAAATGATCGATTGCAGAGAAAAATGGCCACCTGCATAGATCTCACGTATGGAAAGGCTGTCAGCACAGCCCTATCTGTTGAAGCAAAATATGCAGGTTCCGGAAAGAACAAGGGATTTGGTGGTGAGAAGTCTAATCAGGGCCAGGCAAAAAGGCAACGGTTTGTGATCCGGCCTTCTAGCCAAAATCGCTCTTTTTCTCGACCGCCCTCATTCCCTTTCAAGCAGCCAATCATTATTCGTCCCAACAATGCCCCCACTACCCCAAGCCAGCCGGGTGCCCCGGGCACTCAATTTCCTGCTTTGCCCAGCTCCTCAACCGGGTGTTTTAATTGTGGCAAGTCTGGACATTTCATCAAGGATTGCCCTTATCCCAAGCAGAATCAAACAAATGCTCAGCAAGGATCTGGGAAATCAGCTCAGCCCAAGGGAAACAATGTGGGGAAGAATACAAAGAAGACGGGGCGGATATACTATACTCAAGTGGCCACTACACCGGAAGGTGAACCGGTGATGATGGGTACGTTTCTCGTGGCCAGTTACCCTGCAATTATTCTTTTTGATTCTGGTGCTTTGCATACATTTATTAGTAAGAAATTTGTGGAGCAACATCACATTGCATGCCATGAATCAAAAGAGGGATTTAAAATTCACTCACCTGGGGGACAAATCTTTACTAGAGAAGTGGCCTATCAAGTGCCCGTATCATTGGCCGGACGGGACTTTCATACCAATATGATCGTCCTGAAAGGCCAAGACATAGATGTTATTTTGGGTATGAATTGGTTGGCCAAGCATAAAGCAACACTCAATACTGATCAAAGAACCATCAGGTTGAGTCATAATCAAGAAGAAATTCTTTTGCCCATCCCTATTCCAAGCAAAATTACTGGCAGAGTTTATGAAGTTATAGTACCGGAAATCAAGGATATTCTGGTAGTATGCGAGTTTCTCGATGTCTTTCCCGAGGATTTGCCGGGACTGCCACCTGAACGGGATGTAGAGTTTGTAATTGAGTTAAAGCCCGATACGGCTCCCATTTCTCGAAGATCGTACCGTATGCCTCCGAATGAGTTGGCAGAGTTGAAGATTCAATTACAAGATCTCCTGGAGAAAGGATTTATCCGGCCAAGCTCATCGTCGTGGGGTTGTCCAGCCATATTCGTCAAAAAGAAGGATCAAACCTTACGAATGTGTGTGGATTATCGACCCTTGAATGAGGTCACCATCAAAAACAAGTACCCTCTTCCAAGGATTGACATTCTATTTGATCAATTGACTGGAGCAAGGTAATTTTCAAAGATTGATCTCCGATCGGGCTATCACCAGATCCGTATTCAGCCCGAAGATATACCAAAGACCGCCTTCACTACGCGGTATGGGTTGTTTGAATATCTGGTAATGTCTTTCAGGTTAACAAATGCTCCGGCCCACTTCACATATTTGATGAACTCGGTATTCATGGCCGAGTTGGATAAATTTGTGGTGGTCTTCATTGATGACATTTTGATATATTCCAAGAATGAAGAGGAGCACGCCCAACATTTACGGATCGTGTTAACGCGCCTGAGGGAACATCAGTTATATGCCAAGTTCAGCAAATGCATGTTTTGGCTGGAGGAAATTCAATTTCTGGGACATGTTCTATCTGCCAGAGAGATTGCGGTAGACCCCAGCAAAGTCAAGGACATTTTGGAGTGGAAACCCCCGACCACTGTTCATCAGGTCCGAAGTTTCCTTAGACTGGCTGGATATTACCGCAGATTTATACCAGACTTTTCTAAGCTTGTGAAGCCAATCACAAGTTTATTGAAGAATGATGTTAAATTCAATTGGTCTTCGAAGTGTGATGAAGCCTTTGAACAATTGAAGACATTATTAACCACTGCTCCGGTATTGGCTCAACCGGACATCACCAAGCCTTTTGATGTATATTGTGATGCATCTGGCAGTGGACTCGGCTGTGTATTAATGCAAGAGGGCCGAGTAATTGCATATGCTTCAAGGCAGTTGCGCCGACATGAGGAGCATTACCCAACTCATGATCTGGAGCTAGCTGCTGTGGTTCATGCCCTGAAAATTTGGCGTCACTATTTGCTGGGAAATATCTGTCACATTTATACAGATCATAAAAGCTTGAAGTATATCTTCACCCAGTCAGAATTGAATATGAGACAGAGGCGATGGCTTGAGCTTATTAAGGACTATGAACTGGAAATTCATTATCACCCAGGCAAAGCCAATGTTGTGGCAGATGCACTAAGCCGTAAGGTTTCCTGTCATTGTCTTACGGTGAAGACCTCTGACAACACTTTATGTCAAGAGATGGAGAAGCTAAACCTGGGAATGGTCCAACAAGGAACTCTGAATCAGTTAAAGCTTGAGTCAGTTCTCTTGCAAAAGATAATTGACGCCCAAAGGGATAATGAGGGCATGAAACACATTCGTGAGAAGTTAAGGGCTGGAAAAGCCAAATGTTTCAAAGAAGATGATCAAGGCATTGTATGGTTTAATAACCGCATAGTGGTGCCAAAGAATGAAGAGCTCCGCCAGCAAATTCTTGATGAAGCACATCTTAGCCGCTACTCTATTCATCCCGGAAGCACTAAGATGTACCAAGACTTGAAGCAACATTACTGGTGGACAAAGATGAAGATCGAAATTGCACGCTATGTGGCGAGATGTGACACCTGCAGACGTGTCAAAGCCATACATTTGAAAGCTGCCGGTCCATTACAGTCACTACCAATACCGACATGGAAATGGGAAGACATAAGTATGGACTTTATCGTGGGATTACCTAGGACTGCAAAAGGGTATGATTCTATCTGGGTTATAATTGATCGGCTTACGAAGATTGCTCACTTTCTGCCGGTCAAGACAGATCACCCGATTACTGTCTATGCCCAATTGTACATTGCTCGTATTCTTAGTCTGCATGGTGTTCCGAAGACCATAGTGTCGGATCGTGGACCTCAATTTGTAGCCAAGTTTTGGGAAGCACTTCACAAATCCTTGGGTACTAAGTTGCTCCATAGTTCGGCATATCATCCACAAACCAGTGGACAGACTGAGAGGATTAATCAAGTACTCGAAGATATGTTGCGAGCATGTGTTCTGGACTTCTCACCGAAATGGGATGAATGTTTGCCTTTGGCGGAGTTTTCATATAATAATAGCTATCAAGAAAGTATCAAGATGGCACCTTTTGAAGCTTTATATGGACGACGATGTCGTACTCCGCTAAATTGGTCTGAACCTGGGGAAAGGTACTTCTTTAGGCCTGATATGGTGAAGGAGGCCGAGGAAAAGGTTCAGAAAATTATTCATAATATGAAGAAAGCACGAGCTCGTCAAAAGGGTTATGCAGACAAACGGCGAATGCCCTTATATTTTCATGAAGGGGACTATGTCTACCTGAAGGTTTCACCAATGAAGGGGGTATCGCGTTTTGGGGTGAAAGGGAAGCTTGCACCCAGGTACATTGGTCCATTCCTGGTCCTTAAGCAATGTGGACCAGTGGCATATCGACTGCAGCTCCCCGAAACTTTGTCTGTTATACATAATGTGTTCCATGTGTCACAATTGAAGAAGTGTCTTCGGGTTCCCGATCGAACCATTGAAGTAACAGATGTTGTCCTTGAACCGGACTTGACATACTCTGAGCACCCTATTCGAGTCTTGGATCAAAAGGACAGGGTTACCCGAAGAAAAACTCTCAAATTCTATAAGATACAGTGGAACCAACATTCTGAAGAAGAGGCTACATGGGAAACTCAAGACTTTTTAGATAAGAATTTCCCAGGCTTTTTAGCCTCATGTAATTTGTAAAGTATATATGGTGTTGTAATAAAGAAGTGACCCCCACATCACCCCTGCCTTGTACCAGAAATAAGGAAATAAAAATGTGACACATTTCCTTTTCCATTACTTACCCTAGGACTTTTAATCTCGGGACGAGATTCTTTTATGGGGGGAAGGATGTAACACCCCTGGTGTTACTATAACTAAAACTTGAGCATGGCATCATAAGCATTGGCATTGCATATGTTTGATACACCTAGAGTGCATTCACTAGGCAAAAATTTCAAACAAGTTATATTGTTTTAGTGTTTTGCACATAGAACCCTGGATAGGGGACTTAACCCTAAATGGGGATTAAAGGGGTAAGACCTAACCCAAATTGAGAAAACCTAAAGGCTTTAGGGAAATAATTATAAAATGTTCCCAAAAATAAAGTTGAATCACATTTATACCCCTGGGATACCAAAAACCCTAAATGGAACCCTGGAAAACCCTAAAACCAAACCCTAGGGACCTATGTGCAAAATTAATCCACTTTTGGACTAAAGTGCAAAAACCAAGTTAAATAAGTGTCTTAAGTCATTTGGGTCACTCATATGTGAATTTGCAATCTAAACCCTGAGATTTGGACTTAAGTGCAAAAGAGCCACACTTTTTCTCAAATGCTTAAGTCTGATTTTCAGTGATATTGACTCAACTTTGGAGCTCTACATCTTCCAAATTATTGAGAATTTGCCCTAGGTCACCACATCAACTGTGTAGATCTATCTTGGGTGAACAACTTTGCTTAAGAGTGCAAAGCATGTTATTCAGAAAAATCTGGAGATAATTAAGGTTGAAGTTGGGCTGTCAGGGTGCCAATGTCTGAATTTTCAGACAGACAGTGTAATCACTGAAACTTTAAGCATGAATCCAAGCTTGAATTATTGAGAATTTGATCAAGATTGCTATGACAGAATTGTAGCTGGATTGTCAGGCTATAATTTTGGTACAGAGAGCTAGCTTAGTCACCACACAAAATTGGGAGAAATAGGCGCTCCAAAGTGCTCTGTCAGGTGTTCTGAATCGGTTCTGCCATGGTACAGTGACCGAATTAAGTTCAGAACACTCCCTCGCCGTCGATCACTCCTCCGCCGCGATTCGTGCCACCGGCGTTAGGACTCGCGCTCGGGGTGGGTGGATAAGGACGTGCGGTGAAAGATCCTTGCCGGCGGTGAGCTGGAGGTCACTCCGGTGACTCACCGTGGCTTTCTTTTCTACCCTACGGCTGTGCAGATAAGCTCGCCGGTGACCACCGCCTCCCGGCCGTGCGCCGCGTGGCTCAACCCTTCCACTGCATCGCCATAAACCCCCACTGCTGTCTAATCAACGTCGGTGAGCCTGCCACGGCGATGGACACGAATTCACCGCGCCAGGTTCTTCTCCATCTCCGACTGCCAGCGTTGCTCGACCAAATTGGCCACCACCGCTTAAGTATCCTATAAATTGAAGCCTAAGCCCGTTCCGCTAGGTAATCGTGCGTCCAGAGAACCCGCTCGTAGCTCCGATTATTCCCCACAGCTCCCCAATTTCCAATTTCCCCCAAATCGACTCTCTGCCGCCGTAAACCACCCATCACCGCGGCCAGTCCTTTCCAGGTTAGTTCATCTCTCTCTCTCCCTTGTTTAAGCACCCTGGTTACTCTGTGATGCTTGCCGAGCCTTCAATTTAAACTAGGAGACCACCAGTCGCCGGGAACACGACGATCTAGCCGCCATGCTCTCGGTCACCGTGGCCAGAGCTCCTTAGTTGGTCTTGGATGCAATTAGGTTGGGGGAAATGATTAAGGTAGCCCCAATTTCATGTCTGTTGCTCGGAGAACCTAGCCGTTGCCCCAATCGGCCAGTCCAGGAACTCGCCGGAGCCTCTCCGCGCGTGAACGCCGTCGTGGACTTTGGTCTGCGAAGAGATAGAAGGTGGAGGGCTTATCTGCAATCTGTCAGTGACTTAGTACAATAGTGAATGGACCTATTTCTATTTAGCCGTTAAGCCGAGGGCCTTTCCGCAAGACCGCCAGTGCGGGCGAGCGCGCGGGCGCCTTTCTCCTCTGAACTGGGCCGCTGGGCTGAAATCAGCCCAGTACTATTCACCAGTTTTTCCTTTTCTTTTTATTCCAGAGCCAAAACAATTATAGAAAATGGTAGAGAAATGGTAAAATTGTGAAACCAATTTTCCTAGACTCCTTATTTTCACTAGTATTTAATAAAAATAGTTTCATGATTTTTAGTTTAAACAGGGAATTTTAGGGCATTTAAAATAGGTTAAAGAAATAGTTCTGGAATTTTAGAGAATTAATAGTAATGCCAAAAATGTTCAAAATTTTTATATGAACTCCCAACATTATTTAGAAGCCTTGGGTAGAGTTTGAATTGATTTGGACCATGTTTGATAACTAGAACCCAACCCCCCCCCCCCCCCCCCCCCGTGCCCTTTGAACTCCTTTACTGACTCCGGAAACCCTAAGTTCTCGGAGTTCCGTGAAGGAAAGTTGTATTCAAGACTTAGATAATAAATCTTTATTATCTTCGCACTCTCATGCGCATTACATGGCATTCATTCTTATATATGTATATATATGGTTATGTTAGAACGCGAAGAAGTGGAAGTCACTGAAGTAAAGACATCACCACCCTCGGATTCTCAGGCAGGCAACTGCTTCTACTTTGATATTTGTGGATCCGAGCCAGACTCACCTGTTAACGAAGGCAAGCCCCGGTGCATTTGCCACCTCCCTTGATGTTTTTAAAATCTTTCTCACTTGCTTGCTGCATTAGGTGATAGGAGTTGAATGCTTAAACAATTCATGCATTACCTTCCTTGAACTTGATTATCTTCCTTGAAACCCTGTTTTTTTTACAAAAAGGTTTTTCTATGCTTAGTATTGCTTTAGAAAAACAAAAAGATTTGTTTTACAAAAGATGTTTGGCAAAGTGGGAGGGTTGTTTTCAAAAATAAAACTTGATGGTGAATCCATCACGGCCGTGATGGATTCAACATCGGAAAAGATGTACCTCTGCCAGGTACCAAATTTTTGGGTTGAAAAGATTAAGCTGAGACCGGGCGGGTGACTTGCACGAGAAAGAGAGTCTCGGTGTAGTGTCTCCGTCTGAGTCGATTAAGGACCTTGTCGATGTAGGCCTGCTGACCGAGGACCCTTTAACTGGTCACATGCCTCGTCATGGATAAGCCTTGCCTCGGGCAGACTAAGGCCAGAATAAGATAACACGAAATGGGCGTGGAGTGGTGGCGAGAGTAGCGTGTACCCTCCGTGGCAAGAGGCTGGACGGTGGTGTATCTGTGCTCTCGGTTTGCGTGAACCTGATCTGGTCTTAAGAACCCCGGTGGCGGGTTGACATATGCAAGGGTTAAGTGCTACATATGTCGTGTGATTGGAGATCCTCAGCTGAGTATAATCGATTCGGATCGCCGTACCTTCGCGGTTATGAAGACTTGGTCACTGACTTACACGTAGCATTCCACTAAAGATGATGGGTTTTTGTTAAGAAATTGGCTAGTGCAGGACCAGTGATTGAACTAGGGTAGAAAGAACTCTAGTTGCAGGTAATTGTACTTAACTTGACAAATAAAATTGGATTTTTAAGGATCCACTTTAGTAAGCATTTCTGCAAAACAGAGTCTTTGATTATTGAAAAGCCTTACCTTGACTCCCTTAAGCCAGCATACCCTTGAGAGTCTTTTCCTTAGTCGGGTAAGACTTGCTGAGTAATTCCATACTCAGGGTTGATCCCTTCGTTGTTTTTAGGTGAGGAAGTAGCAGATTTCTGTTGCTTCTGTACCAAGGTGGTTCCCCATGAGGAAAAGCAAGAGTGAAGATGCGGGAGGACTTGGTCCTCCATATAGAACTTTGGTTTAAAACTTATCGGGAGGAGTTTTTGCCTCCCTCAGTTATGTAATAATACTACTCTACACTCGCTTATATTTCTGGTATGTAATAAACAACTTGAGCTTACTTTTTAATAAATGTAAGTTTATGTAATCGCTTCCGCATTTCTTTATCTCCGATGTTCTGTAATGTCTGCAAGACGGGTGAAACGTTCCTGGAAAGGTAAGGAAAGATACCGAACTTGTCAAGTGGTTTAGGAACACCTACAGGGTGTCTGATGTCTGTTAGACAAGGACAACTGTAGGTGGGCCTAATTACTTGGGAGGTTCCGTCACAGGCACGCCTTCCACCTCGGCGCCTGTTGTCAGACATATGTAGAAAGCATACACACATCAGACCTTACCCTGCAGTCTTTCAGCATAAAAAAGATATATATATATATATAGGTCTTCATAACACTGGACAAATGAGCATCTTCACTGACTCTCAACACCACCAACACAGCTTCTTAGATAGAGAGGAAAGTGGAAATAAAAGGTTGCCCAACTAAATGAAAAACTTTCTTAGTAACTACACCAAATCTTCTTGATGGCGGTGCTCTGCGCGCTCAGCACGCAGTTCTGTAATCTTTGCCCGAGCTTTGCCCAACTCGTCAAGGGCGTGGTCCAGCTCGGTGTTGAGAACGACGACCAGGTTGACCATGCTGCTTGATCTAAGATTTCCCTCACCAATGGGTGAGACAACCACACCTCTGTTACTACCAGTCGAACGGCGGGGGTAATACTTCAGGTTGAGGCCATCAACCACCCCACTAAACAATGAACAGTACTACAAAAGCGCACGCCGTGCAACATCCTGCATGGCAGCCTCGACAGTGTCTTTCTCAGTGATAGAATAATGCTCTGAGTAGGCCTCTGCACCCCAGAGATCATCGTCCGGTCGGCGCACCAAGTAGGTAGCCTCACATTGGTCCGGGTATAACCCGCGACTATGCTGGTAGACTACACAGCGGTACTCGATAGACCAGGTGTATCGGTCGAAAGCTCGACGCAGCAAGGTGTTGAGAGCGTTGTGAAAATGACAACAGTGAGCAGCGTCACGAGTGATAGGTCGGGCGACCCATCCTTCCGGCTCCTACTCCTCCAAAAGCTCCATGTTATGGCTCGAACTACCACCATCGTCATCCTCTCCGTTAGGGTCTCCTCCAGCAGCTAGGGTGCCTTGTGCTGGTGGAGGGGGCACCTCTAACTGAGGCATAGGGAGGGCTGCCTCCTAGACTCCACCTCCTGCTGAGGCGAGGGGGAAGAATCCTGATGTTCCCGCTCCTGGCACCGGCGTTCATGCTCCTCATGCAGGCAGCGATGCAGTCTTCCTAGGTGACTCGATGAAAGTCGCCTAGAGGGGGTGAATAGGTGAAACCTGAAATTTATAACTTTAAACTCGCACTAAGGACCTCAACAAAGGAGGTAAGTCTGTTGATCAAAAGGCATACCAGTCCATGATAGGATCTTTAATTTATCTTTGCGCTAGTAGACCGGATATTATGCTAAGTGTATGCATGTGTGCTAGATTTCAATCCAACCCCAATGAGTGTCACCTTGTGGCCGTTAAGCTACGAAAGCGCACGTCGTGCAACATCCTGCATGGCTGCCTCGGTAGTGTCTCGCTCAGTGATAGAATAATGCTCTGAGT
Organism: Zea mays; assembly: GCF_902167145.1. Lineage (NCBI taxonomy): Eukaryota > Viridiplantae > Streptophyta > Magnoliopsida > Poales > Poaceae > Zea > Zea mays. Next base: position 87,532,756 of record NC_050103.1, on the reverse strand, counting down.
AGGCCTCTACACCCCAGAGATCATCGTCCGGTCGGCGTATCAAGTAGGTAGCCTCCCATTGGTCCGGGTATAACCCGCGACTATGCTGGTAGACTTGAGAGCACCTAGAGGGGGGTGAATAGGTGATCCTGTAGAATCAAATGCTAAATAGCCACAAACTTGATTATGAAAGTGTTAGTGTGATTTAACCAAGTTGTTATGAAGCGAACTCTTGCGAACAAAACAATCACAGAAAGGCAACAGAAGAGACACGCGATTTTTATCCCGTGGTTCGGCCAAGAAACACTTGCCAACTTCCACGTTGTGGCATCCCAATGGACGAGGGTTGCACTCAACCCCTTTCAAGTGATCCGATGATCAACTTGAATACCACGGTCTTTTCCTTTTGAGATCTTTTCCCGTTTGCGAGGAATCTCCACAAGTTGGAGCCTCTCGCCCTTACAAAGTTTTGATCACAAGAAGCACAAGAGTACGAGAGGGAAGGCAACGCACACAAGACCTGAATCCGCAGCACACACACGCACACTAGCCAAGACTTGAGCTCGAAAACATAGCACGTGGAGTTCACAACTCGAACGGAGCTCAAATCACTAACACAACGAATCAAATGCGTGGAGGCGGAGTCTAGGAGTCTTAGGATGCTTCGTGAATGCTTGGTGTATTGCTCCATGCGCCTAGGGGTCCCTTTTATAGCCCCAAGGAAGCTAGGAGCCGTTGAAGATCAACTTGGAAGGCAATTCTTGCCTTCTGTCGAGTGGTGCACCGGACAGTCCGGTGCACCACCGAACAACTACTGTAGCAGTCCGGTGCGCGATCTCCTTCCATATCAGGCGCAGCCGACCGTTGGGCCTCGGGACCGTTTGGTGCACCGGACACTGTCCGGTGTGCCCAACCGATCGTTGGCGCGGGCCATGCGTCGCCCACGGATTGCGCTGGTGACTGTTGGCTCGGGCGGCTCTGACTCACCGGACAGTCCGGTGCACCACCAGACAGTCCGGTGATTTTTAACCGCGACACTTTTTCCTTTTCCCGAGAGCGACGAGTTCGTCGCTGATGTACTTGGGCGCGGGCGCAGAAGGCTCACCGGACAGTCTGGTACACCACCGGACAGTCCAGTGAATTTTAGCCACGTCGCCCTGCCGATTCCCGAGAGCGCCCAGTTGGCGCCGAGCCAGCCAGGGGCACCGGACACTGTCCGGTGCACCACCGGACAGTCCGGTGTGCCGGGCTGGTGCTGGTTTTGGCTGAACCGAGCCAGTCCTTCTCCATTTCTTTTCCTCGTTTCTTGGCTATGTCTCTAGCACTTAGATAGACATATTAGTACCCAAAAACAATTTACTAAGTTTAGAGACATACCTTTCTCTTTGATTTTCACTTCTCACTTAGTTAGCACATATGAACTCAAAGCAATGTGTTGGGCATCTAATCACCAAAACAATTGTAGAAATGTCCCAAGGGCACATTTCCCTTTCAATCTCCCCATTTTTGGTGATTTATGCCAACACATTAAAAAGCAACTAATAAGTGCAAATTTGAGACCAAATTTACTCACATAGGATTTTGGCATATATGGATCACTCTTGCCACCACTTGGTTTGTTTTTGCAAATCAAATTCTTTTTCCTATCAATAAGTCAAACACACTTGTTTGGCCAAATAGAGAGATATTCCGAGAATAAAATTGATCATGTGCCAAAAACTCCCCATTTTCCCATAATCAAAATTTTCCCCCATAAGAGACCACATTTTGCAATAAGAGGATTTTGGATGAAGTACAAATTCGAACTCTACCGTTTTCAAAATTCACAAGTGGTTGGCTGATCCATTTGCTTTGGCCCTTAATTTCTCCCCCTTTGGCATTAAGCACCAAAACGAGATAACTTTTGGCCCTTCAACCCCATTGCCTTACCAAAATGTCAAATAAGAGCAAAAAGGCAATGAGAGCATTAGTATGAACTTGGAATTTAAATACACTTATACTGGAGTGCAGTGGAAGTCTTTGCGTCGCCCAAGTTCATTTTCCCTTTCAATGGTCCTTCGAGACTACTTCAAGTGTACTCAAACAACAAGTTAGTCTTAAGGAAGTCAAGTTGTAGCTCATCTCCCCCTAAACATGTGCATCATTTGCATACGAACTTGTGAGGTCCGGGGATGACTTGTACAACTTGAGCACCACAAATAAGCAATAAATGATTTAAATGCTCAAAGTAACATGATCAAAGGCATTGAACACATGTATGTTATAGATCAATCCAAGTTACGCGAGTCTAAGACATTTAGCTCACTACGCAACCTGCAAAACCTTTTCTCATCTAAAGGCTTGGTGAAGATATCGGCTAGCTGGTTCTCAGTGCTAATGTGGTAAACATCGATATCTCCCTTTTATTGGTGGTCTCTCAGAAAGTGATGTCGGATGTCTTTGTGCTTAGTGCGGCTGTGTTCAATAGGATTATCCGCCAAGCGGATTGCACTCTCATTGTCACATAGGAGTGGGACTTTGCTCAGATTGTAGCCAAAGTCCCGGAGGGTTTGCCTCATCCAAAGCAGTTGCACGCAACACTTTCCTGCGGCAATGTACTCGGCCTCAGCGATGGATAGGGCAATGGATCTTTGTTTCTTGGAACTCCAGGACACCAGGGACCTTCCTAGAAATTGGCATGTCCCTGATGTACTCTTCCTATCAACCTTGCACCCGGCATAGTCAGAGTTTGAGTATCCAATTAAGTCAAAAGTAGACCCCTTTTGGTACCAGATCCCGAAGCAAGGCGTAGAAACTAAATACCTAAGAATTCGCTTAACGGCTACAAGGTGACACTCCTTGGGGTCGGATTTAAATCTAGCACATATGCATACACTAAGCATAATGTTCGGCCTACTAGCACAAAGATAATGTAATGAACCTATCATAGACCGGTACGCCATTTGATCAATAGACTTACCTCTTTTGTTGAGGTCGAGATGTCCGTCAGTCCCCATTGGTGTCTTTGCGGGCTTAGCATCCTTCATTCCAAACCTCTTGAGAAGATCTTGGGTATACTTCGTTTGGGAGATGAAGGTGTCGTCCTTGAGTTGCTTCACTTGGAATCCAAGAAAGTAAGTCAACTCGCCCATCATGGACATCTCGAACTTCTGCATCATCACCCTGCTAAACTCCTCACAAGACTTTTGGTTAGTAGAACCAAATATAATGTCATCGACATATATTTGGCAAACAAATAGATCACCATCACAAGTCTTTGTGAAAAGAGTTGGATCGACTTTCCCAACCTTGAAAGCATTAGTGATTAAAAAATCTCTAAGGCATTCATACCATGCTCTTGGGGCTTGCTTAAGTCCATAGAGCGCCTTAGAGAGCTTATAGACATGGTCGGGATACCTGTCATCTTCAAAGCCAGGGGGTTGTTCTACGTATACCTCCTCCCTGATTGGCCCATTGAGGAAAGCGCTCTTTACGTCCATTTGGAACAGCCTAAAGGAATGGTGAGCGGCATAGGCTAATAAAATCCGAATTGACGCTAACCTATCCATAGGAGCAAAAGTCTCCTCAAAGTCCAAACCTGCGACTTGGGCATAACCTTTTGCCACAAGTCGAGCCTTGTTTCTTGTCACCACTTCGTGCTCGTCTTGCTTGTTGCGGAACACCCACTTGGTTCCCACAACGTTTTGCTTTGGACATGGCACCAGGCTCCAAACTTCATTCCTTTTGAAGTTGTTGAGCTCTTCCTGCATGGCCAACATCCAGTCCGGATCCTGCAAGGCCTCTTCTACCCTGAAAGGCTCAATAGAAGAGACAAACGAGTAATGCTCACAAAAAGTGGCTAATCGTGAGCGAGTAGTTACTCCCTTACTGATGTCACCCAGAATTTGATCAATGGGGTGATGTCTTTGGATCGTCGCTCGAACTTGAGTTGGAGGGGCCCGTGGTGCTTCTTCCTCCATAATCTGTTCTTCCTGTGCTCCCCCTTGATCACGCTCCTCTTCTTGAGGTACATGTCCATCATCTTGAGTTGGGTGTTGCACCAGTGTCGAGGAAGAAGGTTGATCTTGTTCCTGTAGTTCCTGTGGTCGCACATCTCCTATCGCCATAGTTCGCATTGCGTCCGTTGGAACCTCATCTTCATCTATATCATCAAGATCGACTTGCTCTCTTGGAGAGCCATTAGTCTCATCAAATACAACATCGCTAGAGACTTCAACTAATCCCGATGATTTGTTGAAGACCCTATACGCCTTTGTATTTGAGTCATATCCTAGTAAGAAACCTTCTACTGCCTTGGGAGCAAATTTTGAATGTCTACCTTTCTACACCAGAATGTAACATTTGCTCCCAAATACACGAAAGTAAGAAACATTTGGTTTGTTACCAATTAGGAGTTCGTAAGAAGTCTTCTTGAGGAGACGGTGCAGGTAGAGCCGGTTTATGGCGTGGCAAGCTGTGTTCACAGCTTCCGACCAAAAACGCCCAGGCGTCTTGAACTCTCCAAGCATCGTTCTCGCCATGTCGATTAGCGTCCTGTTCTTCCTCTCTACCACACCATTTTGTTGTGGTGTGTAGGGAGCGAAGAACTCGTGCTTGATGTGCTCCTCCTCAAGAAACTCTTCAACTTGTAGATTCTTAAACTCGGACCCATTGTCGCTTCTTATCTTCTTCACTTTTAGCTCAAACTCATTTTGAGCTCTCCTTAAGAAGCGCTTTAGGGTCCCCTGGGTTTCTGATTTGTCCTGCAAAAAGAATACCCAAGTGAAGCGGGAAAATCATCAACTATTACAAGACCATACTTACTTCCCCCTATGCTTAGATAGGCAACAGGACCAAAGAGATCCATATGAAGAAGTTCCAGTGGTCTTGACGTCGTCATCACATTTTTGCTATGATGAGTGCTTCCCACCTGTTTACCTGCCTGACATGCTGCACAAGGTCTGTCTTTCTCAAAACAGACATTGGTTAGTCCTAACACATGATCTCCCTTTAGAAGCTTATGAAGGTTCTTCATCCCAACATGTGCTAGACGGCGATGTCATAGCCAGCCCAGATTAGTCTTAGCGATTAAGCATGCATCTAGATCGGCATTCTCTTTTGAAAAATCAACTAAATAGAGCTTGCCATCTAATACACCCATAAAAGCTAATGAACCATCACTCCTTCTAAAGATAGATACATCTACATTTGTGAATAAACAATTGTAACCCATGTTACATAATTGACTCACAGATAACAAATTATACCCGAGTGATTCAACTAAAAACACATTAGAGATAGAATGCTCAGATGTGATGGCTATCTTTCCCAATCCTTTCACCTTGCCTTGGTTTCCATCTCCAAAGATGACTCGAATCCTGGGAATCCTTGTTTTTGACGTAGGAGGTGAACATTTTCTTCTTCCCCCATCATATGGTTCGTGCATCCGCTATCGATAATCCAGCTTGAGCCCCCGGATGCATAAACCTGCAAGGCAATTTAAGCTTGGGTTTTAGGTACCCAACTCTTGTTGGGTCCTGCAAGGTTAGTCACAACAACTTTTGGAACCCAAATGCAAGTCTTGTCTCCCTTGCATTTAGATCCCAATTTTCTAGCTACCATTTTTGCATTTTTGCATGTAAGCACAAACAAAGTATTGCAAGCATGATAAACAGTATTAGGTCCATTGTAAACTTTCCTAGGTGCATGAGAAGTAGCATAATTTCGCATAGATCTACTTCTACCATGAACAAAGGCGGAACTAGATGCAAACATAGCATGAGAATTAAATGTAGCATCATGAGAAACAATATGATCATAGCATCTATCATTATGAGCATGACTAGTGAATCTCCTATCATAAATATATGCATGGTTCTTTTGAGAGCTGCTAGCCATAGGGGCCTTCCCTTTCTCCTTGTTGAGAATGAAAGTCTTTTGGCTTGTTAAGTTATTGGTTTCCTTTCGAAAACCAAGTCCATCCTTAATTGAGGGGTGTCTACCAATGGTGTAGGCATCCCTAGCAAATTTTAATTTCTCATAATCATCTTTGCAAGTCTTAAGTTGAGCATTAAGATTTGCAACCTCATTGTTTAAATCAACAATAGTAGTAACATGTTTATCAAGATCAATATTTTTACATCTATCACAAATAACCACATGCTCTACATTTGAACTAGTTGCATTTACTTTCTCTAGTTTAGCATTTAATTCATCATTTAAATTCTTTAAGGTAGAGATAGATTCATGACTAGTAGACAACTCAAAGGATAGCATTTCATTTCTCTTAATTTCTGGAGCAAGATATTTTTGAACACTAATAAATTTGTCATGCTCCTCATACAAAATATCTTCTTGCTTTTCTAGTAATCTATCCTTTTCATTAAGAGCATAAATTAATTCATTTATTTTGTCTACTTTTGCTCTATCTAATTCTTTAAACAAATTAGTGTAGTCTACTTCATCATCGGAAGATTCCTCATCGCTAGAAGAAGAGTACTTAGGTGTGTCTCAAATACGTACCTTCTTTTCCTTAGCCATAAGACATGTATGACATTCGTTAGGGAAGAGCGAAGACTTGTTGAAGGCCGAGGCAGCTAGTCCTTCATCCTTAGAGTCGGAGGAGGAGCAGTCGGAGTCCCATTCCTTCCCGATGTGCACCTCACCTTTGGCCTTCCTGTAGTTCTTCTTCTCCCTCTTCCCGTGCTTATCTTGTCCCTGGTCATTATCATTATCGGAGCATTGAGCTATGAAATTACCAGTCTTACCGCATTTGAAGTAGGAGCGCTTTCCCCTTGTTTTGTTCTTGTTGGGTTATTCCTTGCGTCCTTTCAAGGCGGTTTTGAAGAGCTTAATGATGAGCGCCATTTCGTCCTTATTGAGCCCGGCAGCCTCCACTTGTGCCACCTTGCTTGGTAGCGCCTCCCTGCTGCTAGTCGCTTTGAGGGCAACGGGCTATGACTCGTAGACGGGTAGTGGATTATTTAGTGCATCGTCCACGTATCGTGCTTCCTTCACCATCATACGCCCGCTCACGAATTTTTTGATGATTTCCTCGGGCGTCATCTTGGTGTACCTAGGGTTTTCACGAATAAGGTTGACAAGATGGGGGTCAATAACTGTAAATGACCTGAGCATGAGTCGGACGACATCATGATCCGTCCATCTTGTGCTTCCGTAGCTTTGGATTTTGTTGATCAGGGTCTTGAGCCTGTTGTAGGTTTGTGTTGGCTCCTCTCCCCTGATCATCACGAACCTCCCCAGCTCGCCTTCCACTAGTTCCATTTTGGTAATCATGGTGGCATCATTTCCCTCATGAGATATCTTGATGGTGTCCCAGATTTGTTTGGCGTTGTCCAGGCCACTCACTTTATTGTACTCATCCTTGCAAAGAGATGCTAGCAAAACAGTAGTAGCTTGGGCATTTTTATGAATTTGTTCATTTATAAGCATAGGATTATCCATACTATCAAAGTGCACCCCATTTTCCACAATTTCCCAAATGCTAGGATGGAGAGAAAATAAATGACTACGCATTTTATGATTCGAGAAAGGATAGTCTTCTCCATCAAAGTGTGGGAGTTTCCCAAGCGGAATTGATAGCAAATGAGCATTTGAATTATAAGGGATGCAAGAATAATCAAAGGAGTAGTTTTGATTAACCGTCTTCCTTTTGGACGAGTCGTCGTCGTCGTCATCCCTTGGGAAGAAGAGGAGGCATCGCTGTCATAGTATATGATCTTCTTGATGCACCTCTTTTTCTTCCTGTCCCTCTTCTTGTGACTCGAGCCTGAGTCAGTGGGCTTGTCGTCTCTTGTCTCGTTGAAGAGGGACTCCTTCTCCTTGTCGTTGACCACCATCCCCTTACCCTTAGGATCCATCTCTTTGGGCAGTTAGTCCCTTAGATGAAGAGTACGACTCTAAAACCAATTGAGAGCACCTAGAGGGGGGTGAATAGGTGATCTTGTAGAATCAAACGCTAAATAGCCACAAACTTGATTATGAAAGTGTTAGTGTGATTTAACCAAGTTGTTATGAAGCGAACTCTTGCGAACAAAACAATCACAGAAAGGCAATAGAAGAGACACGCGATTTTTATCTCGTGGTTCGGCCAAGTAACACTTGCCTACTTCCACATTGTGGCGTCCCAATCGACGAGGGTTGCACTCAACCCCTTTCAAGTGATCCGATGATCAACTTGAATACCACGGTCTTTTCCTTTTGAGATCTTTTCCTATTTGCGAGGAATCTCCACAAGTTGGAGCCTCTCGCCCTTACAAGTTTTGATCACAAGAAGCACAAGAGTACGGGAGGGAAGGCAACGCACACAAGACTTGAATCCGCAGCACACACACGCACACTAGCCAAGACTTGAGCTCGAAAACACAGCACGGGGAGTTCACAACTCGAACGGAGCTCAAATCACTAAAACAACGAATCAAATGCGTGGAGGCGGAGTCTGGGAGTCTTAGGATGCTTCGTGAATGCTTGGTGTATTGTTCCATGCGCTTAGGGGTCGCTTTTATAACTCCAAGGCAGCTAGGAGTCGTTGGAGATCAACTTGGAAGGCAATTCTTGCCTTCTATCGAGTGGTGCACCGGACAGTCCGGTGCACCACCGGACAGCTATTGTAGCAGTCCGGTGCACGATCTCCTTCCATATCGGGCGCAACCGACCGTTGGGCCTCGGGACTGTTTGGTGCACACCGGACATTATGGTGCACACCGGACAGTCCGGTGTGCCCAACCGACCGTTGGCGTGGGCCACGCGTCGCACGCTGATTGCGCTGGTGACCGTTGGCTCGGGCGGCTCTGATTCACCGGACAGTCTGGTGCACCACCGGACAGTCCGGTGATTTTTAGCCACGGCGCTTTTTTCCTTTTCCCAAGAGCGACGAGTTCGTCGCCGATGTACTTGGGCGTGGGCGCAGAAGGCTCACCGGACAGTCTGGTGCACCACCGGACACTCCGGTGAATTTTAGCCACGTCGCCTCGCCGATTCCTGAGAGCACCCAGTTGGCACCGAGCGAGCCTGGGGCACCTGACACTATCCGGTGCATCACTGGACAGTCCGGTGTGCCAGGCTGGTGCTGGTTTTGGCTGAACCGAGCCAATCCTTCTCCATTTCTTTTCCTCGTTTCTTGGCTATGTCTCTAGCACTTAGATATACATGTTAGTACCCAAAAACAATTTACTAAGTTTAGAGACATACCTTTCTCTTTGATTTCCACTTCTCACTTAGTTAGCACATATGAACTCAAAGCAATGTGTTGGGCATCTAATCACCAAAACAATTGTAGAAATGTCCCAAGGGCACATTTCCCTTTCAAGACTACACAGCGGTACTCGATGGACCAAGTGTATCGGTCGAAAGCCCGACGTAGCAAGGTGTTGAGAGCGTTGTGAAAATGACAATCGTGAGCGGCGTCATGAGTGATAGGTCGGGCGATCCATCCTTCCGGCTCCTACTCCTCCAAAAGCTCCATGCTGTGACTCGAACTACCACCATCGTCGTCGTCTCCGTTAGGGTCTCCTCCAGCAGCTAGGGTGCCCTATGGTGGTGGAGGGGGCACCTCTAGCTGAGGCACAGGGGAGGGCTGCCTCCTAGACTCCACCTCCTGCTGAGGCGAGGGGGAAGAGTCCTGATGTTCCCGCTCCTAGCATCGACGTTCATGCTTTTCATGCAGGCGGTGATGCAGTCTCTCCAGGTGACTCGATGAAAGTCGCCTAAAGGGGGGTGAATAGGCAAAACCTGAAATTTATAACTTTAATCACACACTAAGGTCGAGGGTTAGCGTTAGAATTAAATTCAAGCCAGAAAGAGAAGGAAAACAAATCAACCAAGAATCAAGGCGAGTGAACACGGTGATTTGTTTTACCGAGGTTTGGTTCCAAAGAACCTAGTCCCCGTTGAGGAGGTCACAAAGACCGGGTCTATTTCAACCCTTTCCCTCTCTCAAACGGTCACTTAGACCGAGTGAGCTTCTCCTTAATCAATCGGGTCACTAAGACCCCGCAAGGACCACCACACACTTAGGTGTATGTTGCTTTGATTACAAGTCACTTGAGAACAAGAATGAGAAAGAAGAAAGGCAATCCAAGAAACAAGAGCGCAAAAGAACACGAACACACTCTCTCACAAGTCACTAAATGTTTGAGTTGAATTCTAGGCTTGGAGAGGGTTTGATCTTTGGAAATGTGTCTTAGAGTGAATGCACTAGCTCTTGTATTGAATGTGATCTCTGAAAAACTTGGATGCCAAAGGTTGTGGTGGTTGGGGGGTATTTATAGCCCCCAACCACATTGGTAGCCGTTGGGGAGGCTGCTGGCGATGGGCGCACCGGACAGGCACTGTTCCTTGTCCGGTGCGCCGCCACGTCACCCAACCGTTAGGGTTCGGAGCTAGTCGATCGTTGGAGGCTTTGTCTTCTTGCGGAACTGGACAGTCCGGTGCCACACCGGACGGTCCGGTGCCCCTCTGACTTCACTGCTCTAACTCTGCCACGCACTGTTCACCCTGGCAGGTACTTTTGCAGTCGACCGTTGGCGCTGGATAGCCGTTGCCCGCTGGCTCACCGGACAGTCCGGTAGCACACCGGATAGTCCGATGATTTATAGCGAAGGGCGCCCTGGAATTTCCCGAGAGTGGCTGGTTGACATCTGTACGGTCCTGGTGCACCGGACACTGTCCGGTGCGCCAATTTTCAGCACACTCAAGTTCTTTGCTCTGTTTGAAATTGAGTCCCTAACTTGATTTCTTTCTTGGTTTGTGTTGAACCTTATGCACCTATAATACATGAGTTCTAGACAAACTAGTTAGTCCATGTGTTTGTGTTGACTATCAACCACCAAAATTAATTATAGGAAATGGTTAACCCTATTTCCCTTTCACTCGACTGTCTTGTCACCGTGCGGCATAGTGGACGCTCCACAAGGCGAGAGGGCAAGAAAAGGATCACCGACTTACGTGCAGTGCATCTAAGACGGGCCATCTACAAAAGATGTTGTAAGCACAAGAGTGAGAACAAAACTATATGACCAGCAAATAAACCATAAGTAAAGTAAGATAAAAAAAATTGTAAGATGAGTGTATAGATAGTAATATAACATAGAATTGGTTGAGATGACCAACTTTTGAAGTAACACCAAGGGTCAAGGTGAGGGTAAGGGTCTATAGTCCTTAAAGAGACCATTCTGGTCTTGTTTAGCGGTCCTACAGTCAGCAAGGCTTTGATACCACTTATGTCACACCTGGTTTTGGAAGGCAAAACGAATGCGAACCATGTACGTGCAAGGATCAGAAACTCACGTACACAGCGATTACATAGTTGGACATCATCACACATTGCTCAAAATAATAGCAAAAATAGTACTTTATTACATCAAGATGTCCAAGACATCCATAGAGTCATTAACTTAACATAGTCATAATCATAATCAAAGTGTGGATACGAAACATAGAAAGATAAGGCCTTCACAGGCAGCTAACTGGGGGCTTGCCACTAAACACAACTAGAACTCATCGAAGTCCTGAAACTCCTGAAAGTCCTCCATGTTGCCATCATCTTCTCCTGAGCACTGATTGCAATGGGGACAATCTTGGGTTGGGTGGTTTTTAAAGCAAGGGTGAGTACACATCAATGTACTCATTAAATGTCCCGCTTGGTTAAAGTGGACTAGCTTTATGTGGGATTAAGTTCAAAGCGGTTGCTTTTAGTTAGTCAGGTATTTATTACTAGTAGAAAAGCCAAGTTTTAGTAATAAACCCAAGTGGCACTCCCTCCAAGAGAAAATACCAGAAACCATAATTATAATCATCACCATTTACCATTATCATAAAAGTATCCAAAGTTATTCTAATCAAAGAGGATCCCAAGGCTGCTCTTAACCGTGAACACGGCTGATATACCAGTTTCTAACACTCTGCAGAGGTTGCACACTTTACCCACGAGTCATGATTCCTTCCCAGCCTAGGTTGTACAGACCCGATCTTCACTACCGATGTGAATGGCCAGGGATTCACTACGTAGCCTTTACAAAGATTCCCCTGGTGTGCAGTTGCTCGTTAGGTTTCGCTAGTCGTACAAACACAATACTCCTCCCTAAGGTGGGTGGCTAACAAAACCAAATCGAATGAACCTCGGCACCCACCCTTAGCAGAACAAGCACTATGCATCGGCCCCTATTAACGACCCTACGGTAAAGCCAACTACACCCACAAGTTTATCTAATTAATCAGCTAAGGGCGTCCCATTCCAGCCTCATGGTTGTACTGTTATCCTGGGTGGTCTCTCAATGAACAGGTCCTTACGGAGAGGTAATCAGGAAACAACCTAAGTCCCCTAAAGTATCACAAGTTCATCATCATAATCAGGATAACATCATCGTATCATAAATGTTCTCATCATGTTCGTTGATTAATGTAAAGCAATAGCATGAAGCTAACCATAATTACCCAAAAGGTAATCAAGGACAAGTTAAATACAAAGCTAGTCAATCCTTAGATTTTAATTATGTAATATGGGACAGTAAATTATAAAGTAAGTAGGACATAATAGGTCAGAGGACACTTGCCCTCACCAGATTGCTACTCAGGGAAGTCTCCTACAACACACTCGAAAACCTCGGACTGCTCGTTGTCTACGCAAAGCAATCATTCATTCAACACATTTGGGAAATGATAAAGAAATAGTACACCAAACAGGTGCAACCAAGTAAACACAAGTTCAATAGAAAAGTATAAACACAAAAGTAAAATCTAGGTTCTATGGTAGACTAATACACCTAGAGGTTTGTGGTTCTCTAAGTACTTCCTATCTCAGTGGATTACATAACTTTACTATGGCTAACTTAATGAATTACTAAAGTTATTCCACGGGTAGGATCATATATTACATGGGATTAATTTTATAAAGTTAATCACTTAACTATCATTAGTGTAACCTTTTTATTTTCCTTTTAATAAATAAACCATTACTTTAAATCAACCTATAGTCTAGACATAAAATTAATAAATGCAGACAGTGAAAGACAATAATTTAAAGAGGTAGAGAATAATTTTATGAATATTTTGCAATTTGAACCACCCAATTTGGAGTTCATATGCAAAATATATGAAATAAACAAGTTTTGTAATTCAAAATACAAAATTAGACCTATTTCAGTGATAAAAATAAAGTCCAGGGGCTTCTCTGCAAGAAACCAGGGGTCTGTGCGCAAGAACACGAGACTACAACTTATTTTCTAAAAAACTGAGGTTCTTTTAACAAGTTTTCCAAGCGAACGGGTATCGGGTAATCTCGGCCGCTCAATCACAGATCAACGACTAGGATTAGATCTGAGCGCATGCGAGTGCGGGCGCGCGGCCGAGCGCTGACAAGCGGGCCAGGGGAGTCAACGACTGGGAAGGGGAGGGGGCTGACTGGTTGGGCCCAGCGCCAGGGGGTGCAGGCGACCGACTGATGGAGCCTAGGGGCAGGGCGCGTGCCCGAAACGGTATCCGGAGATCCGGATCGTTGGATAGGGAGTGGACGGTTCAGATCTAGCGCGTAGGGGGCTAACGGCTCGGTGGCCTGCGCCGTTCCTGTCCGCGGCGGCGGGGTCACCAGAGATAGAGCAGACGGCCTCCGGGGGGTCTGGGGTCACCGGGGTTGGCTAGAACTGGTGAGGAGGGCCTGGCGAACTCACTAGTGAGGCTCCAGCCACGAGAACGGGACCGGAGGCGAGAGAACGGGGGAGAGGGTTCTCCAGGCGGGTTGGGGTAACTCCGGTGAGAAATCCTGGCCGCGGGGAGGGGGAATCGGGCGTGCTAAGGCTCGGGCTAGCTCCGACGAGGGAAGGGGAACGTTATGGGCCAGAACCGGGGCTCGAGACGAGACTAATTTGGCCGGCGGGTGTGGCGAGTTGGCGTTGACGAGCACCGGCGAGGCCAAATTAGGTAAGGCAGGGCAGAATTAAGGGAAACCGAGCACAGGAGCGAGTTCCTCACCTCGGGACGGCGTTCGGGAAGGCTTGGCGCGGCTTCTGGCGGACTGAGTGGCCAACACAGTGGACGAGGGTCTCCAGCGAGCTCTGGCGGCGGCGGCAGAGCGGGCGCGAGAGAGTGGTCGTGGGCGAAATGAGGCAAGGGGAGAGAGCGGGTGTGGGCGGTGCTCAAAAAGGAGCTGGGACGCGTGGGCAGGCGACGTGGCCGGTCTTCTTGGCGTGCGTGCGCGCGCGGGTTAGCGACAGTTCGCGGGGAAGACAGAGCTGACAGGGCTGGCCCGCTGCACAGAGACACGGGCGCGAGCGCGTGGGAACGGGCAACGACGTTGATGGTCAGGGCCTGCGGGAGAGAGAGCGGGGCGCGGGCGCGAAGGAAACCGGTGCCGACAGGTCGGCCCCACCGAGCAGAGAGAGAGGGGGAGTGAGGACGTGCGGGCGCGAGTGCTGCGCTGACAGGCGGGGCCCGGCTGTAAGGGAGGGCGAGCACGCGCGGGGTTGGGCTTAGCTGGGCCGACTGGGCTGAAATGGCATTTCCTTCTCCCTCTGAATTTCTAATTCATTTTCTTTTTATTTTCTCTATGGATTTCAAATCAAACCACTATTCAAATTCAAATAATTCAAACATGTGCATCAAACAAAAAAAGAATAATCTAGGCTCACCATGATGCAAATATTCATATCTCCCCTAGGTTTTAATATTCCAAAGAAAAATAATACACCTCTCACATAATTAACCCAAAATCCTATTAAATAGAATAGAAAGGAAAAACTAGAGAGATGAGAATAAGTTACACCTGAATTTGGTAGATATTAAAGAAGAAATTTTATAACCTAAATTTAGAGTATTACAAGGGGATAGCTGGATCTTCCCGTAACTATTTGGAAGCCCGGGGCTTCCATTATTTTCAGCAAAGATCACACCTTTAGGTGAATTTACATTTTATCGTACACTAGTTTTCTTCTTCTTCCACCTGCTACGATGCTGTAAAAACCAAATCCTCATCCAAGGTTGCTAGCTTAGAAAGTTAATTTTGGTCTTGACGAACTAATCCCAAACAGAATGGACCCTATTCAGTTGCGTAGGATCGAAGAGGGTTAAGAGTTTTAAATAGTAAGAGATTTAATTATTAGGATACCATGTCTTAGCCAAATTATTCTATGGTTCTTCTTATGCTATTATTAGGAAATAGATCATGTCATTTATTAACGATATGGGGTGGTGCTCACAAAAGTTATTCTATGGTTCTTCTTATGCTCATCTCCTTGCCAATAAAATCTTGAGCAAAAATAGTCCATCTTAGGACCACTTTTGGTAAGGAGAAAAATGACATCATATACATCGAGAGGCTACTAAGCACTGAATTAATCAAAATTAGGCATCCTTCAACTGATAGATGTTCCCCTTCCAACTACTCAAATTTTTTTCAAAGCGTTCTTTGAATTTCTTCCCATCACTATTCCTTAGCTTCTTATAATGCATAGGAATACCAAGGTAATTTTTGAGAAGTTACCAACATTGCAACCAAAAAGATCCCTATAGTGGCCTTCACCAAAGTAGGAAAACTCACTTTTGTGAAAGTTGATCTTAAGACTCGATGCTTGCTCAAACGCAAATAGAAGTAGCTTCATGTTGTGAGCTTTATCCAAGTCATCTCTATGAAGATTATGGTATCGCTTGCATATTGGAGGATTGAAAGTCCTCTATCTACAAAATGTGGAACTACTCCTAACTGTCCATCTGATTTAGTTCTACTTATGATTACTTTTAACATATCGGCTATGATGTTAAATAACCAAGGAGATAAAGGGTCTCCTTGTCGAAGGCCTTTTGAGTCTGAAAATAAGGCCCGACGTCATTGTTTACATTCACAACAACACTCCCACCCGATATGAAGGCCTTAACCCAAGCGATCCACTTGGCTGAGAAGCCTTTCATACGAAGGGTCTGAAACAAAAATGGCCACCTTATCTTATCGTATGCCTTCTCAAAATCTAGTTCAAGAATTACTCCACTTTGTTTTTTCGTTGAAGTTCATGGAGAATCACAACTTCCTCAAGAATATTTCATCCTTTCATGAAAGCGGTTTGGGTCGGGCTAACCACCTTATCAGCAACTTTGTTTAATCTGAGTGTGGCCACCTTAGTGAAAATCTTAAAACTTACGTTTAGTAGACATATCGGCTTATATTGTTGAATTACATTTGCCTCTTATACCTTGGGAATCAAAGTAATCACACCAAAGTTGAGAATAAAAAGAGGTAAGTCTCCTTTTGAGACATCATGAAACATTCACATTAAGCCCATTTTGATAGTCTCCCAGAAATGCTGATAGAATTCAACTGGAAAACTATCTGGTCCTGGTGCTTTCTTATGTTCCATTGAGAAAATAGCCCCCCTAACCTCAGACTCCGTGAAATTAGTAGCGAGCAAGTCATTCTCCAATCTAGATACTTGGGGCTTGTCAGAGTTACTTGACTCATCTAAAGTGACCTGGCTTTCCCCTGGTTCACCAAATAAGTCCTTGTAAAACCTTGTGATAAAGCCGGAGGTTGGCATGTTCCTCAATCTTATTATTTCCATCCTCTAGTGGCAAAATTGTCCTTTTCCTATCTCCATTGGCAACCATCTGAAAGTATCTTGTGTTGTTGTCCTAAGCAACGTATCCTTCAACTGTGCGTTGATAGTATTTGATGTCCTCTTATTTGAGAAGCTTTGTCAGGTGATCTCGAGAATGAGCTAGATGTTTCTGCTCCTCATCATTCAAATCACGAACCTCATTAGTTGTGTTTAGTAGGCAAATAGTATTTTGGAGTTCTTGTTTCCTTTTTTTGTATTCATTGGTAGTTTGTGTAGCCCATCCCTGTAGGTACCTACGTAAGTCACTTAGCTTGTTGTTCCACCTTTGGACAAAATTATTTCCTTTGACCGTTTTATGCCAAATTTCAATAATCCGGTCAACAAAACCTTCACCGTGGAACCAACTCAACTCAAATTTAAATTGTTTGTTATTACCAACGAAGGTCGGTGTTGGGACAGAAAACCGTGGACCCAAAACGCTCGGGAGCGGTGCGAAAGGGGCATGGCAAAATAGTGAGCTGAGAGAGCAATTGTCTTGTCAAGTGTGTCCTGTCCGGCTACAGGATAAGAGTATTTATAGGGATAGCCAAGGGTTGGTGGACCTAAGTACGGTTATACTCCTAGCTACCAACTATATTCCCGACATGCACTATACACAGGATAATTACAGGACTTTAAGTGAAGTGCCAATGAGGCGACTAGAGGGTGGTATGAATGGGAGGCACTAAAAATTCTCTCTCGAGAACATCACTTTAACTTTGATCTCGACTTCAACGAAACCTCACGGGACGATTGAAACTGCATAACACAATAATACCCAGTCTAGTGTCGACCGAATATACCAAATTGTTACATAGGGAATTGTCCAATTATCTACAGAAATTCCAAAATATTAAACAAAGTTAGAAAATCATGACCACGAAAACTTGTGGTCCAGTTTTTTAAATTGTATAAAAACTAAACAAAGTTAGAAAATCATGAAACTTATCGAGATATCATGACATCATATATGGAGGCTATGATAAAAAAATAATAATGTTTCATGGAATTTGTCACTACAATACATACAAACACAATAATCTCTGAATAAATTTCATGATATCATGTTATGGCTGACTAGGTGCAAAGCGTCGTACGTGACAAAGTTGATTGAAGTCTTGTCAATTTTTTTATCACAGCCTCCACATATAGATCATGACATATCAACATGTTTCATAATTTTCTGACTTTATTTGCTTTTTATACAATTTAAAAACAATTGGACCGTAAGTTCTTGGTCATGTTTTATGAACATGATATTCGAAATTTCTAATGTGTTCCTAGAAACGTCCTCAACGTATACTTAATAACATGAATATCATTTTTATTTATTTTTTCCATTATTCGGATGACTTACAATTCAAATTTGAATTTTTGAAGAAATTTAATTAAATAAAAATTTACTAAATATATCAAACACTTCTAGAAATATGCCAAAATTAAATATGTTGTTCCAAGTACTATGCGAACACAGTACAAAAAGATTGGGAGTAAAAAGAAAAAAATAAGTACACTTTGGCGAGTGTATAAAAAAGACACTCGACAAATGTTTCTTTATTGGTGCGCCACCATAGCGCTGGCTGACTGCCCAATTCATGAATTTCTTCACTATTTCTTTTGGACTTCTTTTCTTCTTGAGTCTTGGACTTCTATACATCTTTTATGTCTTTTTTTGAGGTGTTGCATTCTCAGTGTCTCAGTCCAATCCTCTTCGCATCCTATGAACTATAAAAACAAACACTAGCAAACACATTAGTCTACAAGGTTATGTTGATCGTCAAACACCAAATCACTTAGCCAAATGACTCGGGGTCCATTTTCCTTACAGCCGAGTGCTTAACACTAGACAAAAAAATTGTCGAGTGTCTACGTATGCGAGTGCCTCATACTTGACATACCGATGTGTTATAGCACTCGACAAACGCTATCTTTGCTGAAGAAAAACCAGATGCTTTTACATAGTAAACCATTGAGTATAAGTGGTTAACTATAGGAGTGTGGCACTACTTTTATGGTGTGTTTGGTTTGTGGAGTCACTCTATGCTTTATGAGGTGATGCATCATAAGTTTATTCCATCAATTTTGGTGGAATCAACACACTCCTCATGTATATACTAATTATTAGCTTATGAGGAATGGGGTGGTGATGGATGAACTCATTCTATTACACAAACCAAATAAAAAAGTGAGGAGTGAGAAGAAGATAAATCACTTCATTTCTCAAACAAACACTATTAATGAATCATTCAAGATAAATCTACCTTTATCGTATTTATATCTCAAAACATTATAAGTTTGAACGGATTTAATTTTGGTCAGGTCATTTCATCCCCTTGTTACTATCGTTTACATGAATGCCTAAAAATACTAAGCTAGTTTGCAAGAAATAGGTACGTGCATGCAGAGAGCGCCACGAGCCCACGAGTCTACCTCCCCTCTTTAGCCTAAGCCTCCTATCCATCGCCCCTTCCCCCTTGGTCGTAGGCTAACACGGGTGGGGGAGGGAAACGAGACGAAGGGGAGGGAGGGCGACTCGCACTTTAGGACGGCAATGGACAACGCGACAGCGGAGGCCTTGAAGCCCATGAAGGCAACGTCGGACGGCGTGTTCCAGGGAGAGAACCCGCTACACTCGGCACTCCCGCTCGCCATCCTGCAAATTTGCATTGTCGTCGTGCTCACCCGCGTGCTCGCCTTCATCCTCCGCCCGCTGCGGCAACCGCGCGTCATCGCGGAGATCATCGTGAGTGCTTCGCTAGGTTGATTTCAATCTGCATTTGTAAATAATTAATTAATATTCTATAATAATGAATAATGATCAGGGCGGGATTCTTCTTGGTCCGTCGGCGGTGGGCCGCAGCACCGCCTTCCTGAACACCGTGTTCCCGAAGCAGAGCCTAACCGTTCTTGATACCATCGCCAACATTGGCCTCCTCTACTTCCTCTTCCTGGTGGGCCTCGAGCTGGACCTCCGCGCCATACGACACACTGGGAGCACGGCCCTCGTCATCGCGGTCGCCGGCATTTCCCTTCCTTTCATCATGGGCATCGGCACCTCCTTTGTCCTCCAGCACACCGTCGCCCGCGGCGTGCCCACGGCTCCGTTCCTCGTCTTCATGGGTGTCGCGCTCTCCATCACGGCGTTCCCGGTGCTGGCACGCATTCTCGCCGAGCTCAAGCTGCTCACCACCGACCTCGGGCGCATGGCCATGTCAGCTGCCGCCGTGAACGACGTCGTTGCGTGGATACTTCTGGCCCTGGCCATCGCTTTGTCAGGCACCGGTTCCCCTCTTGTCTCGTTATGGGTGCTGCTAGCGGGAACTGGCTTTGTCCTCGCGGCGTTCTTGTTGCTCCGCCCGGGCCTCACCTGGATGGCACGGCGATCCCCTGAAGGCGAGCCAGTGAAGGAGCTCTACATATGCGCGACTCTGGCCATCGTGCTTGCCGCCGGATTCGCCACCGATGCCATTGGCATCCACGCGCTCTTTGGAGCGTTCATTGTCGGCATCATCGTCCCTAAGGACGGGCCGTTCGCCGGGGTTCTCCTGGAGAAGGTGGAGGACCTCATATCTGGCCTGTTCCTGCCGCTCTACTTCGTGTCCAGCGGCCTCAAGACGAACGTAATGACCATAAAGGGCGGTGACTCGTGGGCCCTCCTAGTCCTCGTCGTTGCCACCGCGTGCATAGGCAAGATCGGCGGCACGGTGATCGCGTCGCTCATCGTCCGGGTGCCGTTCCGCGAGGCCCTCACGCTCGGGTTCCTGATGAATACCAAGGGGCTCGTGGAGCTCATCGTCCTCAACATCGGCAAGGACCGGCATGTCCTTAACGACGAGACTTTCGCCATCCTCGTGCTCATGGCGCTCATCACAACCTTCATCACGACGCCGGTGGTCATGACAATCTACAAGCCAGCGCGGCGGGGGGCGCCGTACAAGAACCGCACCGTCCAGCGCGCGAACCCGCACGACGAGTTCCGCATGATGGCCTGCTTCCACAGCACGCGAAACATCCCCACCATCATCAACCTGATGGAGTCCTCGCGCGGCACGCGGAAGCGTGGCATCACCGTCTACGCCATGCACCTCGTGGAGCTCTCCGAGAGATCGTCCGCCATCTGCATGGTCCACAAAGCTCGTCGCAACGGCATGCCGTTCTGGAACAGGCGGCGCAACGGCGACGGCGGCGGCGACCAGCTCGTTGTCGCCTTCGAGACGTACCAGCAGCTGAGCCGCGTGTCTATCCGGGCCATGACGGCCATCTCCGACCTGGAAACGATCCACGAGGACGTCGTCACCAGCGCGCACCAGAAGCGAGCCGCGCTCATCGTGCTCCCCTTCCACAAGCTCCACCAGATCGACGGCCACATGGAGTCGCTTGGCGACCAGTACCAGCACATCAACCAGCGCGTGCTCCACCACGCTCCCTGCTCCGTAGGCATCCTCGTCGACCGCGGCCTCGGCGGTGTCGCTCAGGTGGCCGCCAGCGACGTGTCATACACCATCGTTGTCATCTTCTTCGGTGGCCGCGACGACCGCGAGGCCCTGGCCTACGGCATGCGCATGGTCGAGCACCCAGGCATCGGGCTGCACGTCCTACGCTTCTTGCTACAGTCCGGCGGCGCCGCCAGCGACGACGACGCGTCGTTCCTTGAAGAGTTCCGAACCAAGGTGGCCAACGGGAACGACTCTGTCCGCTATGAAGACAGGACAGTGGGAGGGAAAGAGGAAGTCGTTGAGGCGATCAAGGCAACAGGGCGGTGCAACCTGTTCCTCGTCGGACAGGGCACGCCCTGCATGCCGCTGGTTGACTGGAGCACGGACAGCCCGGAGCTCGGGCCGGTGGGTACTTACCTGGCGCTGCCGGAATTCTCGACGGTGGCATCTGTGCTGGTCATGAAACAGTACGATCCGATGGCGAAGCACGACGACTTCGTCGAGGAGGTGGCCGACATAGCGGTGGACGTTGACACGCCGGGCCCCAGTAACCGGGGAACCAATACTAGCTTCCATGCCGGATGATACGTGCTGGTGTTAGATGTATTATTAACATGTCGAGCAGACAAGACTGATTAACATTATGTAATGTAATCTCAAAGTGGTGTAAATGGATGGATCAAGGTATAGGATCCCCTGGAGTGTCCAACCGGCAATCCAAACCAATTCCTTTTTTCGAATTATCATGATGTAATTCCCAAATGTATAAAATTCAGTTTTTAGTTTTTCCTTAACTCCAATCAAACATATCCGGACGTTTTTTAGACTAGTTTGGGAGCCTCAAAACCGGAGAGAATTGAAGAGGCTAGAATTCCCTTCTTATTCAAAATTGAGTTAGTAGAGGATTCCAACCCCTCAAATCATCTCTCCGGTTTTCTAACTCCCAAACTAACTGAGCGTGCTGCACTCACCGGGGAACCAAGCAGCCCCAGTTATCTGCTGAGCAACGAACTTGCATGAAATGACCGAGGCAGATCTCCATGCATCCATTTTCGAGTGTTTGACCGTCATTATAACCCTTCAACCTAATAAACTAATCCAAAGGTAAAAATACCACAAAGCATGTACTCGGACTTGTTCCATGTTAACATGAATCCTAAGACGCAACTTCAAACTGACATGGTTGCATGCATCCCAGGCATGCAACACGGGTTGGCAGCGTCATAGATATTCCACCTAGCACCAGGTCCATGTTACCCGTTGGATGCTCAGGGAGGGCCGAACGGGGGCTGATGATAAAACAGAGGCAGAAACATGCGTAGATTTTACCAGTCCAAGGAATTCTTGGACTGCTGAAGCTTCGCGCTATATGCACTTTCCAGTTCCTCCTGCAAAATTACATGGCAGAGAAAGATTCAGAGTTATGCCTCAGGAAATGTCAGAACCATGAGATAAGAGTTTAACTGAAAGTAAGTGTGCATCCGAACTTTTTTTTCTCTTCAGGTGGTTGCTGCGGGATGAAGAGAACTATAATATATGCTCCTAAGGTTCTGCTACTTAAGATATTTTGCAGTGTTTCAATTATTCACATAATGCATATGGATGCCGGCATTGCCACAGAAATGAAATAGGAAAGAATCCATACCTTGCATGCTTTCAGCAATGGGTGCAGGAAGGAAGTTCTGAAAAAACTGATGGATTTCCCAAGGGACGTTCTTTCCCAATCTGAAACTCGATAGGATTGTCAAAAGGAGAGCATGTTAGCCTGTTACGCAAGGCTGCATCTTGGCACTAGAACGCCTTTACTTCTGCAATTTATGAAATAATAAGTTTTTACACGAATCACAAAAGGAGCATGGCTACAATCACTTACTATTTTCAGGATCTGTCTGAAAACCAGTAGCATTCAGCTCTCCTAAAAGCTGTATGAGTGCACTTGTTTTAGCATATCAGCATTGCACCATGATGCTTGGGAGAAGGATATGAAATGTTAGTGCTTCTCATGCTAGGCTCTATGGACCATACCTGTGATAGAGTCGGAACAGCCGCAGGATCAAAATCATCACAGTTACTGGGGTCAATCGGAACACAAACACGGCCTGGAAGAAGAGTCAGTTGTGAGCAATAGGGAACATTGTGTGACAAACATTATTCCTGCAGCTGTTAGAATAAACTAAATCAACAATGTCAAGGATTTTAAGGGACTGCATCTGTTATTGAATCTAGATGTTCAAAAGGACATGCCACCCGCTCCTGAGCATAAGAGCCTGCCACCTTATTATCACATTACAAACTAATACAGGAATTTAACACATCTTGAGTTTTACCTGTCTTTGGATGTATACAAAAGGGAGCTTTTAGTAAATGATTCATGTGCTTTGATACCTGGCATGGGTATAAAGTTGATTAGGAGTGAGAACAACCTTGGACATTAGTACATTATTACCAGTGCAAACACAAACTGATGCATTTTTTTACCTCCATGTCAAGTCTAGGGTATGTGTATGAGAAGACAATCTCTTCCACACATCTACGAAGCCCCTGAGCCTGAAACATAGAACAATTAGCACTATTATGTAACAATCAGATGAATTAGCAGATATGACTGTAACTGAGAAGTTGGAATATTACACACAATTTGGTGTAATAAAAAATAAACATTGTTCAATAAAAAGACAAATGTCTGAAAAAAAGTAAATCAGAACTAAGGGACAAAACACAGAAAAAAAGCAAGTAGGAGATCAAACATGAACCTTTTTTCCAGACTGTAAAGTCATCTTCAATTGCTCCCATCTGGTCGCATTGACATCTTCTTTTGAAATAGAAGATCGTCTATTTCCCTGCCACTTGTCATGGACCTCACTAGCAACACCTAGAAATCAATTCCAATTCAGAATGATGGTGAACAGATCTATGGAATGCTAAGTAACGTTCATTTCTCATGGTGCCTTTTCTTACTTTCATCAGGGATGAGATCGAGTATCTTCCGACATCTCTCCTCTGATGCAAAGAGTTGTTGGTTAAGGAGCAACCTATCTTCAAAGAAGGTTTTAAGAACATCCATGTATGACCGGCTGTAGGAGCATAAATTACATAAAAAACAATTTAGCTCATCCAATTTTTGTTGGTAGATCATACAAATTGATGTGACAGTTAATACGTACGCAAGGAAGGGATGGAGAACAGGTCCAGCCAAGGATACTTTCTTCAGTGCATTTTCACCACCCTGAGATAGATTCATAGGGTTAAATAGACTTCTGAAGAGGATGGGTGTCGTAAAAATAATACATGATGAAGTGTGTCACCTTGTAGACTCGAAAGTAGTCAGCAATTGCAGCCCTTTGTTCATTGCTGAGCCTAACAGTAAACATGTGATTAGGATCAACGAGCATAAGAAGCAGATAAAGTAAATTCGAACATACTTTCTTGCTCTGCTATCACAGACCCAGCAATGGACACCACGACGTCCACTGTATACCCATAGTATGTGACTGAAACCAAAATCATCTGCAAACAATGATTTCAGATATAGAAAGCACTGTCTGCAGTTCGCGTGTATAAATTTGTAAAAGTGGGAAGTCCATGTTACGATGTATTGCATAATGCAATGACATACCTCTAAGAGAAGTATCCAAAATTTTGATAGCAATTGTCATCAAGGGCCAGCAGTCTCTGCAGACATCAGCTCCAGAGCAGCAGTAGCGAACATCATCATAATCAGATATATCCTGGAAAGAATAAAAATGTTGACAGCTTGCAACTGTTGCACAAGAATACAGAGTGCAAATATAAAAGGAAAATGGAATGAAAAGGAATATGCAAGTTTCTTATCTTACAATGTCAAAAATTAGTTCCCTCTCGACTGGTACAAAGACATTATTGCCAGATTGGGCGTAAGCGTGACGCTTTGAAGGCTACAGAAAAATAAAGATTCATCAGGTAGCTGAGAACTTGCTAAAAGAGTATAATGCATAAGATTAGAATCAAACTCAAAAAGAAGTAATGTCTTTAGCGATGCTGCCTCATACATCTACGCTGTAGACAGGTCCAATATCAATCTTGAAAGGGCACTTCTCCTTGATAGAACTCTCTAATTCAGTAGCAGTATCAAAGGATTGGAAGCGCAAGTAAATGTCATTCTCCAGTGTAAACGAAAACTCTCGACGTCCAACATATGATTGATCACATCCAGGGTGCTTTCCATCTATAGGAAAGCAAAATTTTGCCAATCAAGACACAGCATGAGTGTAAGGCTAACACCTAACCAAAAGAACCAGGATGGAGCACGAACCATTTCCATAGCAAAGCCATTTGAAGAAATCACCATATGGGAAGAGCTTTCCTGCAATCATAACCCTTGTTGTTTAGCACAAGAAGCAGGAATAATCAAATCCCTTACATAGTCGAGCAGGTTCTTAAATGCATATCCTCGGTCGGGTAAGAGCATGTATGCCTAGCTACACCAGATGGATAACAAAATGTGCAAGGTCTTGAAAACAAAAGAAATGGAAACAAGATATACTGAAGTCCTCAAGCAATTGGGAGGGGAAGGAAAGAATTCCAGCAAGCAAATGCTAGCCGATTGCTGCCGTATCTGTTAGATGTCTCCATCACAAATCACATACAACAAAAGCAACCACATAATTAATCTAAAAAACAAGCATCCCCTAATCTGTGATGCAAGATCACAACTTTGATCCTGTTTCAATTTACTTGTCTGTTCCATGCATTATAAGGGGAATGAGTTTACCGTAGTAGACACGGAGATAGTCAGTGTTGAACCCTTCTGGCACCGCAGCGGTGACTTCTAGCTGTTGCTGCTTCTGGTCGTCAATCTCCATAGGGTCATAGTCCCTACCCATCCTCAGATGAAAATCTGCTTATACCGTAGTTATTAAAGCGTCCTTAAGGCGACGCTTAGGCGACGCCTAAGCGCCAAGGCGAGCGCCGAGCGCAAGGCGTCCGATTTAGCCTCTATGGCGTCGCCCCGCCGCCTTGGAGAGGCATAAGGCGATGAGAAGCGGACGCCTTAGGGTGTTTAGGGATGGACTAAGGTGGATCTGACCTGAGTCGCTGATCGATTGAGCTCTAGAAGTGGCGGCGGCTCTGGTTCCCGGCTGCTGGCTCTTTGCTCCTGGCGACGGTGCCCCCTCCCCTGCGCCGGCGAGGTCCCCTGTTGGCTCCAGGCAGCGCATATCAGATCCGAATACAATAAGTTAAGTTAGGGTTGGCTGCTCTTTCACGCAGCAGGAAGGGAAGGGTGTACCTGGTGGTGTTTGTCGCCGGCGAAGGGCCTGAAGAAGACCTACCCACCTGGAGTAGGGCGGCAACGACGGTCTAACAGAGGGGCTGCGCAGCGGAGGGAGATAACTGGTAGGTGGTGGCGCCCCGTTCGCAGGGGCAGAGAGGGAAAAGGGATGTAGGAGAACGGCGGGAAAGAGTATGTCGCTCCCGCCTAAAAGAGGTCCCCTCCCTTTTGGGCTTTGCTCGCTCACGTTTGGAGCTGTTGGGCCTTGTTTCGAAACGCGGAATTACGGTCCATTTGTTGCAACACAGACATACATATTAAATAGCACAAATCTAAGAAATTGGCAAGTTAATTTTAATTGTTGCTTCGGCCACAAGAATGAAACAATTAACCATCTATTCTTTGAATGTCACCATGTTCGCTCTATATGGACCATATTACACATGGCCATGGGAAAGAGGAACCTCATATTGTGGAATATATGTTTACTGATTTGTTACATGGGCTTCATGTCGAACTAAAACCCTTATTTCAGCTATTTGTTGGCCATTTTGTTTAGACACAAATGACTTGGTTTTTAAGAAAAAGAATGTGTTTTCTTCTATATTTATCCATATGACGGCCCACCAGAGTCAATAGTTTAAGCTTCACCAGCCATGGGTACGGAGAAGTCCCACATTAACATTGTGGTTATTGGCCATGTCGAATCTGACAAGTCGACCACCACAGGCCACCTAATCTACAAGTTTGGAGGCATTGACAAGCGTGTGATTGAGAGGTTCGAGGAGGCTGCTGAAATGAATAAGCGGTCCTTCAAGTATGCTTGGGTGCTTGACAAGCTCAAGGCTGAGCGTGAGAGAGGTATCACCGTTGATATTGCTTTGTGGAAGTTTGAGACCACCAAGTACTATTGCGCCGTCATTGATGCCCCTGGACACCGTGACTTCATCAAGAACATGATCACTAGTACCTCCCAGGGTGATTGTGTTGTCCTTATCATTGACTCCACCACTGGTGGTTTTGAGGCTGGTATCTCCAAGGATGGCCAGACCCGTGAGCATGCTCTCCTTGCTTTCACAGTTTCACTCTTGGAGTGAAGCAGATGATTTGCTGCTGCAATAAGGTATCATCAGGAATTTTTGTTTCACTCTTATTGATTCATTAGTTGAGAGTTGAGACACACTAGTGTTAAACTACGCGAGTTGTATACAGAACTCAATTCTAGCATAATATTTGTTTGAGTTCTATCATTGTATGCCGGATTTGACAAGTACATGTCCCTTTCATGTGCAGTGTTAATATTCATTAATTTGATAGCCACACTGTTGCAGAAAGATCCTCTATAATGTTGATACAAGTTTCTCATTCGTTTGCTTTGAGTAACGATTAGAGGTTATTGTATTTTAGTGCATTATACATATATATATATGCACAAGTGTTACGATGTTTAACTTTCTTCAGCTCTTCATATGATTGTTTTAGTTGGTTATTGTGCCGAGTTTGTAGTAGAATGCATTGACATATACATGTTAGCTCTGTTTGTTGTACTCAGTTTGTATTTGTTGCAACCTGGACTGGCTATGTTGGTTATGTTTATGAATTATGATATTGGATGATCTACCTCTTTATGTGGTTGTTAGTTATTATTATTGCTGGGATGTCATTATATGTATTGTGTACCAGTTAATTTTGATTGATGTCTTCTCACTTTGTTTAGAACAAGGGAAAATTTCATCAAGTGAATGAAAATTTCACTTATATACATTAAACTAACATTTTGCTTGTTGTTCATGTGATTTATTACATTAAGCTAGTATTGTTTTGTTCTAAGCATATACTGCGTATGTGCCATGAATAATCAAACTAATGGTAATAACTTTCTGTTGCTATTCTGTTTTTAGATGGATGCAACCACTCCTAAATACTCCAAGGCACGCTATGATGAGATTGTGAAGGAAGTCTCGTTCTACCTCAAGAAAGTTGGGTACAACCCTGAAAGGATCATGATGCCCAAGAGGGGAGTGAATTGGGCTTTTCAAAAAATCAACACTAATTAAAATCTAAGCAAGAGCTAAGCAAGAGCCCAACTTCACCCCAACAACTAGCACTAAGATAATAATACTAGAAATACAACAATGCTAAGACAGTACTTCAAATACTTGCTAAACAAATACACAATGTAAAGTGCTTGAATTAAGCGCAGAATGTAAAGCAAGGTTTAGAAGACTCCTCCAATTTTTCCCGAGGTATCGAAGAGTCGGCACTCTCCACTAGTCCTCGTTGGATCACCCGCGCAAGGGTATCGCTCCCCCTTGGTCCTCGCAAGAACCAAGTGCTCACTACGAGATGATCCTTTGCCACTCCGACGCGGTGGATCCCTCGAGACCGCTTACAAACTTGAGTCGGGTCACCAACAAGATCTTCACGGTGATCACCGAGCTCCCAACGCCACCAAGCCGTCTAGGTGATGCCGATTACCAAGAGTAACAAGCCGTAGACTTTCTCTTGGCCAAGAGAAGCCTAATGCAAGTGGTGTGTGCTCTAGGTGGCTCTCGCTAGCGGTAATGAGGAACAAATGCTGGATTAAGATTCTCTAATCTCCTCACTAGGCTTTTGGTGCTTGAAATGCTCTAGCAATGTGCTGGAATTAATGCGGGCAGCAAGACATTGAATATGGTGGGTGGAGGGGGTATAAATAGCCCTCACCCACCAACTAGCTGTTACCAGCACTTTTCTGCGCATGGGCGCACCGGACAGTCCGGTGCGCCAACGGTGCGCCACCGGTGCACCAACGGTCGACTCCAATGGCTAGTTCTGACAGCTAGCCGTTGGGCAGATGGCACACCGGACAGTGAACAGTCACTGTTCGGTGCACACCGGACAGTCCGGTGCACTGTCCGGCGCGCCACTAAAATTCCACTCGGGAACTAGGCGCTCTCGGGTTTCTTCGGGAGAAAACTCTTCCCCAGGGCCACCTTGGCCCCACCTGGCAGAGGGTGCACCGGACAGTCCGGTGCGCACCGGACAGTCCGGGGCCCCAAGGCCAGAAACCCTATTTCTTGTTTTCAGCTGTATTTCAAATTGGTTTTCGTTCTAACTTGTGAGTGAGTTCTAGAGTGACACCTAGCACTATATGTGAGTGTGAATGTGCACCAACACTACACTAGAACTCTCTTG
Organism: Zea mays; assembly: GCF_902167145.1. Taxonomy (NCBI): domain Eukaryota; kingdom Viridiplantae; phylum Streptophyta; class Magnoliopsida; order Poales; family Poaceae; genus Zea; species Zea mays. The sequence continues at coordinate 87,503,339 of NC_050103.1, read as the reverse complement.
GTCAAACTACTCATCGACAACCCCTCTTTATAGTACGGCTAAAAGAGAATAAAAGACCTAACTAAATCACGAGTGTCCACAACTCCTTGACACTCGGACTCCGTAGTCCTTCACTTTTTGTTTCGTCGTTTAGCCATCGCTTCGAGTTCTTATCTCTGGGATTGTTTTCACCGTTGTAGTACTTCTACCTGTAATGCGACCTAACTTACCATTTGCCTCTGCAAAACACATGTTAGTCACATATAACATTACATTGTCATTAATCACTAAAACCAACCAGGGGCCTAGATGCTTTCAATCTCCCCCTTTTGGTGATTGATGACAACCCTACAAGATTTGTGAGAGTAGTTTGTTTTGAAATTTCTGTCAATAGAGAAGATGGTTAGTTATACTCAGTAATCTTTGACAGAAAGAGTGTGTACCAAAATAATAAGAATGAGCGCATACACATCATAAGGTTCTTGTTCATATAAAAGTGAAATCAAATCGATGAATCAAGAACTAGAAGACTGGTGATAAAATATAAGGTGAAAACATAATACACACAGTCAATATAAGCATCGAGAGTATATAATAGAGTTTGTGAGCCAAAAGCATCATACAAAAGTGAAGCTAGTACAGAGAGTAACAAGCACATATATTACATCAAAATGACTCTCTACTAACTCCCTAACTCCCCCTAGCTCTCACAACTCATATCTCTCCCCCTTTGGCGTCAAACACCAAAAGGGTACGCGAACCTACACATCAGATGTGGGAGGAGGCGGCGGGGGCACATCCGGTCGCGGTCGAGGCAGTAGAGCGAACACCAACTGTGGGTCAGAGTCAGTCTCGGATCCAGGATCTGCTGTAGAAGCTGGAGCTGGTACTGACTCAGACGGAAGCTGTGCTGTAGGAGCTGCCGGAGCCGAAGAAGTCACAGACACCGCCACAACAGCAGTGGTAACAGCAGAAGCTGGTGGTACTGGCGGCTGCGGGCAGACGGAGCTGATGATCGGCAATGTGAAAACCAGGGTGACGGGCCGGAGCGGAGAGGAAGAAGGACCAACTAAAGGAAGAGGGGGTCCTGCCTGAAGAGCTGGCACAACAGGAGCCTGAAGAGGTGGAGGCGGTGCTGACTGAACTGAGGGAATCAATATACCATAATGTTGAAGCATGCGAGTCATGAACGCCCTGTTCTCAGCCCGGTCCTGAAGAAGCTGCTGCTGTAGAGAATCCTGCTTGTCATGAACTGTCTGAAACATCGAGAGCATTCTCTCGGACAACTGGTGGTGGCCCGCTGCCTGACGGGTCTGCTCGGCTGCCAAGTGAGCCTACTGCTGAGTAAGTGTCTAGAGGATCGAAGCAAGAGCAGGGTCAATGGCAGGAGGGGCAGCAGGGGTAGCACTAGAACTCCCAGCCTCATGATCATGTGAGCGTGGAGGCATAGGAGGCGGAGGCGGAGGTGGAATCCCAAAATCATCATCATCATCATCAACTGCTGCGTCCTGAGCTTCGAACTGATGAAGGGCAGTATCCTTGGCCTGAGTGTCAAATACTGGAGCAGGTGCTGGCACAGGATCCTCAGGCGCTGGACGGTAGGACCCAAAGTGGAGGCATGAGGCCTCAAGTGTGCCCTGGAACTGTGGAGGCCGAATTAGCTGAGCAAAAATGTGACAGAGATAGTGAGCATAAGGCAGCTGTCGACGAGCACGCAGACCATCCAGTACGGTGTCCTCGATCTCACAAATAAGGAAATCCACAACATCAAACTCTGAGTGAGAGACCAGGGCACCAAGGATCCAGAACTGGATATGAGTGGCAGCCTCCCTGTACCCCATCCGCGGCAGAAGTGTCAGTCTCATAAGCTGGTATAAAAACTTTGCTGCTGTGGTGAAGTCTGCTAGAGAGCGTCGCGACCCATCTAAGAAGGGCGGTCGGAACAGAGTTGCGACATGAGCTGTACTAGGGGTAACACCGCCGTGAGGGCGACGAGGAGGGTCAGAGGTGCCATAGCATAAGCTGTGAAGACGAGTCGATGACTCGTGAAATCCAAATAGCTGGCGAATCTGGCTGGCATGAATACTGACATCCTCTCGCTCAAAACGGAATCTCATCCAGTGGTGATCAGGGTCGATCCATACAGTAGCGTAGAAAACTCGAACCCATTCCTCTACATATCTGTCGCTGGTAGTCAAAAGAGTGAGAAGTCCAGGCAGATAGGAGAGGTGAACCTCAGAGTCAGCACCGGCGGCTAGCAAAAAAGCGGGAAGGTCCAAAAGTTGGTGCACTCGCAGAGCAATCTGTGCAGACATCTGGGCCCTGAAGAAGGACTCCTGAATCCTGGTGCTGAAGAGATTGACTGCAGCAGGGTCCCTCTAAGCCGGTAGCCGGGTCTCGACGGGTACGTGTCTGAACCGACGTACCCGTGCCGCTGTAGCACGCTGAAGATCAAATAACTTGGGATCCGCAGCAAATGGTCGTACCTCAGTCTCATCGCGCTCCCGGAAGTGAGCAGGTGGGATAGGAGGAGCGGAAGCGGGAGCGGGAGGAGGAGCAGTGGAAGCTGGTGTAGTGGAGGTGGTGGATGGCGCAGCAGGGGTGACGGGAGCAGGCAAAGTGGGTGGTGGAGTGGAAGCAGTGGTGGGAGTGGAGGAGCGAGGCCGGGAGGCGAGGCGACGAACTCGGTACGCAATCTGATCTGAAGAGCAGTGGAAGCTGGTGTAGTGGAGGTGGTGGATGGCGCAGCAGGGGTGACGGGAGCAGGCAAAGTGGGTGGTGGAGTGGAAGCAGTGGTGGGAGTGGAGGAGCGAGGCCGGGAGGCGAGGCGACGAACTCGGTACGCAATCTGATCTGAACGAGTCTGTGGCTGCTGCTACTGCCGCTGCTCGGGCTACTCTGTCCATACGCCGCTTCTTGCGGCCTTCCTGCTGCTCCAAGTACACAGTCTTTCCCTTGACCTACCTGAAGGGGCGACGAGTATCCTCATCATCGCCTCCCCCTGGCGCCGGCACATTCTTCGTGCGCGGCATCCTGACCTGACGACTGCAAATGAGAGAGAGAAGCTAAGCACAGGTCGATAATAGCCGATAGAATATCAAAAGAGGAGATGTCTACCTGGAAAGCTCACACGAGAGGTGAAAATCCAGGCAGAACAGGAGACGGCTCACGGGCAGGCAAGGTCACTGAAATGACAGAAGAGGTGAGCACGTATTAGTAACATAGTCATAAGTATATGAAATGTGAATAAATACATACATAGAGAATTATGGCACAGAAAAACGAGAGATATGGCGATCGAGAGGTCAAACAACGCGAAAACGGTGTTTGAACGAGAAATAGTGCCATAGGAGGTTTAGAATTCGAATTGAGGCACGAAATGACGTGGAATTGAGCTGATACTTCACGAATAGGTTTATAAGGGTAAATATGAGTGAAGTGAGTGCTTGATTTGAATTTAGGCGAAGAAAATGGAATTTGGGCACTCGGCTCGGAAACGATCGCCCGAAACGGGGAATTTGGTGAAATTAAAGCCTGGTATATCGGATTGGCGTGAAATTTGGCGAATATGTTACTGGGGGTGTTGTGAAGGTGCCTGAAAATTTTGGGTTCAATTGGAGCATTTTTAGCTGGTTTGGACATTTCACCGAACACGTGGCGTGCGGTGAATTAGGTTTTTGGAGATATGGCCATTTGAGGATTGAAACCCTCCCAAAGGGAGCTAGAAACCTGCAAGGATATTCAATAGAGCACTAGACACATTCACAACAACTTGGAGTCACAGACTTTGATAGGAATTTGGATTTGGCACAAAGGGTGGATTGGAGATCACTGCCCAAAAGAACAGAGAGGGAGGAAAGACAGAGGGAGAAAGGGCTGCTCACCGAGAGGAGGGCAGGAGAGGAGCACTGGGTCGCCGGAGCACGGTGGTCGCCGGTGAGGGGAGGTCACCGGCGAGGGAGAGCAAATCGCCAGAGAGGGAAGAGAGCCAGAGAGCAGAGAAAAAGGTTGCCCTCTAGCTCGGGCGCGGGCTGGAGGCCCTTTTTTAAAACGCGATATGGGCGCACCGGACAGTCTACAGTGCCTGTCCGGTGCACACCGGACATCGCACAGTAGCTGTCCGGTGAACCAACGGACAACGCACAGAAAAATGGATTTTGAGCGCGCGGCTGCCGGTGCACCGGACATTGCACAGTGCAGTGTCCAGTGCACACCGGACTGTCCGGTGAGCCCAGACAGAGGGAAATTTTGGATTTTTTGAATTTTTCTATCTAGTTTTCAACCAAACCAAATCCTAACTTATAATCACACAAAATAACACTTGTTGGGACAGGTATTGGTACCCTCATATATTTTCTCATAATTTTCAAAATATTTTGCCATAGGCTAGATAATTTTTAGAGAAAATAGGCAAATGGTGAAATTTGCATTTTGTCTTTGCACTAGGGGTTTTCATGAGTGATTTGAGTTTTGAATACTCCCCCTAAGTGCAGAACCTCATGCATATTTCAAGAACCAACAATTGCATAAAAAGTAAGAATTTAAGTGCTAAAAGCTTAAAACTAAGACTTGTCAAGTTTGATCCGAGTTAAGCTTTTTCACTCGCTTTGTTGGCGGTTATCTCAACTAGGTTAGACAAGCCCTAGATGCAATATAAGAAATTTAAACATGCAATGCAAGCTTGACAACACCATTTGACATCTTAAATAAAATTTCTGAGATCAAGTATATTTAATTCATTCCTCAACATGCAAAAGCGGGTCTTATCAAGTGGCTTAGTGAAAATATCCGCTAATTGATCTTCCGACCTCACTCCTTCTAAAATGATATCTCCTTTAGCAACATGATCTCTAAGGAAGTGATGACGGATATCAATGTGCTTGGTGCGAGAGTGTTGTACATGATTATTAGCAATTTTAACAGCACTCTAATTATCACACAACAAAGGTACCTTTTCTAGAACTACGCCATAGTTTAGAAGAGTTTGTTTCATATATAAAATTTGTGTGCAACAAGCACCCGCGGCAATGTATTTCGCTTCGGCGGTTGACAAGGCAACACTATTTTGCTTTTTGGATGTCCATGAAACTAGTGATCTCCCAATCAAATGGCATCTCCCAGAAGTACTTTTTCTATCAATTTTGCAACTGGCATAATCCGAATCGGAATAGCCAATTAAGTCAAAAGTAGCTCCTTTGGGATACCACAGACCAACGCTTGGGGTGTGCCTGAGATACCTAAGAATTCTTTTAACAGCGCGAAGATGAGCTTTCTTAGGATTAGATTGAAATCTAGCACACATGCAGACACTAAACATGATATCGGGCCTAGATGCGGTAAGATACAATAAACTACCAATCATAGAACGATAGAGAGTTTGATTAACCGGGTTACCTCCCTCATCTAGGTCGAGATGTCCATTAGTTGGCATAGGTGTCTTGATTGGTTTGCACTTCTCCATGTTGAACCTTTTCAACAAGTCTTTGGTATAGTTCTCTTGTGAGAGAAAGTTACCATCTTTCATTTGCTTGACTTGAAAGCCGAGGAAGTACGTCAGCTCAACAATCATTGATATCTCAAACTCATTCGACATCAACTCACCAAATTCCTTGCAATGATAGTCATTTGTCGAGCCAAAGATTATATCATCAACATATACTTGACAAATGAAAATATCACCGTTATGTTTCTTTGTGAATAGAGTTGTGCCGACGGTCCCGATCTTGAAGCCCTTTTCGATGAGGAAGTCGCGAAGACGCTCATACCAAGCCCTTGGAGCTTGCTTTAGCCCATATAGCGCCTTGGACAACATGTAAGCATGGTTATGATATCTAGGGTCTTCAAATCCAGGTGGTTGCTCAACATATACAAGTTCATTTATGAAGCCATTTAAAAATGCACTTTTTACATCCATTTGATAAAGCTTTATATCATAGCATGATGCATATGCGAGTAGGATACGGATGGCTTCCAGTCGAGCAACCGGTGCAAAGGTCTCTCCAAAATCTAAGCCTTCAACTTGAGAGAATCCTTTTGCAACAAGTCTTGCCTTGTTCCTTACAATCACATCTTAATCATCTTGTTTGTTTCTGAACACCCACTTTGTTCCAATGATTCTTGCATCTTGTTGGGGCTTCTCCAGGGTCCAAACTTGGTTACGGGTGAAGTTGTTAAGTTCTTCATGCATGGCGTTCACCTAGTCTGGATCCTGTAGCGCCTCATCTATACAAGTAGGCTCAACACAAGAAACAAAGGAGTGATGTTCAATAAAAGAAGCATGTCTATGTGATTGAGTAATAACCCCTTGTGAAGGACTCCCAATGATTTGGTTTTGATGATGAGCTTGAAGTAGTGATGAGTTTCTCCTGTCAACCACTTAGGAAGAAGATCCTGGAGCATCAACATCTTCGGCTTATACCCTTGCTTGTTCATGAGAGACAAATGTATCTTCATTTGCATGCCTCTCATCTTTTTCATCATCTTGTGGTAAATTTGATGAAGAAGGCCTGTCAATGTTTTGCACCTCTTCTTCATCTTCTTTTGGTTTGATAGCTCCAATTGGCATGTCCTTCATTGCTTCCCTAAGTGGCTCATCACCTACATCATCAAGATTTTCAAGTGCTCCTTGGGAGCCATTAGTATCATCAAATTCCACATCATATATTTCTTCTACCACGCCAGTGGCATGATTGAATACTCGATATGCTTTAGACTTTAATGAATAACCCAATAGAAAACCAATATCACAACGTCTTTAAAACTTCCCTAGGTGATGGCATTTCTTGTAGATGTAGCATTTGCATCCAAACACCCGGAAGAAGGAGACGTCTGGCTTTTTCCCATTTAGCATTTCATAGGGAGTCTTCGCAAGCAGCTGGTGAGGAAATAGTCTGTTTGATGCATAACATGAAGTGTTGACAGCTTCGGCCCAAAACCTCTTCGGTGTGTTATACTCATCAATCATTGTTCTTGCAAGTGTGATCAAGGTCCTATTTTTCCTTTCAACAACTACATTTTGTTGAGGTGTGTATGTTGCAGATACTTCATGCTTGATCCCAATTTCATCACAGTACTCATGAATGTTGGTGTTGTCAAATTCTTTGCCATTATCACTTCTAATCTTCTTGATCTTACAATCAAATTCATTTTGTGCTTTCTTGGCAAACTTCTTGAATATAGATGCAACTTCAGATTTGTCATGGAGAAAGAACACCCAAGTGTATCTTGAGAAATCATCAACAATCACTAGACAGTAGAGGTTGCCACCAGCACTTACATAATTTGTAGGTCCAAATAAATCCATATGAAGTAGTTCCAGTGGCCTTGATGTTGACATGAAAGCTTTAGTAAGATGTGTATTAGCAACTTGCTTCCCAGCTTGACATGCACTACAAGGCTTGTCCTTTTCAAATACCACATCCTTTAATCCTCTAACCATGTCCTTCTTTAATACCTTCTTGAGTGTGCTCATCCCAACATGTGCAAGCCTCCTATGCCAAAGCCATCCAAGTGATGCTTTGGTGAAGAGGCAAGTTCTTAAGTCTGCATCTTCTGAGGTGAAATCCACTAAGTAGAGATTGTTGTATCTAAATCCTTTGAACACCATTGATTCATCATCCATTTTTGATACAATAACCTCTGTTGGAGTGAATAAGCATTGAAGTCCAAGATCACAGAGTTGACCCACTGATAAAAGATTGAAGCTCAAAGGTGCAACCAAGAGAACATTTGAAATTGATAAATCATTTGAAATTACCACCTTGCCAAGTCCTTGAACTTTCCCTTTTGAATTGTCCTCAAATGTGATTTTATCTTGTCCATCAACATTCTCATCAAGTGAGGTGAACATCCGTGGGTTGCCTGTCATATGTTGTGTGCATCCACTGTCAATAACCCAATGGCTCCCACCGGTCTTGTAGTTCACCTACATCCACAGACAATTCAAGCTTGAGTTTTGAGAGCCCTATATTGCATAGGACTAGTGATTCTCTCAATCAAGGACCTTGCAACCCAAATTTGTCTAGGTCTACTCTTGCTTGGTGGACCTAGGAATGTAACTTTGACCTTTCCATTTGCTACTTTTCTTGGAACATAATGAGCATTGAAAGCAAATGGTCTTGAGTGCTTAGGCAAGGGAGTTGGTGGTTTAGCTTTGCAGTTGTGGGCAAAATGACCTTCATTTCCACACTCAAAACATTTGATAGGCTTGTGAGTCTGCTTTGGCTTGTATTGAGTAGTAGCTTTCTTTTGCACAAAAGCATTGTATCCAATACCACTCTTGTTGTTTTTCATGACAGTATTCATAAGCAACTCATTTTGGAGGTATTGGCCCTTGTTTAACTTTTGCACACTTGTTGCAAGATGTTCATTTTCACTCTTAAGTTTCTTGACCTCATCTTTAAGCCTTTCATTATCCACTGCCAACTCATTGTTGAAATCATTGTTCTCAATAGACAACCTTTCCTCTAGTAGTTGAATCAGTCAAGTATCTCTTCAATTTTTGGTTGTCTAAAGTCAAGACTTCAACTTTTTCGGTCAATTCATCATGTAGACTAGTTTGCTCTCCTTGACTCAAATCATCACATGAGGTTGCTACATCAATCTTAACAACAGGGTTAATAGCCTCATGTGTATTGCAAGATAAAAGTTCATTTTCAACAAGAAAATTATCATGATCAAATTTAATCTTAGTATAGTCTTCCTTGATTTTCACTAGTATATCTTCCAACTCCCTATTAGCTTCATTTAACTTGTCACATTTATCCTTAGCATCTTTTAGGGAGGTTGTGAGCTCATTTACTGTAGATGACATAGTTTTGTTCTCTTCTTTCATTTCATCACTAGCTTTCATAACTATATCATATTTGGCATTTAAAGATTCATTTTTCAACTTATCACATTTAGCTTTTGACTTACATTGATGAGCAAGATGACCAAGCTCTCCACAGTTGTAGCAGTCCATCTCAGAAATGGGCTTTCTTTTGCTGGAAAAGAATTTCTTCTTTCTTGAATCAAACTTGATGCCTTCTCTGTTGAGCTTCTTTAACATCTTGGTGGTCTTCCTCACCATCAAGGCAATGTTAGCATCAAGGTCATCATCACTTGAGGATTCTTCCTCAATTTGTACTTTAGCTTTTCCTTTTCTTTCTTGATTTGCTTTAAGAGCCAAATCCTTCCTTTTGGAAGATGACTCATCCTTGTCATTGATGTGCATGTACATCTCATGAGCATTGATGTTTCCCAGTATCTATGTAGGTGTGGTAATTGAAAGAACCATTTGATGCAGCACAGTGACAATGTGTCCATATTTGTCAATTGGGAGGACATTGAGAATCTTCCTCACAACATCCGGTTGTGAGATTTGAGTAAGCCCCAATCCATTAACTTGCTCTACAAGAATATTGAGACGTGAGTACATAGAATTGGCATTTTCATTAGCAAGCATTTCAAAAGAATTTAACTTTCTCATAGCAATGTAATAGCTCTCCTCACGCTCACTTCTAGTTCCTTCATGTAGAGCACAAATGTCCATCCACAAATTATGAGCATTTTTATGATTTCTAACTCTATTGAACACATCTTTGCAAAGGCCTCTAAAAAGGGTGTTTTTGGTCTTAGTATTCCATTTCTCATAATTAAACTCATCACCTACAAGATTTGTGGGATCTGTAGGTGCGGAGAATCCTTGTGTGACGGCTTTGTAGACACCAATGTCTATAGCCTCTAAATATGCTTCCATACGAATTTTCCAATATGGAAAATTGTTACCATCAAAAACGGGAGGAGGTCCATCCCCACCGGACATCGTAACTCTAGCGGTTAAGCTAATCTAAGAGCAACAAGGCTCTGATACCAATTGAAAGGATCACGATGCCCAAGAGGGGGGGGGTGAATTGGGTTTTTCTGAAAATCAACACTAATTAAAACTTAAGCAAGAGCTAAGCAAGAGCCCAACTTCACCCCAACAACTAGCACTAAGATAATAATACTAGAAATACAACAATGCTAAGACAATACTTCAAATACTTGCTAAACAAATACACAATGTAAAGTGCTTGAATTAAGTGCGGAATGTAAAGCAAGGTTTAGAAGACTCCTCCAATTTTTCCCGAGGTATCAAAGATGATGGAGACTTGTTCTCAAATGCTATGAGTTAAGAACAAGACAACACAGAGAATGTTAAACGTTAAAGTCCTTCGTCCTTCGAAGCATTATATCCCTTTTGGGAAATAATGTTTCTCGGACGAAGGTTGAGAAGGACGTACCTTCATCAAAGCAACATATGAACAAGGAAAAGAAAACATATGAGGTGTAAAGGATAATATCAACAGTCATTTATTACCATCAAATCATTTCTATTTTATTATTAAGGAAAAATAGGAATGTTATCAAGTTACAAAAGTACCTTCGACTTAAAAGAAAGTGAAAGTACAAGCGTGACGCAAAGGCAAAGATGTCCAGTCAGCGTGAACAGTACGGGAGTACTATTCATCTATTTATAGGCACGGGTCGCAGCCCATGTAAAATTACATCCAGGCCCTTTGCATTTGCTAATAACTCTATAGTAATTCATCGGGGTCTAGATAGCCTTTTCCTCTCTAAGTCGGTTTCCTTTTTCCTGTCATCATGCCGAAGCTCCCTTGCGCACAGCTTCGGCTCTGTTCCATCCTTCGTTTCCCTTGTGCTTATTCATACTGTGATTTTGACTCAAGTCCGAAGGGTCCAAGTCCGAAGGTACCTGCTCATGTATTATACTCCAGAAACATTGTTAAATCACGTTTTTGAGGACCTTCGAAAGCCGAAGGCCCCCAACAGAAGAGTCGTCACTCTCCACTAGTCCTCGTTGGAGCACCCGCGCGAGGGTATCGCTCCCCCTTGGTCCTCGCAAGAACCAATTGCTCACTATGAGATGATCCTTTGCCACTCCGGCGCGGTGGATCCCTCGAGACCGCTTACAAACTTGAGTCGGGTCACCAACAAGATCTTCACGGTGATCACCGAGCTCCCAACGCCACCAAGCCGTCTAGGTGATGCCGATCACCAAGAGTAACAAGCCGTAGACTTTCGCTTGACCAAGAGAAGCCTAATGCAAGTGGTGTGTGCTCTAGGTGGCTCTCGCTAGCGCTAATGAGGAACAAATGCGGGATTAAGATTCTCTAATCTCCTCACTAGGCTTTTGGTGCTTGCAATGCTCTAGCAATGTGCTGGAATTAATGTGGGCAACAAGACATTGAATATGGTGGGTGGAGGGGGTATAAATTGCCCTCACCCACCAGGCCACCAACTAGCTGTTACGAGCACTTTTCTGCGCATGGGCGCAATGGACAGTCCGGTGCGCCACCGGTGCGCCAACGGTCGACTCCAACGGCTAGTTCCGACAGCTAGCCGTTGGGCAGATGGCACACCGGACAGTGAACAGTCACTGTCCGGTGCGCCACTAAAATTCCACTCGGGAACTAGGCGCTCTCGAGTTTCTTCGGGAGAAAACTCTTCCCCAGGGCCACCTTGGCCCACCTGGCAGAGGGTGCACCGGACAGTCCGGTGCCCCAAGGCCAGAAACCCTATTTCTTGTTTTCAGCTGTATTTCAAATCGATTTTCGTTCTAACTTGTGAGTGAGTTCTAGAGTGACACCTAGCACTATATGTGAGTGTAAATGTGCACCAACACTACACTAGAACTCTCTTGGTCAAACTACTCATCGACAACCCCTCTTTATAGTACGGCTAAAAGATAATAAAAGACCTAACTAAATCACGAGTGTCCACAACTCCTTGACACTCGGACTCCGTAGTCCTTCACTTTTTGTTTCGTCGTTTAGCCGTCGCTTCGAGTTCTTATCTCCGGGATTGTTTTCACCGTTGTAGTACTTCTACCTGTAATGTGACCTAACTTACCATTTGTCTCTGCAAAACACACGTTAGTTATATATAACATTACGTTGTCATTAATCACTAAAACCAACCAGGGGCCTAGATGCTTTCAAACCCTGATAAGATCGCCTTTGTCCCCATCTCTGGTTTTGAGGGTGACAACATGATTGAGAGGTCCACCAACCTTGACTGGTACAAAGGCCCAACGCTGCTCGAGGCTCTTGACCAGATCACTGAGCCCAAGAGACCTTCGGACAAGCCCCCGCGTCTCCCCCTCTAGGATGTGTACAAGATTGGTGGTATTGTAACTGTACCAGTTGGTCGTGTGGAGACTGGTGTCATCAAGCCTAGTATGGTTGTCACGTTCGGTCCAACTAGCCTGACTAATGAGGTGAATTCTGTTGAGATGCACCACGAAGCTCTTCAGGAGGCCCTTCCTGGTGATAATGTTGGCTTCAATATGAAAAATGTTGTTGTGAAGGATCTCAAGTGTGGGTATGTGGCCTCCAACTCCAAGGATGATTCTGCCAAGGAGGCTGCCAGCTTCACCTCGCAGGTCATCATCATGAACCACCTTGGGCAGATAGGCAATGGCTATGCCTCAGTGCTGGACTACCACACCTCCCATATTGCTGTAAAGTTTGCTAAGCTCGTTACCAAGATCGACAGGCGATCTGGCAAGGAGCTTGAGAAAGAGCCCAAGTTCCTGAAGAATGGTGATGCTGGTATGGTGAAGATGATTCCTACCAAGCTCATGGTGGTGGAGACATTCTCTGAGTATCCTCCCCTAGGTTGGTTTGTTGTCCATGACATGAGGCAGACGGTTGCTGTAGGAGTCATCAGTAGTGTAGAGATGAAGGATCCAACCGGCACCAAGGTGACCAAGGCTGTCGCCAAGAAGAAATGATGCAATCTGTCATTAATCTTGCATGTGCTCTTGTAATACCTATATGATATTGTTGCATACAACGACGAAGCCTTTTATTCCCAAGCAATTTGTTTCATCATCACAAGTTTTGTATGTGAACTTATGATGTTATCATGTGGGCTTTTGAGCTTTTCTAGCTTGTGCCTGTTTACCAATTTATTAAGCAGTGTTTAGCAGAAAGTCGACGATGCAAGCGTATAAAAGCATTTAAATGTGGCTGCCTTTTCTAGCAGGTCCCGAATACGGATGCGGAAATAGATTTTTATCATGAAGGAAGCATTGTTATTAATGACCAAGGTAAGTACATCAAGGAGATAAGCTAAGTACATCAAGGAGATACAAAGTCTTGGCCAACTTCTGGTTTCTATTGAACATACAAAGCCACATCAAGAAAAAGAAAAAAACATCAAACACACTAGCGACCTTCAATCTGCTTGCTTTGAGATCCAGTGGACCGTCATATGGATAAAGATAGAAGAAAGCACATTCTTTTTCTTAAAAACCAAGTCATTTCTGTCTACACAAAGTGTCCAACAAATAGCTGAAATAAGGGTTTCAGTTCGACATGAAGCCCATGTAACAAATCACTAAACATATATTCCACAATATCAGTTTGCTCTTTCCCATGGTTATGTATAATATGGTCCATATAGAGCGAGCAAGGTGACATCCAAAGAATAGATGGTTAATTGTTTCATTCTTGTGGCCAAAGCAACAAGTAAAATCACCTTGTCAATTTCTTAGATTTGTGCTATTTAATATGCTGTTGAGCTGCTCCTGGCTGTGTTGCAACAAATGGACCGTAATTCCACGTTTCAAAACAAGGCTCAGCAGCTCCAAACGTGAGCGAGCAAAGCCCAAAAGAGAGGGGACCTCTTTTAGGCGGGAGCGACATACTCTTTCCTGTCGTTCTCCTACATCCCTTTTCCCTCTTTGTCCCTGCGAACGGGGGTGCCACCACCTACCAGTTAGCTCCCTCCGATGCGTAGCCCCTCTGTTAGACCGTCGCTGCCGCCCTACGCCAGGTGGGCAGGTCCTTTTCGGGCCCTTCGCCGGCGACAAGCACCACCAGGTACACCCTTCCCTTTCTGCTGCGCAAAAGAGCACCCAACCCTAACTTAACTTATTGTATTCAGATCTGATCTGCACCCAACTCCACCCCCGTCCTGAACCCAGCCACTCCATTTTGTATCTCCATTTATATTTTGTAAAAAACATTCCCACCAGCGGAAGCCTTTCACCTTTTAGGACTGAACACTGAAAACCTCCAAGAGGAGTCCCAAATGGAGTTGTATTTTGAAATATAGGACTCAACACTGAAAACCTGCTCCAACAGAGAGTCCTATTTCACAAAAATCCATCAAATAATTATAGAACTCGGCCTCTCAGGTCCTAAATATAGGACTCCATATGTTGAATCCCTATCCTCGTTATATACAGTATTCCTGACCTTTTATTTTATATATAACATGACTATTTCTTAAAAACATGGTATATAACTCAACCGTTGGAGCTACAAATGTTTTTGGCCTTAAACACTTCAAATCAGATACTATTTTAAATTTAGGAATGAAATATAGAAGTTCTTGTTGGAGATGCTCGAACCCAATGCTAATTCTACACTATTTCTAACCTTTTATTTAATAAATAACATGATCTATTTCCTAATAACATAACATAGAACTCAAAAAATGGAGTTGCAAATGTTTTTTGTGACCTAAACACTTCAAATTAGGTCCTATTTTATTTTTAATTTTAGGACTCAAAATATAGGACTTTTGGTGACCGCACGGAATTTTGAGCCAGTAAGACGAATTCAAAATTGGACACAAACTTTATAAACCAGATCAGAAATTTTAGGCATACGATGATGTTGCAACTATTGCTGCAACTTAACTACAAAGGCACATCCAGAGCAAAGTATCTGCAAACAGAAACTACAACAACTCTATACCTCAAAAAAATCGATCTGATAGTTCATTATGACCAGGTAACACAACGATAACGAGAAGCATAATGCATTAATCGTCTGTACGTAAATCATTCATCGTCCAGAAGAAACTATTCGTAGGAATCGACACGTAATTGATTATTAGATCCATAATAAATTATATGCGAGAATCAGGTCATAGAAACACAAAAGGCAAACAAAACCCGAAAACCATAAGGGATTGCAAGCGCAGTAGCTACAATAAATCAAAAGCAGAGGATCAAATTAATATGGTCATGGCGAGGCAACAGACTACAACTTTGATGCAGTCGCTATCGCATCAACCATCTCAAGAACGGAGGTTGATCGAGAGACGATGAGCCGAGAAGAAACGATACCTTGCAAAAGATAAAGGCCAAAGTGGAGGCACAGTCCGGAGCAGACGACGGCGGTGAGTCAGAAAGGAAGGCGCTGGCCGCTAGGGTTCAGGAGTTTATAGAAGTACGTCAGCGTAGGCCCAATAATGGACTCGCGAATAGTGACCCAGAGAGAAGCCCGTAAATAAATGTTATGGCTTTATGCCCCATTTTGGCAGCACTATTATCTTATATAAGAGCATCTCTAATAGCTTCTAAAAATATACTACCTCCGCTAGTTAATTTTTTACTAAAACACGATAAATAAAAAAAAATGGAGAGAGTATCTCCTAATATATATGTAATGGGTTATTTCTTAGAAAACTTTGATCCTTAAAACAAGTTTATACTTCAATAGCTCCTTTTAATTTCTCAAAGAAATCTGTTAAACGTTGAGAGAATGCCAACGAGAACACCAAAGGTTGAGAATGTCACACCTAGTGGTGGGAATTGTTTCTTTTTGAGTCGAGGTGAACCCTTCTTTTTTATCACAGTCTCCGCTCACGCACTTGGGCGTCTTCGACGGCTTCTTCGAGGACCTCATCCAGCTCCAGCGCGTGTCGCAGTGTGTGCCATCCAGCTCCAGCTCTAGCCTCATGCCGCACCACGAGTGTGTGCCATCCAGCTCCAGCTCTAGCCTCATGCCGCACCACGAGTCGCATCGTCACGCATCGCAGTGCGTGCTGTCTAGCTCCAGCGCGAGCGGAGCTCCACACATCGCTGCCTCCTCCACTGCAACAAGCCGACAACAGTTTTCACTTTGTCTTCCTCCGACGTGTCGTTATCAGAGGTGGCCGCTGACAACAGCCCTGACCCCTACTCGTGTGTGCCAGAGACGACGAGGCTTCTACTCCCCTCCTCAGTCGACCTCTTTCTCCTGCACGTCGGAGACGACGAAGCAGCCAACTATTAGGAGGAGAAAGCGTGGCGTAAATTTCCGCCGCTGTTGGATACTCTTTTTTTCCTCTAAAATAGGATTGGGAATAGGCTTTTGTTATCCAAGAGGAGCTGAAAACCTCCCAAAAAGCATATATCGAGAAAAATTCATTTTCCATTCTCCAACATCTTTAACATCCTCTGAAAATTACGTATATAAGAATGAATGCCCATGAAATGCTTATGAGTGTGCAAAGATAGTAAAAGTTTATTTCTAAAGTCTTGAATACAACTTTCCTTCACGGTTTTCCGGGAAACTAGGGTTTCCGGAGTCAGTAAAGGAATTCAAAGGGTAGGGGTAGGGTTTTGGGTTCTAGTTATCAAACAAGGTCCAAATCAAATCAAACTCTACCCAAGGCTTCTAAATTATGTTTTGAGCTCATATAAAAAGTTTGGAGATTTTTGGAATTATTATCTATTTTCTAAAAATCCAGAACCAATGTTTTAGGCTATTTTAAATGCTCCAAAATTCCTTATTTGACCTAAAAATCATGAAACTATTTTTAATAAATACTATGAAAAATTAGGAATCTAGGAAAATTGGTTTGACATTTTTATCATTTTTCTACAATTTTCTACCGATTTCCAAAGTTTTACTGAAAAAGAAAAAGAAAAAGCTGAAACAGTGTTGGGCGAATCTAGCCCAGGCGGCCCAACTCAGGTGGAAAGCGCGCCCGCGCCCGCGCTGGCAGCTTTGCGAAAAAGCCCTCGGCGTTCTGGCTAACCCGAAGTGGGTTCTTTTACTGTTGCACTGAGTCACTGGCAGTTTGCAAGAAAGCCCCCCACGTTCTATTCCCTTCCAAATCGAGGTCCCCGATGACGACGAGCGCGGCAGAGCTCCGGTGAGCTCGTAGACCGGCCGAATGGGGCAAGGACTGGCGCTCCCGAGTGGCAGACACCGAATTGAACCCTTCCCGAGCATTTCCCCTAACTTAATTTCAGAAATGGCTAACTGGTTGACTCTGACCACGACGGCCGCGAGCGGAGCAGAGGGATGAACGCGTTCCCGGCAAGTAAGGGGGACTCAGTTCAATTGGGTTGGTTGAGGAGCATCAGAGGAGTACACTAATACTAAAACAAGGTAACAGAGGGCGTGAACAAACCTGGGAGTGGCTGACCGCGGCGAGGTGTTCTTCGCGATGTATTCGAACCGATTTGGGGGAAGTGTGAAATTCGAGCTCGCTGGCGATCAACTGAGGATGATTCTTGGTGGCTGGATTCGTGATGATACAACGGAGCTTACGGCGGGGTCAATTTATACTAAGTGAGAGCGGTGGCCGGGAATTCGAGCGATGACGCGCGGCGACCGGAGGGACCAGGAGTTACTAGCGCGCGATTAGTGTCCGGTTACCGTGGCCATCTCCCCGGCGATGGATAGAAGGTTACAGCGGGTCACGACAACGCGATGGAGGTGCCAGGGCACGTGGCACAAGGCCGGAAGGCGGCGGTCACCGGCGTGCATATCAGAATCCACCGCGGCGAGCTCTGTACGGTGGCCGGAATATTTTACTGGCCGTAGCTTATCCACGGCGACGTACTCCGAGCGTTATCCACTTACCCAGAGCACGAATCGAGACGATGATGGCACGAATCGCGGCGGAGGGATCGTCGGCGGCGAGAAAAACCGAGCTGGCGGCCTGATCCATTTCAGAGCACTGTACCATGGCGAATCCCATTCAGTGCACCTGAGAGTCAAAGTTTAGGGCCAAATTTCTCTCAAATTTCTATGGCAACTCGTACAAAGTTCTGCAGCAAAGTTGTAGAGCTACAAACTAGTTACATTTCGACTATAGGGACTGAACTCAGTTGAGCACTAGATCAAGGTTGAATCCTAGTCCAAAGATGGCTTTGTTACACTGTCAGTCTGAAGTTCAGAATTCAAATAGCCTGACACCCCAACTTCAGGCTCACTTATCTTTAAATTCTTCATAACAACAATGCTTACTCCCTTAAGCAAAGTTATTCTCCTTTGATAGTTCTACAATATTGATGTGGTGACCTATGGCAAAAACCTTATAATTTGAAAGTTACAAAGCTCCAAAGTTGAGCCCATATCACTGACTTTCAGACTCAGGTGTATAGGGTTTAAGTGGTGCTTTTTGCAAATAGACCAAAACTTAGGGTTTAACATGCAAATCCACATATTTGTGATCCATATAAATTAGGACACTTTATTATCATGGTTTTTGCACTTTAGTCCAAAAGTGCACTAATTTTACACTTAGGCCCCTTGGGTTTGGATTTAGGATTTTCCAGGGTTCTTTTTAGGGTTTTTGGTATTTCAAGGGTGTGAATGTATTGTAAGTCCCTTCTTAGTAACATTTTATGACTATTTTACTTAAACTTCAGGGTTTACTCTATTTGGGTCTTGCTTTACCCTTCAGATCCCTGTTTAGGGTTAAGTATCTTATACTAGGGTCTTATTTGCAAAATGCCATAACAATACAACTTGTTTGAAATTTTTGCCTAGTGAATGCATTCTAGGTGTATCAAACATATGAAATGCTAATGCTGATGATGTTATGCTCAAGTTTTAGTAATAGTAACACCAGGGGTGTTACATCCTTCCCCCTAGGGATGAAAACGGTTTCGGAATTTTTCGGAATTCCGGAAACCGATTTCGAAATTTTTCGATCGGATTCACCGGTAACGGTATTTTTCGAAAACAGAATCGGTTTTCGGAATTTTCTATCGGAATCGGTATCGGAATCGGCATGGTGTTTTACCGACCGTTTCCATCGGTTACCGGTTTTTGTCGGAAATTACCGGATTTGTCTCTCGGAAATTTCCGGAATTGTGTCTCGGAATTTTTTCGGAATTTTTTTCGGAATTTTCCAGCATATGATTTTTTCGCATCGCCTATACATTTTTGGATAAGGATTACTTATTTTTGTATTTTTTGGACGCTTTAAGATTTTTTTAGGGTTAGATGGTGTTGGAAGGCAGTTGAGATTAACGATTTGGTCTCTCGAACGAATCCACCATTTTCTATGCACATGTTATGTATTAGTAATATATAATGATAGAAAGCCGACAGCCTGTCTTTTTCACACACTAGATTTTAGGGTTTTCTTGTGAGGCTGTGAAAAAACCCTTTATGTGAGGAAAAAATATTTCATGAGTAAGCATGCCATGTCAACTAAATCGAGTGGATATTGTGAATTGTGAACTTTGAGTCTGTGAACTTGTGATCTTTATGAACTTGTTATACTGTGAACTTGTTATATTGTGAACTTGTGATCTTTGTAAACTTTTTATATTATAAATTTGTGATCCTTGTGAACTTGTTATATCATGAATTGTGAACTTGTGGTATTTGTGATCTTTTGTCAATTTTGTTTTATTGTGAAGTTTGATATGTTTACCGATCGTATTTTAGATTTCGACCGTTACCGGTATATTTTCCGCACCGAACTTTCGTTTCCGATGTTTCCGAAATACCGATATCGTTTCCGTTTCCGGAGTTACCGTTTTCGATTTTGTTTCCGATAAAAAATATGAAAACGGTAATGGTTTTAGTGTTTACCGACCGTTTCCGACCGTTTTCATCCCTACTTCCCCCCATAAAAGAATCTCGTCCCAAGATTAAAAGTCCTAGGGTAAGTAATGGAAAAGGAAACATGTCATACTTTTATTTCCTTATTTCTGGTACAAAGCAGGGGTGATTTGGGAATTTACTCCTTTATTACAGCAACTATATACACTTTACAAATTACATGAGGCTAAAAAGCCTGGGAAATTCTTTTCTAAAAAGTCCTGAGTTTCCCATGTAGCCTCATCTTCGGAATGTTGGTTCCATTGTATCTTGTAAAACTTGAGAGTTTTTCTTCAGGTAATTTTGTCCTTTTGATTCAAGACTCGAATAGGGTGCTCAGAATATGTCAAGTCTGGTTCTAGGGCAACATCCGTTACTTCAATGGTTCGATCTGGAACCCGAAGACACTTCTTCAATTGAGACACGTGGAACACATTATGTACTGCAGACAAGGTTTCGGGTAACTGAAGTCGGTATGCCACTGGTCCGTATCTTTCAAGGATAGGAAAAGGACCAATATACCGGGGTGCAAGCTTCCCTTTTTACCCCGAAACGTGATATACCCTTCATTGGTGAAACTTTCAGGTAGACATAATCTCCCACCGGAAAGTACAAGGGTATCCGGTGTGTGTCTGCATAACTCTTTTGATGAGCTTGAGCTTTCTTCAAATTATGAATTATTTGCTGAACTTTTTGTTCGGTCTCTTTTACCATATCAGGTCTGAAGAAGCTTCTTTCACCTGGTTCAGACCAATTTAACGGAGTACGACATCGTCGTCCATATAAAGCTTCGAAGGGTGCCACCTTAATACTTTCTTGATAGCTATTATTATATGAGAACTCCGCTAATGGTAAACAATCATCCCATTTCTGTGGAAATTCTAAAGGACCAGCCCGTAACATATCTTCAAGTATTTGATTTACCCTCTCAGTCTGTCCACTGGTTTGAGGATGATAAGCCGAACTATGGAGCAACTTAGTATCCAAAGCCTTGTGAAGTTCTTCCCAAAATTTGGACACGAATCGCGGTCCACGATCCGACACTATAGTCTTTGGAACACTGTGCAAACTGAGAATGCGAGCAATGTATAATTCCGCATATGTGAGGACCGGGTAATATGTCTTGACTGGCAGAAAATGAGCAATTTTCGTAAGCCGATCAATTATAACCCAAATAGAATCATACCCCTTTGCGGTCCTGGGTAATCCCACAATAAAGTCGATGCTTATATCTTCCCACTTCCATGTTGGTATTGGTAAGGATTGTAATGGACCGACAGTCTTCATATGTATGGCTTTGACACGTCTACAAGTGTCACATTTAGCCACATAGCGTGCTATTTCAATCTTCATCTTCGTCCACCAATAATGTTGTTTCAGATCTTGATACATCTTAGTGCTTCCGGGATGAATAGAATAGCGACTAAGATGTGCTTCGTCCAAAATTTGTTGGCGGATTTCTTCATCTTTTGGCACCACTATGCGGTTATTGAACCATACAATGCCTTGATCGTCTTCTCGGAAGCAATTGGCTTTTCCAGCCCTTATCTTCTCACGGATATGTTTCATACCCTCATTATCCCTTTGAGCATCCATTATCCTTTGTAAAAGGACTGACTCAAGCTTTAGTTGACTTAAGGCTCCTTGTTGGATCATTCCCAGGTTTAACTTCTCCATCTCCTGGCATAGTGTATTGTCAGAGGTCTTCACCGTAAGACAGTGACAGGAAACCTTACGGCTAAGCGCATCTGCCACTACATTTGCCTTGCCTGGGTGATAATGAATTTCCAATTCATAGTCCTTAATAAGCTCAAGCCATCACCTTTGTCTCATATTCAACTCTGACTGGGTGAAGATATACTTTAAGCTTTTATGATCTGTATAAATGTGACAGATATTACCCAGCAGATAATGACGTCGGATCTTCAGGGCATGAACCACTGCGGCTAACTCCAGGTCATGAGTGGGATAATGCTCCTCATGCCGGCGTAACTGCCTTGAAGCATACGCTATTACTCGGCCTTCTTGCATTAATACGCAGCCGAGACCACTGCCTGATGCGTCACAATACACATCAAAGGGCTTATTAATGTCCGGTTGAGCCAATACCAGAGCAGTGGTTAATAATACCTTCAATTTTTAAAAGTCTTCATTACATTTCGAAGACCAATTGAATTTAATATCATTCTTCAATAAACTCGTGATTGGTTTCACAAGCCTAGAAAAATCCGGTATAAATCGGCGGTAATAGCCAGCTAGTCCAAGGAAGCTTCGGACTTGATGAATAGTGGTTGGGGGTTTCCACTCCAAAATATCCTTGACTTTGCTGGGATCTACCGCAATCCCCTTGGCAGATAACACATGTCCCAAAAATTGAATTTCTTCCAGCCAAAATGCGCACTTACTGAACTTGGCATATAATTGATGTTCTCTTAAGCGCGTCAATACGATCCGTAAGTGTTGAGCATGCTCCTCTTCATTCTTGGAATAAATTAAGATATCATCTATGAAGACCACCACAAATTTGTCCAACTCGGGCATGAATACCGAGTTCATCAGATAAGTGAAGTGGGCAGGAGCATTCGTCAGTCGACAGACATTACCAAGTATTCAAATAAACCATACCGCGTAGTGAATGCGGTTTTGGGTATATCTTCGGGCCTGATACGGATCTGATGATAGCCCGACCTGAGATCAATTTTGGAGAATACCCTCGCTCCAGTCAGTTGATCAAACAAAATATCAATGCGAGGAAGAGGATACGTATTCTTGATAGTGACCTCATCCTGGGGTCGATAATCCATGCACATCCGCAGTGTTTGATCCTTCTTCTTGACGAAGATGGCTGGACAACCCCATGGTGACAAGCTTGGCCGGGTGAATCCCTTTTCAAGTAAATTTTGCAATTGGGTCTTAAGTTCTGCCAGCTCATTTGGAGGCATTCGGTATGACCTTCTAGAAATAGGAGCCGTACCGGGCTTCAACTCAATTACAAATTCTACATCCCTTTTAGGTGGCAATCCAGGCAAATCTTCTGGAAAGACATCTGGGAACTCACATACTACCGGAATATCTTTGATCTCCGGTATGATGGCTTCATTTATTCTGTCAATTGGTCTAGCTGGAATAACTATGGGGATAGACAAAAGAATTTCCTCTTGATTATGACTCAACCTGATGGTTCTCAGAGCAGTGTTGAGGATTGCTTTATGTTGGGCCAACCAATTCATGCCCAAAATCACATCTATGTCTTGGCCTTTCAGAACAATCATATTAGTAGGAAAGTCCCATTCAGCCAAGGTTACGGGCACTTGGTAAGCCACTTCTATACTATACTACTCTTGCTTCTTGTCATTCTTGGTAGCCTCACTGTCGGGCGTAGGAGACCACTCATCGACCAACTTCATAGAGGGAGGGGGCCTGAAAAGGTCCAATTCGCCACCAAAAGCTTCTCCCGCTACATGAGAAGGTCCGGCTTCTGTCCTGACAGGATCCGCAGGTACACTAGGGTGTAGTTGTGAGTATAATACATGAACTTCTTCATGTAGAGTATTACAATAAGTCTGCAGGTTATCAATAGCTGAGCTAAGCTCTTCTACTCGGGCTCGAGCTTTTGCCTCCTTAGCCCAGGCAAGCGAACAAGAATGAACCGCCCAGTCGAGCGCTAAATCTCGATCCGCGAGCTGATCTCGCAGGCGGCGGACGTCGCTTCTCAATTCATTGATTCTGTCGCCATCCGTGACCCATATGTCAATCCTGCGTTGGAGTTCTGTTTGAAGCTGATTAACTTGCGCTTCAAGATCCCCAATCGGATCATTACTCCCACTACTGCTATCCTCGTGTCTTGGGGCAAGTTGATGACGTGGCACACCAATTGGGCCAGTATGCTTACGCGCAGTCTTCCTCGTGCGTGGCGGCATTTTTCTAAGGGGGAAAATTTTATTAGCATAGTTCTTAGCATGATGCATGTGTAATTTCAGAATCAACCTTAGTTGATTCATACCTTCTATATGTTGCACTCTTACTATCTGTTCTTTAAGATAAACTTTTCAGAAATACTTAGGTAAGAAGGGAAGAGATTTTCTAGATAAGTCTTTAGAAAATCCTTTTGAAGATGCCTCATAATATCTGGAGAGAAGGGCTTTGCTCCGATACCATCTGTGACGGAACCTCCCAAGTCATTAGGCCCACCTACAGTTGTCCTTGTCCATCGGACCTCAGACAACCCTGTAGGTGCCCCTGAATCACTTGACAAGTTCGGTATCTGCTTTTCTTACCTTTCCCAAGAGCGTTTCACCCGTCACGCAGACATAACAAGCATCAGCGTTACGAGAATGCGGAAGCAATTATATGAACTTACCTTTATTTTAAAAGTAAGACAAAGTTATATATTACAGACCAAGATATAACCTATGAGTGCAGAGTAATATTATTACACACCAAGGGAGGCAAAACCCTCTCCCATTAAGTTTTAAACAAAAGTTCTTATGGAGGATCCTTTCCTCCCGCAGCTTTACTCCTGGTGTTCTTCCTTCGGTACCACCTTAGAACAGAAGCAACAAAAGTTGGTTGCTTCCTCACCTAAAAACAACGGGGAATAAAACCCTGAGTATGGAATTACTCAGCAAGTCTTACCCGACTAAAGAAAAGACTCTCAAGGGTATGCTGGTTATAAGGGAGTCAAGTTAAGGTTTCTCAATAATCAAAGACTCTGTTTTGCAGAAATGCTTACTAAAAGTAGATCCTTAAAAATCCAGTTTTATTTGTCCAGTTAAGTAACATTACTTATAACTAGAGTTCTTTCTACCCTAGTTCAATCACTTGACCTGCACTAGCCAATTTCTTAATAATCCCTTCATCTTTACTAGAGTTCTACATATAGGTCAGTGACCAAGTCTTCATAACCGCGAAGGTACGGTGATCCGAATCGATTATACTCAGCTGAGGATCTCCAATCACACGACATATGTAGCACTTAACCCTTGCATATGTCAACTCGCCACCGGGGTTCTTAAGACCAGATCAGGTTCACGTCAACCGAGAGCACAGATACACCACCGTCCAGCCTCTTGCCACGGAGGGTACACGCTACTCTCGCCATCGCTCCACTCCCATTGCGTGTTATCTTATTCTGGCCTTAGTCTGCCCGAGGCAAAGCTTACCCATGACGAGGCATGTGACCAGTTAAAGGGTCCTCGGTCATCAAGCCTACATCGAGACGGTCCTTAATCGACTCAGACGGAGACACTACACCAAGACTCTCTTCTCGTGCAAGTCACCCGCCCGGTCTCAGCTTAATCATTTCAACCCAAAGTTTGGTACCTGGCAGAGGTACATCTTTTCCGATGTTGAACCCATCAAGGCCTTGATGGATCCATCATCAAGTTTTATTTTCGAAAACATCCCACCCACTTTGCCACATCATCTTTTGTAAAAACAAAAATTTTGTTTTTCTAAAGCAAAGCTAAGCATCAAAATCTTTTTGTAAAACAGGGATTTCAAGGAAGGTAATCAAATCCAAGGAAGGTAATGCAGGAATTGTTTTAGCAATCAACTCCTATCACCTAATGCATCAAGCAAGTGAAAAAGATTTTTAAAACACAAGGAGGTGGCAAATGCACCGGGGCTTGCCTTCGTTTATAGGTGAGTCAGGCTCGGATCCGCAGATGTCAAAGTAAAAACAATTTCCTGCCTGATGTTCCGCAGGTGGTGGTGGCAAAGTCTTCTCTTCTTCTACTTCAACTTCTTCATCGTCTTCTAGATATAACCATATATATATATATATATATATATATATATATATATATATAAGAATGAATGCCCATGAAATGCTTATGAGTGTGCAAAGATAGTAAAAGTTTATTTCTAAAGTCTTGAATACAACTTTCCTTCACGGTTTTCCGGGAAACTAGGGTTTCCGGAGTCACTAAAGGAATTCAAAGGGCAGGGGTAGGGTTTTGGGTTCTAGTTATCAAACAAGGTCCAAATCAAATCAAACTCTACCCAAGGCTTCTAAATAATGTTTTGAGCTCATATAAAAAGTTTGGAGATTTTTGGAATTATTATCTATTTTCTAAAAATCCAGAACCAATGTTTTAGGCTATTTTAAATGCTCCAAAATTCCTTATTTGACCTAAAAATCATGAAACTATTTTAAATAAATACTATGGAAAATTAGGAATCTAGGAAAATTGGTTTGACATTTTTACCATTTTTCTACAATTTTCTACCGATTTCCAAAGTTTTACTAAAAAAGAAAAGGGAAAAGCTGAAACAGTGTTGGGCCGAATCTAGCCCAGGCGGCCCAACTCAGGTGGAAAGCGCGCCCGCGCCCGCGCTAGCAGCTTTGCGAAAAAGCCCTCGGCATTCTGGCTAACCCGAAGTGGGTTCTTTTACTGTTGCACCGAGTCAGTGACAGTTTGCAAGAAAGCCCCCCACGTTCTATTCCCTTCCAAATCGAGGTCCCCGACGACGACGAGCGCGGCAGAGCTCTAGCGAGCTCGTAGACCGGCCGAATGGGGCAAGGACTGGCGCTCCCGAGTGGCAGACACCGAATTGAACCCTTCCCGAGCATTTCCCCTAACTTAATTTCAGAAATGGCTAACTGGTTGACTCTGACCACGACGGCCGCGAGCGGAGCAGAGGGTTGAACGCGTTCCCGGCGATTAAGGGGGACTTAGTTCAATTGGGTTGGTTGAGGAGCATCAGGGGAGTACACTAATACTGAAACAAGGTAACAGAGCGCGTGAACAAACCTGGGAGTGGCTGACCGCGGCGAGGTGTTCTTCGCGGTGTATTCGAACCGATTTGGGGGAAGTGTGAAATTCGAGCTCGCTGGCGATCAACTGAGGACGATTCTTGGTGGCTGGGTTCGTGATGAACCAAC
The DNA here is from genome assembly GCF_902167145.1 of Zea mays. Taxonomy (NCBI): domain Eukaryota; kingdom Viridiplantae; phylum Streptophyta; class Magnoliopsida; order Poales; family Poaceae; genus Zea; species Zea mays. The sequence goes on along the minus strand of NC_050103.1, from coordinate 87,476,858 downwards.
AGAGCTTACGGCGGGTGTCGGGTACCGTAATTAGGGTACCCCCAATGCTCCTAAACACGGCTGGAAAACATCTTCAGAACAAACCATAAACCACTAATAAGCACGGTTCAAGTCAGGGCCTCGTCTACCAAGGGACGCAACCTCGCCTCGCCTAGCCTCGGCCTTGGGTGTTGTCCTCGCACCTGAGACAACGACGAGTGTCGCTTCCCCGCAACACGCCAACCCCAAGCGGACTGATGACGCCAGCACCCTCGCGAAGGACTTGCTGGGCGTTAGCCTCGTACCTGAGATAACGGTGCATTCCGTCCCCGACGCGACCTCAACACCGTCCATCGACCAAAAGGTACCGTCCGTTTTCCACCCTGTTCCCTTTAGATTCAGCTTCGATCCACCAAACGACCCCGCTTCGGTGAGCGCTTTCGCAAGGGCATATCCTAACCTTCCAGGGTACCATATGTGGTCATCTTGGGACCGACTGACTACCGTCTCAACCTATGGACCCGCGGGTTCCGAGGAAGAGGACGACCCCGACTTCGGTTGGGATTTCTCCGGACTCCGTGATCCTAGTGCCATGCGAGACTTCATGTCCGCATGCGACTACTGCCTCTCCGGTTGCTCTGACGATGACTACAGCCTCGACGACAAGGGTCATGGCCCAAGTCTCGAGTGTTTCCACATCGATCAGGGGGATCATGGCGAAGACAATCACCTCGGCATGCCAGCAGATGACGACGCCCCTGTGCCCGCGTCTCGCATTGAGGTCCCGCGGGAGCTAGCTATGGTCCCAGTCCCTGCGGGGGGTCAGAACACATTGCTTGAGCAACTCCGCGAGATGCATGCCAAGCTCGACAAAGAAGCAGAGCGGCTTGTGCAGCTCTGGCAAAACATCGAGCAGGAATGGGCAGGCCAGGCACTCGCAGGAGAAGCGCGTCATTGGGCTCGGGACGTCCAGCGCCGTATCGTTGACGATGCCAGGGCAGGGCTGCCCCCGGCCATCAGCGGGGTCGGCCAGAACCTAGCAGCAGCAGCGATGCTACTTCGAACGATGCCGGAACCATCCACCACCGAGGGGCGGCGTATCCAGGGCGAACTCAAGGATCTCCTAGAAGATGCCGCAGTCCGACGAGCTGAGAGCTCTGCCTCCCAAAGGCGAGGGTGCCCCTCGGAGCATCGCGCAACGTCCTCCCGACGCATGTAGGAGGCCTCGGCCCACACCGAGCGCACACAGGACAGGACGCCTGCAGCCCCGAACCGCCTCGGCAGCGAGCAGCACCGCCGCGACCGTCAAGCCCGCCTCGAGGAGAGGGTGCGCCGAGGCTACCACCCCAGGCGCGGAGGACGCTACGACAATGAGGAGGACCGGAGCCCCTCGCCCGAACCACCAGGTCCGCGAGTCTTCAGCCGGGCCATACGATGGGTGCCGTTCCCGGCCCGGTTCCGAGCCCCAACTACCATCACCAAGTACTCAGGGGAAACGAGGCCGGAGTTGTGGCTTGCGGATTACCGGCTGGCATGCCAGTTGGGAGGGAGGGACGACGACAACCTCATAAACCGCAACCTCCGCCTTTTCCTCTTCGGCGCTGCCCAGACATGGCTGGAGCATCTGCCTCCTGCGCAGATCTCCGACTGGGACGACCTGGTCAAGGCCTTCGCTGGAAACTTCCAAGGTACATACGTGCGCCCTGGGAACTCGTGGGATCTCCGAAGCTGTCGACAGCAGCCAGGGGAATCCCTGCGAGAGTATATCCGACGGTTTTCCAAGCAGCGCACCGAGTTGCCCAACATCACCGGCTCGGACGTCATCGGGGCATTCGTCGCCGGCACCACTTGACGAGACCTGGTGAGCAAACTGGGACGCAATACTCCCACCAAGGCGAGCGAATTGATGGACATCGCCACCAAGTTCGCCTCTGGTCATGAGGCGGTCGAAGCCATCTTCCGGAAGGACAAGCAGCCTCAGGGAAGACAGAAGGAAGATGCCCCCGAGGTGTCCGTCCAGCGTGGCACGAAGAAGAAGGCCAAGAAGAAGGCGCAAGCAAAACGCGACGCCGTTGACACGGATCTCGTCGCTGCTGTCGAGCATAGGAACCCTTGGAAACCTCCCGGAGGGGCCAACATGTTTGACAAGATGCTCAAGGAGTCGTGCCCCTATCACAGGGGTCTCGTTAAGCACACCCTTGAGGAGTGCGACATGCTCCGGCGTTACTTCAACAAGGCTGGACCCTCGCAGAAGGTGGCAAGGACCAAGGTAACAACAAGAAGGGGGCGACAAGGAAGAGGAGTTCCCGGAGGTCCACAACTACTTCATGATCTACGACGGATAGATGACGAATGCTTCAGCTCGACACCACAAGCAGGAGCGCCGGGAGGTCTGCTCGGTGAAGGTAGCGGCGCCGGTCTACCTAGACTGGTCTGACAAGCCCATCACCTTTGACCAAGGCGACCACCCCAACTGCGTATCGAGCCCAGAAAGGTACCCTCTCGTCATCGACCCTGTCATCGGCAACGCTAGGCTCACCAAGGTCCTCATGGACGGAGGCAGCAGCCTCAACATCATCTACGCCGAGACCCTAGGGCTCTTGGGGATCGATCTGTCCATGATCCGGGCCGGTGCAACACCTTTTCACGGGATCGTCCCCGGTAAGCGCGTCCTGCCCCTTGGGCAACTTGATTTGCCCGTCTGCTTCGGAACTCCCTCCAACTTCCGAAAGGAAACCCTCACGTTCGAGGTGGTCGGGTTCCGAGGGACCTACCACGCGGTGCTAGGAAGACCGTGCTACGCAAAGTTCATGGTTGTCCCCAACTACACGTACGTCAAGCTCAAGATGCCAGGCCCCAATGGAACCATCACCGTCGGATCCACATACCGCCACGCTTACGAGTGCGACGTGGAATGCGTGGAGTACACTGAGGCCATCGCCGACCTGGATTGCCTCTCCAAAGAGGCGCCTGATGCGAAGCGCCACGCCGGCAACTTCGAACCATCCGAGGCGATTAAATCCGTCTCTCTCGACCCCAGCAACGACACCGACAAGAAAGTCAGAATCGGCTCCGAGCTCGACCCCAAATAGGAAGCAGTGCTCGTCGACTTTCTCCGCGCAAACGCCGAAATTTTTGTGTGGAGTCCCTCGGACATGCCAGGCATACCGAGGGATGTCACCGAGCACTCGCTGGACATCTGAGCCGGTGCCCGACCCGTGAAGCAGCACCTGCGCCGTTTTGATGAAGAAAAGCATAGGGCCATAGACGAGGAGGTCCACAAGCCGATGGCTGCAAGGTTCATCAAAGAGGTATTCCATCTAGAATGGTTAGCTAACCCTGTACTTGTAAAGAAAAAAGGTGGGAAATGGAGGATGTGCATAGACTACACTGGTTTAAACAAAGCATGTCCGAAGGTTCCCTACCCTCTGCCTCGCATCGATCAAATTGTGGACTCCACTTCTAGGTGTGAAACCCTATCTTTCCTCAATGCCTATTCAGGCTATCACCAAATCAAGATGAAAGAATCTGACCAGCTCGCGACTTCTTTTATCACACCTTTTGGCATGTATTGTTATACTACCATGCCATTTGGCTTGAGGAATGCAGGTGCAACCTACCAAAGGTGCATGAACCACGTGTTCGGAGAACACATTGGCAGAACGGTCGAGGCTTACGTCGATGACATCATTGTCAAGACAAGAAAAGCCTCCGACCTCCTCTCCGACCTCGAAGTGACTTTCGGGTGCCTGCGTGCAAAAGGCGTGAAACTCAATCCTGAGAAGTGCGTCTTCGGAGTCCCCCGAGGCATGCTCCTAGGGTTCATCGTCTCCGAGCGAGGCATCGAGGCCAACCCAGAGAAAATCGCGGCCATCACCAACATGGGACCCATCAAGGATTTAAAAGGAGTACAAAGGGTCATGGGATGCCTTGCGGCTCTGAGCCGCTTCATCTCGCGCCTTGGCGAGAAAGGCCGAGTGCTTCACTTGGACCCCCAAGGCCGAGGAAGCCCTCGGAAACTTAAAGGCACTCCTTACTAATGCGCCCATCTTGGTGCCCCCCGCAGCGGGAGAAGCCCTCTTGATTTACGTAGCCGCAACCACTCAGGTGGTCAGCGCCGCGATCGTAGTCGAGAGACGAGAAGAGGGGCATGCACTGCTCGTCCAGAGGTCGGTCTACTTCATCAGCGAGGTGTTATCCGAGACCAAGATCCGCTACCCACAAATCCAGAAGTTACTGTACGCAGTAATTCTGACACGACGAAAGTTGTGACACTACTTCGAGTCTCATCCGGTGACTGTGGTGTCATCCTCCCCCCTGGGAGAGATCATCCAGTGCCGAGAGGCCTCGGGTAGGATAGCAAAATGGGCAGTGGAACTCATGGGCGAAACACTTTCATTCGCTCCTCGGAAGGCCATAAAATCTCAAGTCTTGGCAGACTTCCTGGCTGAATGGGTCGACACCCAATTACCAACAGCTCCAATTCAAGCCAAACTTTGGACCATGTACTTCGATGGGTCGCTCATGAAATCCGGAGTAGGTGCTGGCTTGCTCTTCATCTCACCCCTCGAGAAACATGTGCGCTACGTAATTCGCCTCCATTTTCCAGCATCAAACAACGTGGCCGAGTACGAGGCCTTGGTTAATGGTGTGGGGGACAGATATCCCCCGGGTCCACTAGAAGGATAAAAGACCTCACGAAAGGCCCAAGGGCCCCATAATTCGTAAGGTCATCCCCCCGTGGGCCTGGGAGGAAAGACCAGTGGAACGGATTAACACAAGGCCGGGTCGGCGCAAGCCCAGACGGCCCGACAAATTCGAGCAGTAATCGCAACAGTGACCCGACCTTCCCACGCAGGGGCCCCGCACATCGGAACTGAGCGAGGATGAGTCGGCTGAACTATAGGAAGATAGACTCAGTTAGTTCACTATTACTTTGGCACACGTTGTTATCGTATCCACATGTAATGCCCCACGGTCGAGTATATAAGGCCTAGGGGGCACCCCCTCAAGAGGGAGGACATCATTCATTATTGAGCCATCCACCCCGCTCTCTACATTTTCCAACACAAGAGAACTCCCTTGTAACCCATCACATAAAGCACTCTCGCCAGGACGTAGGGTGTTACGCATCTCAAAGCGGCCCGAACCTGTACATCATTGTCTACTATTTCTCGTGCGCCCAACACGAACCATCGAGCTACAGTCTGTAACACCGTCCTACTCCTAAAAAGCACCTTGAGGGGTAACCCTGGGTGCGTGGTCGGACCTAAAACACCGACAGCTGGTGCGCCAGGTAGGGGGTGTGTCATCGATCCAAGCTAGCTCAATGGCCGTCACCTTCCAGCACAAGATCATCCTCCGCCCCGGATCCATGTTCTGCTTCGGTACTATCTCATCTGTAGCGGATGAGGAGGGAACTCTGCATCGCATCGCGGATCCGCCAGAGAGAAAGCCTTCCTCAGAAATCTCTAAGAAAATCGGGGCGAGGTAGAAAAAAGCGCAACCTCCAGCGCTCCGAAAAAAGACCGTCGTTAGCAAACCAAGAACCAATGGTCCGTCTACTCGTGGAACTCTGATGTCCACCTCTCCGACAGAAGAATGCACACAGATCACAAGGAGGAAAGAAGCAAGTGAGGCCACGGGTCGTCAAGCTGCTCTTCCTATGCCTCCGTCCTCTAGGGAGGACATGAAGAAGATCGTTGCGACAATGACTCCCTTCTACCCCGACATCCTCTTCATCGGGAGAGTGGAATCGCCCCCCATCTCCGACGACGAACCAACTGCGCCTGGAGAGGAACCTCCTCAGCGGGAATCCCGCAGACGAAGGAACTGACGCCGAAATATCTGGCGGCATCACGAGGCCGGAGAGCGGGACCCGGCACAACCTGTATCGTGAGACGAGGTCTCAGAGATAGGAGAAACTTCGGAAGAACGTGTCTTCAGGGAAAGAAGGAATTCCCGACGACGCGATCGTCGACGGGCTCAAGAACAGGGCGAGCAGGAGACAAGGCAACGTTGAGAAAATCCACTCTTCGGGCGCAACCTGAACCCCGACTTCGCCCGAGCCATGACCACGCCGAGTGAAGTCGGAGGGGTGTTGGCTCGGATAGCTGATGGCCTCCCTCGGACTCCCGACGCCGAGGGCTATCGGTGGCTGTTCACTCAAGCAGCCAATCATCTTCTACCCCTTGCTCACCCGCCGAACGATCTACGACACGCCATCAACAGTCGTCGGGACGCACGGAGCTCCATTAATGCTTCGCGTGAACGACGACACGAGAACGATATCCGTCGCCGGGAAGAGTATGACCGGGACCACGACATCCCAACACGGAGTCAGGCTACCAAGACCGAGTCGGCCACGACTTCAACTGATGGCACCACCCGGGGACGGTCGAGGCACCACGATGACCACTCCCTTCCCCGGGACAGACAACATCATCAAAGACAGGAGGACACATGTGGAGTATCGGCACTTACTCCGCGCCTCAGGGCCATTCAATGGCCCCCTAACTTCAAGGTATCCAACGTTGACAAATATGAACCTAAGCAGGATCCGGGAGGCTGGCTGGCCGTCTACACCACCGCTGCCCGAGCTGCTGGGGCAACCGAGGATGTAATGACCGCGTACTTACCTATCGTCCTCGGGCAAGACGCGCTGCAATGGCTGCGACACCTACCCCGACACTGCATCGACGATTGGAGCGACTTCAGTCGGCGCTTCACCACCAACTTTCAGTCTCTCTCCGACAAACCGGCGCAACCATGGGACCTCAAATCCATCAAGCGCCGAGGGGACGAAACTCTTCGATCATACCTCAAAAGATTCCAGACCATGAGAAATTGTATCCCCGAGGTCGCGGAGGCAGCAGTGATCGAGGATTTCTATAGGGGATCCAATGACTCGGCCTTCGTTCGAACCATATTACAGAAGGCGCCAACTACCTCCGAACAGCTGTTCCGAGAAGCCGACCTCTACATCACCGCCGACGAGCGAGCTCAGGACCTCATCGGAGGAGTGAAGCCAGCACCAGCGGCACCGCGACACGAACCAGCAGCCCGACAAGCGTTGGGAGAAGAGGCCTCGCGAAGAAGTCCACACCGCTGGACCACCTGCCTCTCGCGCCCGAGGAGGACCTCGTGGATGCGAACACACGTTGGACGACATCCTCGACGCCCAGTGCCCGTACCACAAGGACATGCGCCACACCCTTCGGAACTACAGAGACTTCAAGCACTCCATCGGGCACGGCCGACCCTTCCAACCTCTACCTCCTCCCCCGCCGCGAGGAGGACCAAGAGAACCGTGACAACCCCAGCAGCAGGAGGAGGGAGGAGGTGGAGCCTTCCTGCGCGTCGACAGAGAGGTCAATGTCATCTTCGGCGGACACGGATCGCAGGAGAACAAGAGACAACAAAAGCTCAACGATCGCTAGATACTGGTGGTGGCTACCGGTCCTCCCGCCCCATACCGATGGTCGGAGCACCCGATCACCTTCACCCGGGCAGATCAGTGGCTCAACTTCGACCACCCATGCAAATACTCGCTCCTCGTCGATCCGGTGATCCGAGAGAGCAGGGTGAAGAAGGTATTAGTGGACGGGGGGAGCAGCATCAACGTCACCTTCCCCCGGACACTCCAAGGCTTGGGAGTTCACCTCACAGAGCTCCACGAGTCGGACACTCCTTTCTTCGGCATCGTGCCGACTGAAGGAGAATACCCGCTGGGCCACATCTATATGCCGGTCACCTTCGGAACTCCGGAGAACTACAGAACCGAGTTCCTATGTTCGAGGTGGCAAACTTCGACTGCGGGTACAACGCCATCATCGGGAGGCCTAGATTGGCAAAGTTCATGGCCATCCCGCATTATACATACATGATATTGAAGATGTCAGGACCGCAAGGGATCATAATTGTGCACGCTGACTTCCAAGGCGCCGCAGAATGTTTCCGAGTGGCCATTCAGGCGGCCCTCACCACCAAACCATCAGCGACTTCTTCTGCACAGGCAAACTGAAAGCCTGAGGGAGACCTCGCGGTACCCGCGAATGAAGCTCAAGCCGCGACCTCTATGCGGCCGACTGAAGAAACCAAAAGGATCAACCTTGGGTTCGCTGATGAACGCAAAACCGCCATCATCAGCTCTAGCCTAGATGACAAATAGGAAGGCGCGCTCGTCCAGTTCCTGCAAGATAACCGAGACGTATTCGCATGGCAACCTGCGGATATGCCGGGAGTCCCGAGAGAACTGGCCGAGCACAAATTGAAGGTCTACCCCCAAGCGAGGCCGATTCGGCAAAAATTACGTCGTTTCACGCCCGACAAGAGAGAAGCCATCCGCGCTGAGCTGGCTCGCTTGGTCGCTGCTGGATTTATTAGAGAGGTGTTACATCCCGAGTGGTTAGTCAACCCTGTTCTTGTACTCAAAAAGAATAAAGTGGATTGGCGCATGTGCGTCGACTATACGGATCTCAACAAACACTGTCCAAAGGATCCCTTCAGGCTTCCTAGGATAGACCAGGTGGTAGATTCCACCGCCGGATGTTCTGTGTTGTCTTTCTTGGATTGCTACTCTGGGTATCATCAGATTAGTCTGGCAAAAGAAGACGAGGAAAAAACAGCATTATCACTCCATTCGGAGCTTTCTGCTATACCTCCATGTCGTTCGGCCTCAAAAACGCTGGAGCGACTTATTAGAGGGCTTTCCAGACATGCTTAGCCGATCACTGGGGCAAGCGTGTGGAAGCTTACGTGGATGACGTGGTGATCAAGACAGAGAATTCAGAAAATTTCATTGAGGATTTACAGCTGGTCTTCAACAGCCTACGGCGATACAGATGGAAGCTTAATCCCGAAAAATGTGTCTTTAGGGTACCAGCAGGAAAGTTGCTCAGGTTTATTGTCAGTCACCGAGGAATTGAAGCCAATCCAGAAAAGATTGAGGCCATCATGAAGATGGAAGCTCCACGATCACAAAAGAAAGTGCAAAGACTCACCGGATGTGTGGCATCTCTGAGCAGATTTATATTCAGGCTGGGAGAAAAAGGCTTACCGTTTTATAAGTTACTCAAGAAGGTGGACAAATTTCAGTGGACTTCAGAAGCACAGGAAGCTCTAGATGCGTTGAAAAAGTTCTTGACAACACCACCAGTGCTGAAACCACCGCGTCGAGCCACGCCGACTCAACCAGCTGAAGATCTGCTGTTATATATCTCTTGCATGACTCACGTGGTGAGCACCGCGTTGGTAGTCGAGCGAGCAGAAGAAGGACATGCATACCCAGTACAACATCCTGTTTACTTCATCAGTGAAGTTCTGGGTCCCTCGAAGAAGAAATACCCTCAAATTCAGAAGCTATTATATGCAGTACTTCTAACTGCACGCAAGCTCCGTCACTACTTCGACGACCACAAAGTCATAGTAGTCACTGGATTTCCGATAGGAGATATTCTTCACAACAAAGAAGCCATCGGGAGAATAGCCAAGTGGGCCTGCGAGCTGGGATCTCATGACATTGAATTTCGACCTCGCACTGCCATCAAAACTCAAGCACTGGTTGATTTCGTATCAGAGTGGACCGAACAACAAGTACTGGATAACCCAGAAACCGCAGAAGTATGGCGAATGTATTTCGTTGGCTCGTTAAAGCTATAGGGAGCAGGCGCAGGGATCCTCTTTACTGCACCTGGGACGAACACCTCAGATATGCCCTTCAGTTGTTATTTCCAGCCTCTAACAATGCAGCAGAATACGAAGCTCTGATTCATGGACTGAACATTGCCATATCACTGGGCATCAAGAGACTGATGGTATATGGAGATTCTCTGGTGGTCATAAGTCAGATAAATAAAGAATAGGATTGTTCGAACGATTCCATGGGAAAATACTGCACTGCTGTCTGGAAACTAGAAGATAGATTTGAAGGTCTGGAATTTCACCATGTGGAGAGAGATCGAAACACGGCAGCTGATGTATTGTCCAAGCTAGGATCCAGTTGAACTCAGGTCCCGTCTGGAGTTTTCGTTCAAGAAATATTACACCCAAGCATTTCACTAGATCGGACAGAGGAATGCAATACTCTGAGCCAACTAGAGTCAGATTCTGAAGACTGGAAGAGGCCGATCATCAAATATATAAAGAACGAGGAGGAACTAGATGACAAGAGTGCAGCCGAGCGCATCGCAAGACAGTCAGCTCACTATACACTCATTGGGGAAACACTATACAGAAGGGGCGCATCAGGAGTCCTCATTAAATGCATTCTCTCAGCTACTGGAAAGCAACTTCTGGATGAGGTCCATGCTGGGCAATGTGGAGTACATGCAGCATCCAGGACCCTGGTTGGGAAGGTCGTCAGGTCAGGTTTCTACTGGCCAACAACAAATAGTGATGCAGCCGAGTTAGTCCAGAGGTGCGAAGCCTGCCAGTACTTGTCAAAACAGCAGCACCTACCAGCACAACAGCTGCAGACTATACCCGTAACTTGGTCGTTCGCGTGCTAGGGATTGGATATGATTGGACCTTTCAAGAAAGCTCAAGGAGGATACACTCATGTACTGGTGGCTATCGACAAATTCACTAAATGGATAGAGTTCAATCCCATTGCTTCTCTAACTTCAGCTAAAACAGTGGAATTCATACAAGACATAATATTTAGGTTCGGGATACCGAATAGCATCATAACTGACCTGGGATCCAACTTCACCAGTTCAGAGTTCTTCGATTTCTGCGAGCAAAAGAGCATTCAGATCAAATATGCCTCGGTGGCGCACCCAAGAGCCAACGGGCAAGTAGAAAGAGCCAACAGGATGATATTAGAAGCACTCAGAAAGAAAGTCTTCGACAAGAATGAGAAGTTCGCAGGAAAGTGGATCAGAGAGCTGCCGTATGTGGTTTGGAGCCTGAGAACTCAACCTAGCCGACCTCTGCATGGAAATACTCCCTTCTTTATGGTTTACGGTTCGGAGGCAGTGCTACCTGCTGATCTCAAGTTCGGGGCACCGAGGTTAATCTTTGAAAACATAGCAGAAGCTGAAGCTACTAGGCTGGAGGATGTTGATGTACTCGAAGAAGAGCGACTGAATACGGTGATTCAATTAGCACGGTATCAGCAAACTCTGAGGTGCTATCATGATAAGGTCATACGGCGTCGATCCTTCGCAGTGGGAGATCTCGTCCTCCGCCGAATACTAACGGGGGAGGGACGTCATAAATTGTCACCTCTATGGGAAGGACCATTCATAGTAGCAGAAGTCACTCGGCCGGGATCATATCGTCTCACTCAGATGGACGACACGGAAATTGGGAACTCATGGAACATAGAACACCTCAGGAAGTTTTACCCCTAGCTACATCCCAGAAGCTATTGGGACGACGATGTATTCTGTAAATTGAGAAATATATCATCAATAAAAAGGGCTTCAAAGGCACTCAAATGTTCGTTGTCAATTGCCATACTTACTCAACTCGGGGTGACCACTATGCCCTACTAACGGAGCAATCGACTTAAGTCGGCAATGACTTAAGGCGGTGCGACATGCTCACGCTTACTAAACTCGGGGTGACCACTATGCCCTACTAATGGAGCAATCGACTTAAGTCGGCAATGACTTAAGGCGGTGCGACATGCTCACGCTTACTAAACCCGGGGTGACCACTATGCCCTACTAACGAAGCAATCGACTTAAGTCGGCAATGACTTAAGGCGGTGCGACATGCTCACGCTTACTAAACTCGGGGTGACCACTATGCCCTACTAACGGAGTAATCGACTTAAGTCGGCAATGACTTAAGGCGGTGTGACATGCTCACGCTTACTAAACTCAGGGTGGCCACTATGCCCTACTAACGGAGCGGTCGGTTTAAGTTGGCACTGACTTAAAATGGCACGACACGCTTGGCACGTTTGCAATCACCCATCTTAGGGCAACTTCTATGCCCCACGACGAAATTTCAAAACCATCACACTACATTTACTTCTACAAATGTAGATACTATGGAATTCTAACAATGGGAAAACAATAGTAGCATTCAGTATTCAAAAGTGTTCTCTAACAAACATCCGAGCACATTAACCACACGTTCAAAGCATTCAGTGTTTTCTATTTAGTAATGTTTCTTCTCAGGAGCAACTGACGAAGAAGGACGACTCGAGGAATCAGGAGCAGTATTCACGTCAGCCACTATGTCATCAGGAACAACCACGCCGGGTCTCCTCATCAGGATCCGCCCCGCGTGAATAGCTTTATCCATAGCTTTGTCGCGCTGGGCCCTCAGAGTAGCAGAAGTCTCTTCAGCAGCCTTGACAGCCAACCGAGCAGTTTCTAGCTCCTGGGCGACTGATTTCTTGGAAGCACGCAGATCCTTGATGACAGTATCTTTGGTCGACAACAACTGCCTGAGGCGAATCACATCATCCAAGGACTCTTGCAGCTTATAACGATGATTATCCAACTCCTCCCTAGTGAAGCGATGACTCCTCTTCAAGATGGTCAGCGAATTGCTGGCATCGCGGTATAGCTTGTCAAGGTTGTCACGAGAAGTGGCGAGGGCGCACTTTTCCTCTTGCAGTAGAGAATCAATTTCTCCAACGTCAAGTAAACATCAAGAGCATAGCAGATAAGGGCAACCAAAAGTTTGATTCAGTAGCTACCTTTTTAGAGTCAAGCTGAGCATTGAGAGTGGAGTTCAGCGTGTTAACATCATTCAGAGAAGCAGAAACCCGAGCCAGTTCGGTCTGACCTTGAGAATATTTTTCCTCAAGATCAGAATACCGCCGAGCCATATCTGTCAAGAAATAGTCAAGCAAATGTGTTCAGATAAAAAGTAGATTAATCAAGTAATCAAAAAAAGGAAGCAAAAGAGCACTGACCGGCATTTGCCACCTCCAAAACAGATACACGCCGCTGAAGCAGCACTGGATTCCAATGCGCCAGAGACAAAGCTCCTTCTAGGACAGAGGCACCCTGCAACCTCAACCGACTAGACATCTCATCAACCAACGCCTGGCATTAAAAACAGACAAGCATGAGAACAATTATCTGCCTAGGGTAAAGTCAGACCAGAAGAAACCAAAATACCTGGAGGTTGGAGAAGAATGAGGGAACCCCCAAGTCGTGAGAAGTCAATTGATGGCTTGATGAATGATCACCAACCGGAACAACTCGCAACGCATCAGTGGGAACCAATTCAGTGTCATCAGCAGAAGCCAGAACTCTGTCATCAGGTGCGCTGGCCTCTAAAGCGACTCCTTGACCCAAGGTTTGGGCTATCGCCATGCAACCAGAATGTGGAGGAGAAGACCCTACGTGAACATCCATGTATGTGTGGGAGGGAGAACCCACTCGGACACCCTCGGGGGCTGGGTCACAGCTCGCGCTACCCATCCGAGCCGGATCATCTCCGGCAACACCCTCGGGGGCTGGGTAAGCGCCAGCACCATCCTTGAAGGCCGAGTCTCCTGCAACAGCCACCACTAAGGCTGAAGGACCCTTAGTCACTTCCGTGGGAGCAGGGCAATCCAGACCAGCCTCCTGACCCTCAAGACCGCGCTCTAAGGTCGATGAGGCGTGGGACGCTGCCCGGGATGACCCCAACCCGGCATCGGGCACATCAGCACAAACATCCATCGCGCCACCATCTGCCGGCTCTGACAACTGATCTTCTGGAACCATGTCTTCAAGAGTTTGATCGAAGTTCGTCAGAGATAATTCTTGCAGACCAATGAGGGCAGACAAAGCAGGAGAAGGAACACCGCTACTTTCCCCACTAGCTATGTAACGCCGGCTGTTCTTCCTAATCAGAGGGATTTCATCCTCTTCATCAACAACACGGACAGTACACCTATTGGGGTCAACTTCAGCAGGATCACACCCATTGGGATCCACAGCAGTCGGGCCACACCCATTGGGGTCAGCTTCAGCAAATTCAGGCACTGGCACTTCCTCAGCAACAGGAACAGAAGGACCGGCATCCTGATCCAAGCTAGAGACTCGACGAAGACGTCTCTTCTTCTTTTTCTTCCCCTCAGCAGAAGAAGTGGGCTGATTGTCTCGGCGAGAACGCTTCGGGCGAACACTGTCAGACCTCTGAGCATCTAAAGCTTTGCCGGCCTCAGGGATGGACGCCACCACCAGTGTTTCAGCAGGAGCGGCATCAGAAGAATCCTCAGCTAACATATCCAGCATGGCACTTATCTCTACATCACTTGGATTCAAAGGCACCTCAAAATGAATCTGCCTCTCATCGTCAGGAATTTCTCCGAGTGAGGCAACCAAGGCACTAACTTCTTCGGGAGAGGGTCGCCCTCTAAGGCCCAAACCGCTATCACCAGCAGGAGGATTTGACACGAAACTGGTAAAGACCTGGGAAGGAGGCAGATTCCAGGCCGAGTATGCAACAGGAGCGCCGATGTTCGACACCTTGCCTCTGAGTATCATTTCGAGCCGGCTCACCAAGTCCACAGCAGGAATTCTTCTGTTGGTCACCCGAGTTGAATCAGCCAAGCCTCGGTACAGATAGGCCGGATATGCTCTGTCTTTCAGCGGCTGAATGTTCTTGAAAACAAAGTCAGCGACCACAGCTTCTGCAGTCAGACCCCTTTCTTTCAACAATCCAACTTCAGCTAGCAGAGCCCCTGCCTCGGCCACCTCCTGGTCTATGGGGGATTTGGTCCAGCTCGAAGTGCGAACATTCGGCTGTCTCCCTGACCGTGGGGGGAGGAAATTCCCATGATTCTCCACGATGAACCATTCCAGGCGCCATCCCTTGATGCTATCCTTGAGTGGGATGTCGAGTTAATCAGTCTTCCTCCCACGGCGCATCTCCAAGCTCGTGCCCCCACCAGCTGGTGCTGCCCTCCGGCCATCCCAGGCCGACAGTGGTACAAATACTTCCAAAGGCCAAAGTGGGGCAAAACACCAAGAAAGGCTTCGCATAAATAAACAAAAACAGAAACTTGCAGAATGGAATTGGGATTCAGATGGGTCAAATTCAAGCGATAGAAATCAAGGAGACCGCGGAAGAAAGGAGAAATGGGAAGAGCAATTCCGCGGATAAGAAAAGGAACGTAAATTACGGATTCGTGGGTGTCTTCTGTCGGAACAGTGACCCCACGGCAGATCCGCCACGAACAGAGCTCCTTCGGAGGAAGAACTTCGATGGAAATGAGATGAAGAAGGTCAGATTCAGAGACAACAGACATATGGTTACCGGTGAAAGGCAACTGACTGTTGGGATCGATGGGGGGAATGATTGCGATAGACGAACTCGAAGCTTTCTGCTTGGGCGCCATCTCAACCTTGCTAGCGAATGGAGCGGAAGCAATATTGCAGGAGAGCAGAGAAAGCCTGGATGCAGAAAAGCAGAAACTAGGGCACAGAACATGGAGGCGTTGGACAGTGCAGTACATATGGGGTTTTCCCGGGCCAGACGCCATTTCTAAAAAGTGCCCAGTAATCACCCGGCGGTTATTTCTAAAACGCAGGCGTGCCATGTCATCACCTAGCGGTTATTTCTAAAACGCTGGCGTGCCATGTCATCACCCAGCCGTTATTTCTAAAACGCTGACGGGCCATGTCATCACTCGGCCGTTATTTCCAAAACGGCCGACGCAACCCAAATTAACTCAACTGTTATTTCTAAAAACGTTGACGTTACCTGACTTCACTCGGCCACTATTTCCAAAGCGGCCGGTGTGGTCCGTTATCACTCGGCTGTTACTTCTAAAACGCCGACGTCGCCAGCAGTCACTCGGCTGTTATTCCAAAAAACAGTGACATGGCTCCAGAAGATTCAGCTGTTACCTCTAAAACGCCGACATCGCCAGTAACCGCTCGGTCGTTATTTCTAAAACACCGACATGGCCCGCTATCGCTCGGCTATCACTCCTAAAAGCCCCAACATCGCTGATAATCACTCGGCCACCACTACTAAAGCGCTGGCATCGTAAAGAAGGCAGTCTGAAGCACGGCTCAATGATTCTAAGTCGCTACTCAAGCATTACGTTCAGAAACAGCCTCTGCAGTAGGCATTAACACGATCGACGATCAGCAAGAAGGCAAAATGATACACACAAGATGGAGCGAAATCATTCGTCATTATACGGGAAGCACTACCGAACTTATAAATCAACTCATTATGATCTGATGCTTTCACTACTACTACGTTACATTTCACTAACTATACTACTAGCTACTACTACATTGGGGGGGGACGCCCAGAAATTATCAGTATATTTTCCAAAATTTTCCAAAACTGTCACATCCGTACAGTATATGCAATGAATACTCCAAGACAAAAAAGAGATATCAGCAAGGATCAAAGGAAAGCCAAATATAGCCGATAAGGTACAAGTCTAATCGACAGAAGCATCAAAGCACGACGTGACATGAAGACTAGTCAAGGGCCATCTATCGAACGTCCAATCAGTCGCAGATCAAATAAATTGCAGGACCTAGCAAGATATGGGCAGATCGCGTACTCAGCCTCAAAGACAAAAATGTGTGCTGACCTCTAAAGCATAGTGTTAATAATATAATGCGGATCTCCGAAGGTATTCGACAAAAGGAAAGGATGATTCCCAGAAAAAGGCACGAAATGAAGACCTTCAAGTGGATTATTTTCAAAAATCCGCTCGAAGCTCGGGGGCTACACCCATTGGGTGCACCTTTGGTGCACCCAATAAATCATCATCCCCGAAGAAGCAAAATGCTGACCTCTAAAGCACAAGGCAAAATTAAGACAAAGCTGACCTCTGAAAAAGCACAAGTGGAAGATGAAAGTGATTTCTGATAATACTTGAAGTGAAGACCTTCGAGTGGATTGTTTGCAAAAATCCACTCGAAGCTCGGGGGCTACACGGTGCACCCATTGAAGTTCGAAGTCCAACAGTGCAAAATGCTGGCCTCTGAAGCATGAACCTGAGACAGAACACCAAATTTTGAGGAATAATAGTAGAAGAAGACAATAAAAAGAAAACGTGTTAACCGGATCACTCAGAATTCAGAAGCAGTGACCCGGCAGACTTATTTCCAAAGCATTCCCTGTTAAAATCAAATAATGCAAGCTATACCTAGGATCTTTGGGTCGTTTATTTCAAAATCAGCCCAAAGATCGGGGGCTTGTGGGGGACAGATATCCCCCGGGTCCACTAGAAGGATAAAAGACCTCACGAAAGGCCCAAGGGCCCCATAATTCGTAAGGTCATCCCCGCGTGGGCCTGGGAGGAACGACCAGTGGAACGGATTAACACAAGGCCGGGTCGGCGCAAGCCCAGACGACCCGACAAATTCGAGCAGTAATCGCAACAGTGACCCGACCTTCCCGCGCAGGGGCCTCGCACATCGGAACTGAGCGAGGATGAGTCGGCTGAACTATAGGAAGATAGACTCAGTTAGTTCACTATTACTTTGGCACACGTTGTTATCGTATCCACATGTAATGCCCCACGGTCGAGTATATAAGGCCTAGGGGGCACCCCCTCAAGAGGGAGGACATCATTCATTATTTAGCCATCCAACCCGCTCTCTACGTTTTCCAGCACAAGAGAACTCCCTTGTAACCCATCACATAAAGCACTCTCGCCAGGACGTAGGGTGTTACGCATATCAAAGCGGCCCGAACCTGTACATCATTGTCTACTATTTCTCGTGCGCCCAGCACGAACCATCGAGCTACAGTCGGTAACACCGTCCTACTCTTAAAAAGCACCTTGAGGGGTAACCCTGGGTGCGCGGTCGGACCTAAAACACCGACAAATGGGTTGCGCATCCCCATCGAGCTAGGGGTTCGGCGCCTCGACGATCGGGGCGACTCGCAACTCGTCATTAACCGGGTCATGCAGAACTCCCACTGCCGCGATCAAAAAATGGAGGCCTATTGCGACGAAGTTCGGCGCCTGGAAGATAAGTTCTACGGGCTGGAACTCAACCATGTTGCTCGACGGTACAAAGAGACAGCGGATGAGCTGGCGAAAATAGCCTCGGGACGAACGACGGTTCCCCCGAACGTCTTCTCCAGGGACATATATCAACCATCCGTCAAACTCGACGACGCGCCCGAACCCAACGAGACCTCGGCCCAGCCCGAGGTACCCTCGGCCGCCGAGGGTGAGGCCTTGCGCATCGAGGGAGAGCGGAATGGGATTGCCCAAACCAAGACTGGCAGACCTCGTACCTGCAATATCTCCTCCGAGGAGAGCTGCCCCTCTACAAGGCCGAAGCTCGGCGACTGGCTCGGCGCGCCAAGTCGTTCGTTTTACTGGGTGATGAAAAAGAGTTGTGCCACCGCAGCCCCTCAGGCATTCTCCAACGATGCATATCTGTCGCCCAAGGACAAGACATGTTACAAGAAATACACTCGGGGGCTTGCGGTCACCATGCAGCACCTCGAGCCCTCGTGGGAAATGCTTTCCGACAAGGTTTCTACTGGCCGACCGCCGTGGCCGACGCCACTAGGATTGTACGCTCCTGCCGAGGGTGTCAATTCTACGCGAGACAGACGCACCTGCCCGCTCAAGCCCTGTAGACGATACCTATCACTTGGACGTTCGCTGTATGGGGTCTGGACCTCGTCGGTCCCTTGCAGAAGGCACCCGGGGGATACATGCACCTGTTAGTCGCCATCGACAAATTCTGCAAGTGGATCGAAGTCCGACCCTTAACCAGCATCGGGTCTGAGCAGGCGGTGGCGTTCTTTACAAATATCATCCATCGCTTTGGGGTCCCAAACTCCATCATCACCGACAATGGCATGCAGTTCACTGGGAAAAAGTTCTTGGACTTTTGCGAAGGCCACCACATCCGTGTGGACTGGGCCACCGTGGCTCACCCAATGACAAATGGGCAGTTGGAGCGCGCCAACAGTATGATTTTGCAGGGACTAAAGCCAAGGATCTACAATGACCTCAACAAGTTCGGCAAGCGGTGGATAAAAGAGCTACCCTCAGTGGTTTGGAGTCTAAGGACGACGCCGAGCCGGGCCACGGGTTTCTCGCCGTTCTTTCTAGTCTATGGGGCTGAGGCCATCTTACCCACGGACTTGGAATACGGTTCCCTGAGGACAAAGGCTTATGACGACCAAAGCAACCAGACCAGCCGAGAAGATTCATTGGACCAGCTGGAAGAGGCTCGGGACGTGGCCTTACTACACTCAACGCGGTATCAGCAGTCTCTGCGACGCTACCACGCCCGAAGGGTTCGGCCCTGAGGCTTCCAGGTGGGAGACTTGGTACTTCTGCTGCGACAAGACGCCCGAGGGCGCCACAAGCTTACTCCTCCCTAGGAAGGGCCATTCATCATCGCCAAGATTTTCAAGCCCGGGACATACAAGCTGGCCAACGACCAAGGCGAGGTCTACAACAACGCTTGGAACATCGAACAGCTACGTCGCTTTTACCCTTAAAATGTTTCAAGTCGTTCATGTATCTCGCTTTCTTTACATGCATAAATAAAGTCTAACCGTCAAGGAAGGATCAGCCTTGCCTCGGCAAAGGCCGACCCTCCCTCGGGGGCAAGAAGGGGGGAACCCCCTCTGCGTCAAAATTTTCCTCGGAAAAGTCTTTTACCAGAACGACTTTCGCGCTTTTCGACTGCGTCGATAACAGAATCCTAAAGACGAGCAAGAGAAACCTTGAACGGCAAGGCCGATCGAGCCGAGTGACTCCTACGCCTCCGGGATACGGATACCTCACTCATCACCTTCCACGAAAGGTAGCTCACGCTCGGATAATCGATTCTGCTACCGAACAAGTCCTAACGCTCGAAAACTTTTCTGCCAAAACGACTTTCGTGCTTTTCGACTATATCGATAATGGAATCCTAAAAACGATGAGAGAACACTAAAACGGCAAGGCCGACCGAGCCGAGGGACTCCTACGCCTCCGGGATACGGATACCTCACTCATCACCTTCCGCGAAAAGTAACTCACGCTCGGACAAGGGATTCTGCTATCGAACAAGTCTTAACGCTCGAAACAAGAGAAAAGAAAACACAGCTTTATAATCCGACGATAAAAATGTTTAGGCCTCAGCGGCCGCAAAAGACATACACATACTTAAAACAAACTGTTCTTGCAGGATCAGACATCGGTAGGGGGAGGAGCAGCACCCTCGGCGTCGTTTCCACCCTCGGCAGAATCTGGCCCGGCCTCAGACGGCGACACGGGCAGAAGGACCTCCACCTCAAAGGAGGAAGCCAACGCCGCGTTCGGGCTCTCGACAGCCGCGTCAAGCCTCTGGACCTCGGCTAAGGCAGCCTCCTCTTCGTCGGGTAAGCAGTACCCCTCGCTGACCCGCTCTAGATCCACGTCTTAGTGGGAAGCGAGAACGACGAAGGCCCGCATAATGCCGTGGTGCAGCGCCCCGCGGTGTCTGCTGCGCACATGGCCGCCCAAGGCCCGCAGATGACTCTGGGGGGAGCTACCCGAGGGGACGCCGTCGAGGCCGAAGGCCTAGCAAATGGCCGAGATAGCCTCGGACATGGCCGCGCGGTCGGCCTCCTTCTGCTCAGCCGCCTCGGCAAGCGCCTTGCAGTTGTTGACGGACTCGTTAAGAGCCGTCTCGAACCCTGCAGACAGTCGGACAAAATTCTTCAGACACAAGGAGAAGAATAAAGACAAAAACACAACCACGACGCGGACAAAACAGACCTTCGGCCCGGGCACGCTGCTGTGCGGCCACAGCTTGGGCGGACTGAGTAGTCCTGACGGCCATGGCCAGGCTCTCCGCAAGGGTCCCGGCCCGAGCGGACGCCTCGGCTTGCCGTTCCATAGCCTCAGCCAGCTGACCCCTAAGGGCCTTAGCCCGGCTCACGGGCGCTCGCTGGCGACCTGGCCAAGCTCCAGCTGCCGCCGCTGCATCTCCTCGGCCTGGGAAGCCACCTGCTCCCGTGCCGACGAAGCCTCCGCTCGTGCCGACGCCGCCGCTGCCTCAGACTTCAGCTCATAGCAGAGCAGCCGAAGTTCTGCCACCTCGGCGCTCCGTTGGGCGAGGCGCTGATTGGCCTCGGTAAGCATGGCCTGCCGGGACCGCAGCGAATCCCAGACGTCGCTCTCGCGGCGGATGAACAGCGACTTGGTGGTGCTCACGTCCGTAAGTTCCTAAGGAAGGAAAACAGGATATTAAAAAAGAACGCCCTGGTCACGCAAGGTGTACATCTAAATCCTTACCTGGAAGACCATGGGAACGTCTCTGGAAAGGATCTCCATGGTCGACCGAAGCGACCTCATCGCCGCCTCAGTATACTCACGGAAACTATCCCGAGACTTCTCCTCCAACTCGTCGTTGAGGAAGAGTAGGGGCTCCGAGGTGGCGCGACTCCAGAACCGGAGCGGCTGTCCACATCACTCATTGGGATTGAGCTGCGCAGGAATAAGGTCGCTGCTCCCCAGGACAGGCCACAGCTCTGCGCGCCCCTCGACCAAGGCGTCGGGTCCCCCTACAGCCGATGCATCGGGTACCGCCGCAGTCGACGTACTGGGCCCCCTCGGCTAAGGTGGCGGGCCTCCGTTCATCGATCTCGGCAACGACGGCCGCCCTCTCCTCATGGCCGTGAACGGGGAGACCGGGGATGACCACAGGCGGCGGCGCCTCAACCATCCCGACGTCGGCGGCGACGGACGGCTCCGCGGGCGAATCGGCGACGACCCCGGCAGGAGTCGATGCCGGCGCCGGCAACATGTCAGGCAGGCTCGGGATCACGACCGCGTCAGCGGTCTCCCCCGGCATGATGGTCGCTCCAACAGGGGGGTTAGCCGGGGAGGCTTGCCCCATGGCAACTCGTGCTGCCTGGGCCCCCCGCTGGAGGGCGCCTTGTGCGGAGGCCAACCAACCGGCATGGCGCGCCGCAGCACCGGCCGCCGAAGCTGGCTTCGTCTTAAGGGCCTTCATGGGGGCCAGACCAGCCAGGCTCTGCCTTCGCTTGCTGAAAGAGAGAGACGACAAGTTCAAGACACACAGTGGAAAAACCAAAACAGAGGTATCCTCAGATACTTACTCGCTCTGGGGCAAGGCCAATCGTGCCTGCGGGGAGGCCCTTCGGGCCCCGGTCTCCGCAGGCGCTACCAAGGGTTGCCCCGCTGCCGGCTTCGGCGCCGCTTCCGCCCCGGGCGCCCAAGGCACCAAAGGGGCGGCCCTCCCAGGCGTCGACGCAACGGCCGGGGGAACAACCTCCTGTACAGCCGGCACTGGCGCTTGTTCTTGGGGGACAGGCAGATCGGCCTGACTCCCCAGAGTCACCCCAATTATCTCGGCAAAGGGGTCAAGTACCCCCTCGGCCTGCCTCTGCTCCTCGGACTGGGACCTTGGTGTCCTGGCTCCGGGCATTGATGGTGCCAGCCCACTTGGAGGCTGGCTCAGCGACCCCTGGCTCAGCCTCGAGTCCGGGCTGAGGCCAGGTCGGGCTGCCATGTCGTCGTCTTCGTCATCATCATCATCATCATCATCATCATCGTCGTCGCCAGGCGTCTCCGGCGACGACTCCAACAGGAGCCCATCCCTTGCCTGCCTCCGACGATGCTTCTCCAAGGCTTCCCGAGCCCGCGTCCTCTCGCGAGCTCGGGCCTTTTCCGCATCCTTCTTCTCTTTCTCCTTCTCCGCGGCAAGCCTCCGCGTGGCTCGGTCCACCGCGTCCTCCGGGACCGGTGGCCGGGCGGGTTTAAAAATCCTCAACCCCTGGGGACGAACAAAAATCCCAACAGTAAGAATCAAAGGCGTAGAGAACTCGGCGCAAAACAGAAGGAGGATCAGACACTTACCAGAGACACATACCCACGGTCGGGACGCATCGCGGGCTGGCTAAGGGCGCCAGCATCTAGCCTCCCTACTGTATCTGCTACCCGCTTGAGGAGGTCGTCGATGGAGAGGGAGGTCGAGGACATCTGCGAGACCTCCAAATCGACCCCCGGCTTCATCTTTGCAAGCCGCAACTGCCGCTCTGCCAAAGGGAGCACCCTCCGACGATGGATAGCGACGACGACCCCCACAGCGGTAAGGCCCCCATCTCGTAACTTCTGCAAGGCCTACAGAATAGGCTGGAGCTTCTCCTGGTTCTCGCGCGTGGCCCCCCAGCGCCAGTTATTGCCGGCGGCGGTCACCACTCGTTGAGAAAACGGCGGAAGCATCCCGCCGTCGTTCCGGAGATAAAACCACTGGTTCCGCCACCCCTTGTTCGAAGACACAAGGGAGGCAGGGATGTACTGCTGCACGCGCCCCAGCCTCAGCTGGAGGGTGCAGCCACCGGCCCGCACCACCATACGGACCTTCTTCGCCTCCGTCGATGCGGCGAAGAACTCCGCGGAGAAGAGATGGGTCCACAGGTCCCAGTGAGGGTCAATCCCCAAAAATCCCTCACAAACCGCCGCGAAGATGGCCGCTTGCGCAATGGAGTTGGGGTTGAAGTTATGCAGCTCCACCCCGTAATAGTGCAGGAGCGCCCGCATGAAGCGGCTCGCTCGCACTCCAAACCCCCGCTCATGCAAGGGGATGAAACTGACCACATACCCCGGCAGCGGAGTCGGGTTGGCCTCGCTCGCGGGGGCCATCCACTCCGGCTGCGGCCTACCGGAGAGAGGACGGAGCAAACCATCGGCAACAAGGGCCTCCAGATCCTCCACAGCAACGGTGGAGAAAGGCCACGGGTCACGCGGCGGAACGAAGGTCACCTTGTCAGCCATCGCCGAACGGAAGCGGTGGAGGCGAAGGGGATGAGGTGCGCGGTTTTCTATTCTCTGGCTATTCTCTTAGGTTGCGGAAACCAAAGCAGAAGGCAAGCGCAAATGGCAGGGTAAAGAACCACCGCCGACCCCTCTTCCGGGTATATAAAGGCCCGAGCGAGATCCACCCAAAACTTCGCCCGAACCCGTCGCGAAATTCAAACTCAAAGGTGAAACAGTTTTTCTGTTCCTCGAACGGCTCGCGCACGCGCAACAGCAGCCCCGCGAATCGCTTGTCCCGTCGCATTAACTCCTTGGCAGGGCAAGCAACACCTCCGGCATGCGAAGCGGGCGCCGTTCCACCTCCGTCATGATGGCCGCGTCAAAAAAGGTGCGCCACATTATTTAAATCCATATCCTTTTCCTTTTCCTCTCTCTCTCTTGCCATAGGGACCGGGAAAGGGGATATTTCGAAAAGGACCCTTCTCAGCGAAGGAAACGGGCCCCGAGCCCTCCTACTAATCAGGGGTTCGAAGGTTGCGCCCTCTGGGGTTCGACAACTGCCCCAGAGCACTCGGGATCCGAGCCCTTTACTGATCAGGGGTTCAAAGGCTGGCCCCTCGGAAGGGTTCGACAGCCGCCCTAGAGCACGCAGAGTCAGGGATGACCCTGGGTACGTCTGTTACATGGCCGAGGCTCGGGCTACGCTCCCGAGGTACCCTAGGACATTTCCGAGACCATCGGGAACGATTTGTAATGGAATCCCACCGAAGGGAGGCATCGAGCCCTCGGACCATATCGAATGGGTCCAGGTCCAGCAAATCACCCGCAGGTACTTTTGGAGTGCACCTCTGGGCCACTAGCCGACCCTTATCGAATGGGGCTCGGGCGTCCACTCGGATCACCCGCTAGCAACTCACTAGAAACACCATGTTCGGTGCCCTCTGAGGGCAACATGGCGCTTTCCCCCTTCCTCCTTGCGGAGAGGCGACGAAGGGGCGTACAATAAAAGTCGAGACGGTCCTTGATCGTCCTCGCGCTCCGTGCAGAGGCTCGGGGGCTGCTCTCGCACCAGGCTACGGCCAAACTATTGACCACGTCAACAAACCTGCTCAAAAACTTGGAGCCTGACCGTGCACCCGGGCTACGACCAGGCCGCATGAGGGAACAACAAGGCCGACCGAGACATCGCAAAAAGAATTAAGACCTCAGAGAAGTCAAACCACTCCTCCGAGGCCTCAGGGGCTACACCCGACGGGTGCGCTCGCGCGCACCCATCGGAACAATATACGACCGAGAAGGGCTGGTCCCCTTGCAAGAACTCCGGCAGAACCTCCAAGCGAGTACCTACACTCCCTTCAAGGCTCGGGGGCTACTGTTGGGTACCGTAATTAGGGGTACCCCCAATGCTCCTAAACACGGCTGGAAAACATCTTCAGAACAAACCATAAACGACTGATAAGCACGGTTCAAGTCAGGGCCTCGTCTACCAAGGGACGCAACCTCACCTCGCCCAGCCTCGGCCTCGGGCGGGAACAGGAGTCCCGGACGGATTCACGCCTCGCCCGAGGGCCTCCTCAGGCAGTGGGCACACCCTCGGCTCGCCCGAAGCCCAGCTTGGGTAGACTTTGTCGTGCATCGACCTTGGCCAGATCGCCTTACCAACCGACCGTATCGCATGCGCATTTAATGCGGGGATCGCCTGGCACCTTATCCTGACACGCCCGCCTCAGTCGGCAAGGTCGAAGTGACCGCAGTCACTTCGCCCCTTTACTGACCGCTCTGACAGGAAAACAGCGCTATTCACCTCGTTCCGACTACTGTGCCAACCACCAGGGTAAAGCTGAGTCACGACCTCCCCCGAGTTCAGCCTCGGGCGCAACAGTGAGCTTCGCCTCGCCTGACCCTGGGCCTCGGCCTCAGCCTCGGCCTCGGGAGGAGTCACATCCTCGCCCGACCCCAGGCCTCGGCCTCAGGAGAAGTCTCCGCCTCGCCCGATCTCAGCCTCGGACCGACTACGCTACAGGGGATACATCATTACCCTACCCCTACCTAGCTGCCTCAGGCTATGAAGGAACAAGACCGGTGTCCCATCTAAGGTTACTCCGGTGGCAGGTAATGATGGTTCCCCGCGTGCGCCCATGACATCGGTTGCCCTAACCCTTTACGGAAGCAAGGAAACGTCAGCAGGATCCATGCCGCACCGCCAGCTATGCTTCTACAGGGCTCAAGGCACTTCTCCGACAGCCACGTTAGCGCATGTACAGGGCTCAAGGCACTTCTCCGCCAGCCACGTTAGCACATAGCTATACCTCATTGTACAGCTGGGCCATCTCCTTGTATCTATAAAATGGGACGTCCAGGGCCTTCATGAGGGGGGCGAGAGCGAACAGAGACACGCAGGGACGGGGCGAGCAAGGAGAGGCAGGCAGAGTAGGAGAGACGCGGAGGAGGCTAGCTCAGACAGCTCACCTCAAGGCCAAACCCTCTCTCTCTCTCGCTCTCTCTCTCTCTCTCTCTCTCTCTCTCTCTCGCTCTCTCGCGATGCTTGTAACCCCTACTACGAGCACGCCGGTGCAAGATAATATAAGCCTCATTCCCTCTCTTGTGTTCCATCTTGCATCAACCCATTTGGGCATGGGCACGCATTAACAAATTCACTGGTCGGTTGACGGTCCTCGCGGGTCCGAAACGCCGACAGTAGGGTCAATTTATACTAAATGAGAGCTGTGGCCGGGAATTCGAGCGACGACGCGCGGTGGCCGGAGGGACCAGGAGTTACTAGCGCGCGATTAGTGTCTGGTTACCGTGGCCATCTCCCCAACGATGGACAGAAGGTTACAGCAGGTCACGACAATGTGATGGAGGTGCCAGGGCACGTGGCACAAGGCCGGAAGGCGGCAGTCACCGGCGTGCATATCAGAATCCACCGTGGCGAGCTCTGTACGGTGGCCGGAATATTTTACTGGCCGTAGCTTATCCACGACAACGTACTCCGAGCGTTATCCACTTACCCAGAGCACGAATCGAGACGGTGATGGCACGAATCGCGGCGGAGGGATCGTCGGCGGCGAGAAAAACCGAGCTAGCGGCCTGATCCATTTCAAAGCACTGTACCATGGCGAATCCCATTCAGTGCACCTGACAGTCAAAGTTTAGGGCCAAATTTCTCTCAAATTTCTATGGCAACTTGTACAAAGTTCTGCAGCAAAGTTGTAGAGCTACAAACCAGTTACATTTCGACTATAGGGACTGAACTCAGTTGAACACTAGATCAAGGTTGAATCCTAGTCCAAAGATGGCTCTGTTACACTGTCAGTCTGAAGTTCAGAATTCAAACAGCCTGACACCCCAACTTCAGGCTCACTTATCTTTAAATTCTTCATAACAACAATGCTTACTCCCTTAAGCAAAGTTATTCTCCTTTGATAGGTCTACAATATTGATGTGGTGACCTATGGCAAAAACCTTATAATTTGAAAGTTACAAAGCTCCAAAGTTGAGCCCATATCACTGAATTTCACACTGAGGTGTATAGGGTTTAACTGGTGCTTTTTGCAAATAGACCAAAAACTTAGGGTTTAACTTGCAAATCCACATATTTGTGATCCATATGAATTAGGACACTTTATTATCATGGTTTTTGCACTTTAGTCCA
Source organism: Zea mays (assembly GCF_902167145.1). Taxonomy (NCBI): domain Eukaryota; kingdom Viridiplantae; phylum Streptophyta; class Magnoliopsida; order Poales; family Poaceae; genus Zea; species Zea mays. The sequence goes on along the minus strand of NC_050103.1, from coordinate 87,449,565 downwards.
AAAGTGCACTAATTTTACACTTAGGCCCCTAGGGTTTGGATTTAGGATTTTCCAGGGTCCTTTTTAGGGTTTTTGGTATTTCAAGGGTGTGAATGTATTGTAAGTCCCTTCTTAGTAACATTTTATGTCTATTTTACTTAAACTTCAGGCTTTACTCTATTTGGGTCTTGCTTTACCCTTCAGATCCCTGTTTAGGGTTAAGTATCCTATACTAGGGTCTTATTTGCAAAATTCCATAACAATACAACTTGTTTGAATTTTTTGCCTAGTGAATGCATTCTAGGTGTATCAAACATATGAAATGCTAATGCTGATGATGTTATGCTCAAGTTTTAGTAACAGTAACACCAGGGGTGTTACAATCACCATCTGGATTCACGTATGGGGCATGGGATGCGCCAATTCGTGGCGCTCCGGTGATGCACCGCCTAGTGGAGGGTATGCACCACCACCGAGCGCCGACTGCCGTCGTGGGTTGAGGAGGGAGTTGTGGCCGTCGATGTGCCTACAGGTGGCTGTGATCTGATCGGGGGGAATACTGAATGGGTGGAGTGCGTGGGTGCGTCCGATCATGATCAGACGGATCTAGTGTGATCGCGGGCATTTCAAATCTGAACCGTAGATATCGGGTTGGAGGGTTAGGATTAGATCCTGGCGAACCGTTTCGCCTGTTTGATCTGGTCCATCGGTTTTTGATCAAACGGCTCTGAGTGAGCGAAACCCCTTCAGTCGAACCTGATTTACAACATAACCCCATGGACTTCATAAACTAACCCACAGTCCACAACTTTAGAAAGGGTCTTGCAAAAAGGTCCAGATTCATTCAATATAACCCCTGAACTTTTATATATGTAAATTGCCATCCTTTTGGCAAATAAAATAAATCTAGGAATTGTGGAAATACTCATTTTTAAGTATAAAAATAAATATAAAAATTTTAGAAAATTCGTAACTTCGATAATTAAACTCTGAATTTAGTGATTCTCAAACCTACGGATTTGTTACGACGCATAGAATAATATTATGTAGTTTATTCTCATGTTTGGTGAGATGTTAATTTTGTCGCCATATTGTTTGTTTGTATTATTGCGAGTAGACGAGCAAGTGACCGAGGAATCCGAAACATTGCAAGTTGAAGATTCTGAAGAGGAGCTTGCAGAAGGAAAGTTGTGCCATTGATCACATTCTTTTACCTAATATTGTTCATGATAATCATTGTGACATGCTCAAGTTAATTTGATGGGACCTAATAGGTTGCCCTAGTTTTGTTTACCCTAAACCTTGCATACAAATGAATTATTGGGTAGTATTGCTACACTCTACCTTGTTTTGGATGTTACATTATAACTGAATCATGATCATGCTTTATTACTATTGTTGGATTTATTGTTATACATGGTAATATCATTTTGTTAACTGGAACATGGAGCTTAACCTGAGAAAACAGTGCAACCACAAGGGTGGTATGGGACGCCCTTGGCCAACTAATTAGGAAAGCTAGTGAGTGATTACGTTTTCCAAATGGGGCAAGCGGGGATGCATCGTTGTAGAGTATAATCCAGCTGTAATTAATGTGATGAGGTTACAGACCAAGGAAAAATGCCTATACTTCCTTCGTCCTCGCACCATAGTAGGTTTTCTCGAGCTAGTGGAACTTTGTAAAAGTCTCGCAGTGAATCCCTAGTCATTCACCTTGGTAGTATTTAAGGGTCTAGCTAACCTAGGCTAAAAGGGAAACACATCTTGTGGGTAAAGAAGCCGCAGCCTCTGTCAGTCGTGCTCGCGGTCAAGAGCGGCCCAGGACTCTCTGTCACAGCCGGTTTTGGGAGCAAAATCAAATGCATAGCATATGTGTGCCAGGATCCATTTTCCACACATATGTTGACGTCACAAGTGTAATATATCAAAAGACAATGCAATAAAGGCGTAAATAGAGTAGAGTAACTTTATTCCATCATCGAGACATAAGTGTCTTAAATAGTATCATCATCAAAATACAGCGGATAAAACATGGGCGATCTTCCACAAGAAGATGACTGGTGCATTGTTAGACTTAGTACTCATCAACATGTTCGGTAAAGTCTTCTTCATCACCCTCTGATCAAAATATTAGCATGGGGTGAGCTCACTATGGTCGGGGCTCAACAAGTGGGAGGAGTAATACAAGTTTAACAAGGTAGGCTATGGATAAGAGGTAAGCATTTTAGTTGGTCAATATTTTATTAACAACACCTGACTTACTAATTGTAAGAGTATCCCAAAATTCTCAATTTAACATAAGTACATGAATATATCAAAAACCCTAAAGTGAAATCACTTAAGCAAACCATTTATAAATCCTCGGATAACAATTTAGTTTCTATCTTTAAGTTCAATTATCATGTGAGGGTCTAGGTTGCTCTTAACCGTGAGCACGGCTGACATATCAGTTTTACACTCTGCAGAGGTGTACAACTTTACCCACAAACCATATATCTCATCTAGCCTAGGTTGTACGGACCCATAAACACTGTTCAGGTGAATGGCTAGGGATTCATTATAAGGCTTTCACAAAATATCTTTAGTACAAAGCCACCCGCTAAGGTTTCCACGTCAGTATTAATGGCTCTCTGGGTGAGGTAACTTAGCCAAGACTACCACCCCTTGTTAACATGAGCTGCCACCAAACCACTGCCGCCCCCTCTTGCCCATCTTTCAGGTAGGGTTGCTCAGCACTAAGTCTATAGAGCTAATTACCAAAGACATAACCATTTTATCACTCGTGGTTGCACCGTTATCCTGGGTGGTCACTACATTTTCCATTTAATACGAAATGATCTTGTTTAACCATCGAGTTAACATCATAATACAAATTTCATTTCTAAAACAATAGTACCATTAAAGAGTGACATCGTAATTATCAAGTTGAGCAGTAGCACAAATTGCTAAGCATAGTATTTATCCCAGTGTAATTAAGAAGTGGGGTTGGTAATTCTAGGAAATCCTATTTAGATAAATCTCATCAAATTATGCAAATATCCAAAAAGTAAACATTATTATATGCATTACTTGGGTACAAACAGAAATGCAGAGGGAGAATCCACTTGCTTTGCTCAAATGTGTCCTGCAGGTCGTCTTCGAACGTACTCGGTTCTTCTACCACACAGTCAACTTCTAATATAGATTTCCATACCGTATATACAAAAGAAAACGTTCACCAAATAAATAAACATACATCATTACATGAACAAGTATATACCACACAAACTATATTTATAAATAGTGCCTAAAATAAAACCTAATTCATATTCATTTTATTGATCCACTAACATCTCTACTTTGGATTGTCACTCGTGAAACTTATATGGACATGCGACTACGAAAGTATTTTACCTAACATAGCTTAGATGTATGACTTAACCAATTTTACAGAAATAAATTACCAATTAATTATTTCTATTATGAATAATAATATTATAATGATATCCTTTTAGTTTTATTCTTTCTTTCTAAAAGAAAATGTCATTATAATAATCAGAGGTCAAAACATTTAATAATACATTAAACCACTGATTAAACTATAATACTTGCATTATTACGAATTCTATATCACTTGCCAATTTAGTATTAAGAAAATTTCCATTGTTTATTTAGTGAGCCTAAACAAACCTATAATTATTACTTCTAGATAAACTCTAGAATTCATTATAAACATAATTAATAATGAAATCATCTATGTAGTATTTTTACTACTAACATATGTCTACCAAATTTTTGTTATTCTTCTTTCTAATCCAATATTCTAAAATCATTGTATACAAATAGCATGACTAATAACAATTCACGCATATATACTCAATAATTCACGCACACATGAATTTCAATCACAACGTTTCAATCTTATAACAATAATTTACAAATTTTATAAATTAAATCAAAACACGATTTCAAAAATAAATCCAAATTTGGGTTGTCTTCACCTTAGACGAACGGCGAGGAACAGGGCACGACGCGGACGCAGAAAGGAGCTCGGCGCGGGAACGGTACAGCTCGGCCGGGACACGAATGGCGGGGGCTTGGCGTGGCACGGACGGTAGAGGCTCGGTCGGGGCGGTAGGGTCTCGGGCGAGCGCGGTCGAGGGTCCGACGGGGCTCGGTGGACTCCGGCAAGGGCTCGACGAACTCCGGCGAGGGCGGTGAATGGCGGCTCCGGCGAGGCGGTTCGGTGAGGGCGAGGGAGAGGTGAGGGAAGGGCTCGGCTGCCATTTTATAGAAGGAGAGGGGAAGAGGAGAGGGCGCCGGGGGAGGGAGGTGGCCGGTAGCCATTAACTCCAATAATGGCGGCGTCGGTTTCATGAGGGGAGAGTGAATGGGGGAGGGAGAGGAAGAGCTAGGGGGAAGTGGAAGAGGCGAGGTCGGCTCGGAAGTCCGATCGGCTGAGGAGGCCGAGATATCGGGGTAGGGCGAGCGCGGTGGCCAAGCGCCAGGGCCGGCGGCGCGGCACTGAGCGTGGCGCGCGCGACCGAGTGAGAGGAAGAGGAAGGGGCTGGAGGGGCCCGCGTGTAAGTGAGGGTGGGGGGAGTGAGGTGCGGCTGGGCTGGTTGGGCCGGTTTAGCGAGTGGCTAGGGTTTGGTCCCTTTTTTCTTTTTTTTTCTTTTATCCTTATATCCCAAAAATTCATAATAATTGTACAAAAAATATTACATTAAAGTTTTTTGACAAAGTTCCCATATTGATTAATTAGGTTTTCAATATAAAAGAAATTTTATAAAAACAAGCATCAATCAAACATGAACAGACAAAAATTATTCTAAAGGTAAGTAAGATCAAACACTTGAAAGAAAAACTCTTTACTATACTCACTACTTAATAATTTAAATACATTATTTTTATTTGACGGTTTTGAGGTGTCACAAACCTACTCCATAAAAAGAATCTCGTCCTCGAGATTAAGGAACTTCTGAAAAAATTAGGGGAATTCTGCTCTGAGTTCATCTTCTCTTTCCCTTGTGGCCTGTAAGACCTAAAAATAGTAGAAGAAAAAAATTTATATATCATAAAATAATAAAATAAATAAATAAGAATATCTAGGGTAGTATTTCTAGAATTTCCAAAAACCCTTGAGAATTTATTAAGATCCTTCCCATTTATAATCAATTAATGATATTAAGTTAAGCAACCATCAAATAAAAAAAACAAAATGCATCCCTTGCTTATAACTTTGGCTAATACATTTTATTGAAGACATAACTTGGATTTGACCTTAGAATTTTAAATGAAAACGTAAAATAGAAATTGAAAAAAGGAATTTTAATGAAGTCATTTGTTTCTCCCATGAATAAATAATAAGGAAAAGAATCAATAATAATAATAATATTGTAAACAGTAAAGTTTATATTAGGATTAATTTTGGCACTTAGAAAGTTGAAGTTTAAATTTGAATTTGGAATAGAGATTTGAAAATTTAAAAGAAATTGAAAATAGAAAAAAAGAAACAAACCTGCATGGGCCAAATCCCTACGCCCTCGGCCCATTTTCCCCAACTTCCCCACCGCGCAGCCCAGGTCCCCTATTCGCGCGCGCGCGTGCCTCTGGCTCGCTGGCCGGTGGGGCCCACAGGGCGGCCTCACCTCTCGCATCTGCACCGCGGTAACACTGCCGGGTGGGGCCCAGGCGACGGTCAGATGACCGATTCTTCTCGCGTTTCTGGGTCACCGGCGCGTGGGTCCCCTCTTCAGTCCGTTCATCCCCAACTAAATTGCGCGCATCTTCTCTGCGCCGCCGTGGACTCCGCCGCGATCCTCGCCAGTAGGTTGGCGGCTAGCTGTGGCTCTCGCCCCTATATAAGGCGCCCTTCGTGGGGATCTCCTGGTATCAATCCCGTGCTCACCTCAAAAAGATTTGGCCGTGACCCACCATTGCCGTGGATCCTGCCGCAGTGCGATTTCCTCGTGGTCGTCATCAATCGGAGTGTGCAAGTGGTCGGGGAGCATCGCGTTTGCGCGTGGTTCGTTCTTGGGTCACAGCTGAGCGCGGGAGGCCCGAACAGTTGGGCGATTTCTCACCGGAGCACTCATCTCCATCGCAAATCCGCCTGGTCCGCGGACAGCCTTGTGCCCACCGTTTTCTCTGGTAAAATTTCCTCATCTTGACTTCGCCTTGACCTCCTCTACGTGTTGCACGCGCTCGGTTGTAGTTTGGAGCACTGGGGCGTGGGGTGGTGGCTTGCCGGCAATGGCGCCGCCGCGGGCGTGGTGTGCGCGACCGAGCTTGGCTGCTGAAGGTCGGAGGCGATCTCCTGGCCGTTCGTTCGGATGTGGACGGTTGGGATCAAATCTCATGTTGCGGTTCGGCCTTGGATAATGTCGTTTGCCCGATTTGAATCCGACGTGTGGGATTTGATCACCGTATCCCCCTTCGCTCCAATTAAATGTAGCCGCGTGATGAGGATCCAATGACTCACATCACGTACCGGTTCACTGGGGTAGTACATCTAATCTAGGCCCTCAGCTTATGATCGAACGGCTCTGGATCCCCGGTACCTCTTCGCCGTTGCCATTTTGCTAAGAGCCCCTGTAGATTGTACGAATTAACCCGCAGACCAGAGGTAGTGTTAACGTATTAAGCTTAAGTCCTAATATTTTTAGAACGACCCCTGTGCTCTCGGATTTTTATGTCCACAGTCCATAATCGCTGGAGGAGTACAAGATGTAAAATAGAAAATGATTTCTAGAATGAAAACAATTACATAAACTTGGTTAATTCATAACTAATTCATTTTAACTCATTTTTGACCCATTCCAATTGCATTAATTTTATAATAATATTGTTTATCACCTAGTAACTTTGTTTTAACATGGAAGCCACATTAGAATTGATCACTCAATTAATTTTTTTTACCAAGAACATAAAGACTTCGAAAAACCATAACTTCTTAAACGTAGCTCCGAATTTAGTGATTCTTGCTCCTACGATCTTGTAGCGACACGTAGATTATTATTACGCAGTTTATTCTTATGTTTGGTGTAATGTTAATTTTTGCCTATACAATGTTTGTTTGTATTGCTACGACTAGAGCGAGGTCACGTGTCATCTGAAGAGCAAGTTGGTACCTGGAATCTCAAGTCCCAGGCAAGTTGTGCCCTTGATCACTTCTTTTACCCAGTCATGTTCTGATTAATCATAATGATCTGCATAGGTTAATTTTGATGGGACCCAATAGGTTACCCCAGTTTGACTATCTTTATACCTTGATTACCACTACATTTTTTGGGTAGTACCTGCTATTGCTTTATGTGGTTTTGGGTATGAAGATTACACTATTCATGATTATACTTTTGTTATCAGTTGTTATTTATTGTTCATGTTAAGATCATTATGTTAATTGGAACATGGAGAACCACCCGGGAAAACAGTGCTACCACAAGGGTTTATGGACGCCCTTGGCTGATTAACTAGGAAAGCTAGTGGATGATTACCTTACCCGAAAGGGGCAAGGGCAGTAGGGGAGTGGTCAGTGTAGGGAGGTCCTTGGTTGATTTTGCTGTGATGGCGGTCAGTCGAGGGACTCCTGCACTAGAGCTTCCTATAAACTGTAGCGGGTTTTCTAAAGCTAGTGGAACTTTGTAAAGGCCTCGTAGTGTTACCCTGCCTCGCCTCCTCGGTAGAGGTGTATGGGATTGGCCGTCTCTTGGCAGATGGGTAACATAACTTGTGGGTAAAGATGCGCAACCTCTGCAGAGTGTAAAACTGGTATACTAGCCGTGCTCATGGTCATGAGCGGCTCGGACACTCACATGATTAAATTATGGAACTAAATTCAATTTGTCATATGCATTGCATCGCAGGTGAGGTTGTTACTTTTGTTCTACTACTTAATTGGGTTGATATTTACTTATACTTAGTAATTGCTAATAAAATTTTGACCAACTCTAAAAGCAATGCTCAGCTTCAACCATCCTCTTTGGTAAGCCTTACACTTTATGAGCTCCCACCTTTAGCGAGTTCATGCACATTATTCCCCACAACTTGTTGAGCTATGAACGTATGTGAGCTCACTCTTGCTGTCTCACACCCCCCACAGGTCAAGAACAGGTACCACATGATGAGGCGCTTGGAGGATGCTGTGATTTGTTCGTGAGAGATCTAGGCCGTCGTCTCCCAGTCAACTTTGGGTTGCTGGACCGTTGTCTCCTTATAATGTAATTATTTATTTATTTTGTACAGAACTCCTATTATATAGTAAAGATGTGACATTCGATCCTGTGCCATGATTCATCATATGTGTGAGACTTGGTCCCAGCACACCTGGTGATTATGTTCGCGCCCGGGTCTTGGTGCCCCTAAAACCCGGGTGTGACAGAAGTGGTATCAGAGGAATGTTGACTGTGGGACGAAACCTAGATAGAAATGGACAAATCCTTACCTACTTACCTTACTCTGATTCTTTCTATACTTTTCTTGATCCTATCTCATCTTCTACTATTCTACTCCGATTAACCTTGCCTTTGCTACTCTGATTCTTTTCTAAACTTATCTTAATCATATCTCATCTATTTCCGCTTTACTCTGACTATTCTTACCTTTTATTTCTAAAGACAAATGTGGATTTCACACTTTGAAATCCCGTACCTAAAGTGACATTTAGGAATAGGAGACCTAATCTTAGGAACAAAAGCAAAACTATTTTTGTAGATATTGGTATGCTTGAGTGTTTGTTCTTATGATACTTGTCTGATTTGGATCTTTGATTGAGTGTGATGGGTTGTGGAGTAATGTCCACCATTACATCTGCATATACGTATAGGTATAAATAGAATTCATAAGATAACTAAACAACTTAGATTATCCTCCATTAAAATGTATCTATCTCATAGAGATCCCTCTTATCTTAAAAGACTCTCCCATATCTTAATAGATTCATCGTATCTTATAATATTCTCTCTTATCTTACTAGATCCACCTCATCTTAAAAGATTCTTCTTACCTTAATAAATTCATCTTATCTTGAAGAGATTCTATCTTATCATAACATATCTAACTAATCTCAAAAGAATCTAACATATCTTAATAATACATATTCTACCCTGTTAGACCTATCTAACCTAAACTAGTCTAATCTAGTCATATCCAATCTAATCTAGATCTTATCTTACCTAATGTGATCAGATCTAGTGTGGTCTAATGTAATCTAACCTAATGTGGTCCACTTAAACAGATTAATGACACTAGTAGAAGAAATTAGACCCTACTAGCCATGTATTAACTTAACTTAGCACATTGGATCAACTCAACCATGAGCTAATCCAACCCATAGAGTCATGATGAAAGGTATAATCTATATGTCCCCACTTAACATCAAACAAACTTTTAACCTACACCATGTAGATAATCTCATCTTAACAAAATTCTATCCTACCTTGGATATTCACCTTATACGACTAGTTATCCCAAGCTTGGTATAAAATAAAGATTAAGCCGTGCCAAAGAACCCTCAGAACATAACCAGTTATTGGCCGGTTCGTTTGCCTACCAAATAATTTTCCTTGCAAAAAAAACAACTATATTCCCATATGCTTCTAACTTTCATGGTCAATACCAGGAAAGGAAAGATTATCACGCAACAGCAAACAGAAATGAATCCTCCAAATCATCCACCTGTTGAAATCGATCAAGTGGTTGCTGCCCAAAGACTGGTAATACAACAATTGACAGACCTGGTGACCGAGATGCAAAATCAGATAAGACAAGAACGCGAGGAAATACGTCAGGTCCGTTTGGAGATACGCCAAGAAATAAGGCAAGCGCGGTTGGAGAGACAATGACAACAATAACCTCCACCACCACCACCAGCTCCACCAAGCTACATAAACATATATATAAATTACTACTATTTGTAAGATCTAGATGTTACTTTAGTTAGTAGATGATATGATATTATTTTAGAAGGAACAATAAGGTCTAATCGACCCCATGTCTTGCTAATGAAGTATGCATCATGCTGAGATTTTGTTTGCGTATATGTGTTGAGATAATATGAGTATACACCCTTTCCTACAAATCTCGAGGACGAGATTTCTGTTAAGGGGGTAGGATTTGTAAGACCTAAAATTAGTAGAAGAAAAAAATTTATATATCATAAAATAATAAAATAAATAAATAAGAATATCTAGGGTAGTATTTCTAGAATTTCCAAAAACCCTTGAGAATTTATTAAGATCCTTCCCATTTATAATCAATTAATGATATTAAGTTAAGCAACCATCAAATAAAAACAAAAGAAAATGCATCCCTTGCTTATCACTTTGGCTAAGACATTTTATTAAAGACATAACTTGGATTTGACCTTAGAATTTTAAATGAAAACGTAAAATAGAAATTGAAAAAAAAGAATTTTAATGAAGTCATTTGTTTCTCCCATGAATAAATAATAAGGAAAAGAATCAATAATAATAATAATAATAATATTGTAAACAGTAAAGTTTATATTAGGATTAATTTTGGTACTTAGAAAGTTGAAGTTTAAATTTGAATAAATTTGAATTTGGAATAGAGATTTGAAAATTTAAAAGAAATTGAAAATAGAAAAAAAGAAACAAACCTGCATGGGCCAAATTCCTACGCCCTCGGCCCATTTTCCCCAACTTCCCCACCGCGCAGCCCAGGTCCCCTATTTGCGCGCGTGCGTGCCTCTGGCTCGCTGGCTGGTGGGGCCCACAGGGCGGCCTCACCTCTCGCATCTGCACCGCGGTAACACTGCCGGGTGGGGCCCAGGCGATGGTCAGATGACCGATTCTTCTCGCGTTTCTGGGTCACCGGCGCGTGGGTCCCCTATGCAGTCCGTTCATCCCCAACTAAATCGCGCGCATCTTCTCTGCGCCGTCGTGGACTCCGCCGCGATCCTCGCCAGTAGGTTGGCGGCTGGCTGCGGCTCTCGCCCCTATATAAGGCGCCCTTCGTGGGGATCTCCCGGTATCAATCCCGTGCTCACCTCAAAAAGATTTGGCCGTGAGCCACCATTGCCGCGGATCCTGCCGCAGTGCGATTTCCTCGTGGTCGTCATCAATCTGAGTGTGCAAGTGGTCGGGGAGCATCGCGTTTGCGCGTGGTTCGTTCTTGGGTCACTGCTGAGCGCGGGAGGCCCGGGCAGTTGGGCGATTTCTCACCGGAGCACTCATCTCCGTCGCAAATCCGCCTGGTCCGCGGACAGCCTTGTGCCCACCGTTTTCTCTAGTAAAATTTCCTCATCTTGACTTCGCCTTGACCTCCTCTACGTGTTGCACGCGCTCGGTTGTAGTTTGGAGCACTGGGGCGTGGGGTGGTGGCTTGCCGGCAATGGCGCCGCCGCGGGCGTGGTGTGCGCGACCGAGCTTGGCTACTGAAGGTCGGAGGCGATCTCCTGGCCGTTCGTTCGGATGTGGACGGTTGGGATCAAATCTCATGTTGCGGTTCGGCCTTGGATAATGTCGTTTGCCCGATTTGAATCCGACGTGTGGGATTTGATCACCGTATCCCCCTTCGCTCCAATTAAATGTAGCCGCGTGATGAGGATCCAATGACTCACATCACGTACCGGTTCACTGGGGTAGTACATCTAATCTAGGCCCTCAGCTTATGATCGAACGGCTCTGGATCCCCGGTACCTCTTCGCCGTTGCCATTTTGCTAAGAGCCCCTGTAGATTGTACGAATTAACCCGCAGACCAGAGGTAGTGTTAACGTATTAAGCTTAAGTCCTAATATTTTTAGAACGACCCCTGTGCTCTCGGATTTTTATGTCCACGGTCCATAATCGCTGGAGGAGTACAAGATGTAAAATAGAAAATGATTTCTAGAATGAAAACAATTACATAAACTTGGTTAATTCATAACTAATTCATTTTAACTCATTTTTGACCCATTCCAATTGCATTAATTTTATAATAATATTGTTTATCACCTAGTAACTCTGTTTTAACATGGAAGCCACATTAGAATTGATCACTCAATTAATTTTTTTTACCAAGAACATAAAGACTTCGGAAAACCATAACTTCTTAAACGTAGCTCCGAATTTAGTGATTCTCGCTCCTACGATCTCGTAGCGACACGTAGATTATTATTACGCAGTTTATTCTTATGTTTGGTGTAATGTTAATTTTTGCCTATACAATGTTTGTTTGTATTGCTACGACTAGAGCGAGGTCACGTGTCATCTGAAGAGCAAGTTGGTACCTGGAATCTCAAGTCCCAGGCAAGTTGTGCCCTTGATCACTTCTTTTACCCAGTCATGTTCTAATTAATCATAATGATCTGCATAGGTTAATTTTGATGGGACCCAATAGGTTACCCCAGTTTGACTATCTTTATGCCTTGATTACCACTACATTTTTTGGGTAGTACCTGCTATTGCTTTATGTGGTTTTGGGTATGAAGATTACACTATTCATGATTATACTTTTGTTATCAGTTGTTATTTATTGTTCATGTTAAGATCATTATGTTAATTGGAACATGGAGAACCACCCGGGAAAACAGTGCTACCACAAGGGTTTATGGATGCCCTTGGCTGATTAACTAGGAAAGCTAGTGGATGATTACCTTACCCGAAAGGGGCAAGGGCAGTAGGGGAGTGGTCAGTGTAGGGAGGTCCTTGGTTGATTTTGCTGCGATGGCGGTCAGTCGAGGGACTCCTGCACTGGAGCTTCCTATAAACTGTAGCGGGTTTTCTGAAGCTAGTGGAACTTTGTAAAGGCCTCGTAGTGTTACCCTACCTCGCCTCCTCGGTAGAGGTGTATGGGATTGGCCGTCTCTTGGCAGATGAGTAACATGACTTGTGGGTAAAGATGCGCAACCTCTGCAGAGTGTAAAACTGGTATACTAGCCGTGCTCACGGTCATGAGCGGCTCGGACACTCACATGATTAAATTATGGAACTAAATTCAATTTGTCATATGCATTGCATCGCAGGTGAGGTTGTTACTTTTGTTCTACTACTTAATTGGGTTGATATTTACTTATACTTAGTAATTGCTAATAAAATTTTGACCAACTCTAAAAGCAATGCTCAGCTTCAACCATCCTCTTTGGTAAGCCTTACACTTTATGAGCTCCCACCTTTAGCGAGTTCATGCACATTATTCCCCACAACTTGTTGAGCTATGAACGTATGTGAGCTCACTCTTGCTGTCTCACCCCCCACAGGTCAAGAACAGGTACCACAGGATGAGGCGCTTGGAGGATGTTGTGATGTGTTCGTGAGAGATCTAGGCCGTCGTCTCCCAGTCAACTTTGGGTTGCTGGACCGTTGTCTCCTTATAATGTAATTATTTATTTATTTTGTACAGAACTCCTATTATATAGTAAAGATGTGACATTCGATCCTGTGCCATGATTCATCATATGTGTGAGACTTGGTCCCAGCACATCTGGTGATTATGTTCGCGCCCGGGTCTTGGTGCCCCTAAAACCCGGGTGTGACATGGCCTCATCTTCCGAATGATGACTCCATTGAAGTTTGCACATGTTGATAACTTTACTTCGAGCAATTGTGCGAGATGTTTCCAAAATTTTGATAGGATACTCCAAATAAGTTAAATCCTCATTAACGTTGAGTTCTTCCATAGGTAATTGTTCCTCCGATACTCTTAATCATTTCTTAAGTTGCGATACATGAAATACGTCATGCACGCCCGATAAATTGTCGGGTAGCTCCAACTGATATGCTACTCCTTTTCTTTCCAAAATTTTGAATGGGCCGATATAACCGGGAGATAATTTACCTTTAACCTTAAATCTTCTCATTCCTCTCATTGGTGAAACTTTAAGATATACGAAGTCTCCAACTTCAAAGGTTAATTCTCTTCTTCTATTGTCAGCATAGCTCTTCTGCCTTGATTGTGCTGTTTTAAATTCTCTCTGACAATTTGCACGTGCTTCTCTGCTTTTTGGAGAATTTCTAGACCAAATATTTGATTTTCTCCAGTTTGATTCCAATAAAGTGGTGTTCTGCATTTCCATCCATAGAGTACTTCAAACGGTGCCATCTTTAGACTTGCTTAGTAACTATTTGTCGGGGACCATAATTAGGGGTACCCCCAAGACTCCTAATCTCAGCTGGTAACCCCCATCAGCACAAAGCTACAAAGGCCTGATGGGCGCAATTCAGGTCAAGGCTCCGTACACTCAAGGGACACGATCTCGCCTCGCCCGAGCCCAGCCTCGGGCGAAGACAACTGACCCAGGAGGATTCACGTCTCGCCCGAGGGTCCCCTCAAGCAACGGGCGCACCTTCGACTCGCCCGAGGCCCAGCTCGGGCAGGCTTCGCGGAGAAGCAGCCTTGGCCAGATCGCCACGCCAACCGACCGGATCGCAGGAGCATTCAATGCAAGGATCGCCTGACACCTTATCTTGACGCGCGCTCCTCAGTCGACAGAGCCGAAGTGACCGCAGTCACTTCGCCCCTCCACTGGCTGACCTGACTGGAAAACAGCACCGTCTGCGCTACTCCGGCTGCTGTGCCACCCGTCAGGGTGAGGCTGACAGCCGCCAAGTCCGGCCTCAGGCGCCATAGGAAGTTCCGCCTCGCCCGACCCCAGGGCTCAGACTCAACCTCGACCTCGGACGACGGACTCCGCCTCGCCCGACCCCAGGGCTCGGACTCAACCTCGGACGACGGTCTCCGCCTCGCCCGACCCCAGGGCTCGGACTCAGCCTCGTCCTCGGTGGAGCCTCCGCCTCGCCCGACCTTGGGCTCGGACCGACCACGTCGCAGGGGGGCACATCATTACCCTAACCCTAGCTAGCTCAGGCTACGGGGAACAAGACCGGCGTCCCATCTGGCTCGTCCCGGTAAAACAAGTAATGATGGCACCCCGCATGCTCCATGACGACGATGGTTCTCAGCCCCCTACGGAAGCAAGGAGACATCAGCAAGGACCCGACAGCTCCGACAGCTGTGTTCCTACAGGGCTCAAGCACTCCTCCGACGGCCACGACATCACATGAATAGGGCGCCAAAACCTCTCCGACAGCCACGTCGGCCTGTACATAGGACTCTGGCTTCCCTCTGCTAGACACGTTAGCACATTGCTACACCCCCCATTGTACACCTGGGCCTTCTCCTTACATCTATAAAAGGAAGGTCCAGGGCCCTCGTACGAGAAGGTGGCCGCGCGGTAAGACGGGCCAACGCACAAGGCTCTCGCCCTCTCTCTCTCCCTCGCGAACACTTGTAACCCCCTACTGCAAGCGCATCCTCCCTGGGCGCAGGACAACACGAGGCCGCGATTTCCCCTTACTGTTTTCCCCCTTGTGTTCCGTCTCACGCTGACCCATCTGGGCTGGGACACGCAAAGACAATTTACTCGTCGGTCCAGGGACCCCCCGGGGTCGAAACACCGACAGTTGGCGCGCCAGGTAGGGGCCTGCTGTGTGTTGACGAACAGCTTCCCGTCAAGCTCCAGATGGGTAGTCTCCATCAATCTCTCCAACCTGGGACGATGCTCCGTTTCAGGAGTCTCGAGTTCATGTCCCTCGACGGTAGCTACGACATGATACTCCTTCCTCCGCCGCGCGACAACGACAATGGCGGCCGTCAGCCCGCCCGCCGGCAGTGGAATCAACGACGTCTTCCCCACGTGGCGGAAGAGCAACATCCGGGTTTGTCCCGTCACCTTCCCCGCCGATGGAGGAGGAGGCGGGGCAACCATGGCCAAGCAGAGGCGGCACCTCGTCGGCTGTCGAGCGAGTCGATGGCACCGGCGCCCCAGCGGGGGACACGTCGGGCGTTGACCTCACGTCTGAGACGAAGACGAGTGTCGTTTCCCCGCAACACGCCAACCCCAAGCAGACGGACGACGCCAGCACGCTCGCGAAGGACTTGTTGAACGTTAGCCTCGTACCTGAGATAACGGTGCAGTCCGTCCCCGACGCGACTTCGTCACCATCCATCGATCAGGAGGTACCGTCCGTTTCCCATCCTGTGCCTTTTAGATTCAGCTTCGACCCACCAAACGACCCCGCTTCGGTGGATGCTTTCATAAAGGCATATCCGAGCCTTCCGGGGTATCATATGTGGTCAACCTGGGACCGACTGACAGCCGTCTCGACCTACGGGCCCCCGGGTTCTGAGGAAGATGACGAGCCCGATTCTGGTTGGGATTTCTCTGGGCTCGGTGACCCCAGTGCCATGCGGGACTTCATGACCGCATGTGACTACTGCCTCTCCGATTGCTCCGATAGTAGCCACAGCCTCGGCGACGAGGACTGTGGCCCAAGTCGCGAATGTTTCCACGTCGATCTAGGGGGTCTCGACGAAGGCAACCACCTTGGTATGCCGGAGGACGGCGATCCCCCTAGGCCTGCGCCTCGCGTTGACATCCTTCGGGAGCTAGCTGTGGTCCCAGTCCCTGCGGGGGGTCAGGACGCACAGCTCGAGCAAATCCGCGAGATGCAGGCCAGGCTCGACGAGGAAGCAGGACAACTTGTGCAGCTCCGGCAGAATATCGGGCAGGAGTGGGCAGGCCGAGCACCGGTCGGAGAAGCGCGTCATCTGGCCCAGGATGTCCAGCACCGCATCGCCAACGATGCAAGGGCAAGGCTGCCCCCGGCTTCTAGTGGGGTTGGCTAGAACCTGGCCGCAGCAGCAATACTACTCCGAGCGATGCCGGAACCATCCACCACCGAGGGGCGACGTATCCAGGGAGAGCTCAAGAATCTCCTGGAGGATGCCGCAGTCCGACGGGCCGAAAGCTCTGCCTCCCGAAGGCAAGGGTACCCCCTGGAGCATCGCGCCACGACTTCCCGATTCATATGGGAAGCCTCGGTCCACACCGGGCGCACGCAGAACACGGCACCTGCGGCCCCGGGTCGCCTCGGCAACGAGCACCACCGCCGCGACCGTCGAGCCCACCTCGACGGGAAGGTGCGCCGAGGCTACCACCCCAGGCGTGGGGGACGCTACGACAACGGGGAGGATCGGAGCCCCTCGCCCGAACCACCCGGTCCGCAAGCTTTCAGCCGGGCCATACGACGGGCGCCGTTCCCGACCCAGTTCCGAACCCCGACTACCATCACCAAGTACTCGGGGGAGACAAGGCCGGAACTATGGCTCGCGGACTACCGGCTGGCCTACCAGCTGGGTGGAATGGACGATGGCAACCTCATCATCCGCAACCTCTCCCTGTTCCTCTCCGACACCGCCCGAGCCTGGCTGGAGCATCTGCCACCTGCGCATATCTCCAACTGGGACGACCTGGTCAAAGCCTTCGCCGGTAACTTCCAGGGCACATATGTGCGCCCTGGGAACTCCTGGGATCTCCGAAGCTGCCGCCAGCAGCCGGGAGAATCCCTGAGGGACTACATCCGCGATTTTCGAAGCAGCGCACCGAGCTGCCCAACATCACCGACTCGGATGTCATCGGCGCGTTCCTCGCTGGTACCACTTGCCGCGACTTGGTGAGAAAGCTGGGTCGCAAGACTCCCACCAGGGCGAGCGAGCTGATGGACATCGCCACCAAGTTCGCCTCTGGTCAGGAGGCGGTCGAGGCCATCTTCCGGAAGGACAAGCAGCCTCAGGGGCATCAGCCGGAAGACGTCCCCGAGGCGTCCGCTCAGCGCGGCACCAAGAAGAAGGGCAAGAAGAAGTCACAAGCGAAACGGGACGCCGCCGACACAGACCTTGTCGCCGCCGCCGAGCACAGGAACCCTCGGAAGCCTCCTGGAGGCGCCAACCTGTTCGACAAGATGCTCAAGGAGTCGTGCCCCTATCATCAGGGTCCCGTCAAGCACACCCTTGAGGAGTGTGTCATGCTTCGGCGCTACTTCCACAAGGTCGGGCCACCGGCGGAAGGTGGCAGAGCCCACGACAATGATAAGAAGGAGGGCCACAAGGCAGAAGAGTTCCCCGAGGTCCATGACTGCTTCATGATCTACGGTGGGCAAGTGGCGAACGCCTCGGCTCGGCACCGCAAGCAAGAGCGCCGGGAGGTCTGCTCGGTGAAGGTGGCGGCGCCAGTCTACCTAGACTGGTCCGACAAGCCCATCACCTTCGACCAAGGCGACCACCCCGACCGCGTGCCGAGCCCGGGAAAGTACCCGCTCATTGTCGATCCCATCATCGGCAACGTCAGGCTCACCAAGGTCCTCATGGACGGAGGCAGCAGCCTCAACATCATCTACGCCGAGACCCTCGGGCTCGTGCAGATCGATCTGTCCACGATCCAGGCCGGCGCGGCGCCTTTTCACGGGATCATCCCCGGGAAGCGCATCCAGCCCCTTGGGCAACTCGATCTGCCCGTCTGCTTCGGGACCCCCTCCAACTTCCGAAAGGAAACCCTCACGTTCGAGGTGGTCGGGTTCCGAGGAACCTACCACGCAGTGTTGGGGAGACCATGCTACGCCAAGTTCATGGCCGTCCCCAACTACACCTACCTCAAGCTCAAGATGCCGGGCCCCAACGGGGTCATCACCGTCGGCTCCACGTACCGACACGCGTACGAATGCGACGTGGAGTGCGTGGAGTACGCCGAGGCCCTCATCGCCGACCTAGAGAACCTCTCCAAGGAGGTGCCAGATGTGAAGCGCCACACCGGCAACTTCGAGCCAGCTGAGACGGTTAAGTCCGTCCCTCTCGACCCCAGCAACGACGCCTCCAAGCAAGTCCGGATCGGCTCCGAGCTCGACCCCAAATAAGAAGCAGTGCTCGTCGACTTTCTCCGCTCAAACGCCGAGGTTTTCGCGTGGAGTCCCTCGGACATGCCTGGCATACGGAGGGATGTCGCCGAGCACTCGCTGGATATCCGAGCTGGAGCCCGACCCATGAAGCAGCCTCTGCGCCGATTCGACGAAGAAAAGCGCAGAGCCATAGGCGAGGAGATCCACAAGCTGATGGCTACAGGGTTCATCAAAGAGGTATTCCATCCCGAATGGCTAGCCAACCCTGTGCTTGTGAGAAAGAAAGGCGGGAAATGGCAGATGTGTGTAGACTACACTGGTCTAAACAAAGCATGTTCGAAGGTTCCCTACCCTTTGCCTCGCATCGATAAAATTGTGGATTCCACTGCTGGGTGCGAAACTCTGTAGTTCCTTGATGCCTACTCAGGGTATCACCAAATCAGGATGAAAGAGTCCGACCAGCTCGCGACTTCTTTCATCACACCTTTTGGCATGTACTGCTACATTACTATGCCATTCGATTTGAGGAATGCGGGTGCGACATACCAAAGGTGCATGAACCACGTGTTCGGAGAGCACATTGGTCGAACAGTCGAGGCTTACGTCGATGACATCGTAGTCAAGACGAGGAAAGCCTCCGACCTCCTCTCTGACCTTGAAACGACATTCAAGTGTCTCAAGGCGAAAGGCATAAAACTCAATCCCGAGAAGTGTGTCTTCGAGGTCCCCCGAGGCATGCTCCTGGGGTTCATCGTCTCCGAGCGGGGCATCGAGGCCAACCCGGAAAAAATCGAGGCCATCACCAACATGGGCCCCATCAAGGACTTGAAAGGAGTACAGAGGGTCATGGGATGCCTTGCGGCTCTGAGCCGCTTCATCTCGCGCCTCGGCGAAAGAGGCCTACCTTTGTACCACCTCTTAAGGAAGGCCGAGCACTTCACTTGGACCCCCGAGGCCGAGGAAACCCTCGGGAACTTAAAGGCGCTCCTTTCAAGCACGCCCATCTTTGTGCCCCCCGCTGCGAGAGAAGCCCTCTTGATCTACGTAGCCGCAACCACTCAGGTGGTCAGCGCCACGATCGTAGTCGAGAGACAAGAAGAAGGGCATGCATTGCTCGTCCAGAGGTCGGTCTACTTCATCAGTGAGGTACTGTCCGAGACCAAAATCCGCTACCCGCAAATTCAGAAGCTACTGTACGCGATAGTTCTGACGTGGAGAAAGTTGCGACACTACTTCGAGTCTCATCCGGTGACTGTGGTGTCATCCTTCCCCCTGGGGGAGATCATCCAGTGCCGAGAGGCCTCGGGAAGGATTGCAAAGTGGGCGGTGGAGATCATGGGCGAGACAATCTCGTTCGCTCCTCGGAAGGCCATCAAGTCCCAAGTCTTGGCGGACTTTATTGCTGAATGGGTCGACACCCAGCTTCCAGCAGCTCCGATCCAACCGGAACTCTGGACCATGTTTTTCGACGGGTCATTGATGAAAACAGGAGCGGGCGCGGGCCTGCTCTTCATCTCACCCCTCGGGAAGCACCTCCGCTACGTGCTGCGTCTCCATTTCCCGGCGTCCAACAACGTGGCCGAGTACGAGGCTCTGGTTAACGGGTTGCGCATCGCCATCGAGCTAGGGGTTCGGCGCCTCGACGCTCGTGGCGAATCGCAGCTTGTCATCGACCAAGTCATGAAGAACTCACACTACCGCAACCCGAAGATGGAAGCATACTGCGACGAGGTTCGGCGCCTGGAAGACAAGTTCTACGGGCTCGAGCTCAACCACGTCGCCCGACGATACAACGAGACTTCGGACGAGCTGGCTAAAATAGCCTCGGGGCGGACAACGGTTCCTCCGGACGTCTTCTCCCGAGACCTACATCAACCCTCAGTCAAGACCGACGACACGCCCGAGCCCGAGAAGGTCTCGGCCCTGCCCGAGGCGCCCTCGGCTCAGCTCGAGGCACCCTCGGCTCAGCCCGAGGCACCCTCGGCCCCCGAGGGTGAGGCACTGCGCGTCGAGGAAGAGCGGAATGGGGTCCTGCCTAATCGAAACTGGCAGACCCCGTACCTGCAATATCTCCACCGAGGAGAGCTACCCCTCGACAGAGCCGAAGCTCGGCGACTGGCGCGGCGCGCCAAGTCGTTCATCTTGCTGGGTGACGGAAAGGAGCTCTACCACCGCAGCCCCTCAGGCATCCTCAAGCGATGCATATCCATCGCCGAAGGTCAGGAACTATTGCAAGAAATACACTCAGGGGCTTGAGGTCATCACGCAGCGCCTTGAGCCCTAGTTGGAAACGCCTTCCGACAGGGTTTCTACTGGCCAACCGCGGTGGCCGACGCCACTAGGATTGTACGCACCTGCCAAGGGTGTCAATTCTACGAAAGGCAGACGCACCTGCCCGCTCAGGCCCTGCAAACAATACCCAACACCTGGCCATTTGCTGTGTGGGGTCTGGACCTCGTCGGTCCCTTGCAGAAGGCACCTGGGGGCTTCACGCACCTGCTGGTCGCTATCGACAAATTCTCCAAGTGGATTGAGGTCCGACCCCTAAACAGCATCCGGTCCGAATAGGCGGTGGCGTTCTTCACCAACATCATCCATCGCTTCGGGGTCCCGAACTCCATCATCACCGACAACGGCACCCAGTTCACTGGCAGAAAGTTCCTGGACTTCTGCGAGGACCACCACATCCGGGTGGACTGGGCCGCCGTAGCTCACCCCATGACGAATGGGCAGGTAGAGCGTGCCAACGTCATGATTCTGCAAGGACTCAATCCACGAATCTACAACGACCTCAACAAATTCGGCAGGCAATGGATGAAGGAACTCCCCTCGGTGCTCTGGAGTCTGAGGACGACGCCAAGCCGAGCCACGGGCTTCACGCCGTTCTTTCTAGTCTATGGGGCCGAGGCTATCTTGCCCATAGACTTAGAATACGGTTCCCCGAGGACGAGGGCGTACGACGACCGAAGCAACCGGACCAACCGAGAAGACTCACTGGACCAGCTGGAAGAGGCTCGAGACATGGCCTTACTACACTCGGCAAGGTATCAGCAGTCCCTGTGACGCTACCACGCCCGAGGGGTTCGGTCCCGAGACCTCCAGGTGGGGGACTTGGTGCTTCGGCTACGGCAAGACGCCCGAGGGCGCCACAAGCTCACGCCTCCCTGGGAAGGGCCGATCATCATCACCAAGATTTTGAAGCCCGGAACATACAAGCTGGCCAACAGTCAAGGCGAGGTCTACAACAACGCTTGGAACATCCGACAGCTACGTCGCTTCTACCCTTAAGATGTTTTCAAGTCGTTCATATACCTCGTTTACATACACAAATAAAGTCTAACCATCAAGGAAGGGTCAGCCTTGCCTCGGCAAAGCCCTACCCTCCCTCGGGGGCTAGAAGGGGGGAACCCCCTCTTCGTCAAAATTTTCCTCGGAAAAAGTCTTTCTGCCAGAACATCTTTCGTGCTTTTCAACTACTTCGATAGTGGGATCCTAAAAATGACGGAGTACACGTAAGCGGCAAGGCCGACCGAGCCGAGGGACTCCTACGCCTCCGGGATACGGATACCTCACTCATCACCTTCTGCGATAAGTAACTCACGCTCGGATAAGCGATTCCACTGACTGAACAAGTCTTAACGCTCGAAAACTTTTCTGCCGAAACGATTTTTCATGCCTTCTGGACTATATCGATAACAGAATCCAACAGACGAGTAAGAGTACACGTAAGCGGCAAGGCCACTCATCACCTTCCGTGAAAAGTAACTCTCGCTCGGATAAACAATTTTGTTACCGACAAATAAGTCCTGATACTCGAAACAAGGGGAAAAGAAACTTAGCTTTACAACATGACGACGGTATGTTTGGGCCTCGGCGGCCGCAAAAAACATATGCACACTACATATAAACTGTTCCTGCAGGATCAGACATCAGTAGGAGCAGCAGCACCCTCGGCGTCAACTCCACCTTCGGCGGAATCCAACCCGGCCTCGGACGGCAACACGGTCGGAGGATCTCCACCTCGAAGGAAGATGTCAGCACCACGCCTAGGCCATCGTCACCGGGGTCTCCTCCAGGAACCCGGCCCGAGCAGACGGCTCGACCGGCCGCTCCGTAGCCTCAGCCAGCTGTCCCCTGAGGACATCAGCCCGGCTCATGGCCTCGGCAACCCGACTCCGGCGTTGGTCCCGCCAGTGGACGGCCCGGCCAGGCTCCGGCCGACAAAGCTTCTTTTCGAGCCAACTCTGCCTCTGTCCATGCTAACACCGCTGCCTCCGGTTTCGGCTCATCGCATAGCAGCCGAGGGTTCCTTCACTGAGCAAGAGAAGCCTCGGGCGGCAAGGACGACTGAGCCGAGGGACTCCTACGCCTCCGGGATACGGATACCTCACTCATCACCTTCCGCACGAGGCAACTCACACTTGGTTAAGCGGTTCAGCTAGCCGACAGGCGAGTCTGGTGCTCGAAAGGAGGAAGAAACACGACTTTACGCCCAAATACACACATGTTCAGGCCCCGACAGCTACAATGAACAGACACCGGCACTCAAGGTGCCATTACAAACAAAACTCCGGTTCCACTCCCGCGGGTATGAACAACCTCCACATCGGAGAGCCTGCGGGACGACAAACTTCGGGTGACTCGCCAGCGACCTCTGCAGCAGCAGCGACGGTCCCAGGACGGACGCTACCGCTGGAAGGCTCTCGTTTGTGTCCCTTCGCGAGGGACGAGAACCAGATATTAAAGCCAAAGAGCCGGAGGTCGGTCCGCGGGTGGCACTGACGGTCTCGTCGGCGGAGAAGCTTTCTGCAGCTGCCACCACCTCAGCACCGACGGTGACGTCCACCTGCCCACCAACACCGCACCAGCGGGCGCCGGCCGCCCCAAAGCGCACCGGCAGGTCCTCACTCCCGTCCTCGCCACAAAAACGAGAATGGGACCGTCCCAGAACATGTGTGCCGCCCTCGTGGCGTACGACGTGTTGGGAGACCCCCCCGGTGCGACTGGCCACCGTCGCTCGGACAAAGGACGGAATGTTGCACCCTGGCAGGGCAGCAATAGTTCACCTTCCCCGACATGGCTGGAGGGCGCCTCCTCCGCAGAGCTGGAGGATGGTTTCCACCCCCAGAAGCTGGAGGAAGAAGCGGGACGCTGGCCCACGCGAAGGCAGGCCCCGGCTCAGCCCGGCCTCCATCCCAGCAAGGATGATGAAGATCCTTGAAGCTGAGGGCGGGGCAGAGGCCGCAGCCCAGCTTGCTTCTCCCCACCATCAAACTGGTGGTCACCGTCTTGGGTGACCATCGGCAAGAGGATGTAGCTGGGCTGCCTGATGAAAATCCTTGAAGCCGAGCGATGGCTGAAAGGTACCAACTTCCGTGAAGTTGCGTTCCTCCAACGACAGCGAGACGAAAGCAACGCGGGCGCTCCCCATCCGGGGGCTCGGAAGGTGGAAGGACGCGATGCATAAGGGGAGTGCGAAGGCATGGCTGTCATCCAAGGGGGTCACCCCCTTTTTAAAGACGACTCTCCCCACTTGCGTCCAAGGTCCTCACTTGCGTCCAAGCCATCGCGGACCGAATCTTCACCAACACGCTCCAAGGTCCTCCCCCTACGACATGGGAGCTGGGTCCCACGCGTCATGCAAGCTGGCCCAGGACAGAAGAAGCCAAACCGCCGCGTGCGGAGCGCGTAACTGCCCAACGGTTACGAGCACTCCTCCATCTTCGCCTAAACCAACGGGCGAAAGGGCGGACCGCCATGCAGGCGGCATGCAACTGCACCAAGGGGATGCACCCTTTCGACTTCGATGCGTCCAGCATGGAGGCCCAGGACCACACGTCATGTAACCGGCGCGCCGGTTACTACGTGCGAGAAACTGCACCGCCACTTGCGCCAATACCGCGCCTTCTCGACTGCGGAACCGGTGCCGCGACTCGAGGCGACCCTGCGATTTCCCCTTAGTATTTTCCCCCTTGTGTTCCGTCTCGCGCCGACCCATCTGGGCTGGGACACGCATCGACAATTTACTCGTCGGTCTAGGGACCCCCGTGGTCGAAACGCCGACATTATTGTTATAAGAGAATTCTGCATAGGGCAAACTCTTATCCCAGCTTCCACCATGCTTTAAAGCGCAAGCTCTTAACATATCTTCTAACACTTGTTTTGTTCTTTCCATTTGTCTATCAATTTGTGGATGATAAGCGCGAGGTAAATTGGGTTCCTCGATTTGATAAAATTTTATTCGATACTCCATCCAGACAAACAATCCTTGACATGTACAAATCTGCTAACTGGGCTCTCGAGTAAGTTGTCTTTACAGGTATAAAGTGTACAACTTTAGTCAACCTGTCAACAATAACCCATATGGAATCCTAGCCATCACGAGTACGGGGTAATCCAACTATGAAATTCATAGCAATTTTGTAACACCCTGAATTTGGGGGTATAAAATTTCTTCTCTTGTTTCTCTCTCTAGATTTATTCTCTCTTCTTTTTATTAGAGATATGTCTTGTTTGTAGGGGATTAATTATTTATTTACTATATCAAAACCTATGTGAGTCATGAAATGTTGCATCACGCTGAGCCTAAATTATTCTTTTGTTTGAAGCACATGTTTGAATTATTTGAATTATGAATTGTGTTTGAATTTGATTTGAATTCCCTAGAGAAAAAAAGAAAAGCATTTGGAAATTCAGAGAAAAAGGAAAAAACGAATTTAGCCCAGCAGGTCCAGCCCAGCTAGGCCGCGCGCGCGCCCGCTCCACCTGACAAGTGGGTCCCACCTGTCGGCGACAGCCCGCACCCGCACACTCTCGCTCCCTCTCTCCCTCTGCCCAGTGGGGCCGACTTGTCAGCTCCAACCTTCCCCCACGCGCCCCCTATTCTCTCTCCGCGTTGTGGGCCCGCCTTGTTAGCACCGTGAACCGTTCGCCCGCGCGCTCGCTCTCTCTCGCTGCGCCGTGAGCCTTGTCTTCCCCGCAACCGCCGTTGACCCACGTCCACGCACCCGCCGTGGAGACCGTCCACGTTGCTCGCCCACGCGCCCTAGCTCTTTTTGAGCCCCACCCGCACCCGCTCTCTCTCCCCTGCCTCATGTCGACCACTCTCACCCTCTCTCGCGCTCTGCGGTCCCTACCCGTGCTCGCTGGAGATCTGTGGCCACGTTGCCGACCGTCCAGCCCGCCATAAGCCGCGCCAAGCCGTCCCGAGCACCATCCTGAGGTGAGGAACTCGTTCCCACGCAAGGTTCTCTCAATTCCGTTTTGTCTTAGCCAATTTGACCCCGCCTGCGTGGTGACTGGTTGATTCAACCCCGTTCCGAGCCCCTGTTTTGGTCCATAGTGTTTCCCTTACCTCGCCGGACCTAGGCTAGGACTTAGCGCGCCCGAATCCCCCTCCCCGCGGGCGGGATTCCTCGCTGGAGTTGCCCGACCCGCCCGGAGCACCTCTGCTCCGCCGTTCTCCCGTCTCTGGTCCCATTTTCGCGGCCGGAGCCCTTCTAGTGAGTTCATGGGACCTTCTTCACCCGTTCCAGCCCTCACTGGCAACCCCAGACCCCCGGCGACCGCGTCTGCCTCACCTTCGGCGACGTTGCCGCCGTGGAGGGAGCAACACCGGTCACCGAGCTGTAAAATCCTCGTGCGCCCCATTGCAACCGTTCGTCCTAGATCTAACGGTCCGGATTTGCGGTTATTGGTCCGCGTTCGCGCTCTGCCCCTGGGCCGTACCCGTCAGTGCCTGTGCCCCCTGGCGCTAGGCCCGGCTGGTCATCCCACCTCCCTCCCTAGTCACTGACACCCCTAGGCCGCTTGTCAGTGCTCGCCCACGCGCGCTCTCGCTTAGATCTAATCCTAACCGTTGATCTGCGATCGTGTGATCGAGATCAGCCAATACCAGTTTGTTTGGAAAACTTGTTAACCCCCTAGCTTTCTGCATATCAACCCGCCATCCCTACGTTCTGCGCGCAGACCCCTGAGTTTTTGCAGAAAAGCCCCTAACCTTTTATTTTATCGCAGAACTGGACCTAATTTTATATTTTGAATTCTAAAACTTGTTTATTTCATATCTCTTACATATGAACTCCAAATTGAGTGATTCAAATTGCAAAACGTTCATAAGATTATTCTCCATCTGTTCAAATTACAGTCTTTCAATGTCTGCATGCATTAATTTTATGTCTAGACTATAGGTTAGTTTAAGTGATGGTTTATTTATTAAAAGGAAAACCATAATGCCCCGTTTAGATCACTGGAATTGAATTCCGTTCTAATAATAGTAATTTATACATATATCAATTAAGCTAATTCAGTTTCATACAAAATATATTTGTATACTATTATTAGCAAGATGTCAGAAATATTTATGTGCTACATTTTTATTATAGAGGAGTGAGATGAAGAGTGTCATGTAAGTTACAGAGTAGAAACAAATTCTACTAATGCATAAAATCATTTCCCACTCTCCACCCCATGAATTTGATATATGCTTATATCTAAACTTTGGAAAGTGGTGGAATGTCAACCTTGTGAAAGTTACTTTATTGAGTAAATTCCAATTCCTCTAAAATGAAGGGATCCAAACGCCCCGTAATGGTAATTAGGTAATCAGCCTTGTGAAAGTAATACCATGTAAAGTATGACCCATCCCTGGTATAATTTTTGGTGACTCATTAAGATAAATGAAGTTAAGTTATGTAATCTATTGAGATAAGCAGTACTTAGAGAACCACAAACCTCTAGGTGTAATTGCCCACCCTATAACCTAGATTTCCCTCTTGTGTTTTTACTGTTCTTTCGAGCTTGTGTTCACTTGATTGTACATGTTTGGTGTATTGTTTCTTTGTCATTATCCAAATGTGTTGAATGCATGATCGCTTTGCGTAGACAACGAGCAGTCCGTGGTTCCTGAGTGTGTTGCCGAAGACTTCCCTGAGCAGCAACCTGGTGAAGGCAAGTGTCCTCTTACCCATTATGTCCTACTTACTTTATAATCATTGTCCCTCATTACTTAATTGAAACTTAAGGATGGACTAGTCTATATTTACCTTGTCCTTGATTACCTTTTGGGTTATTATGGTAAGCTTCAGCTATTGCTTTACTTTAATTAACAAACATGATGAGAATATTTATGATACGATGGTGTTATTATTGTTGGGGACTTGTTCTCAAATGCTATGAATCAAGAACAAGGCAACACAAAATGTTAAATATTAAAGGCCCTTCGTCCTTCAAATCATTATTTCCCTTCGGACATAACGAATTTAGGACGAAGGTCATGAAGGACATACCTTCATGATCATGATAAGAAATGTAGAACATTCAAATATAGAAAGTGACACAATTTCTATAAATATTATTATTAATCTATTTCTATTTTTATTACTTGTTTGAACAAAGATAAGTTACAAATGTACCTTCGGCTTGAAGGAAGAGAATACAGACGTGACACAAAAGTGAATGCCAAGTCAGCGTGAACAGTACAGGGATAATGTTCACCTATTTATAGGCACGGGTCGCAGCCCATGGAAAATTACAATAATGCCCTTTACATTTATCAATAACCCTATAGTAATTCTTCGAGGTCTAGTTTGGCTTTTCATCTTTAAGTCGGTTTCCCCTTCCCGCCGTGATGCCGAAGCTCTTCTGCATATAGCTTCGTGATCATCTTATCCTTCGTCATGGTCGCCGTCCCAGTCAAGCTTTGTCTTGACCATGCTTCTGTATACCCGCGACCTGATTCCTGATTCCGAAGATACCTCCTCGTATACTTAGAAAACATTGTTAAATCACGTTTTTTGAGGACCTTCGGAAGCCGAAGGCCTCCAACAGTAGCCCCTCGCAATATTAATTTGCTGGAATGATAAATTTATATTGCGGCATGGACGAATGCTTTGAGCCGAAGGTCCGAAAAAACACCTTCCCTTTGCTAGAATAGCAACAGTCTTTGACAAGCGGGACCCTCCAGTTTTCGACATAATGGGTGTATAAATAGGGGCTCGCCACAAATTATTTAGCACGCTCTCTTGCCATCTGTTTTGCCTGCTCAAATAGTTTTCTGCCCACAAATATTTGGTTGCCTCCCTAGTTTTAAGCTTCGGAAGCGAGAGGCAAAAATTCCGAAAGGATGTCTGAGGAGAAGAAGGTTGCTGCCGAAATGAAGCTGAGTCTTTCTGAAGAGATGCATCTGGGTTTTCTTCGATCTATGTCGAAGACTAATACAGAAAAGATCACTAAAGAAATATTGGAAGGTTTATCTTAAGATACTGGTGATAGCGACAGTTATGATGCGGATAGTGGTGGTGAAGACTCCGAAGATCGACCTTGGCGGCCAAGCCATGCGGTTTTCGGCAAATCAAGTATTAAAGAAAATCATCTTGTCAACATGAGGGGAAGATATTTCCGGGATTTGTCTGTTGTAAGGGCCGACGAAGGAGAGAAGACTTGCCCAACTCCTGAGGAAAATGAAGTCGTAGTATTTCGAAGCTTCTTGAAAGCTGGACTACGATTTCCCCTGAGCCGTTTTGTTGTGGAGGTGCTGAAGATATTTGAAATCCATCTTCACCAACTTACCCCCGAAGCAATCATAAGGATGAATATCTTCGTGTGGGCTGTGAGGAGCCAAGGCTTGGAACCTGATGCAAAAAGCTTCTGCAACATGCACGAATTGTTATACGGGACAAAACCCTGGGGTAAGGAACAATATCACAACAACTTTGGCTGCTACAGCTTCGGCTCTCGGTCTGGGTCAAGCTACCCAGTGCCGACCTTTCGAAAGAGATGGCCTGGCGACTAGATGATGGAATGGTTTTACGTGAAAAATGACTTGAAATCTCGAGAGGATATAAAGAAGATCATTGTGCATCCCATCTGGCAACGCTTCGGCCTGCGAAGGCCGACGGTGGAAATGAATGAAGCAGCCGAAGAATGCTAGAGAGCCTTCGGAGTTGTTTGCTCTTTTATTGGGACAAGGGATTTAACTCAAGAACACATTGCCTTCAGAGTGTGGCCTCTTGCAGATAATTGGGAAATGCCGAAAGAAACTGTTAAAGAAACTGACGAAGGTGGGCTAGTCCGGCTGAAGTATACATTCAAGTACGGAGACAAGTTCGTTGAACCAGATGATGATTGGTTAAAGAGTATTGAGACTGTAAGTGATGAATTGCTTGGGGTATATTCGAAGGCCGAGGACACTGCATTGTCAGCGGCCTTCGGAGGCCGAAAAAAGAAAAGACTCAACCGAGTGTTTGATGCAGTCGGGTTTGTCTACCCCGACTATCGCTATCCAATACGGGGGCAAAAAAGAAAAGGCACAACTTCTGCGAAAGAAACAACTGCAGCTATTTCTAGTGAGCCAGCGCCGAAGAGAAAAAGGATAAAAGTTCTTACACACCGGCCACGCTATATTGAACCAGCCACGGTGCCTGAGTTCACCGGTGAGACCTCTTCGGCCACCGAGGCTACAGAGCCAACCCTGTTGCCAGAAGTCACAGAAATGGCCGAAGTGCCAGCGACAGAAAAGATGGAAGAACCAAAGACGGAAGAAGCGAAAGCATCAGCTGAGGGAGTGAAAATATCAGAAATTTTAAGTCCTTCGAAAGAAGTTGAAGCAGCAAAAATTAAAAAGGGGCCAACAGTGACCCCAAAAAGAAAAAGAATGGTTAATGTGTTGGATGTTTTGGAAACAATTAAACTTCCAAGCACAACCCCAAAGAAGACTGCTGAAACTTCTGAGGCGCCTGCTGAAGTATCCGTTGCTAAAGCTCCGAAGCAACAGACTGGAGTTGAAACCGGGCCTTCAGAACCAACCAAGGTAATACCTTTGGAAGCAGAAGAAGCAAAAATTAAAAAGGCAACCGAAGAAATGAAAATGTCAGAGCCAACTTTGGTCGAAGAAATTGATACCGCTGCCCCCGAAGCATCTTCCAAAATATACGATTATATCGTGCGACATGCTTCGGGGAAAAAGTTATCGGAAGAAGAAGTCTTTGAAGCTAATCACTATGCCAAAGAATTGAAATATCCGAAGGGGGCACTAGTGTTCAATGGGACGAACGAAGAAGATTTCCTATACTGCCTCCCAGACAACAAAGAATTATCCGTCTGTCGGGAGATGGCTAGAAGTATGGGGTTTCCGAAGCTCGAAGCTGGATTATGTGCTATGATGAAGGAGGATCTCGCGGATAGTCTTGTGTACAATAGCCTGAAGGTATGGGAATTGGGCGTTTGGAAATTTTATAATTCGTGACTCATTCTTTTATTCTTATACCAACTCTTTTTACATATAGGTTTTAATTCTAAGCAACGCATTGAGAGCACAAAAGAATGCCGAAGACGAGAGCTATGAAATTGCGTTCAACAACCTTCGATCAGAAGTTATTAAACTAAGAAACGAAGCTCCGGAAAAGGATAAAATTCTGCTTACATTGGTAGACAAGGTAAAAAAGGACGAAGCTGCCTCAAAGGCCCAGGCCGAAGCCCAAAAACGTGAAATAAAAGATCTTCAGAAACAGCTAGCTAGAGCTAAAGAAGAACGTATACTTGAAGAAACAAAACGGGAGCTTAGTGATCAATTGGCCAATCATTTAGAGATAAGTGTTAAGGAGCTTCGTGCATCCCAGAGAAAATGCTATGTTAAATCCATAGAGTGCGTCAAGAAGATAAAATCCAGCTTCGCCAGCGTTGGCGCATTCTCTAGTGAAGAGAATTTCTCAAGAGGCAATCCTGAAGGTCCAATGGAATGGATCAGCCACGAAGCAGAGGCCTTCGAGGAAATCCTGAATAGCCGCGGTGACATCTGCGCTTTTTCGGGTGCTAGAGGGATTGCTGCTGTTTTGGAGAAGAAAGGTTGCGAGCATGTAAGATCCTTGGCGCAGTCCGAAGCTACCTTGTCTTCTGAAGACATTAAAGACCCCTCACCCGAAGCAAGCATGGTCGGCGGGAAATTCTTCACTGATATCTGGGACAACGGCGGCCGAGAAATGACGCAAGAAATTATTCAAAAGAGTGAAAATGGCATCCACGATGCCAGAAAAGTAGCAGAAGCTGCGGAGAAAAGCACAGAGCCCGAAGGGCAAATAGGTATTAATTAGTGGTTTTTATTATGTTGTAATTTTTAATTCCAGACTTTGTTCGCGGTTTGTAATAGTAATATAGTCGTATCTTCTCTTCCCTCAGAACCTGCTGAGGCATCTCCGGGCCCCCACCCGAAGGGGGACGATGAAATTAGAAAAATGGCCGAAGCCATTATGGACAAGGTTGTCGACCAGCTATTGAATGAAGCTGCATAAATAGTGCTTAAGGAGGATTGAATATTACTGTAGAAACATTTAGAACGTAACATGTGTAATATATTGTAACCTTGAATATAATATATAATCTATAGTTTAATTCTTTACGATGCATGAAATTTTGCATACATACCATTTTTTGAGCCTTCGGCGAAAAAAACACCTTCCCTTCTTTTCATGCTTCATGAAGAAAATGACCAAGCTTCGTGAAATATTCTCCGAAGCTATAAAAAAGTTTTGTGTGACATCTCCAATGAGGCTACACTTCATCTCGATTTGTCTTGTGCCTTAGCACGATTTTCTCTTTTCCAAAATATTCTCCGAAGACCAACACTGTATCCCCTTCTTGTTCCACATGCAATATGCTGTATGATGCTTATGTTATGCAAAATGATGTGATGATGTTATGTTATGCAAAATGATATTTTTGCCGCAGATACATATCCCTGTAATAGAGCACACACACTTTTTATCTCAGCGCTGACTTTTCGCTGTAAGCCTCCCTTAGGAGCTTCTTCGCCTTTTACTTTCAGCGGAATCAACGTTTATTTTTCGCTGTAAGCCTCCCTTAGGAGCTTCTTCGCCTTTTACTTTCGGCGGAATCAGCGCTTATTTTTCGCTGTAGTTTCAGAAAACTTACTCTGCGCTCCCTTAGGAGCGACTTTTTACTATTTCGAGGAATTTGTACTTTGTCCGTTAGGACAAATGTTTGATAATATAAATGTCCTTCATGCCACCATAAATTTGTATGCTTCGGCAAATAAGCCTATGGAAAAGACATATTTTTATTATGGTGATAGGCGAAAGTGTTACAAGAAATCGAAAAACGATAAAAGAGACTTAAACTCCTCATAATTGTTCCTTACTAACAAAAAGGTAATACTGAATATAAGAATGCGAAAGAACTGCTGTTGAAGTAGGATATTCATCAATAAATGTGCTTCGACTCTGGCACAGTGCTGTTGACTGTGCGAGCTTCGGATTCCTCTCTGAAATCCCTCTGAAGGTGATTGTGCTGACTCCCTTCCGGCTGCTGTCATCGCTGCGTCGGCGGCGGTGGTGGAGGATGCTGCCAAGATGCTTGGGGTTGGCTTGCCGAAGCGACAGAAACTGCGGGGTGGTTGCCTACATATTCTGGAATATAAGGCGAATGATACGAAGCAGTATGCATGAACTGCTTCGGCTGACTTTGTTGCGCAGCTGCTTCTGCTATCTCCTTCTGCTTCTGGATGGTAACATGACACATCCTGGTGGTATGGCCCTTATCTTCACCACAGAATATGCAATAAATTTTTCTTGGCTGATCTCCAAACCTTCCCCCGAAGCCCCTAGCGCCTCTGCCTCTTGGCGCTGGCGGCTGAAAAGAACTTTGCTGCTGGCTCGAAGCTTGTGAAGAGTATTGTGGCCTTTGCTGCTGACTCCCTCGATCATCAATTTGAGTAGAGTTATGAATTGACCTAACGTGCCTCGGGTGAAATCTTCCTCTGAAGCCCCTAGTCATTTTAGAGAACCTGAATGCTTCCTCCCTTCTTTGGCGGAAGTCATTGTCAGCTCGAATGTATTCGTCCATCTTTTGGAGCAGCTTCTCCAACGTTTGTGGTGGCTTCCTGGCAAAGTACTGCGCTGAAGGTCCCGGCCGAAGCCCCTTAATCATGGCCTCAATGACAATTTCATTGGGCACTGTTGGCGCCTGTGCCCTCAGACGTAGAAACCTTCAGACGTACGCTTGGAGGTACTCTTCGTGGTCCTGGGTACACTGAAATAAAGCTTGAGCAGTGACTGGCTTCGTCTGAAACCCTTGGAAGCTAGTTATCAGCATATCCTTCAACTTCTGCCAAGAAGTGATTGTCCCTGGCCGAAGAGAAGAGTACCAGGTCTGAGCAACACTCTTGACGGCCAAGACAAAAGATTTTGCCATGACTGCCATATTGCCACCATACGAAGATATGGTTGCTTCATAGCTCATCCGGAATTGCTTCGGGTCTGTATGACCGTCATACATGGGAAGCTGGGGTGGCTTGTAAGACTGGGGCCATGGTGTAGCCTGCAATTCTGTTGAGAGAGGAGAAGCATCATCAAAAGCAAAGTTTCCATGATGGAAATCTTCATACCAGTCGTCCTCATTGTGGAAGCCTTCCTGATGTAGCTCTCTGCGTGGAGGCCTTCGGCTCTGATCATCTTGAACAAGATGACGAACCTCTTCAGAAGCTTCGTCTATCTGTCTCTGAAGATCAGCTAGACGAGCCATCTTCTCCTTCTTGCGCTGCACCTGTTGCTGAAGGATCTCCAGGTTTTGGATCTCCTGATCCAGGTCATCCTCCGGAGGTGTTGGACTAACAGCCTTCCTCTTCTGGCTTCGGGCCTCTCTGAGAGAAAGGACGTCCTGATTGGGATCCAGCGGCTGTAAAGTACCAGCCCCTGTCGCTGAAGCTTTTTTCGGCGGCATGACGAAGGTGATGCTTGCCGAAAGTGTTCAAGACTCAAAAAATGGAAGTGAGTTCACCGGAGGTGGGCGCCAATGTTGGGGACTTGTTCTCAAATGCTATGAATCAAGAACAATGCAACACAAAATGTTAAATATTAAAGGCCCTTCGTCCTTCAAATCATTATTTCCCTTCGGACATAACGAATTTAGGACGAAGGTCATGAAGGACATACCTTCATGATCATGATAAGAAATGTAGAACATTCAAATATAGAAAGTGACACAATTTCTATAAATATTATTATTAATCTATTTCTATTTTTATTACTTGTTTGAACAAAGATAAGTTACAAATGTACCTTCGGCTTGAAGGAAGAGAATACAGACGTGACACAAAAGTGAATGCCAAGTCAGCGTGAACAGTACAGGGATACTGTTCACCTATTTATAGGCACGGGTCGCAGCCCATGGAAAATTACAATAATGCCCTTTACATTTATCAATAACCCTATAGTAATTCTTCGAGGTCTAGTTTGGCTTTTCATCTTTAAGTCGGTTTCCCCTTCCCGCCGTGATGCCGAAGCTCTTCTGCATATAGCTTCATGATCATCTTATCCTTCGTCATGGTCGCCGTCCCAGTCAAGCTTCGTCTTGACCATGCTTCTGTATACCCGCGACCTGATTCCTGATTCCGAAGATACCTCCTCGTATACTTAGAAAACATTGTTAAATCACATTTTTTGAGGACCTTCGGAAGCCGAAGGCCCCCAACAATTATGATTATGATGATGTTCTTATGGCACTTTAAGGGACTCATGCTGTTTTTCTGAGTACCTCTCCATATGGACCTGTTCGTTGAGTGACCACCTGAGATAACAATACAACCATGAGGGTGGAATGGGATGCCCTTAGCTGATTAATTAGATGAACTTGGGGTGTAGTTGGCTTTGCCGGAGGGCCGTCAATGGGGGTCGGGGCATAGTGCTCGCTTTGCTAAGGGTGGGTGCCAAGGTTCATTCGATTTGGTTTTGTTTGTCACCCTCCTTACGGAGGAGTACTGTGTTTGTATGACTGGCGAAACCTAATGAGCAGCTATGCACCAGGGGAGTCTTTGTAAAGGCTACATAGTGTATCCCTGGCCATTCACCTTGGTAGTGAAGATAGGGTCTGTACAACCCAGACTGGAAAGGGATCACGACTCATGGGTAAAGTGTGCAACCTCTACAGAGTGTTAGAAACCGGTATATCAGTCGTGCTCACAGTTAAGAGCAGCCTTGGGATCCTCTTTGATAAGAACTTTGGATACTCTTATGATGATGGTAACTGATGATGATAATAATTCTATCTCTGGTATTTCCTCTTGGAGGGAGTACTTTTGGGTAATAATTGAGTTTATTACTAAAACTTGGCTTACTACTAGTAATAAATATCTGACCAAATAAAAGCAACTGCTTTAACCCTACTCCACATACATCTAGTCCACTTTAGCCAAACGGGACATTTGCTGAGTACGTTGATGTGTACTCACCCTTGCTTTAAACCCCCAACCCCAGGTTGTTCCCATTGCAACCAGGCTCAGGAGGAGATGTAGACAACATGGAGGACTTTGAGGAGTTTCGGGACTATGATGAGTTCTAGTCGTGTTAGTGTCAAACTCCCAAGCAGCTGCCTATGAAGGCCTTATCTCTACGTTTTGTATTGCGCACTTTGATTACGTTTATGACTATGTTCGGTTAATGACTCTGTGGATGTCTTGGACATCTTGATGTGATAAAGTACTATTTCCGCTATTATTTTGAGCAATGTGTGATGATGTCCAACTATGTAATCGATGTGTACGTCAGTTTCTGATCCTGACACGTACATGGTTCACATTCGGTTTGCCTTCTAAAACCGGGTGTGACATAAGTGGTATCTAAGCCTTGCTGACTGTAGGACCGCTAAGTTAAACTAGAATGGTCGCCTTAAGGACTATAGACCCTTATTCTCACATTGGCCTTTGTTGTCACTTCAAAAGTTGGTCACCTTGACCAATTCTATGTTATACTTCTATCTACATACCCATCTTACAAAAATTTTATCTCACTTTGATTTTGGTTTACTTGTTGGTCATATAGTTCTATTCCCACTCCTATGCTTACGATGTCTTTTGTAAATGGCTCGTCTTAGATGCACTGCACGTAAGTCGATGATCCCTTTCTTGCCATCTCGCCTTGCAGAGCGCCCACCGCGCCGCACGGTGATAGGACAATCGAGCCACCTAGAGAGGCTGCATCACCGCCTACATGAGGAGCAGGAGCGCCGGCGCCAGGAGCAGGAGTGG
This sequence comes from Zea mays, assembly GCF_902167145.1. Taxonomy (NCBI): domain Eukaryota; kingdom Viridiplantae; phylum Streptophyta; class Magnoliopsida; order Poales; family Poaceae; genus Zea; species Zea mays. The sequence continues at coordinate 87,412,898 of NC_050103.1, read as the reverse complement.
CATGACTCTTCCCCCTCGCCTCAACAGGAGGTGGAGTCTAGGAGGTAGCCCTCCCCTGCGCCTCAGCTAGAGGTGCCCCTGCACCACCATAGGGCACCCCACCTGCTGGAGTTGACCCTGACGGAGACGACGACGACGGTGGCAGTTCGAGCCACAACACAGAGCTTTCGGAGGAGCCGGAGCCAAAAGGATGGATCGCCCGACCCATCAATCATGACGCCGCTCGCGGTTGCCATTTCCACGACGCTCTCGACACCTTGCTGCGTCAGGCCTTCGACCGTCACACTTGGTCCATCGAGTACCATTATGTGGTCTACCAGCATCGTCGTGGGTTATACCCGGACCAGTGGGAGGCTACTTGCTTTGTGCGCCGTCTGAACGATGATCTCTGGGGTGCGGAGGCCTTCTCAGAACATTAATCTATCACTGAGCGGGACACTGCCGAGGCAGCCATGCAGTATGCTGCACGGCGTGTGCTTTCCCAATACTGTTCATTGTTCAGCGGGGTAGCTGACAGCCTCGACCTGAAGTACTACTGTCGTCGTTCGACCGGCAGTACCAGAGGTGTGATTGTCTCACCCATTGGTGAGGGCAGTCCCAGATTGAGCAGCATGGTCAACCTGGTCGCTGTGCTCAACACCGAGCTGGACCACGCCCTTGACAAGTTGGGCAAGGCTCGAGCGGAGATTGCAGAACTGCGTGCTGAGCGCGCGGAGCGCCACCATCAGGAGGATGGTTCCTCGCCCGTGTTGGGACTCAGCACCCTTACCGCTCGCCGCCCCGTGGTCATCATGCTTATGGCACCCCTGACTACAAGACCAAGATAGACTTGGAGCCATAGATCGATAGACTCAGGGTTTGTAATAATGTTTAAGTCAGTGTCTCTTAGTCAGTCTTAGTGTTAGTTTGCTTATCACATGTTTCGATGTTTGTCATGATGAACCTATGATGGATTTGTCTTTTTGTAATTATTGTCACCAAAGTGTGGGTGTCCCCTGCAAATTGGTGTAGTTATTAATAAAGTTAGTCATAGTTGGGCAACCTTTTATTTCCACTTTCCTCTTTATCTGAGAAGTTGTGTTTGGCTGTGTTGAGAGTCAGTGAAGAGACTCATTTGCTCAGTGTTATGAGGACTTCTATATATCTTTTCTTATGCTGAAAGACTGCAGGGTCAGGTCTGATGTGTGATGATGTCCAACTATATAATCGTTGTGTACGTGAGTTTCTGATCCTGGCACATACATGGTTCGCATTCAGTTTTCCTTCTAAAACCGAGTGTGACAAATTTCTTCCCATTTCCATTTAGGTACTTTAAGAGGTTGTCGCAAACCTACTGGTCTTTGATGTTCTACCTTAACTCGTTGACATACGTCACATAATGCAACATAAGTAGCTACATCTCTTTTCAAACAGTACCACCGATACTTTTCCTTCAGATCCTGGTACACCTTAGTACTTCTAGGGTGAATAGAATAAGCCAAATCACGAGCTTCTCTTAAAATAAGTTGGCGTAGGTGCTCAATTTCTGGTACACAGATTCTCTGTTTAAACCATACTATGCCTTGTTCATCTTCGGTGAAATCTGAGACTTTACCCAAACTAATCTAAGTCTTAATTTCCTTGATTTTCTCATCGGATTCCTGTACTTTGTGAATCTCCTGTTCTAGAGTAGATTCCACTTCCATAACTGTTGCTTCCATATTATTAAGCATACCAAGGTTAAGTTGTTCCATTTCCCAACATAATTCTTGTGGCATCAAGTAGGTAGTAATATTGTTAACTTGACCTTTATGACTCAAAGCATCTGCCACTACATTTGCTTTTCCTGGGTGATACTGTATATCTAGATCATAATCCTTGATTAACTCAAGCCATCTTCATTGTCTTAGGTTGAGTTCTTTCCGCGTGAATATGTATTTCAAGCTTTTGTGATCCGTAAACATTTTGCACTTATTTCCAATCATGTAGTGTCTCCAAATCTTCAAAGTGTGCACTACGGCAGCTAATTCCAGATCATGCATAGGATAATTCTTTTCATGCTTCTGCAACTACCTTGAGGCAAAGCTATTACTTTTTCTTCTTGCATTAATACACATCCAAGTCCTAGATGTGATGCGTCGCAATACACGTCAAATCCTTTGTGAATATCAGGCATTATCAACACTGGTGCAGTGGTTAGCTTTTCCTTTAATTCGTCAAAACATTTTTGACATGCTTCATCCCACTTAAACTCTTTACCTTTCTCCAACAGTGAAGTAAGGGGTTTCACTATTTTGGAGAAGCCTTCAATAAATCTTCTATAATATCCTGCTAACCCAAGAAAACTCCTGATCTTGGACACATCTGTTGGTTGATTCCAATTTAGTATTTCACTTATTTTACCAGGGTCTACCTTGATTCCTCCATCTATGACAATATGACCTAGGAAAGCGACTTTCTTAAGCCAAAAATCACACATTGAAAATTTTGCATATAGTTGGTTGCCACGAAGCTTTTGCAGAACTAGTCTCAGATGACCTTCATGTGTTTCTTCATTCTAAGAGTATACTAGTATGTCATCGATGAACACAACCACAAACTGGTCAACATATTCCATGAATACTTTATTCATCAAGTTCATAAAGTAAGTCGGTGCATTGGTTAATCCAAATGACATAACCAAAAACTCATATAATTCATATCTTGTAGTAAAGGCTGTCTTAGGTACGTCTTCAGTCCGAATTTTCAACTGATCATACCCTGATCTTAGATCTATTTTTGAGAATACCTTAGCTCCTCTCATCTGATCAAACAAAACTTCAATCCGAGGCAAGGGATATTTGTTCTTGATTGTCTCTTCATTCAAACTTCTATAGTCGACACACATGAAAGCATCTAGGCCCCTGGTTGGTTTTAGTGATTAATGACATCATAATATTATATGTGACTAACGTGTGTTTTGCAGAGCAAACGGTAAGTTAGGTCGCATTACAGGATGTTGCGTTGCAACAGTGAAAACAATCCCTCAAATGAGAAATTGAAGTGACGGCTGAAAAAGGCGAATCAAAAGATGAATGTCGTCATATTCTGAGTGTCGAAGGAGTTGCGAACACTTGGTATAGAATTAGGTCTTCTATTTTTATTTTAGTCGTACTATAAAGAGGGGTTGTGGATGAGTAGTTTGACCAAGAGATTTCTAGTGTAGTGTTGGTGCATATTCACACTCACATCTAGTGCTAGGTGTCACTCTATAACGCACTCACAAGTTAGAACAAAAACAGTTTAGAAAAACATAAGGAATAGAATTTGGTTTTGCTATCTTAGGGGCACCGGACTGTTCGGTGCACCCTTTGAAAGTAGGACCAGCTAGCCCTGGGGGCAGCGCCTCTGCCCTCGAGAAACCCAAGAGCAACGAGTTTGCGAAGATGAATTTTAGCGGTCACACCAGACTGTACGGTGCACTGTCAGTCCAACGACTAACTGTTAGAACTAGCCGTTGGAGTGGACCATTGGCGCACCGGTGTCGCACCGGACTGTCCGGTGCGCCCATGCGTAGAGAGCTACAACAACGACTAGTTCGGTGGTTGGGGCCATTTATATCCCCTCCACCAGCCACATTTAGAGTCTTGCTGCCCACATTCAAGTCCATTCATTGTTACAAAGCCTAGTGAGGTGATTAGAAAATCATAATCCCGTGTTAGGACCTCATCAGTGCACGTGAGAGCCACCTAGAGCACACACTAGGCTTCTCTTGGTCAAGTGAAAGTCTATGGCTTGTTACTCTTGGTGATCGGCGTCACCTAGACGACTTGGTGGCGATTGGAGCACGGTGATCACCCTAGAGGATTTGTTGGTGACCCGGCTCAAGTTTGTACGCGGTCGTGGGTGATCCACCGTGTCGGAGTGGCAAAGGATCATCTCATAGAGAGCACTTGGTTCTTGCGAGGACCAAGGGGGAGCGATACCCTTGCGCGGGTGCTCCAACAAGGACTAGGGAAGAGTGCCGACTCTTCAATACCTCGACAAAAAATTGGAGGAGTCTTCTTACCCTTGCTTTACATTCTGCATTTACTTTGAGCATTTCACTTTATTCAATTGTTTCGTAAGTATTTGAAGTAATGACTTAGGGTTGTTGTTTTTCTAGTAGTATTTATTTATTGCTAGTAGTTGGGTGGAGTTGGGCTCTTGCTTAGGTTTAACATTTGTGGAATTTTAGAGAAGCCCAATTCACCCCCTCTTGGGCATCGTGATCCTTTCGATTGGTATGAGAGCCTAGTTGCTCCTAATTTAGCTTAACCGCTAGAGTACCGATGTCTGGTGGGGAAGGACCTCCTCCTGTTTTTGATGGTGACGATTTTCCTTATTGGAAAATTTGTATGGAAGCTTATCTAGAGGCTATTGACATTGGTGAAGCCGCCTCTCAAGGGTTCCCCGAACCTAGAGATCCCACAAATCTTGTAGGTGATGAGTATAATTATGAAAAATGGAATGCTAAGGCCAAAAACACTCTCTTTAGGGGCCTTTGCAAAGATATTTTCAGTAGAGTAAGAAATCACAAAAATGCTCATGGTTTGTGGTTGGATATTTGTGCTCTACATGAAGGAACTAAAAGTGAGCGTGAAGAAAGATATCACATTGCAATGAAAAAATTAAATTCTTTTAAAATGCTTGCAAATGAGAATGCTAATGATATGTACTCACGACTTAACATTCTTGTAGAGGAAGTCAGTGGTTTGGGGCTCACCCAAATTTCACAACCAGATGTTGTGAGTAAAATTCTCAGTGTCCTCCCAATTGACAAATATGGACACATTGTCATTGTGCTACATCAAATGGATCTTTCTATTACTACACCAACTGAAATATTGGGAAAGATCAATGCTCATGAAATGTATATGCACATAAATGACATGGATGGGTCTTCTTCGAAGAGAAAAGATTTGGCTCTCAAAGCTAGCCAAGAAAAGAAAGGGAAGGCCAAAATGCAAGTTGAGGAAGAATCCTCAAGTGATGATGATCTTGATGCAAACATTGCCTTGATGATGAGAAAGACCACAAAAATGTTGAATAAACTCAATCGAGAAGGTATCAAGTTTGATTCAAGAAAGAAGTTTTTCTCTAGCAAAAGAAAGCCCATCTCCGAGATGGATTTCTATAATTGTGGAGAACTTGATCATCAATGCAACAAGCCCAAGAAGAACATGTTCAAGGGCAAGAAAGATGATGAGAGTGATGATGAGAATAAGGAAAAGAAATTCTTCAATAGCAAGGCAAGCACAAGAGATTCCATAAAAAGAAAAATGGAAAAGCATATATTGTTGGTGACTAGCTCACTGATATTGAATCTTCAAGTGGGTCTTCTTCAAGTGAAGAAGAAAATGATGAAATGTTGTCGCCATCATTGGGGATTTTTCTTCACCACCACCATCACCTTCATCCACTTCACACCTATGCCTCATGGCTAAAGGTGAAGGGAAGGTACAACCTAAAAATGATATTGTTGATGATTGTGATAGTGATAGTGATGACGAGTATGCTTCTCCTACCTATGATGAATTAGATGACTTACTAAAAGAATATACTCAAATCATTAGAAAGTGAAAAGCTAAATGTGACAAGTTAAAGGATGAAAATGAGTTCTTAATTGCCAAGTATGATATAGTTGTTAAAGCTAGTGAAGAAATGAAGGAAGAAAATAAAACTATGTCATCCACCAAAAATAAGCTCAAAACCTCCCTTAAAGATGCCAAAGATAAATGTGAAAAATTAAGTGAAGCAAATAGGGAGCTAAAAGATAGACTTGTCAAAGTAAAGGAAGATTATACAAAATTAAAATTGATATGATAATCTTCTTATTGCAAATGAGCTTTTATCTTGTAATACACATGAGGCTATTAACCCTGTTGTTAAGATTGATGTGGCAACCTCATGTAATGATTTGAGCCAAGTTGATCATCATGATGAATTGATTGAAAAAGTTGAAGTCAGGACACTAGAAAACCAGAAATTGAAGAAGTACTTGATAGATGCAACCACTAGAGGAAAAGTTGCCATAGAAAGCAATGATATTAATAATGAGTTGGCAGTGGACAATGTAAGGCTTACAGATGAAGTCAAGAAACTTAAGATTGAGAAAGAACATCTTGCCACAAGTGTACAAAAGTTCAACAAAGGCCAATACCTTCAAAATGAGTTACTCATGAACACTGTTATGAAAAATAATAAGAGTGGTATTGGATACAATTCTTTTGTGCAAAAGAAAGCAACAAGTCAATACAAGGCAAAACAGACTCCTGAGCCAATCAAGTGCTATGAGTGTGGAAAAGGACATTTTGCCCACAATTGCGAAACCACACCACCAACTCCCTTGCCAAAGCACTCAAGACCATTTGCTTTCAATGCTCATTATGTACTAAGAAAAGTTGCAAATGGAAAAGTCAAAGTAATATTTCTAGGTCCACCAAGCAAGAGTAGACCTAGACAAATTTGGGTTGCAAAGTCCTTGATTGAGAAAGTTACTGGTCCTATGCAAAATAGGGCCTCAAGATTGAAGCTTGATTTGTTTGTTCATGTAGGTGAACTACAAGACCGGTGGGAGCCATTGGGTAATTGATAGTGGATGCACTCAACATATGACTGGCAACCCACGGATGTTCACCTCACTAGATGAAGATGTTGATGAACAAGATAAAATCACTTTTGGGGATATTTCAAAAGGAAAAGTTCAAGGCTTGGCAAGGTGGCAATTTCAATTGATCTTTCAATTTCAAATGTTATCTTGGTTGCACCATTAAGCTTCAACTTGCTATCAGTAGGTCAACTTTGTGATCTTGGCCTTCAGTGCTTATTCACTCCTACAGAGGTCGTTGTGTCTAAAATGGATGATGAGTCTGTGATATTCGAAGGATTTAGATACAACAACCTATACTTAGTGGATTTCTCTTCTGAAGATGCAAACCTAAGGACTTGCCTCTTTACCAAAACATCTCTTGGATGGCTATGGCATAGAAGGCTTGCACTTGTTGGAATGAGCACACTCAAGAAGATTCTAAAGAAAGACATGGTTGGAGGATTGAAGGATGTTGTATTTGAAAAGGACAAGCTTTGTAGTGCATGTCAGGCTGGAAAGCAAGTTGCTAACACTCATCCTACAAAAGCTTTTATGTCAACATCAAGGCCACTAGAGTTACTTCATATGGTTCTATTTGGACCAACAACTTATGCTAGTGCCGGTGGCAATTTCTATTGTTTGGTAATTGTTGATGATTTTTCAAGATATACTTGGGTGTTCTTTTTTCATGGTAAGTCTGAGGTTGCATCAATATTTAAGAAATTTGCCAAGAAGGCTCAAAATGAATTTGACTGCAAAATCAAGAAAATAAGGAGTGACAATGGAAAGGAATTTGACAACACCAATATTCATGAGTATTGTGATGAAATTAGGATCAAGCATGAAGTTTCTGCAACATATAAACCTCAACAAAATGGAGTTATCGAAAGAAAGAACAGAACTTTGATCACTCTTGCAAGGACAATGATTGATGAGTATAACACACCGGAGAGATTTTGGGCTGAAGCTGTCAACACTGCATGCTATGCATCAAACAAACTATTTCCTCACCAGCTACTTGAGAAGACTTCCTATGAACTGCTAAATGGGAAAAGCCAGATGTCTCCTTCTTCTGGGTGTTTGGATGCAAATGCTACATCTACAAGAAATGCCATCGCCTAGGGAAGTTTCAAAGACGTTGTGACATTGGTTTCTTACTTGGTTATTCATCAAAATCCAAAGCATATCGAGTATTTAATCATTCCACTGGCATGGTGGAAGAAACATATGATGTGGAATTTGATGAGACTAATGGCTCCCAAGGAGCCCTTGAAAATCTTGATGATGTAGGTAATGAACCACTTAGGGAAGTCATGAAGAATATGCCAATTGGAGCCATCAAACCAAAAGAAGATGAAGAAGTGCAAAATATCGACATGCCTTCTTCATCAAATGTACCACATGATGATGAAAATATGAGAGGCATGAAAATGAAGATACATTTGTCTCTCATGAACAAGCAAGGGTACAAGCTGAAGATGTTGGTGCTCCAAGATCTTCTTCCCAAGTAGTTGACAAGAGGAACTCATCACTACTACAAGCACATCCATAAGATCTTATCATTGGGAGTCCTTCACAAGGGGTTATTACTCGTTCTCAGATATATGCTTCGTTTATTGAGCATCAATCTTTTGTTTCTTATGTTGAGCCTACATGTATAGATGAGGCGCTACAGGATCCGGACTGGTTAAATGCCATGCATGAAGAATTAAACAACTTCACCCAAAATCAAGTTTGGACCCTGGAGAAGCCTCCACAAGATGCAAGAGTCATTGGAACAAAGTGGGTGTTCCGAAACAAACAAGATGATCAAAGTGTAATTGTGTGGAACAAGGCAAGGCTTGTTGCAAAGGGGTTCTCTCAAGTTGAAGGTTTATATTTTGGAGAGACCTTTGCACTGGTTGCTCGACTTGAAGCCATCCTATCCTTCTTGCATATGCATCCTGCTATGACATAAAACTTTACCAAACAGATGTAAAAAGTGCATTTTTAAATGGCTTCATAAATGAACTAGTATATGTTGTGCAACCACCTGGGTTTGAAGACCCTAGATATCCTAATCATGCTTACAGGTTGTCCAAGACGCTATATGGTCTAAAGCAAGCTCCAAGGGCTTGGTATGAGTGTCTTTGCGACTTCCTCATTGAGAAGGGCTTCAAGATCGGGACCGTCGACACCACTCTATTCACAAAGAATCATAACAGTGATATTTTCATTTATCAAGTTTATGTTGATGATATAATCTTTGGCTCGACAAATGATTGTCATTGCAAGGAATTTGGTGAGTTGATGTTGAAGGAGTTCAAGATGTCAATGATTGGTGAGCTAACCTTCTTCCTCAGCTTCCAAGTCAAGCAAATGAAAGATGTGAACTTCCTCTCACCAGAGAAGTACACCAAATACTTGTTGAAGAGATTCAAAATGGAGAAGTGCAAACCAATCAAGACACCCATGCCTACTAATGAACATCTCGACCTAGATGAGGGAGGTAACCAGGTTGATCAAACTCTCTACCGTTCTATGATTGGTAGTTTATTGTATCTTACTGCATCTAGGCCTGATATCATGTTTAGTGTCTATATGTGTGCTCGATTTCAAGCAAATCCTAAGAAAGCTCATTTTCGCGCTGTTAAAAGAATTCTTAGGTATCTTAAGCACACCCCAAGCATTGGTATTTGGTATCCTAAAGGAGCTACTTTTGATTTAATTGGCTATTCCGATTCTGATTACGCTGGTTGCAAAATTGATAGGAAAAGTACATTCGGAGGATGCCATTTGCTTGGGAGATCACTAGTTTCATGGACCTTTAAAAAGCAAAACAGTGCTGCCTTATCAACCGCCGAAGTGAATACATTGCCACGGGTGCTTGTTGCACACAAATTCTTTATATGAAACAAACTCTTCTAGACTATGGTGTAGTTCTAGAAAAGGTACCTTTGTTGTTGGATAATGAGAGTGTTGTTAAAATTGCTAATAATCTTGTACAACACTTTCGCACCAAGCACATTGATAATCATCATCACTTCCTTTGAGATCATGTTGTTAAAGGAGATATAATCTTAGAAGGAGTGAGATCGGCAGATCAATTAGCGGATATTTTCATAAAGCCTTTAGACAAAACCCGCTTTTGTATGTTGAGGAATGAGCTAAATATTCTTCATCTCAGAAATTTTTCTTAAATCATAAAATGGTGATGTCAAGCTTGCATTGCATATTTAAATTTCTTGTATTGCATCAAGGGCTTGTCTAACCTAGTTGAGATAACCGCCAACAAAGCGAGTGAAAAAGCTTAACTCGGGCTCAAACCTAACAAGTTCTAGCTTTTAAGATTTTGGTACTTAAATTTCATTTACAATTCAATTATTGGTTTTTGAGATATGCATGTGGTATTGCACTTAGGGGGAGTATTCATAACTCAATTCATACATGAAACCTCTAGTGCAATACCCAAAGGCAAAAGCTTACCATTTCCCTATTTTCTCTAAAAAACTATCTAGCCTATGGCACAATATTTTGGAAAAATATGAGAGAATATGTGAGGGTACCAATACCTGTCCCAACAGGTGTTCTTTTGTGTGCTTATAAGTTAGGATTTGGTTTAGTTCAAAATTTCCTAGAAAATTCAAAATTCTCTCTGTCTGGGCTCACCAGATAGTCCGGTGTGCACTGGACACTGCATTGTGCAATGTCCGGTGCATCGGCTGGGCGCGCGTGGATCTGCCACTATGCTGCCCTGTCCGGTGGTTCACCGGATAGGCGTTGTACACTGTCCGATGTGCCCATGGTGCGTTTTTAAAAAAACTTTCTCCGCTCGAGGTCGAGCCCAGGCATTATTTCCCCGCGCGGTCTCTTCCTCTTTCTCTGGCTCTCTTGGCGCCGCCCTGGGCTCTCCCGTCGGCCATCACCGCCGTCAAGCTCTGTCGAGCTACCCCCTCTCGGGCTTAATTTCTCCCTTCCCCTGGTGAGCAGATCCCCTCTCCTCTCTCTCTCTGACTGATCTCTGCAGTGAAGCTCTCTGCCTCTCTCACTCCCACCCTTTTGCAAAATCTTCAAATCTCTGTGAAATTCATGAATCCATGTGTGAGTGAATGTCCTCATGTATTCCTAGAACTTCCCTGCAGGTTATCCTCTCCCGTTGGGAGGTTTCCAACCCTCAAATGGGCATTTCTCCACCTATTCAAAACTCCGCGCACCAAGTGCTCAGTGAAATGCCCAAACCAGTCAAAATAGCTCAAATCGACCCCAACTTTTTCCAGCACACTCCAGCTACAACCAGTACCTCTCACGCCAAACTTCATGCCTATCCGATATTCTAGACACATGTTTCACTACCTCTTCACCTTTATAGTGATCTGTTTCGAGCTGAGTGCCAAAAATGTTTTTCCTCTGCCAAACTTTAAACCAAGCACTCACTTCACTCATTTTCATACTTATATACCTATCCTTGAAGTATCGACTCAATTCCAAGTCATTTCATGCCTCATTTCGAATTTCAAACCCTCTATGGCCCAATTCACCGTTCAAACGCCGTTCTCGCGCCGTTTGACCTCTATTTCTCCAAATCACTCCATTTTTGTGTCATAACTCTCTGTGCATGTATTTATTCATATTTCATATACCTATGACTATGTGACTAATATATGCTCACCTCTTTTGTCATTTCAGTGCTTTCACCTACTCGCCTACGCGACTCCTGTCCTGCCTGGTTCCTCTTTCTCGAGAAGTTCCTAGGTAGCTATCACACTCTATTCAGGCCTTACCTACTGCTCTCTACTCTCGCTTATCTTTTCTCCTTATCTTGCAGCAGTTAGATCGGGATGGTGAGGATGAAGAATATCACACCATCAGGGGGAGGAGATGACGAGGAGACCCTCCTCGCCCTTCAGACAGGTCATGGGCAGGACTGTCTACCTTGAGCAGCAAGAGGGCAGAAAGAAGAGGCATCTGGACAGAGCCGCTCGTGCAACGCTTGCAGTAGCAGCACCAACAAATCAGGCAGAGCAGGGAGGCCAGTTACATATTTCTTCTGATTAGATCGCCTTCCGAGTCCGTTGCCTCGAGTCTCGGACTCGCTCCTCCACTGCTCGCTCCACTCCTTCCGACCCAGTCTCCACTCCACCTCCCACTTCGCGAGCTCCTGTCACTCTCAAGTCGTCCACTACTCCCGCTGCTTCCACCACCTCCACCACTCCAGCTTCCACTGCTCCCGCTCCCACTTCCACTCCACTTATTCCTCCATCTCGCTTCTAGGAGCGTGACGAGACTGAGGTGTGATCTCTTGCTGCTGATACTCGCCTGCTTGATCTTCAGCGAGCCATAGCTGCCCGGGTACGTCGGTTCAGACATGTACCTATGGATTCTTGTTTGCCAGCTCAGAGGGACCCAACAGATGCGCCACTCCTCAGCACCAGGACCCAGGAGTCCTTCTTTAGGGCACAATTGTCTGCTCAGATTGCCTTGAGAGCACACTAGCATTTGGATCTCCCTGCCTTACTTTCAGTAGCCGGTGTAGTGTCAGAGGGTCACATCACATATCTGCCAGGTTTACACTCTCTTCTGACCTTCAGCGGTAGATATATTGAGGAGTGGGTCAGAGTCTTCTATGCCACAGTATGGATAGACCCAGATAATCAGTGGATGAGGTTTAGGTTTGAGTGAGAGGATGAGACCTTTCATTCTACTCAGATTTGAGAGCTGTTTGGATTTCCTAAGTCATCAACAAGGCTCCACAACTTGTGCTAAGGCACATCAGATCCTCCTCGTCGCCCTCACGGCGAAGTTGCCCCTACCACTGCTCACGTCGCCACCCTGTGTCGACCTCCATTCATAGATGGGTCGCGACGTTCTCTAGCAGATTTCACTCCAGCAACAAAGTTCCTATATGAGCTCATGAGGCGTACCTTGCTACCTAGGATGGGATACAGAGATTCCACCACTCATCAAGCTTTGGCTACTCGGTGCCTTGATCTCACACTCTGAGTTTGACGTGGTCGATTTTCTGATTTATGAGATTGAGGACACAATTTTGGATGGTCTTCAGGCTCAGCGTCAGCTGCCTTACGCTCGCTATCTCTGACCCATATTTGCTCAACTGATTCGGCCTCCTCGGTTCCAGGACACACTCGAGGTCTCTAGACTGCAGTTCGGCTTCTATCGCCTAGCTCCTGAGGTCACAACTTTAGCTCTAGCTCCAGCATCAGATATCAGGGTTGAGGATGAGGCCATCAGACAGTTTGAGGATCAGGGTGCGGTTGCTCATACTTCTTCCGATGATGATGAGGATCTAGGGATTCCATCGCCACCTCCTATGCCACCTCGTTCCCGTGATCACGAGGCTAGTAGCTCCAGTGCTGCAACTCCAGCGATTGACCCCGCTCTAGCTGCCATTCTCTAGTCACTCACTCAGCAGCAGGTTCATTTGGCCGCAGAGCAGGCCAGGCAGGCAGCTATTCAGTAGTAGTTGTCTGAGCGGATGCTATCGATGTTCCAGACTATTCAGGACCACCTGGACACTCTACAGCAACAACTTCTAGCAGACAGGGTAGAGCACCGAGTGTTCATGACTCATATTCTCCAGCACACTGGTGTTCCGATCTCTCCAGTGTAGTCTGCTCCTCCTCCAGCTCTTCAGGCTGCAGTTGTGCCAGCCATTTAGTCCGGACCCCAGCTCCACTTTTTTGGTCCGTCCATCTCTCCGCTCAGGCCAGTCACTCTGGACTTCTCGACCCAGGTCGTCGGACCTGTCACCGCTCAGCCACCAGTGCCACCAGCGTCTGCTATTACCACTGCTGGCGTGGTTGTTTCTGTGACTGCTCCAGCTCCGGTAGATCCTGCACCGCAGCTAGCGTCAGAGTCAGCACCAGCTCTAGCCTCTACTATAGATCCTTGATCCGAGACTGACTCAGATACTCAGCTCGTGTTTGCTCTTCTGCCTCGACCGCGACCTGATGCGCCTTCACCTCCTCCTCCTTCTTCTAGGATGTAGGTTTGGGTTATCCTTTTGGTGTTTGACGCTAAAGGGGGAGAGATGTGAGTTGTGAGAGCTAGGGGAGTTAGGGAGTTATTTGAGAGAGCTCTTGATCTTTTGGTGTAATCTATATGCATGATACTCTCTGTACTAGCTCCACTTTTGTATGATGTTTAATTCACAAACTTTGTGATATGCTCTCGATGTTTGTTAATGATTGTGTGTGTATTATGTTTTCACCTATGATGTTGTCACCAGTCGTTCTGTTCTTGTTCATGGATTTCATTTCATACTTGTATGAACAAGAAACTTATGTTGTGTATGCGCTTATACTTACTATTATATTGCACGATTTTTTCTGTGAAATTTGATGAGTATCACTAACCATCTTCTCTATTGACAGAAAAAACGAACAAACTACTCTCACACTCTTGTAGGGTTGTCATCAATCACTAAAAAGGGGGAGATTGAAAGCATCTAGGCCCCTGGTTGGTTTTAGTGATTAATGACAACATAAGATTATATGTGACTAACGTGTGTTTTGTAGATCGAATGGTAAGTTAGGTCGCATTATAGGAAGTTGCGTTGCAACGGTGAAAACATTCCCTCTGATGAGAACTTGAAGCGACGACCGAAAAAGGCGAATCAAAAGATGAATGTCTTCATATTCTGATTGTCAAAGGAGTTGTGGACACTTGGTATAGAATTAGGTCTTCTATTTTTATTTTAGCCTTACTATAAAGAGGGGTTGTCGATGAGTAGTTTGACCAAGATATTTCTAGTGTAGTGTTGGTGCATATTCACACTCACATCTAGTGCTAGGTGTCACTCTATAACACACTCACAAGTTAGAACGAAAACGGTTTAGAAAAACCTAAGGAATAGAATTTGGGTTTGCTATCTTAGGGGCACCGGACTGTCCGGTGCACCCTCTAACTGTGGGGCCAGGCAGCGCCTCTGCCCCCGAGAAACCCGAGAGCGACGAGTTCGCGAAGATGAATTTTAGCGATCACACCATACTGTTCGGTGTGCACCGGACAATCACTCTTCATTGTCCGGTGCACTGTGGAAGAGTGCCGACTCTTCGATACCTCGGTAAAAAATTGGACGAGTCTTCTTACCCTTGCTTTACATTTCACATTTACTTTGAGCATTTCACTTTGTTCCATTGCTTAGCAAGTATTTGAAGCAATGACTTAGGGTTGTTGTTTTTCTAGTAGTATTTATTTATTGCTAGTAGTTGGGTGAAGTTGGGCTCTTGCTTAGGTTTAAATTTGTGAAATTTTAGAGAAGCCCAATTCACCCCCTGTTGGGCATCGTGATCCTATCAACACATTCTTCTCAAACCATCTTTCTTATTCACAAATAGAACTGGGGCTCCCCAAGGAGACAAACTTAGGCGAATAAAACATTTTTCTAGTAATTATTCTATTTGTTTCTTCAGTTAGACTAGATCATTGACATCCATTCTATAAGGTATTTTTGAAATAGGTGCAGTTCTGGCTAATAATTCAATAGAAAACTCTATATCACGATCAAGTGGCATACCTGGTAATTCCTCCGTGAATACGTCTAGGTATTCACACACTATTCTGATGTGTTCCAAAGATTTCTCCTCCAATTGATTTACCATGGCTTCTGCTTCTGTGGACATACTAACATTGACTTCAATTCTTTCTCCATGCGGACTGGTTAATGTAACCGTCCTCTTAGCACAAGATATTACTCCATGATACTTGGTTAAGTAGTCTATTCCAAGTATCACATCGATTCCACTCGATTCCAAGATTATCAGCTCTACTAGAAAGCTTATTCCTCTAATCTCAAGCTTAGTCTGAGGGCATGAGTGAGTGGCTTTAAGTTCACCTCTTAGTGATCTAATTAGTAGTTTCCTCTTCAAAGGATAGTTTGATATTTTATGCTTTTCCACAAATGACTTTATTACGAAGGAGTGAGATGATCCAGAATCAAATAAAACTGATGTGGGTATGGAGTTAATAAGGAACATACCATACACCACGTCGGCATCCTCAGGAACTGTTTCTGCTGTCACATGATTAATTCTTCCCTTACTCTGGTTCTGCGGAGTCTTGTTCTGTGCAGTACCATGAGCATGTGTATTTTGATCAACTCTTTGACTGTTGTTGCTCTGGGGTGTATGTGGGTTGTGCTTAGGGCAATTGTTGGCATAATAACCAAGTTCACCACATTTGAAACATCCACTAGGTTGGACTGGAGTAGTTGTATTGTTATTTCTGGCCGGTGTGTTCATGACGCTTCCTTGACGATTTTGTTGGTAACCACTAGACCTTTGACCGGTCTGAGAGTTGTTCCTCTGTTGTTTTTGGTATTGGTTGTTTCTCTGTCCCTGCTGTCCAGAGCATTGCACTTGATAGTTATTATTTCCACTCTGATTTCCTAAGCGAAACTAAGAACCTTGAGAGTTGTTTTGTTGGGTGTTTTTGCTAGACTGTCCTTGGAATTTTCTCTTGTGATCAGATAATTCTCTTCTTTTGCTTTCTAGGCAAATTGCCTTATTGAGTAGAGTCTGGAAATTGGGGAAACTCTAACTTTGTAACTGATAGTTCAATGGTATGATCAAACCTTTTAAGAATTGCTCTTGGCGCTTCTCATCTGTGTCAACTTCCTCTGGTGCATAGTGAGAAAGTTGGGTGAAATGATCTCGGTATTCGCTGACAGACATGCCTCCTCGAGTGAGGGATACGAATTCCTTTTTCTTAAGTTTCATTATTACAACATGGCTTATAAATCTAGAGTAGCCTGGTGATAGATCCTGGGACTCCATAGCGAATCCTCTTGCGGGGCGGGGACACAGCTATGACAAAGACTTGGGCTTCGGGTGAATTACTTCCTTCGAGCTGAGCTTCGAGGGCTGCAATCCTGGCATGTGCTTCTTCATGTTCTCCATGGATCCCTTGAGAAATCCAGGGTAGTGCTGTCCAGGTCAGTGTTAAGACCTGCCACAACACCTACAAGGGAGTTGAGGCAATCTTCTCCAGCTTCACCTGGAACAACACTGGTCTGGCTTTCTCCACGAAGACATAGAGGAAGATGTCTGTACCTCTTGTCGTGCAGCTGCTGCCGATAAGTGTGGCTAAGAGACCACAGAGCTCTGCTAGCAACATTGCTGACCGAAGTAGCGTAGGTAGATAGTGGCGTTAGAGACTCATGGGCTGATAGAGTCCTGAAACATCTATCTCCTGCATCCATCACCCTAATATGCACACGAGTGATGTAGTAGCAAGCCCGAGGAGGCTCAGACACTCGCCTTGTGTCATATAGAGGTCGGACGTAGGTTCCTAGCGCATGCAGTAGATCCTGTAGCAGGTTTGGGAAGTGTCTCGTCTCGAACATTGAAGTGTAATGCTTAGTGATAGGCCATATCCCAACAAAGTTGTCCTCCTGCTCATCGTTGGCTTCTTCGTTGTTATTTTCTTCTTCTTCTTCTTCATCTTCTCCACCATCACCAAAATCATCTGGATTCTCGCCTCCAGGAGCCGGAGCTTGAGCTACTGGTGCTGGCGATACTGAAGATGAAGCTCCAGCTGCAAAGGTTTGTGACTCTGACAACATGGTGGGCGCTTCCAAAATCTCCTCTGAGCTGTCCTCTAGAATCACTTCATTCTCCACACGAAGGTGGTGAAGATCCACAGGGACTTCCTCTACTACCACTAAATAGACAGGAACTTGTTGTGGCAGAGGGATATAGTTGGTGTTCACACGGGTGATCTGGATAGTATGCACCATCTACAAGAGAAAATGTCAACTTAGTTGAATTTTAAGGAGGCAAGATTAATAAAATAATTTGTAAGAGCAAAATAACTATATTTTTAATAGACTAGGCTTTCTATTTCTAACTAGTCTAACGACCTAGAGTCAGCATACCTTTGATACCACTTCTGTCACAGCAGGTCTTGGGGGCAAAACCGAATGCATAGCATATGTGTGCCAGGATCCATTTTCCACACATATGTTGACATCACAAGCGTAATATATCAAAAGATAATACAATAAAGGCATAAATAGAGTAGAGTAACTTTATTACATCATCCATACATAAGTGTCTTAAATAGTATCATCATCAAAGTATAGCGGATAAAACATGGGCGATCTTCCACAAGAAGATGACTGGCACATCGTTAGACTTAATACTCGTCAACATTTTCGGTAAAGTCTTCTTCATCACCCTCTAATCAAAATATTAGCAAGGGGTGAGCTCACTTATGGTCGGGGCTCAGCAAGTGGGAGGAGTAATGCAAGTTTAACAAGGTAGGCTATGGATAAGCGGTAAGCATTTTAGTTGGTCAATATTTTATTAACAACACTTAACTTACTAATTGTAAGAGTATCTCAAAATTCCCAATTAAATATAAGTACATGAATATATCAAAAACACTTAAGTAAAATCACTTAAGCAAACCATTTATAAATCATCAGATCATGATTTAGTTTCCATCTTTAAGTTCAATTATCATGTGAGGGTCCAGGTTGCTTTTAACCGTGAGCACGACTGACATATCAGTTTTACACTCTATAGAGGAGGTACAACTTTACCCACAAACCATATATCCCATCTAGCCTGGGTTGTACGGACCCATAAACACTGTCGAGGTGAATGGCTAGGAATTCATTATGAGGCTTTCACAAAATATCCTTAGTACAAAGTCACCTGCTAAGGTTTCCACGTCAGTATTGATGGCCCTCTAGGCGAGGTAACTTAGCCAAGACTACCACCCCATGTTAACATGAGCTGCCACCAAACCACTGCTGCCCCCTCTTGCCCATCTTTCAGGTAGGGTTGCTAAGCACTAAGTCTATAGAGCTAATTACCAAAGCTAGAGCCATTGTAGCACTCGTGGTTGCACTGTTATCCTGGGTGGTCACTCCATGTTCCATTTAATATGAAATGATCTTGTTTAACCATCGGGTTAACATCATAATACAAATTTCATTTCTGGAACCATAGTATCATTAAAGAGTGACATCATAGTTATCAAGTTGAGAAGTAGCACAAATTGCTAAGCATAGTATTTATCCCAGGGTAATCAAGGAGTGGGGTTGGTAATTCTAGGAAATCCTATTTAGGTAAATCCCATAAAATTATGCAAATATCCGAAAAGTAAACATTATTATATGCATTACTTGGGTACAAAGAGAAATGTAGAGGAAGAATCCACTTGCCTTGCTCAAATGTGTCCTGTGGGTCGTCTTCGAACGTACTCGGTTCTTCTACCACGCAGTGAGCTTCTAATATAGATTCGCATATCGTACATACAAAAGAAAACGTTTACCAAATAATTAAACATACACCATTACATGGATAACATTCGTAACAAGCATATACCACACAAACTATACTTATAAGTAGTGCCTAAAATAAAACCTAATTCATATTCATTTTATTGATCCACTAACATCTCTACTTTGGATTGTCACTGGTGAAACTTATATGGACATGCGACTACGAAATTATTTTACCTAACATAGCTTAGATGTAATGACTTAGCCAACTTTATAGAAATAAATTACCAATTAATTATTTCTATTATGAATAATGATATCCTTTTAGTTTTATCCTTTCTTTATAAAAAAATGTCATTATAATAATCAGAGGTCAAAACATTTAATAATACATTAAACCACTGATTAAACTATAATACTTGCATTATTATGAATTCTATATCACTTGCTAATTCCGTATTCAGAAAATTTCCATTGTTTATTTAGTGAGCCTAAATGAACTTATGCTTATCACTTCTACATAAAGTCTAGAATTCATCGTAAACATAATTAATTATGAAATCATCTATCTACTATTTTTTCTACTAACACATGTCTACTAAATTTTTGTCATTCTTCTTTCTAATCCAATATTCTAAAATAATTGTAAACAAATAACATGACTAATAACAATTCATGCATATGTACCCAATAATTCACATACACATGAATTTCAATCACAACATTCCAATATTACAACAATAATTTACAAAATTCATAAATTAACTCAAAACGCGATTTCAAAAATAAATCCAAATTTGGGTTGTCTTCGACCTTAGACGAACGGCGAGGAACAGGGCACGACATGGACATGGATAGGGGCTCGGCGCAGGAACAACAGAGCTCGGCCGAGACGCGAATGACGGGGGCTTAGCGTCGCACGGAAGTCAGAGGCTCGGCCGGGGCAGTAGGGGCTCGGGTGAGCGCGGCTGAGGGTTCGACTTAACTATTCATTGTTATTTCCTTTTTATTTTCCTTTTATTAAACTCTTCATCACTTTAAATCAAACTATAGCCTAGACATAAAATTCAGATATGCTGACAATGAAAGGTAATATTTTAAATAGAAAGAGAATAATTTTGTGCACATTTTGCAATTTGAACCACCCAATTTGGAGTTAATATGCAAAAGATATGAAATAAAAAAGTTTTGAAATTTAAAATACTAAGCTAGACCCATTTTTGTGATTAAATATATTGTCAGGGTTCTCTCTGCAAAATCATAGGGGCTCAGCTGCAAACACTAGGGACGACGGGTTCTATTACCTGGGAACCGAGGGTTCTTTTTACAAAACTGCAAACCGAAGGGGTATCGGGTCCTTTCAGCCGTTGGATCTCAAATCGACGGCTAGGATTAGATCTGGCGAGCAGGCGAGCTAGCGCACGGACAAGGACGCCTGATAGGTGGGGCTCAGTGCGGAGGGAGACGCTGACACGCGGGGCCCATGGGACAGCGGCGTGCAGGGGGCACGAGGCACTCTGGCCACCGGATCTCGGATCAACGGTCCTGGTCCAACGAACCGAGCGAACCGTTATCCGAGCACCCGGGCCATTAGATCAAGGATGAATGGCCAGGATTGGGCGTCGGTGTGACACCCCAGGTGTCTATTTCACGTTATATCGGGAGATTTATCCTAATCTCGAATGCTCAGTGAAAATTTCTATTTCTCGATCACATCTATCTCCATTCATCAAGTTACTCATGAATGTTTCACCAAGTTTGGAATTATTCGATCTCAAGAACAGCCAAATTTGGAGCCTGTTAAAACTTTTATTTCTCGGCATGAATGCGAACTCGATAATCCATCTCGATTTATAAATCTCGTCTAAAGCTCATTTAATCAAGCGCTCGACAGTTGCTAGTCGAGCTGTATCCGAATCCAATTTCTCGATGTTCGATCTGTGTCCAAAAATTAATCCGAGTCCGTGCTCTCAAACAGAATACTCCACGTGTTGGCACCTAATTAATTTTATCTAACTCGGCTAAAAATCCCTGTGTTCAATCTAAATTCGAAAATCAACATCGGCAATGATTTTTATTAACCCGACTCATTTTATTTCGATAACGAATCCGAATCCGATCGATCTCCATTCATTTTATTTCTACTTGTGTGCGAGAATTTAATTTCCAAGCGACACCCAAATAAAATGTTTCGGTTCATTTTATTCTGTGGCCTCTCGTTCATCCGTATGTCAGCTCGCTCCGTTCCCTGCGTCGGTCTCAGCCAACGAGTGAGCGTTGTGCGAATCGGCTAACATATGACCATTCCTCTCCAACCCATAAATTGTCACCGTCTTGATAAACAACTCATACGGGAGCTCTTGTCTCAGAGAAATAAAATAAAGATTACTTAGCTCCTAAGTAATCAGCCCCTCCTCAAATACAACACCACTCTCTCTCTCTCTCTGTTTTCTCGCGCACGCCGGCGGCCAGCCCCATCCACTATACGCCAACATCCATCCCTTTTTCTCTCTCGTGCCCGCACGCCACAGTCGGCAGTGCCACCGTGGGGTACAGAAAGTCTGCCACCGTCGCCCATGGCCAGTGCCCGGCCACCGCTGGCTTGGCCACTGCGGCTCGCCGCCCAATCCTGACCAATGGGTTGCCTGCAGCGTCACGTTAAATCCACCTGCAACCGTAGTTCTTCCTCCTCCCTCTGTCCTTAGCGCAGAAGCATCACCCTGTCTTCTTCCTCGACGCCCCCTGCTCCTCTCTCTACCGAGCCCCCATTCTCCACGGCGTTTGGCAGCAGGGAGCCCTTCTCCCCCAGCAGGAGCAGAGCCTCCATGGCGTCCGACCCCTCTCCTTTCTCCTCCCCGCTCGGAGCTCTGCCATAGCGCACGCAAATCCCTTCCCCCTCCATTCCTAGGCGCAGGAACTTCTCCCCCACGCCGTCCAACTCCAGGCCGGATCCAATTCGCCCTATCCCTGCTCGCCCAGAATTTCTTGCCCCAAGTCCGGCAATCCCCTCGCCGTGGATTTCCTCGAGCTTGCCTCCCCATGGCCGCCAACCATCCTGCCCCTGCCCCTGGTGCGCTGGGCGCGTAGTGCTCTGACCTCGATGGCCGACGGACTCTAGGCACCCGGAGCTCTATCCGGTCTAGCTTCGAGCACCCTCTGCTCCATTCCTTCACCAGCGCACCCTATTCCATTGAGCACATGCCGCAGGGAAGGCCGTTTCCCCATGGTGCTGCTCTCCGGCGATGCCCCCAGGTCCGGCGACCCCTCTCCTCCATGGTCGAGCTCCCATGGTTCAGACGCCCCTTCCCCATCGGATCCATGGCGCAGGGGAGCAACAGCTCTTCCTCCCCTAGCCTCCATTTCCCTGCTCGGTTTTGTCTTTAACCTCTAGGCCACGACCTTCTCCCATGGCGCGGGCCCTCCTCTAGTCCAGTGCGCGCAAGGAGATCCTCCAATGCCGCACCCAAGGTCCGCTCCAGCCTCCCCTTGTCTTGCGGATAGCCATGGCGCCTGGGTCCCCTGCATCTCCCTCATCGCTCCTGCTCCCTATGGCGTGCTGTAGCAGTGTCGAGCTAGTCCCATCCTCCATCTCGTCGATGGCTCCCCTGCTGATATCCCCATGGTCACTTGCCCCTGCGTTTCCCCTCATGGCGCGCTCTGCGCACCGTTGCCGGCATGCTCTACCTCGCTGTCCGCCCCATCTGAATCCGAGCAGCAGCTCGTGCATCAGTTCCCCAATACGTAGCCATGGTGGTGCTCTACGCACCATGCTAACCACAACAGCAAGCCCCAAGCCACTCTCCTCTTCACTCGGTCTGCTCGACGAAATGCCCCTCAGTGCACGCTACTGCCCCCATGCCGTGTCACTTGCGCGAGTGTTCGTCGAGAGCAGCCGTGTCGTCGATCCATGCAACCCCGACGTCTCCGCGTCTCGCTTCGCCGTCGATCTGCACAGTCCCCGTCACAATGCCGTCAATCCGCGGTGAGCTCCTCGTTGTCCCGTACCCCTCTATTCTCTAAGTACCAAATCAATAAAATGTACATTTAAATGTGTGTGTTAATCGCAGTCCTCCGTCGATGTCGCGTCTCGTGCTATGCCTATGCGACGCAATGCGAGCCGGTGGACAGCACATGCGACTCACCGATCCGGCCAGGTTGCTTTTGTTTTATTTACGATTTAGTCGATGACATGAACATGTGCGTGAAAGTATAATTGTATGAATGGACGCGTGTAAAGAAGAAACTAAAGTAGAAAAGAACTCGGATATTTTTATATATATTTGATAGGAAAATATGCAATGCGTTGTTTGATGCGAAAAACTAAGTTACAAAATGCGGATTATGTTTTGGGAAATGCGTCAATATGTGTTTATGTGAAAAGTATAATTGTTCTATGCAATGTGTTGTGATTCGTGATTATACCGAGAGTATATTTATTGATGTGACAAGAAGTTTAGAAAATGCTAGTTTGCATAGAGGATGAATTGTTAAGACTTGAGTGTCGGAGTTCATATACTAGTGGTTACGCTCCGATGATCGAAGTGTCTCGAGTGCACGCCACCATATGGTTGTATGCGAGACGAGGTTATGCGCATGATGGGTTTAGTAAAAAAATCCATCGGTGTCACTGGTGTTAAATTGAGGTTTATTTGCGCGTGGAAAGTAATAATGTATTTAATACTTAGAACTCTTAGTCGATAGTAGAAATTGTTTTGGTTTATATAGAAAGGTGGTGACATGCCAAAGTAGTCGTCGCTTTCTCTATATTATTAAGTCGAGTCGAGACACTGCGTATTGTGCGTTTGATAAATTCGGCTTCACATATAGTGTATGATTGTGCTCACGATTTCAAGCGGACACTCCAAGTAAATCAAATAGGGTTGTGATACAAGTGTGTAATGGAGTTAGTTGTTTTAGGATAATTATTGAAATACTCGGTTCGTATGATAAACATATATACGTTCATGAATTGGGAAGTAAGCGCATGATGGTTTCGAGTTAGAGATTAGTGGTTTACGGTTCGTATGATTTGGTCGATGTGTGAATATACATTTGAATATGTATGTTTATAAAAATGTTGTGATGTATGTTGTGCCTTAGATAGTGATAATAATAGTGTCGGCGTTTCGAGACAGGGGGGTCCCTAAGCCGACGAGTGAGTGTGCTGCGTGCCCCAGCCCAGATGGGTCGAGCGCGTGGGCGAGCGCGGAGGGGGGAGAGGCGAGGCGGCCGGAGCCGAGCGTGAGAGAGGTGGAAGTCCCGCGGCCTTCGTGTTCGTCCCGCGCCCAGGTCAGGTGCGCTTGCAGTAGGGGGGTTACAAGCGTCCACGCGGGTGAGGGAAGCGAGCGGCCCCAAGAGAGCGCCTGTCCCGTCCTCGGTCCCGCGCGGCCAACCTTCTCTGAGAAGGCCCTGGTCCTTCCTTTTATAGTTGTAAGGAGAGGATCCAGGTGTACAATGGGGATGTAGCAGAGTGCTACGTGTCTAGCGGAGGGAGAGCTAGTGCCCTAGGTACATGCCGATGTGGCAGCCGGAGAGATCTGGGCATCCTGCTGGCGTGATGTCGTGGCTATCGGAGGTGCGATGGAGCCTGATGGAGGGACAGCTGTTGAAGCGGTCAAGTCCCTGCTGACGTTGTCCTGCTGCCGTAAGAGAGCTGGGGGCCGCCGTCGTCATAGAGCTCGTGGAGCGCCATCATTGCCCCTCTGGCGGAGCTGGCCGGACGAGACGCCGGTCTTGTTCTCCGTGACCCGAGTCGATTCGGGGTAGGATGATGATGACGTTTCCTGTTGACGTGGCGGTCTGTGCTCTAGGCAGGGCGACGTGGGGTTTCCTCCGAAGCCGAGGTTGAGTCTTGCCTTCAGTTGCCGTGGCCGAGCCCGAGCCAGGGGGTCGGGCGAGGCGGAAGTCGTCCGGCCGAGGCCAGGGCGGAGTCCGAGCCCTGGGGTCGGGCGAGGCGGAGTTTCGTCGTCTTCCGGGTCTTAGCCCGAGTCCGAGCCCTGGGGTCGGGCGGAGCGGAGTTTCGTCGTCTTCCGGGTCTTAGCCCGAGTCCGAGCCCTGGGGTCGGGCGGAGCGGAGTTCGCCGTCTTCCGGGTCTTAGCCCGAGTCCGAGCCCTGGGGTCGGGCGGAGCGGAGTTCGCCGTCTTCCGGGTCTTAGCCCGAGTCCGAGCCCTGGGGTCGGGCGGAGCGGAGTTCGCCGTCTTCCGGGTCTTAGCCCGAGTCCGAGCCCTGGGGTCGGGCGGAGCGGAGTTCGCCGTCTTCCGGGTCTTAGCCCGAGTCCGAGCCCTGGGGTCGGGCGGAGCGGAGTTCGCCGTCTTCCGGGTCTTAGCCCGAGTCCGAGCCCTGGGGTCGGGCGGAGCGGAGTTCGCCGTGGCGCCTTTGGCAAGGCCTAATTGCCTGTCAGACTCACTCTGTCGAGTGACACTGCAGTCGGAGTGGCGCAGGCGGCGCTGTCCTTCTGTCAGACTGGCCAGTGGAGCGGTGGGGTGACGGCGGTCACCTCGGCTCTGCCGGGGGCGCGTGTCAGGATAGAGGTGTCAGGCCACCTTTGCGTTAAATGCCCCTGCAATTTGGTCAGTCGGTGTGGTGATTTAGTCAAGGTTGCTTCTGAGCGAAGCCAAGGCCTTGGGCAAGCCGGTGATGTGTCCGCCATAAAAAGGGGGCCTCGGGCGAGACGGAAGTCTCTCGAGGTCGGCTGCCTTCGGCCGAGGCTAGGCTCGGGTGAAGCGTGATCGAGTCACTCGTGTGGACTGATCCCTGACTTAATCGTGCCCATCAGGCCTTTGCAGCTTTATGCTGATGGGGGTTACCAGCTGAGAATTAGGCGTCTTGAGGGTACCCCTAATTATGGTCCCCGACAGTAGCCCCCGAGCCTCGAAGGGAGTGTTAGCACTCGCTTGGAGGCTTTCGTCGCACTTTTTTGCAAGGGGACCAGCCTTTCTCGGTTGCATTTCGTTCCGGTGGGTGCGCGCGAGCGCACCCGCCGGGTGTAGCCCCCGAGGCCTCGGAGGAGTGGTTACACTCCTTCGAGGTCTTAATACTTCGCTTAACGCTTCGGCTGGTCTGGTCGTTCCCTCATGCGAACTGGCCGTAGCCCGGGTGCACGGTCGGGGCCCAAGCTCTCGGGCTGGTATGTTGACGCTGTCAACGATTTGGCCGGAGCCGGTTTTTGCGAGAGCAGCCCCCGAGCCTCTGCACAGGGCGAGAGGACGATCAGGGACAGACTCGGCTTTTTACATACGCCCCTACGTCGCCTTTCCGCAAGGAGGAGGGGGGGAGTGCGCCATGTTACCCTCGATGGGCACCGGACATGGTGTCTCCGGTGAGCTGCAAGCGGGTAATCCGAGTGGACGTCCGTGCCCCGTTCGTTGGGGGTCGGCTAGGGGCCCAGAGGCACGCCCAAAAGTACCTGCGGGTGACTTGCCGGACCCGGTCCCCTGGCGACGGGGTCCGAGGGCTCGATGCCTCCCTCCGATGGGATTCCGTTACAAGATCGTTCCCGCTGGTCTCGGATATGTCCTAGGGTACCTCGGGAGCGCAGCCCGAGCCTCGGTTATGTATCGAACGTACCCCTGGTCATCCCTCGCTCGGTGTCTGAGGCGACTGTGAACCCTTCGGAGGCCAGCCTTCGAACCCCTGATCAGTAGTGGGCGCGGAGCCCGAGTAGCCTGAGGCGGCCGTGGAGCCCTTCAGAGGGCCGGCCTTCGAACCCCTGACCAGTAGTGGGTGTCGGGCCCACGCGATCTGAGGCAGCTGTTGAACCCTCGGGGGGCCAGCCTTCGAACCCCTGATCAGTAATGGGGGGCGCGGAGCCCGGTTCCTTCGCGGAGAAGGATCCCTCTCGGGGCATCCCCCTTCCCCGGTCCCTGTTGCAAGAGATAGAGAAAGAGGAAAACGGAAAAGGATACGAAATCAGACGACGTGGCGTACCTTTTCTGACGCGGTTATTAAGGCGAAGGTGAAGCGTCGCGCGCTCCTCCTGCCAGAAGCGCCGCGTGTCCCGCCGCGGAGTTAATGCGACGGGGCGAGTGGTTGGCGGGGCGGCCGTTGCGCGCGGGTGATCCGTTCGAGGAACGGGTCACGGGTGCACCGTCTTCACGCCGTGAGAGGAGGCTCTCTTGCTGTCTCAGGATGGGATGTGAGCCTGGCTGACGACGTGACCGCTGCGCCCGCCCGCCTGCCACCGCTATTACTGCCGGCCCACTTTCGGTCGCTTTGACCGACGCGCCAGTCTGGCGCTGTTGGGTCGCCTCGAGTCGTGGCATAGGCTTCGCAACCGAAGAGGCGCGATGGTGGCACAAGTGGCGGTGCGGTTGCTTGCCTGCAGCAACTGGCGTGCCGGTTGCTCGACGCGTGGGCCTGGGTTCCAAGCTGGCGTGTCAGAAGTTGGAGAAGCGCGTCCATCTGGCGCGGTTGCATGCCGCCTGCATGGCTGCTCGCCCCTTCTGCCCGTTGGTCTGGGCGGAAATGGGGGGTCGCCTGTAACCGCTGGACGGTCGTGCGCACCATGCGCGGCGGTTTGGCTTCTTCTGCCCTGAGCCGGCTTGCATGACATGCGGGACCCAGCCCCCGAGTCGCAGGGGAGGGCCTTGGAGCGTGTTGGAGAAGACTCGGCCCGCGGCGCCTGGGGGCGCACGTAGGGGGAGTTGCCTTTAAAAGGAGGGAGGCTCCCCTCGTAAGGCAACCATGCCTTCTTCCTCCCTTAAGCGCCGGGTCTTCCCGTCTTCCAAGCCCCCGGATGGGGGATATCCGCCGCCTTTCCGCCTCCTCGTTGGAGGAACACAACTCCATGGGAGTTGGTACCTCTCAGCCATCGTTCGGCTTCAAGGATTTTCATCATGCTGCCCGGCTGCTCCCCTCCGCCGGCGGTCACCTGAGATGGCGACCTCCGACTTGATGGTGAGGGAAAGCGAGCCGGGCCGCGGCCTCTTCCTCTCCCTCAGCCTCAAGGATTTTCATCGCCAGGGCTGGGGAGGGGAGTGCGCCGAGTTGAGGTCGGCCCCCGCGTGGGCGGCAGCCCGCTCCTTCACTCAGTGATCGGAGGGAAAGGCGGCCGTCGCCCGTGGCGCTGGCAGCTGCAGCGTGCCTGGCCTTCAGGCGTGAGTGGCTTCGGAGCCACTCGCGGCGCCGGCATCCGCCGCGGCAGCTTGAAGAAGTTGTCCCGCCGGCGAGATGGCCGGGGCCGACCGCGGGCTGACCTCCGACTCTATGGCCTTCTGCCCGTCCTTGCCTCACAAGTTTTGGCATGGGCGGGGGCTTCCTGGCAGCGGCATCGAGCCCGAGGCTGGCGCTGCCGCTGCTTGGTCCCTCGGAGCAGAAGGCGTTGTCGTCGCTGCTGCTGGAGCGGGCGACGGCGCACCACTCGTCGGCCTTCCGTTGCTCCGCAGGCCTTCCCCCTCGGAGTGGGGTTGTTTGTACCTGCGGAGGGGGAACCGGAGTTCCGTTTGTAATGGCACTTCGAATGCCAGTGAGTTCGTTCATTGTGGCTATCGAGGCCTGAACGTGTATGTAATTTTGGCACGGAGCCGTGTTTTTTCCCCATTTCCGAGCACTAAGTCTCGCCTGTTTTATTATCTGAACCGCTTTACCAAGCATGAGTTGCCCCGTGTCAAGGTGACTGGTGAGGTATCCGTATCCCGGAGGCGTAGGAATCCCTCGGCCCGTTCGGCCTTGTTGTCTGGGGCTCCTCTAGCTTAGTTGAAGGGACCCCTCGGCCGCCTTTTGGTGGATCGAGGCCGGGGGTAGCGATATCAGTATGAACAGAGGCGGAGTTGGCTCGAGAATGGGGAACCTGGTTGGCCGGAGCCTAGCCGTGTCGCCCGTCAGCGGTGCCGACGCCCAAGTCGGTCAGTCGAGGCCTCGGATCGGGCTAGCGCCCTTGGAAGCCGGTTGCCCGAGGCCCCAGGGGTAACCGGTTGAGCCGCCTGCTCGGGCCGGATTCCTGGAGGAGCCCCTGGACCTCGGCGCCGCCCGAGGCTGGGTCGGGCTTTGTTGTAGACGTCGTCGATGCCGAGGGTGCTACGGCTCCCTTCGGCGTGAAGACCCGAGCCTGCAGGATCAGATCATCTTGCAGCGTGCGCTTTCTGCGGCCGCCGAGGCCAGAAGAACACGCCCTCGCCGCGCTTGCGAAGCTGCGTCCTTTTTTCCTCTTGTTTCGAGCATCTGGACTCTGTCGGTAATAGGGATGTTTGTGTGAGCGAGAGTTGCTTTTCGCGGAAGGGACGAGTGAGGTATCCGTATCCCAGAGGCGTGGGAATCCCTCGGCTCGGTCGGCCTTGCCGCTTACGCGTACTTTCACCCGTCCATGAGGCCCTGTCCCCGATTTAGTCGAGAAAGCTTGAAGGACTGCTTCGGCAGGAGAGCTTCCGAACATGATGACTCGTTCGGTCCACGGAGTCGCTTTATCCGAGCGCAAGTTACTTATCGCAGAAGGGGACGAGTGAGGTATCCGTATCCCGGAGGCGTAGGAGTCCCTCGGCTCGGTCAGCCTTGGCTGCTTACGTGTACCTCGTCGTTTCCAGGATCCGCTTTCCAAAGTAGTCAAGAAGCACGGAAGAAATCCTGCTAAAAAGAGGTCCTTTTTCGAGGAAAAAATTCGACGCAGAGGGGGTCTCCCCCCTTTTAGCCCCCGAGGGAGGGTCGGGCCTTGCCGAGGCTAGGCCGACCCTTCCTTGACAACTAAACTTTGCGTAGGTGCGAGGTATATGAACAACTTGAAAACATCTTAAGGGTAGAAGCGACGTAGCTGTTTGATGTTCCAAGCGTTGCCGTAGATCTCGCCTTGATTGTTGGCCAGCTTGTATGTTCCGGGCTTCAGAACTTTGGCGATGACGAACGGCCCTTCCCAGGGGGGCGTGAGCTTGTGCCTCCCTCGGGCGTCTTGTCGCAGCCGAAGCACCAGGTCGCCCGCCTGGAGTTCTCGGGACCGGACCCCTCGGGCGTGGTAACGTCGCAGGGACTGTTGGTACCGCGCCGAGTGTAGTAAGGCCCTGTCCCGAGCTTCCTCCAACTGGTCCAGCGATTCCTCTCGGCTGGCTTGGTTGCTTTGCTCGGTGTAGGCCCTCGCCCTTGGGGAGCCGTATTCCAGGTCAGTGGGCAGGATAGCTTCAGCCCCATAGACCAGGAAAAACGGCGTGAAGCCCGTGGCACGACTCGGCGTCGTCCTTAGGCTCCAGACCACCGAGGGGAGTTCCTTCATCCATCGCCTGCCGAACTGGTTGAGGTCGTTGTAGATCCGAGGCTTGAGCCCTTGTAGAATCATGCCGTTGGCACGCTCTACTTGCCCATTCGACATGGGATGAGCCACGGCGGCCCAGTCCACCCGGATATGATGATCCTCGCAAAAATCCAAGAATTTTTTGCCGGTGAACTGGGTGCCGTTGTCGGTGATGATGGAGTTCGGGACCCCGAAGCGATGGATGATGTTGGTGAAGAATGCCACCGCCTGCTCGGACCTGATGCTGTTCAGAGGTCGGACCTCGATCCACTTGGAGAATTTGTCGATGGCGACCAGCAGGTGCGTGTAGCCCCCGGGCGCCTTTTGCAAGGGACCGACGAGGTCCAGACCCCATACAGCGAAGGGCCAGGTGATGGGTATTGTCTGCAGAGCCTGAGCGGGCAGGTGTGTCCGCTTCGCATAGAATTGGCACCCTCCGCAGGTGCGGACAATTCTAGTGGCGTCAGCCACCGCCGTTGGCCAGTAGAAGCCTTGCCGGAAAGCATTTCCAACAAGGGCTCGGGGTGCTGCGTGGTGGCCGCAAGCCCCCGAGTGTACTTCTTGCAGCAGTTTCCGACCTTCGGCGATGGAGATGCATCGCTGGAGGATGCCCGAGGGGCTGCGATGGTAGAGCTCCTCTTCGTCGCCCAGCAAGACGAATGACTTGGCGCGTCGCGCTACCCGCCGAGCCTCGACTTGGTCGAGGGGTAGCTCTCCTCGACGGAGATATTGCAGGTACGGGGCCTGCCAATCCTGGTCTGGCGTGGCCCCGCTCTGCCCTTCCTCGACGTTCAATGCCCCGCCCTCGGGGGCCGAGAGTACCTCGGGCTGGGCCGAGGGTGCCTCGGGCTGAACCGAGGGTACCTCGGGCTGAGCCGAGGGTACCTCGGGCTCGGGCGCGTCGTCGAGCTTGACGGAGGGTTGATGCAGATCCCGGGAGAAGACGTCCGGGGGGACTGTCGTTCGCCCCGAGGCTATCTTCGCCAGCTCGTCTGCGGTTTCATTGTAGCGCCGAGCGATGTGGTTGAGCTCGAGCCCGAAGAACTTGTCTTCCAGGCGCCGAACCTCATCGCAGTAGGCCTCCATCTTCGGGTCGCGGCAGTGGGAGTTCTTCATGACTTGGTCGATGACGAGCTGCGAATCACCGCGTGCGTCGAGGCGTCTGACCCCTAGCTCGATGGCGATCCGCAATCCGTTGACCAGAGCTTCGTACTCGGCCACGTTGTTGGACGCCGGGAAGTGGAGGCGCAGCACGTAGCGCAAGTGCTTTCCGAGGGGCGAGATGAAGAGCAGGCCCGCACCGGCCCCCGTCTTCATCAGCGACCCGTCGAAAAACATGGTCCAGAGCTCCGGTTGGATCGGAGTCGTTGGTAGTTGGGTATCGACCCATTCAGCCACGAAATCTGCCAACACTTGGGACTTGATGGCCTTCCGAGGGGCGAACGAGATCGTTTCGCCCATGATCTCCACTGCCCACTTTGCGATCCTGCCCGAGGCCTCTCGGCACTGGATGATCTCCCCCAGGGGGAAAGATGACACCACAGTCACCGGATGGGACTCGAAGTAGTGTCGTAGCTTCCGCCTCGTCAGGATCACAGCATACAGCAGCTTTTGAACTTGTGGGTAGCGGATCTTAGTCTCGGACAGCACTTCGCTGATGAAGTAAACCGGCCTCTGAACGGGCAATGTATGCCCTTCCTCCTGCCTTTCGACCACAATCGCGGCGCTAACCACCTGAGTGGTCGCGGCGACGTAGACCAAGAGGGTTTCTCCGTCCGCCGGCGGCACCAAGACTGGCGCCTTTGTAAGGAGCGCCTTTAGGTTGCCGAGGGCTTCCTCGGCCTCAGGGGTCCAAACGAAACACTCGGCTTTCCTTAAAAGGCGGTACAGGGGCAGACCTCTTTCACCGAGGCGTGAGATGAAGCGGCTCAGGGCCGCGAGGCATCCCATGACCCTCTGTACCCCTTTTAAGTCCTTGATGGGCCCCATGCTGGTGATGGCCGCGATCTTCTCCGGGTTGGCCTCGATGCCTCGCTCAGAGACGATGAACCCTAGGAGCATGCCTCGGGGCACCCCGAAGACACACTTCTCAGGATTAAGCTTGACCCCTTTCGCCTTGAGACACCGGAATGTCACTTCAAGGTCGGAGAGGAGGTTGGGAGCCTTCCGTGTCTTGACTACGATGTCATCGACGTAGGCCTCGACTGTGCGACCGATGTGTTCGCCGAACACATGGTTCATGCACCGCTGGTACGTCGCGCCTGCATTCCTCAGGCCGAACGGCATGGTGACGTAGCAGTACATGCCGAACGGCGTGATGAAAGAAGTCGCGAGCTGGTCGGACTCTTTCATCCGGATCTGGTGATACCCCGAGTAGGCATCGAGGAAGGACAGGGTTTCGCACCCAGCAGTGGAATCCACGATTTGGTCGATGCGAGGCAGAGGGTAGGGAACCTTCGGACATGCTTTGTTGAGACCAGTGTAGTCTACACACATCCGCCATTTCCCCCCTTTCTTCCTCACAAGCACAGGGTTGGCAAGCCATTCGGGATGGAATACCTCTTTGATGAACCCTGCCGCCATTAGCTTGTGGATCTCTTCGCCAATCGCTCTGCGCTTCTCCTCGTCGAATCGGCGCAGAGGCTGTCTGACGGGTCGGGCTCCGGCTCGAATATCCAGCGAGTGCTCGGCGACATCCCTCGGTACGCCGGGCATGTCCGAGGGACTCCACGCAAAGACGTCGGCGTTTGCGCGGAGAAAGTCGACGAGCACTGCTTCCTATTTGGGGTCGAGCCCGGAACCGATCCGGATCTGCTTGGTGGTGTCGCCGCTGGGGTCGAGGGGGACGGCCTTGACCGTCTCCGCTGGCTCGAAGTTGCCGGCATGGCGCTTCACGTCTGGGACCTCCTTGGAGAGGTTCTCCAGGTCGGCGATGAGGGCCTCGGACTCGGCGAGGGCCTCGGCGTACTCCACGCACTCCACGTCGCATTCGAACGCGTGTTTGTACGTGGGGCCGACGGTGATGACCCCGTCGGGGCCCGGCATCTTGAGCTTCAGGTAGGTGTAGTTGGGGACGGCCATGAACTTCGCGTAGCATGGCCTCCCTAACACGGCGTGGTAGGTTCCTCGGAACCCGACCACTTCGAACGTCAGGGTCTCCCTTCGGAAGTTGGAGGGTGTCCCGAAGCAGACTGGGAGGTCGAGTCGCCCGAGGGGCTGGACGCGCTTCCCAGGGATGATCCCGTGGAAGGGCGCAGCGCCTGCTCGGACGGTGGACGGATCGACGCGCAGGAGCTTGAGGGTCTCGGCGTAGATGATGTTGAGGCAGCTGCCCCCGTCCATCAGGACCTTGGTGAGCCTGACATCGCCGACAACGGGGTCGACGACGAGCGGGTATTTCCCCGGGCTCGGCACATGGTCGGGGTGGTCGGCTCGGTCGAAAGTGATGGGCTTGTCGGACCAGTCTAGGTAGACTGGCGCCGCCACCTTCACCGAGCAGACCTCCCGGCGCTCTTGCTTGCGGTGCCGAGCCGAGGTATTCGCCGCATGCCCTCCGTAGATCATGAAGCAGTCGCGGACCTCGGGGAATTCTCCTGCTTGGTGATCTTCGTTCTTGTCGTCGTCGCGGGCCCTGCCACCCTCGGCGGGTGGCCCGGCCCTGTGGAAATGACGCTGAAGCATAACACACTCCTCGAGGATGTGCTTGACGGGCCCCTGATGGTAGGGGCACGGCTCCTTGAGCATCTTGTCGAAGAGGTTTGCACCTCCGGGGGGCTTCCGAGGGTTCTTATACTCGGCGGCGGCGACAAGGTCCGCGTCTGCGGCGTCGCGTTTCGATTGCGACTTCTTCTTGCCTTTCTTCTTGGCGCCGCGCGGAGCAGACGTCTCGGGAGCTTCTTCCGACGGGCGGCCCTGGGGCTGCTTGTCCTTTCGGAAGATAGCCTCGACCGCCTCCTGGCCGGAGGCGAACTTGGTGGCGATGTCCATCAGCTCGCTCGCCCTGGTGGGGGTTTTGCGACCCAGCTTGCTCACCAGGTCGCGGCAAGTGGTGCCGGCGAGGAACGCGCCGATGACATCCGAGTCGGTGATGTTGGGCAGCTCGGTGCGCTGCTTCGAGAATCGCCGGATGTAGTCCCGGAGCGACTCCCCCGGCTGTTGCCGGCAGCTTCGAAGGTCCCAGGAATTCCCGGGGCGCACGTATGTGCCCTGGAAATTGCCAGCGAAGGCTTGGACCAAGTCGTCCCAGTTGGAAATCTGCCCCGGAGGCAGGTGCTCCAACCAGGCACGAGCAGTGTCGGAGAGGAACAGGGGGAGGTTGCGGATGATGAGGTTGTCGTCCTCCGTTCCACCCAGTTGGCAGGCAAGGCGGTAGTCCGCGAGCCACAGCTCCGGTCTCGTTTCCCCCGAGTACTTTACGATAGTAGTCGGGGGTCGGAACCGGGTCGGGAATGGCGCCCGTCGGATGGCCCGACTGAAAGCCTGCGGACCGGGTGGTTCGGGCGAAGGACTCCGATCCTCCCCGCTGTCGTAACGTCCCTCACGCCTGGGGTGATAGCCTCGGCGCACCCTTTCGTCGAGGTGAGCCCGACGGTCGCGTCGATGGTGCTCGTTGCCGAGGTGGCCCGGGGCCGCAGGCGCGGTGTTGCGCGTGCGCCCGGTGTAGACCGAGGCTTCCCGCATGAATCGGGAAGTCGCGGCATGAGGTTCCAAGGGATATCCTTGCCTTCGGGATGCAGTGCTCTCGGCCCGCCGGGCCGCGGCGCCTTCCAGGAGATTCTTGAGTTCTCCCTGGATCCGCCGACCCTCGGTGGTTGACGGCTCCGGCATCGCACGGATGAGCATTGCTGCAGTTGCCAGGTTCTGACCGACCCCGCTGGATGCGGGCGGCGGCCTGATCCTGACGTCGTTGGCGACGCGGTGCTGGAGACCTTGGGGCAGATGACGTATTTCTCCGGCCAGGGGTTGGCCCACCCATGCCTGTCCGACGTCCCGACGGATCGGCTCAAGCGCTCCCGTTCCCTCGTTGAGCCTGGCCTGCGCCTCGCGGACTTGCTCGAGTTGTGGGTCGTAACCCCCCGCCGGAGCGGGGACCACAGCTAGCTCCCGTGGGATGTCGGCGCGAGGCACCGGCCTAGGGAGATCACCATCCTCCGGCATGCCAAGATGGTTGCCTTCGGTGGGATTCCCTAGCTCGATGTGGAAACATTCGCGGCTTGGGCCGCAGCTCTCGTCGCCAAGGCTGCGGCTTGCATCGGAACAGTCGGACAGACAGTAGTCACACGCGGCCATGAAGTCCCGCATGGCACTGGGGTTGCCAAGTCCGGAGAAATCCCAACCGATGCTGGGGTCGTCATCTTCCTCGGACCCAAAGGGCCCGTAGGTCGAGACGTCCGTCAGTCGGTCCCAAGGCGATCGCATACAGAACCTCAGTGGGGTTGCACTCGCCTCAATGAGGGCGCCCGCCAAAACGAGGTCGTTTGGCGGGTTGAGGCCGAGTCGAAATGACGCAAGATGGGAGTTAGTCGTTACCTTTTGGTCGACGAGGAGCGACGTAGTCACATCGGGGACTGGTTGCGCCGTCATCTCTGGTTCGAGGGCGACGTCCTGCAGGCTTTCCGCGAGCGCGCCGGCGTCGTCTTCTTGCTCGGGGTCGTCGTGCCGCGGGGGGACGGCGCTTGCCTCCGTCTTGAACGCGAGGTCGATGTCCGGCGTGCCTTCCGTCGGGGCGTCGGGGGCGTCGATTCGCTCGACGGCCGGCGAAGCGCGGCCTCCCGTCTGGCCTTGATGGCCCCGCCTCCTCCTCCGTTGGCGGGGGAGAGAACGGAGCGAGCCCGAATGTTGCTTTTCCACCACGCGGGGTAGACGTCGTCGATTCCGCCACCGGCGGGCGGGTTGTCGGCCGCCATTGTCGTGGTCGCACGGCGGTGGAAGAAGTATCATGTCGTAGCTGCCGTCGAAGGACATGAACTCGAGAGCCCCGAAACGAAGCACCGTCCCGGGCCGGAGAGGTTGCTGGAGACTGCCCATCTAGAGCTTGACGGGGAGCTATTCGTCAGCACGCAGCAGGCCCCTACCTGGCGCGCCAACTGTCGGCGTTTCGAGACAGGGGGGTCCCTAAGCCGACGAGTGAGTGTGCTGCGTGCCCCAGCCCAGATGGGTCGAGCGCGTGGGCGAGCGCGGAGGGGGGAGAGGCGAGGCGGCCGGAGCCGAGCGTGAGAGAGGTGGAAGTCCCGCGGCCTTCGTGTTCGTCCCGCGCCCAGGTCAGGTGCGCTTGCAGTAGGGGGGTTACAAGCGTCCACGCGGGTGAGGGAAGCGAGCGGCCCCAAGAGAGCGCCTGTCCCGTCCTCGGTCCCGCGCGGCCAACCTTCTCTGAGAACACAACAGCAATCCAGGATATTCCCGTCGGTACCCGGCCGACAGGAGCTATCCGACGGGGATTACATTAACTCCCGTCGGGGCCGACGGGAGATAATTATCTCCCGTCGGCCCTAGGTAGCCGACAGCGGTTGTCGCTCCCCGTCCCAGGGCTGACGTGGCGGGCAATTAACTCCCGTCGGCCTTAGGTAGCCGACGGGAGTTATGTGTCCGCCACGTCAGCCCTGATTGCCGGGACGGGGGAGCGACAACTGCCGTCGGCTTGGCTAAGCCGACGGAAGTTATCCTGGACAGTACCAGGATAACTCCCGTCGGCTTTGCAAAGCCGACGGGAGTTAAACTGTCACCCCCCCAAAAACCCCATATTTATGATCAATGGCACAGAAAATATACACAATATCATCATGCACATTCACACATCAATCACATCCATCCACACACATCAATCACATCCATCCACACACATATATATAAGAACATTCATACACATAAGAAGTGTTCATCCACATAAGAAGTGTTCATCCACATAAGAAGTGTTCATCCACAAAAGAAGTGTCCATTACTGAAAAGGTAGAGATCGAAGTGTTCATTACTGAAAAGGTATCGACGGAAGCACATTCACGAACCGCGGCGGCTAGGGTTGTTGGAGCTTTGGCCGCTGCCTCCGTCCGGAGTTGGGTACGCGAGTAGGGAGTTGACGAAGCCATCCATCGTTCCACTTCCTTCCTGATTGTCCTATGGAGCGAGAATGCAATTTGTCAGAAATCGTACATATTAACTGCTGAACTGTCGGCGATAGCTATAGAGTTAGAATACAAACCTGTGCTCCAGGGGCAGGTAGCTGAGCCGGCGGTGTGCTAAACTGAGGCTGCTGCGGCACAAGTCCCTGTTGAATACAAGAATAATACATATTCATGTGAGTGCAGTGCGGCACAAGTCGTCGTTTTTACTATGTAACTAGAGAATGGACATAGAATTGCTTACCGGAGGTGGAGGAGGGCCCATAGGGACGAACGTCCATTGCGGCGGAGGCGGAGGGGCCACGTACGGAATGCCCTGCTGCTGAGCTAGTAACTATTGACCAAGCATATTAGTAGTACGCATTGGATGTGTAAAGCAATGAATAAACAGTAATAATGCAATGGGCTTACTTGAATCATCTGCTGTTGCTGCGCGTGGACTGAGGCATAGTACTCACTTTGAGCCCTCAACTGCTCAGTTTGAGCCCTCAACTGCTCATCGCGCTGACGGTTCTCCTCACGCAGCCTCACGATCTCAAGCTCTTGCTCAGTGAGCCGACGAGAGCTACGACCGGAGCTTCCGGACCCAGATGCCGACCGCCGAGACGCTCTAAAATCCGTCGTGTTGATCATTCCATCAAAGAGAGAGAATCTACAATTGTTGTCAAAGAAAGATTAATTAAGGCATATGCTCATGTCACTATATAAATGGCATGTAATGTAACATCTCACCGTCCATGTGCCTTTCCTCCACCGGATTTATGCACGGCTTGAGCATCGATCGGCATGGTCCTCCAATCGCAGTCTTCTCCGTGACGGTCCTTCATCTCTTCCGCATATGCCGCCTGTATCGATTATATAACCTTAGTTAGTATGTTGCGAGCATTAACCGAATATTGAGGACAACAGCTCACCAGACGCTCCCTTTGTGTCTGGCTGCACAAAGGGTTGGAAGGGTCGCTTCCCCTATGGCCAGCTTCCCACACCTCGATGGGAGTCGGCTCGCGACCTAATTGAGCTTCCTACAACACAGAGTTAGTACAATAAAAGAATATATGACATCTCAACATATTTGTTAGTTTTCTTACCAGGCGTTTCGCCTTTCGCGTGAAGTTGTCGCCACCGAAGGTGTGGTTCGGCATGGTGCCTCGATTGTCCCTGTGACTTTTTGACTTCTGTTGGAAGGCTTCAGAAGCCCATACCCCACACCAAGCTGCGTAGGCCTCTGGCCGGTTAGACATCCACGGAACCACCACCTTCATAAAAACAAACATATATCAGTACCTATTCAAATGAAACAAACACAAAGGAAAGGATTGAAATATAACCTTACGATACTCTTCCTCGCGAAGGTATATACTCGAGGCCCCTGTCTTCTTGTTCATCTTTTGCCCTAAAATTTGTTGATAATACATGCACGTGGCCTGAATCCTTGCCTCGTACAGGGCCTCCTTCACCAACCGATAGGCATTTACTTGAAACACCTTCTCGGCATGGTTCGCGTCATCCCCGTCGGCCAACCGAAAACGTGCCTACAAAAAGAATGCAATGTTATCTAACTTTTTAATGATTGCTTCCATATAACACACACAAGATTACGTACCCAGAAGTCAGCGCGAACAAGCCCCTGGGCATCGCCATAAGTGACATCGACCTTCAGCTTGTAATCGTCCCAACATGAGACGAGGACTGGCGCAGCGTCTGCATCGTCGGACGTCTTGACCAGTCCAGGGTAGTGAAACTTCAGGAGCGAACTCAACACAGAGTTCACCTGCTTTTGACGACCCTGGCCGGTGAAAGAGTAGTCCAACCACTCCCTACAAAAAGACGGGCAAGCATCAAACATGCTTACATTTGATGAATACTGCTGATTCAAATCACAAGATACAACACTTACCTATCTCCGACGGGGGAGATCACTGTCTTCCCCGTCTCGGAGCTCGGAACAGGTGGAGGTTGTACGGCATGGGGCCTTCTAAACTTACGTGGACGCCTTGCTGGAGCTGCCTCAGCCTCATCTCCACCCGCAGCCGCACCTCCTGCCTCAGCCTCAGTCTCATCTCCACCTCCACCCTCTCCCTGCTCACCTCCTGCCTCAGCCTCCTCACCTCCACCCTCAACCTCATCCTCATCCTCATCCTCATCCTCATCCTGATCCTCATCCTCATCCTCATCCTGATCCTGATCCTGATCCTGATCCTCATCCTCATCCTCATCCTGATCCTCATCCTCATCCTCATCCTGCAAATAAGTAACTCAAGTGTCACATTCACGCGTTAAAGTCTTACACAAATTAAAAGCAACAATACAATGATTCTTACATCGCCTCTCTGAAACCCCAAGGGCTGGCCCTGTAACTCTGGGTGTAGGCTTCTGTAGAGCTGCTCCTTCTTACTAGCGCTCAAGGAACTCCCTCGGAAAAGGGAGTCCCTGAACCCCTTCACCACCTGCTTAAACTTTTTAGGCATCCTGCAGCAATTGAAAGTTTTTATTAGTACTGAGTAATGTAAATAAATAAACAAACGGTGCAAAATAAACCAACATTAAACAAATAAACATTCATATGGAAATAAACTTAACTTGTTACTTATCGTTTCGTTTCCTTTTCTGTGGCAATGATATATCATTGAGGTCTCCAACTAAACAATCCAATGTAGGAGCAGGGTCTATATCAAATGAGGATGGCAACTCATCTTCTTGGAATACCGTGTCAGCTTGTTGAGCCTCACGATTGTAATCATCGGGAACAGGAGTGGACAACCGATCACGGGGGTAGGTTTTGTATACGACCCACCAAGCGCTCAACTTAGGGCATGGATATGACGAGTAATATACCTGCTCCACCTGATGAGCAAGGACATATCTATCGGCCCCTTGAAGTATTTGCTTGTGTTTAACCTGCGCCATTCCAAATTCGGTTCTATAATGCTTCGGGTCAAACCATGTACAGTCAAAAAACACCACCCTCAGATCCTTGTTCCCTACAAATTGGCACTCGAGTATATTGTTTATGATTCCGTAATACTCGGATTCGTGCCTTTCCATATCTTCAGCCCGGATTACGACTCCGTTATTTTTCGTAGCTGCTAAAGGACGGGAAGCTTCAAATTTGGTTGTACGGAAGCGAAACCCGTTTACGTCGTAACGGCCATAACTCTTCACTATCACACTACCAATAGAAAGCTGACGCAGGTCCTTATGGACACTACGCCGACGTGTGGGAGAATCAATGCCCTCATGTGAAGGAGATCCCATAGGACACATTTGTGAGTCATCCGGTACATTCCCGAACTGACAGTCAATAAATGAAAAAGTGTTACAATTGTCATACATATACACGATGTATGAGGACAAAGAATACAAGGCTTACATGGTCTCGGATCCAGGAGATAAAATTAGGTCCCCCGTGCAATCCATTTAGACGCAAGTTGTCTAGCTGTTTCGCCGTTGGTTGACGGTTACGAGAAGACCTCCAGTTTTCTTTATCGAACTCGCTAAAAAAGAACGAGAGTAAGAAAACATTGTGTTTCCTAAACATTGAATATACAATTCCTTTAAGCCTAGTAAACTATTACCTGAAGAATTTCTCAGCCTCTTCTATATTTGACCACATGTAGAGCAAAGCAGATTTCCGTTCGTTCTCACTGAATTCATATGCCACTGGTGGACCAACAGCCTTGCCGTTCCATTGAAATATGCCAATGTGACTGCACGGATGCACCGTTTCATCTTCATGGTACCTCTTCGTATGGGCAAATACATTGTGGTCTTCAGTCAAGTAACCACTTGTGAGGAAAGCTATCTCCTTAAATTTGAACTCCTCTGCTATACAACCTTCAACCTTTGCCTTGTTACCCACCATTGATTTCAGTTTTTTCAACATTCTTTCTATGGGATACATCCACCTATAACACACTAGCCCACCTACCTTTGCTTCATATGGGAGATGGATAAGAAGATGCTGCATAGGATTGAAGAACGCAGGCGGGAATATTTTCTCCAGCTTGCAAAGAAGCACCGGTGCCGATTCCTCTAGTTTCTGCATCATCTCCTTTAAAATTTCTTTAGCACAAAGCTGCCTGTAGAAATAGCTAAGTTCAGCTATCGCTTTCCACACTTCCTCGTTAATGTAACCACGCAACATTACTGGGATCAGCCTTTCCATCATTATATGGTAATCATGACTCTTCAACCCATTGATCTTCATTGTTTTCAAGTTCACAGATCTTCTGAACCCCGCACCATAACCATCGGGAAATTTTAAATCTTTCATCCACTTCATCACTTCTTTTCGTTCATTGGGTCTCAAGGCAAATTCAGCACGAGGCTTGCCTCCATTTTCTCTGAGCATGAGAGTTGGGCGGTTACATATGTTACCTAAGTCCACTCGGGCCTTGAAATTGTCTTTTGTTTTATCTGGGAAATCCATGACGGTGTTAAATAGTGCTTCACACATGTTACGCTCTGGGAAATCCATGACGGTGTTAAATAGTTCTTCGTTTACCACCTCTATGTACCTCGACAGGCCACATTTCAAGCATTTCTCTAGTTTCGCACGATCGCGCCAATATATCATGCAGTTGGACGGGCATATATCGATCTTCTCATATGGCATCCCCAAAGCCTTTAGCAGCTTCTTTGACCGGTAAATGTCTTTAGGCACCTTATGATCGGCAGGAAGGACATCACTAAACAAGTCCAAAATCGCCTTATAACATTTGGCTGACCAACCAAACTTTGACTTTATGCTCATTAGACGGGTCACGAACTGGAGGATGGTAACCGTTGTGTGTCCATGCAGAGGCATTTCTAAGTCTTGGAGGAGTTTGAACAACTCTTCAACCTCTTTTGTAGGTGGATCTTCAGGATTGTTGACAAACTCTGCCTGCATATCTTCTAACATATGATCCAATCGATCAACGTTTTCACCGTCATCCACCTCCATCTGTGCTGATACTATACTCCGTGACTCGCCGTGGTTATCCCAAACCTTATAACCTTGAACATACCCATGACTGCAAAGGTGTAGTGCCACAGTTCTCTTGTCATGTGACTGGATGTTCCCACATTTGGTGCATGGGCACCTAATCACAGCGTGGGTTGACTCTCCACGAGCGTTCTCTAAAAACTTTTCTGTCTTCTGAAACCATTCCTTTGTGTGACATCCGCCCTTCTTCCAACCAGCATACATCCACTCACGGTCATCTTCCATGTTTGTGGACTAGGATGGCTCAGTTTTGCTGTTGTGTAAACCACCAACCAAAAATTCAGCATATAAGAGCAATGCATGTGGCTTAGGTGATAACCCTACTATAGGAAAGGACATAAACCCACCCGAGAATGGAGGCGGCCGCATGCGACTCGTGACGTGCCCGATGGTCCAAACGAAATTTCGGCAGCATAACCCCGCTGTTCTCCGAACACACGCCTATCATGGTGCGACGGAGAACAACTGGGTTATGCTGCTGAAATCTCGTTCGGACCAACGGACACGTGCACGAATCACATGCGGCCACACCCATTCTCCGGCTGTCCAAATACGTGGACAATCCCGGAACCACGCACATCACAAGTAATCTTGTGTTTGGACCGAATGAAACTATACAATCTATGCATCCATAGATTGTCTAGGTGCATTAGGCCCAAACATATGAATAAATTTGATGCATGTGCATGCTTCCGGAACGGGTGACGCCTAGGGTTAACTACTGGTCTGCGCACTTAACCCTAAAACTCTAGGAAAATAAACAGTGTATCATACTAATCAAACTACCACAACGTAGTTAACTCCCGTCGGCTTAATCAATACAATCAACCAACCGACGGGAATAAACATATTTTCGATATAAATATAAATATATATCGCAATTATATAATTTTAAATAATTTCAATCTTACTGTAGGCGCGGTGGTTGCAGCCGACGGGAGGTTGCAGCGGCGTCGGTGGAGGGGACGGGCGGGGGCAGCGGCGTCGGCAAGCCGCGGCGGAGGACGGGACGGGCGCGGCGGGGTCGGCGTCGGCGGCGTAGGCGCTGGCGGGGTCGGCGTCGGCGGCGTAGGCGCTGGCGGCGTAGGCACGACGGCGGGGTCGGCGTCGGCGGGGTCGGCGGGGTCGGCGTCGGCGGGGTCGGCGTCGGCGGCGTAGGCGCTGGCGGCGCTCGGGCGTGGAGGAGAACGGCGGCGGCGGCGCAGGCTCGGGCGGAGGACGGGCGCGGCGGCGGCGGCAGCGCAGGCTCGACGGCGGCGGCGCAGGCACGACGGCGGCGGCGCAGGCACGACGGCGGCGGCGCACGGCGATAGGCGATCGGCGGCGGAAGCGTAACCGCGCGCGCGACGAATAAGACTGGGCGAGTCGGCGCGCGCGTTTTAGCCGGGCCCGCCCTAAACCCCGTCGGCCGTAACGAAGCCGACGGGAGCTACTGCATCTCCCGTCGGCCTCCGGACTAACCGACGGGAGTTATTTTTATCTCCCGTCGGCTTCGTTACGGCCGACGGTAGTAAAATAACTCCCGTCGGCAGCCATAAAAACCGACGGGAGTTATTTTATCTCCCGTCGGCTTCGTTTTGGCCGACGGTAGTTAATTAACTCCCGTCGGCAACCCTAAAAACCGACGGGAATTATTATGGCCGACGGGAGTATTCGGTTTTGCTGTTGTGGAAGGCCCTGGTCCTTCCTTTTATAGTTGTAAGGAGAGGATCCAGGTGTACAATGGGGATGTAGCAGAGTGCTACGTGTCTAGCGGAGGGAGAGCTAGTGCCCTAGGTACATGCCGATGTGGCAGCCGGAGAGATCTGGGCATCCTGCTGGCGTGATGTCGTGGCTATCGGAGGTGCGATGGAGCCTGATGGAGGGACAGCTGTTGAAGCGGTCAAGTCCCTGCTGACGTTGTCCTGCTGCCGTAAGAGAGCTGGGGGCCGCCGTCGTCATAGAGCTCGTGGAGCGCCATCATTGCCCCTCTGGCGGAGCTGGCCGGACGAGACGCCGGTCTTGTTCTCCGTGACCCGAGTCGATTCGGGGTAGGATGATGATGACGTTTCCTGTTGACGTGGCGGTCTGTGCTCTAGGCAGGGCGACGTGGGGTTTCCTCC
This sequence comes from Zea mays, assembly GCF_902167145.1. Classification (NCBI taxonomy): domain Eukaryota; kingdom Viridiplantae; phylum Streptophyta; class Magnoliopsida; order Poales; family Poaceae; genus Zea; species Zea mays. Next base: position 87,368,664 of record NC_050103.1, on the reverse strand, counting down.
GAAGCCGAGGTTGAGTCTTGCCTTCAGTTGCCGTGGCCGAGCCCGAGCCAGGGGGTCGGGCGAGGCGGAAGTCGTCCGGCCGAGGCCAGGGCGGAGTCCGAGCCCTGGGGTCGGGCGAGGCGGAGTTTCGTCGTCTTCCGGGTCTTAGCCCGAGTCCGAGCCCTGGGGTCGGGCGGAGCGGAGTTTCGTCGTCTTCCGGGTCTTAGCCCGAGTCCGAGCCCTGGGGTCGGGCGGAGCGGAGTTCGCCGTCTTCCGGGTCTTAGCCCGAGTCCGAGCCCTGGGGTCGGGCGGAGCGGAGTTCGCCGTCTTCCGGGTCTTAGCCCGAGTCCGAGCCCTGGGGTCGGGCGGAGCGGAGTTCGCCGTCTTCCGGGTCTTAGCCCGAGTCCGAGCCCTGGGGTCGGGCGGAGCGGAGTTCGCCGTCTTCCGGGTCTTAGCCCGAGTCCGAGCCCTGGGGTCGGGCGGAGCGGAGTTCGCCGTCTTCCGGGTCTTAGCCCGAGTCCGAGCCCTGGGGTCGGGCGGAGCGGAGTTCGCCGTGGCGCCTTTGGCAAGGCCTAATTGCCTGTCAGACTCACTCTGTCGAGTGGCACTGCAGTCGGAGTGGCGCAGGCGGCGCTGTCCTTCTGTCAGACTGGCCAGTGGAGCGGTGGGGTGACGGCGGTCACCTCGGCTCTGCCGGGGGCGCGTGTCAGGATAGAGGTGTCAGGCCACCTTTGCGTTAAATGCCCCTGCAATTTGGTCAGTCGGTGTGGTGATTTAGTCAAGGTTGCTTCTGAGCGAAGCCAAGGCCTTGGGCAAGCCGGTGATGTGTCCGCCATAAAAAGGGGGCCTCGGGCGAGACGGAAGTCTCTCGAGGTCGGCTGCCTTCGGCCGAGGCTAGGCTCGGGTGAAGCGTGATCGAGTCACTCGTGTGGACTGATCCCTGACTTAATCGTGCCTATCAGGCCTTTGCAGCTTTATGCTGATGGGGGTTACCAGCTGAGAATTAGGCGTCTTGAGGGTACCCCTAATTATGGTCCCCGACAAATAGGCAAGCCGACGTATATGTTATTTAGCGGGCTATGTCGTTACTCTAGTTAGCCGAATTGTTGGATGGCTTTAGTTAAGCGCGTAATCGCGATAAATTGCTTGTTGTAGTCTAAATGCGCATGGTTACAGTCGCGGGTAAAAATTAGTAGTGTTCATGTGATGCCCAAGTTAAACTGCAAATTACTATGTGAAGAGCGCATCGATAAACACATATATGTCGGGTAAGATTATTGTGGTAGATGCGTTGCTAATTGTGTATGGCAATTCTAGTGCACAAAATAAATTGTATAAAATTAGTAAGTCTACTTGTTGGTTCTAATTTGATTGTTTCAACTTTAACAAATGGTAAGGTGTTAAAATAATTCAAGTCTCTAGAACGCGACAATTTTTAAGTGAATAGGAGCTGAATTTTATTAGTTGATGTTTTGGGCTGCACGCATTGTTTTCGTTGTGCTGTATGTTTGATGAACTAAATTGTATTTTCTGTAGATATGTGCTATAGAAAAGTGGTAGATAACTTTATTATCTTGCTGGTATTAAAATTTGACAGTCATAAGTCTGGTCGTTTAGGAGTTATGTTTTTTATAAATTCAGTAACTGAATCTGCCCAAATTCTGTACAGATTTCAGAAACTGTATTGTTTGCCTAATTTAATGTTACAATCTGTTCATGGTCGTTATAAGAAAGTTGTAGATGCTTTTCTTATCTTGCTTGTGTTAAAATTTCACAACCATAGGCCTAACAGTTTAAGAGTTATGAATTTTACAAACTGGTTGCTATGTTCTGTCCACCGTCAGAACAGATTTAGAAAATTGTGTTGTTTGATTTAGTTAAACATTGAATCACTTCTGGGTGATTATAAAAGTTGCGTAGTACTTTTGCTGAGCTTTCCAAAAAGTCTTGGATCACTCTTTTTGGTGATCTGAAGATTAAGTTATGGATGTTTAAAGTCTGAAGACTGAATCTGCCCAATTCTGGACAGCAAAGCCTTCTAGTGTCTTTTGTCCTTAGTTAAAAATTGAATCACCTTGAGATGTTTATAAATGATATGTAGACAATTTTATTACCTTTCCAGAAAGTCTAGAATCAATTAGTTTGGATGCCTGAACCTGTAGTTGTGAATTTTTGAAGTCGCAAGTCTGAATCTGTCCAACCTGGACAGACCTGTTATTTTTGCACAGTTCGACTTTGCTAAGAGTCTAGTCAAATTGAGACGATAATATCAAAGTTGTAGAGTGTTTACCAAGCTTTCCAAAAAGAATTTGTTCACTATGTTTGGATAAATAATTGAAGAGTTATGGCCGAAACAAGCAACTGCTGTGCTGCTGTCCTAATTTTATTATGTTTGGTGGATTGCTCTACTCTGTGGTGTATTTCTTGAGTCAACTGTTTTCTCGTTTTAGCCTTGGTTGAACACGCAGTAACGATAATATAACTAATATAATTGAGCCTAAGTATATAGGTAACTAGTACACGTCTCGCTAAATTAGTGAACTAAATTGGTTAAGGTCTAATAAGTGTTTGCCTAGTAAATAATTGTAAAACCCGATTAAGCAACTATTCCTTTTGAACTAAGTCTGTCTATGTGTAAGTCATCGTAAATTTATGCGTACTTAACTAGTTTAATAATAAGTAACTAATGAATGATAAAAGTGAACGTGGCGAATGCTTGTACTTATGATGTCGTGTTTGCAATAGATAATTATAGGAAGTGTTTGTTGTTTTCCAGTGATGATTGACTACGTATGCCCGATGATGTGTAGATAACTAATGCTAACATGTGGTGGTTTACGGTGTCTTCTAAATTAATGTTAGTTCACTACTATATCTTTGTATATCTTGTGATATATTTCATCATATTCATACATATGCATCCTGCATCTCATTTAGGACCGAGAGATGATGATCGTGCAAGTGATGTGGTGCCAACCACAAGATGCAGTTGGTGGACGACCTAAGGAAGGATGGACATGACCAGTGGATGCTCGCCAAGCGAGTGCCACCCAGCAAACACTGTCTAAAAATAAAGGCAAGCCCCGGTTATATGCATAACCGTTTATATATGCTATTTTACTACACTTAATGTTTGTAGGCTTGTACCGTGCACTTAAGTGTAGGAGTTGCCTGAAACCCTAGTTGCATGAACTCAGGATTCCTTTTGAGATGGATACTAGTATGCTAGGTCGAGTAGCTGCTATACTAAATCAGGATCTCGGTAGAAGTCGAGTGATTTTTCTAGCACTTGCGCGAGGTCAGGAATTGATTGTATCCAATTTTGATAACAGAATGATGATGGTCTGTGGACACGGATCCATGGGGATGCGTTGTCTATGAGACAAAATTGGAATAAGGATTAACGTGCGGATACCTGTGTCAAGCGTTTGAATGTACTAAACACATGTCGGGAAAAATGGTAACCGGTAAACCTAGTACCTGAGTGAAGCCGGGCGCGGACTTTATCCCTCATGCGACCTGAGACTGGGTCTCCCATTCTAGATATGGTGGGTACAAGTGCGGCCACTGCACGGCGGCGGTCGGGGTCAGTGGAGCATTGTATGCCAAGGCGGTGAGGCCTGGACGCGAACGGGGAATCGATGGGGACGGTTGACATGTGTGGGGACGGAGTGCCCTGACATGTCGTGTGTTTAGGTTTACCTTGCAAGGATAAAACTCGATTCGAATCGTCTGCTTCTCGCAGCTAATGAGACTGCTTGATCCATTGTACTGCATTGAGTAATAAGTGGAAATGAGGTGATTGGCAAAAAGATGTTGATTGATAAAATATTTGATACCATGTATGAATAGCTAGGTACACATCTAGTTAAAAGGATCATACTAAAACTTGAAAAGCTAAAACTTGATTTTAGACTCAGCTAGTGCTTTTGGCAAACCAAACCCCTCAGCCAAACAGCTGCATGTCTAGAGGTAGAGGAGTAGACTCCTCACACCGGGTAAGTCTAGCTGAGTATTAGTATACTCAGCCTTGCTTGTGGCATAATTTTTGCAGGTACCTCCTTGATTTGGTTGATGGTGTGACTTGGCCTCCATCCCTGCCACCGGGATAGACGGTCGAGTGGGTTACTGCTTCCGCAGGAGAGGACCAGGAGGAGTAGCGTGGCCAGGCTTCGCCATGATACTCGGTTTTCTCCGTTAGTTATTTCCGCTGCATTAAAATTTATGGTTATTATTTTTGAAACTCCGATAATGTAACCACTATTAATACTTCTTAAATTTGTGGTATTATGCTTTATTGTATTTCTCTGTGCCTCACCTTCGAGTGAGCTAGTGGTATTCGATCCTGGATAAGTGGCTTTATCGGACTAGATCCGAGGGACTGACGGGTTATTCCGATTTAAGTGTGTTGCTGCCTTTAAGGGTGCGACTTGGACACTTAATCTGGAATAATCCAGGTGGTTCCGCCACAGCTGGTATCGGAGCGAATACCAGTACAGAGAAGTCAATAAGTCATGATTACCAACCTTTTCTAAAGTAAAACTTGCTTAGAAACCAAAGTTGGATAGATATCAGGACGATAAGGATAGACCTAGGACGTGAAGCCTTAGGAAATAGATGGGTAGCTAGGTGGCTATTTATATAGGCCGTAAAGGCTACTACTACTATTAATAAGGATGTTGTAGAAGCACCCGAAAAGTAGTTAGGTCTGAGAAGACGACTAGAATCAGCATGCATCATGATTGTCGCATCATTGTCTCTTGTGCACCAACATGCTTCTCTCACCTTTATTCCAATAATAATAACTTGTGAATAATGTGATGTACTACTATGTTAGGAACTATAAGAAATGCCTTACCTCGTGTCGGATTGGTAAGTCTTATTAGGTCATGTTATGTGTTTCTCTTGTCTTGCTATCTAGGTGGTATTGTAATTGTTCAATCCTTTTTGCCTATAAAATTGTTGCCTTTATTGCCCACAAAAGACCCCCTACTCCAAACAACCTTGTGGTTAGCAAGTGAAACCTCTTAAAAAAAATTCACGCTTGTGTTGGTTTTCTAGCCCTCGTGTGTTTACCCTTGAATTTACACCTACACAACTTGTAGATCTCTTTAGCTTGACCACTAGCTCGACTAAAGCCTCCTTGTGCACTTGTTTCTGTCAAAAAAAACTTTTGGTTGGTGTTTAATTGCGCAAAACAATATCCAGCCCCAAATTCTTCTTGGAAGCCTTGTCCAAAATCCTCATTAAATTCTCCTCTGCTCAACCCAGAAGCCATCTAGGTTGATGACCTCTCTTTTCATCTGGATCTGGTAATCTTTTACTTGTGAATCATGTTGTGACTTTATCATCCAAATCTCTGGATCATTCATCGAGATCTACCCCGTCATCTGGTTATCTGCTATAACCTGTTCTCATGTATCAAATGTGGATCAGTCTAATATCTCCTTATGATCGTTCTCATACTCTTCTCTCCGATGATCATGAATCTGTTTTATCGATTTTATCTATAGACAATGTATCCATTTGGTCCAATGGATGTCGCTGTTGTCTTTGGTTCTCTCATGTCTCTAAAAACTCAACGATCTTGATCTCATGGTTGGTTCCTCCTCATATCAAATGTCATATCAATCTTGGAATGATAATCCCCGTGTTGATCATAAAATAGTTCTCTGAGTTGAAGAAAATTTTCATGTGATGCTCTTTTGCCAACAATCTCTGCTTCAACTTCGGTCACATTCTTATTTTCTAAGCCATACTCTCATGGGCTCCATCTATCTGTGCTATGTGGATTTCTTATTGGTTACGTTGGTAATGGTGTTATGACTAACGACCGATGGTGCCGCGACGAAACCGAGAACCTACTATGGTGCACACATGGTTGAGCTGCTCGGCACGCGCTGGTATCGCGGTTAATGGTCGTGATCCATTATGAGACTATACTGATGTGATATCTTTTGTGGACATTCTCTCAGAGTGATCGTGGCATTTTGTCTCAAGATGTCGCGATGTTCTATCCAAATCAATCTTCAGTATCATGTCTGATTGCATCTTATGGATTGGCATCAACTATCAGCTTGGGAGTTACATGCTTCTCCACCCTTGAAGATCCTCATTCGAATCTCGGGACGAGATTCCTTTAAGGGGGGAAGGCTGTGACACCCCAGGTGTCTATTTCACGTTATATCGGGAGATTTATCCTAATCTCGAATGCTCAGTGAAAATTTCTATTTCTCGATCACATCTATCTCCATTCATCAAGTTACTCATGAATGTTTCACCAAGTTTGGAATTATTCGATCTCAAGAACAGCCAAATTTGGAGCCTGTTAAAACTTTTATTTCTCGGCATGAATGCGAACTCGATAATCCATCTCGATTTATAAATCTCGTCTAAAGCTCATTTAATCAAGCGCTCGACAGTTGCTAGTCGAGCTGTATCCGAATCCAATTTCTCGATGTTCGATCTGTGTCCAAAAATTAATCCGAGTCCGTGCTCTCAAACAGAATACTCCACGTGTTGGCACCTAATTAATTTTATCTAACTCGGCTAAAAATCCCTGTGTTCAATCTAAATTCGAAAATCAACATCGGCAATGATTTTTATTAACCCGACTCATTTTATTTCGATAACGAATCCGAATCCGATCGATCTCCATTCATTTTATTTCTACTTGTGTGCGAGAATTTAATTTCCAAGCGACACCCAAATAAAATGTTTCGGTTCATTTTATTCTGTGGCCTCTCGTTCATCCGTATGTCAGCTCGCTCCGTTCCCTGCGTCGGTCTCAGCCAACGAGTGAGCGTTGTGCGAATCGGCTAACATATGACCACTCCTCTCCAACCCATAAATTGTCACCGTCTTGATAAACAACTCATACGGGAGCTCTTGTCTCAGAGAAATAAAATAAAGATTACTTAGCTCCTAAGTAATCAGCCCCTCCTCAAATACAACCCCACTCTCTCTCTCTCTGTTTTCTCGCGCACGCCGGCGGCCAGCCCCATCCACTATACGCCAACATCCATCCCTTTTTCTCTCTCGTGCCCGCACGCCACAGTCGGCAGTGCCACCGTGGGGTACAGAAAGTCTGCCACCGTCGCCCATGGCCAGTGCCCGGCCACCGCTGGCTTGGCCACTGCGGCTCGCCGCCCAATCCTGACCAATGGGTTGCCTGCAGCGTCACGTTAAATCCACCTGCAACCGTAGTTCTTCCTCCTCCCTCTGTCCTTAGCGCAGAAGCATCACCCTGTCTTCTTCCTCGACGCCCCCTGCTCCTCTCTCTACCGAGCCCCCATTCTCCACGACGTTTGGCAGCAGGGAGCCCTTCTCCCCCAACAGGAGCAGAGCCTCCATGGTGTCCGACCCCTCTCCTTTCTCCTCCCCGCTCGGAGCTCTGCTATAGCGCACGCAAATCCCTTCCCCCTCCATTCCTAGGCGCAGGAACTTCTCCCCCACGCCGTCCAACTCCAGGCCGGATCCAATTCGCCCTATCCCTGCTCGCCCAGAATTTCTTGCCCCAAGTCCGGCAATCCCCTCGCCGTGGATTTCCTCGAGCTTGCCTCCCCATGGCCGCCAACCATCCTGCCCCTGCCCCTGGTGCGCTGGGCGCGTAGTGCTCTGACCTCGATGGCCGACGGACTCTAGGCACCCGGAGCTCTATCCGGTCTAGCTTCGAGCACCCTCTGCTCCATTCCTTCACCAGCGCACCCTATTCCATTGAGCACATGCCGCAGGGAAGGCCGTTTCCCCATGGTGCTGCTCTCCGGCGATGCCCCCAGGTCCGGCGACCCCTCTCCTCCATGGTCGAGCTCCCATGGCACTACTACATATATGACTATTTGAGACACACAATTTAAGACGGATATAAGTATATTTTATAGAAGTGTCTTATATCATACAGTGTTGAGCAAGATAAGACAATTTTTTGAAAATCCGTCTCAAATAGAAAAGTTTTTTGAGACAGTTATGTCAAAACAAATGTCTTATATTGATTTAAGATATATTTTTATTGTAAACCGTCTCAAATAAGGATAGTATTTGAGTCATCACTACTTTAACAATTGTCTTAGATGGTAGTGAGTATTCTAGACACTTCTATGTATGAAACCATCTCAAATAAGGATACTATTAGAGTCGTCTAAACTACAAAAACTGTCGTAGATGTGAGTGAGTATACTTGTAACGCCCCAGGTGTTTATCGTCTGCTCGACCACGAGTGCGGACGTTAACACGTGATAGCTGTGAATGTAAATATCACTAAATTTTAATCATCCTCGTCTATCATGATTTTGATGTCGTGCATGTCTCCATCTGTCTAAATGTTTCTAATTTATTCTGCAAAAATTCAGACTTTAGTAATTTTCGGAACCTCAAATCCAATATCGTTTGAGTTGAGCCATCGACGTCTTGCCCAAACTCTAATCCTTGAAATTGAATCCGGATTCTTAAACTTTGTTTCAAATTCTTTCACGCTTGCGTTGCACGTCTCTCTGTGGCGCGTGGCAGGTGCTAACCGGTGTCTAGACTGCGCACAACCTCTCGCCCACGTGAACGTTACGTGACATTGCTTCCAAAAGGATCACAATTTCGATGCCACATCGATCTCGCGTATTTATTTCGCGGAATGTCGAGTCTGGTGTCTGTTTAAAATTTTACGGATTAAAAGAATATGAATTCGGAAGCTCGACCCACTCTTACAATTTTTATCCCGAACAAATTAATTGGAACTCGACGATAGAAGTGATGCAAAATTAAATCAGGCGAGATAACTATAACCGAAGAGTATTCGTAATTAATCTGTTCCATTTTCTACAACTATGGAAATTTGTCTGATCCCGAAAATATCTACCATTGTTAGCTTAGTCTAAAAATAATAAAATCTATATTGTTTTGCTGGGTCCGTTTACATCTCGCTCGAATTTAAATCCTAAATTTTTTTACTTATTTAGGTATTCTATTTGTTAAAGATTGGAGAAAGAAAATTCTAAATTCTCCATTATCCTCACAACGCCCTAGCTTCTTTTCCCCTTATCCCCTTCGTACTTGCTCCCAGCCAAATCATTCACGTATCCATCTTCAAGCCAGCCGTCTCCTTATCCCTGCGATGCCGCTCACCTGGGCTCATCTTCCAGCCGCCCTCCGCCCAGCAGCAGAGCACACCATCCTCTCAACTCGGATCCCCAAGCCCTCGCCTCCAGCTCTTGCCACGGCATCCATCCCCTGTTCGGACCTCCACCCGGCCGCGTCCTCGCCGGTGGCCAGCGCCGCTGCATCGCCCTTCCTAGCGTCGGCCTTGGCACCGCTTCCCCGAGCGCCCCAGTCGAGCTCGCCCATCCTCTGCTCTAGCCCTTTCTCCACGCCGTCGCTGAGCTCGCCCCTCCCCTCAGCCATGGACACGACGACCTGCAGCCCTTCTTGGTGGCCAAGCCCATCTTCCTGCTCGCGCCCCCTCTTTTTCCACCTCTGCGCGTATCAGCTCGTCCAACCCCCATGGTGTTTCCTCCCTCTCGGCTCCCTTGCTCCCTCCCCATGGCGTTCCCCCTGGATGTTGGTGATCTGTTCCCCACGGTGCAGGCAAATGTTCTTTCCCTCCCTGCAGCAGCACCTTGGTGGTTGTCGAGCAGCACGTCGCGCTTGCGCAGCCTCGGTCACGACGTTGTTCACCCCGGTGAGCCCCCTGCTGTCCCCGCTTGCTTGCATCCTTTGTATTTGTTGAAGGGACTGAATCGATAAGCTACTATCATTTCTCGCAACTAACCATTGGTGTCATACCTTAGGTGTCATGTGTTCGCCGAAATGCCTAAACATGTAGTCTGTCGTCGTCGTATCCACAGTCAATTTTAGTCATGGTGAGCCGATTTACTTTTGTTGTTAGTTGGTTTGTTGGTGAATTGAATATGTATTAGTCACGATGGTTTTCTTGTTCATAGCGTCAGTGTGTTGTGTGACGATTTCTAGATCTGTAGCCGTAGTTTTGTGCTAATTTCATATGTGTGTAGTATGGGAGAGATATTCCAGGTGTTTAATAACTTGGGGGGCATAGTCCTAGCGTGACGCTCCTCATGTGTTCGGTGATACACGTAAACCAGACAGCGTCGTTGATTTCATCATCTCAAGTCAAATTTAGTTTTGGTGTGCCATGAAGTAATCTCCTGATCTATAAGGGTTTCCTGTGTACTGATCCTCCACAACCTTTAGGGAAGTATGGGTCGAAAGTGACTAAATTGGTTCTATATGTTATAAGTGGTCTATCGGTGATGTGTAGGTTGGGTTTAATGTCTTAAGCAACTCACCGATAAGCTCTATTACTATTGAATACATTAAATGTATTGATTTTATGAAGCTGAAGTTCTGTCTTAGTCCTCATTATCTTCTAATGTTTGGTTTAGTTCTAGATTGCTTATGACTTTATTTTAGTCTAGCCGAGTATGACTACTCTTTCGTTTATTACACAAGTTCCTTAGTTAATTGCTAGGCAAGTGTGATGATATGTTGTATGAAATATGCTTGGTGAACGCATATGCATTGATATGATTGTGTTAATAAACCATGAAGGGTAGAGTTTTGTTTATGGATAAATTACTTATACAAAGAACATGTTAACACTTGCTGTTTGGACTGCAGGTATCATTTTAGTTACGTAGGTAATTGAGTGAAGTAAACCATGTTTTATGTAAACGTGTTATATAGAAAAGTTATAGATAACTACTTTATCTTGCTGGTGCTAAAATTTCATGACCATAGGTCTAGTAGTTTAAAAGATATGATTTTCTTAAGTCCAGTTTCAGAATCTGTCTAAATTCTGTACATGTTTCAAAAATTGGATTGTTTGGCTAAGTTAAATTGAGAATCAGTCATTAGTAATTATAGGAGAATTGTAGTACTTTCCTTAACCTTTCCAACAAATTTTAGATCACCCTTTTTGGTGATCTATAAATTAAGTTACAACTGTTTGAGTTAGGATCTCTGAATCTGTCCCAATTTGGACAGCAGAGCCTTTCTCATGTTTTCTGACTTTGATATATATTAAATTAACCTAGGATGTTCATAAATGAATTGTAGATAATTCTATTATCTTTCTAAAAAGTCTAGGATCACCTGATTTGGATGTCTGAAACTCCAGTTATGATTTTTTGAAGTAAGTAGTCGAATTCTGTCCAAATCTGGACAGAATTTACGTTTAGCATTGTTTGACCATTCTAAGTGTCAAGCCTCACTGTGATGATAATACAAAAGTTGTAGAGGACTTTATAAGCTTTCCAAAAAGTCTTAGTTTACTATTTTTGGATGAAGATTGTGTAAGTTATGAATAAAACAACTAGCTACTGTTCTGCTGTCCAAAATCAGCAATGATTAAAATGATTACTTGGAGTTTCTTTTGTAAGGATACCTATATTTGGTTAGTTCTTGATTGGTTGATTGGTAGTCTTGTGGTTTTAAGTGTTACGTAAGTTCCTTGTAATTTTGTAATAAAGTTTAGGTTATAAATACCTGTGTTTCATAAAAGTTGAGTATGATTAACTCCAAGTGTGTGATTGTTATGGGGTCAAAGTTAGCTAGTGTTTGCTCATATAAATATAACTACTCTTTCGTTTTTTACACAAGTTCCTTAGTTAATTGCTACACAAGTTCCTTAGTGAATTTTCAAAGAAGTTCTGAACTGTTCAGAGTTCCTTGTTTGTTCACTAACCATCCTCTTTGTCAATCTTCTTTGAAAATTCGCTTTCCTCATAGGCTTCCATTTGTTAGTAAATCTGCACTTTTAGGAGACTCGGAGTTCGTCCTAGATGCAAAAGTACCTTGCTGGTTATGGAGAGGTCAGCTGAAGGTTGGAGGTTTGACTATGTTCGTTGTTTTTGATATGTTATATGGCTGTTCTGATGTCTATCAATGGTGGGTGAAGATTGCCACCAGATTAATTTGAAGCTTGATCGTCCTTAATTAGAAAAATGTTATTAGCAGGATCAGGTGGTGTTTTGGAGGTAGATTTAAACATTTTGGAGGTGGATTGAAGCTTTGACTGGACTGAAGTTTATTGCATCTGGAGAACATCATTTGGCTCTACCTCTATTTTATTGGTACTCTTAAATTTCTTGTTCCTTACACATTTGGGATGGTGATTCTCTACTTGTACAGCAACTGGATTGTATGGACGGAGGAGCCTGAGTTAGATTCTGGTTCTGCATGAGCAATAAGTTATAAACTGTTCAGGATTCCCTTGGTTTGCTGTCAATGTTGTTCGAAACTTTTGCTGTCAATGGTCTTTAAAAATTTACTTCCCTCGTAGGCTTTTCATGTTCTGGTACTGGATGTGCAGTTTTGGGAGGCATTGCTACAGAGATAGGACTTTTAGCTGAAATTGTTGCCCATTGATCACGCTTTATCCTATTCCTAAGTTATTTGATGAATGTTCATGCTGTTTGTGTTCTCAATTGTCACTATCAAATAGGTAGTTATCCGAGGGTGGTCTCATTGACTGCATATCTCTAGGTGATAGCTGGGCATGAAGGAACCAGTTTGCATCTATTCAGACCTACAACCTTCAACTTGCATTGTGTTTGTTCAGTGTCTTCTACCTTGAAGTAGTTAATGATTAGGGTCATTATTGCAGGTCTTACTGCTATTTTTTGCTTGGGCTTGTCATCGTGGATTATGTGTTGGGGGTACTAACTTATCCAATTTACTAATTCTTGTATATGAACCATGATACTTGTGAGACTGCTTCGAACCTGTGACATGGTGACTTAGAGCAACTCCCGCTATTGTACCAGCCCTGCTTCAAACCCGTGACATGGTGACTTGAGACCTCTCTCGCTATTGTACCAGGCCAGTCCTTTACGAACCATAATACTATGTTAATATAATATTCAGATACTTCTAATTTAATCTGCAGTTGTAGAAGGTAATGAGCATGTTTTAACTTCGGAGATTCAACCAGAGATAGCTAGAACTACAACACTACAACTTTCATTTAATCAAGCTTGTTTCTGCTTTATCTTGCTATGCTCTGACCAAAGCTTTAATTCTTGTGCTACTGGTATTTCTGTGTTCTGCAGATCATTTAGCTCAAGTAATTGGTAGTTCAATTGTGATAAGTAGGCTGAGCAAATTGTACTGCTAGTGTAGTTTGTTTTGTTTGATTTGTGTGGGCACACTTGAAATTGGCGTGAGTCTAGTAACATAAGTTGTGTCATTTTGCTCAGAAGCCTTACATATGAGTTCTTTCTGGTTCATCTGATGTCCACACTGAGTTTATCTGATGTCCACACTCTGAGTTTATCTGATGTCCACACACTGAGTTTTGGCAATTAATTTGCCTGTTTAGAAGCAGAGTTCTAGAACCTAAACTGTCTGTCTGAAGCAGAGCTCTAGATCCTGAACTGTCTGTCTGATTGGTTGCTGCTTACTTTGTGCTGCACTGAAATTGGTAGTGGTGTCTGTCTAGCCCATTGGAAGTTTTCTTCTCATCTCTGTTTCGTTACTGCACAGGGGAACTTGGTACAGCCATCCATGGTATCAGAATATGACCTGGGAGGAGAAGGGGACCTGTTCAAAGCTCCAGAAGCCATCATCGAGGAACCGCTGCTCCTGAACTGTCTGTCTGATTCTGTTCATTTGTTGCTGTGTAGGCTGGGCTTGTGCCAAGCTTGAATCCTCTTGTGAAGGAGTTTCTCAATGCTGCTGATGACAAGCGGAAGGAAGTCCTCTCTAAAATAGAAGAGGATGTTGCTAAGCTCAGCGGTTCTGCAGCCAAGTACTTTCTTCCACCTTCCCCTACACTATGTTTGTGTAGGAAGCTGAACCCATACCCCTAACCAGGGATGGGGAGTAGTATTAATAGACATAGTAACTGGGCCAGGCCCATTACAGTGAGGGGTGAGACGGTAATTACATGGGGAATACCCCAAACCCTAGAGTCCTAGACGGGTAGTCTAACACCCCCCCGCAGTCACAACTCTATCCTGTACAGATGTTGAGACTGGAACGAAAGTCTGAGAATACACTCGACGGTAGTCCCTTGGTGAAGATGTCGGCGAACTGCAGCGTGGTGGGGACGCTGAGAACCCGAACGTCACCGGCAGCGACACGTTCGCGGACGAAGTGCAGGTCGATCTCCACATGCTTTGTGCGCTGATGCTGCACGGGGTTGGTGGAGAGGTAGACTGCGCTGACGTTGTCGCAGTAGACGAGGGTGGCGCGCTGGAGGGGACTGTGGAGCTCGTGGAGGAGCTGGCGCAGCCAGGAGGCCTCTGCCACGCCGTTGGCCACGGCACGGTACTCGGCCTCAGCGCTGGAGCGAGAGACGACGGGCTGACGCTTGGCGGCCCAAGAGACGAGGTTGGCGCCCAGGAACACGGCGTAACCGGAGGTGGACCGGCGCGTGTCGGGACAGCCAGCCCAGTCAGCGTCGGTGTAGACCACGAGCTCTGACGTTGGTGATGGTCGGAGAAGGAGGCCGTAGTCGAGGGAGCCGCGGAGGTAGCGCAGAATCCGCTTGAGCGCAGTGAGATGGGGCTCCCGCGGAGTGTGCATATGCAGGCACACCTGCTGGACGGCGTATGCGATGTCGGGCCTGGAGAAGGTGAGGTACTGGAGCGCGCCGGCGAGGCTCCGGTAGGACGTCGCGTCGGCGACCGGAGGCCCATCGTCCTCAGAGAGCTTGGCCTGAGTGTCGACAGGCGTGGAGCAGGGCTTGCAGTCAGACATGCCAGCCCGCTCCAGGATGTCGATGGCGTACTGGCGCTGGTGGAGGAAGAGACCCTGGGACCGGCGCTCGGCGGTGATGCCGAGGAAGTGGTGTAGGGGCCCCAGGTCCTTCATCGCGAACTCCCGCTGAAGGGCGACGATCGTGCGGTGTAGAAGATCGGCGGTCGATGCCGTGAGCACAATGTCGTCGACGTAGAGCAGGAGGTAGACGGTGTCGTCGCCGCGCCGGTAGATGAACAGGGACGTGTCCGACTTGGCCTCGACGAAGCCGATGGAGGCCAGGTAGGAGGCGAAGCGACTGTACCATGCCCGTGGCGCCTGCTTGAGGCCGTACAGGGACCGGTTCAGCCGGCAGACCAGATCCGGACGGTCAGCGTCGACGAAGCCGGTGGGCTGGCTGCAGTAGACAGTCTCCGTCAGAGTGCCATGCAGGAAGGCATTCTTGACATCGAGCTGATGGATCGCCCAGTCGCGGGAGAGGGCGAGGGAGAGGACGGCGCGAACAGTGGCGAACTTGACGACGGGGCTGAAGGTCTCGTCGTAGTCCACTCCGGGGCGCTGTGTGAAACCCCGAAGGACCCAACGGGCCTTGTAGCGGTCGAGGGAGCCATCCGAGGTCAGCTTGTGGCGAAATAGCCACTTGCCGGTGACCACGTTGGTGCCTGGTGGACACGGCACCAGGTCCCAGGTGTGGTTGGCCAAGAGGGCCGCGTACTCCTCCTCCATAGCACGACGCCAATGTGGGTCGGCGAGGGCAGTGCGAACGGAAGAGGGCACCGGGGAAGCGCCGGGTGGAGTGCTGGACGTATCAGCGGCCAGGATCAGCCGGTCGACGGGTCGGAGAACGCCAGCAGCGCGCCGAGTCACCATCGGGTGGACGTGCCCGGGGTCGCGATGGATGGCGACCGGGTGGTATACGGCCGGCTCGGAGTGAGCCGCCGGAACGTCGGGAGCGGCTGGTGGGGCCGGCTCACGGCGGTGATAGACGACGGCGGGGTCGGCGAATCGGGCCGCGCTCGTCGACGGACCCGGGTCGGGGGGCGCCGAGGTAGTGGTGTGGCCGCGGCGATGGTAGACGAGGGCGGGGTTGGCGAATCGAGCCGGAGTCGACGGGGCCGCGCGTGGCGCAGGCGGGGTCGACGGGGCCGCGCGTGGTGCAGGCGGGGTCGACGGGGCCGCGCGTGGCGCAGGCGGGGTCGACGGGGCCACGCGTGGCGCAGGCAGGACCAACGGGGCCGCGCGTGGCGCAGGCAGGACCGACGGGGCCGCGCGTGGCGCATGCGTGATCGACGGAGCCGCGCGTGGCGCAGGCGGGGTCGACGGGGTCGCGCGTGTCGCGGAGACCGACGGGGCCGCGCGTGGCGCAGGCAGGGTCGTGGGAGCCGCACGAGGAGCAGGTAGCGGCGCAAGACGGGGAGCCGAAGGTGGGGGAGGAATCGGATCGGACTCGAGGAGGGAGTCAAGGTCGGTGGGTGGGGTGGAGCCAGCAAGGGGAAACACATCTTCGTCAAAGACGACGTGACGAGAGATGATGATGCGGTGGGAGGTGAGGTCTAGGCACCGATACCCCTTGTGGTCAGGGGAGTAGCCGAGGAAGAGGCACCGAGTGGAGCGAGGAGAAAGCTTGTTAGGGGCGGTAGCGGAAGTGTTAGGGTAGCAGGCACAGCCGAACACGCGCAGGTGATCGTAGGAAGGGGCTGTGCCGTACAGGGCAAAGTGAGGAGTAGGGTGGCTCACCGCCTTCGAGGGAAGACGGTTGAGGAGATGCGTGGCAGTATGAAGGGCCTCTGCCCAATAGGTGGCAGGGAGAGATGCCTGAAAGAGAAGGCAGCGGATCATGTTGGTGGTGGTGCGAATCATACGCTCGGCCCGGCCGTTCTGAGCAGAGGTGTAGGGACACGAGAGACGCAACTGGATGCCGTGAGTGAGGAAGAAAGAACGGGAGGCGTTGTTGTCGAACTCGCGGCCATTGTCGCACTGCAGGGCACGGACCGGGCGCCGGAACTGGGTGGATACCCAGGTGAAGAAGTGAGTGAGGGTGGTAAACGTGTCGGACTTCAGCCGAAGGGGGAAAGTCCAAAGGAAATGGGAGTAGTCATCCAGAATGACTAGGTAGTACTTGTAGCCGGAGAGGCTAAGGACAGGAGATGTCCAGAGGTCACAGTGGACAAGATCAAAGGCCTGAACAGCCCTGGACGTGGAAGTGGAAAAAGGGAGACGTGAGTGACGGCCGAGCTGACAAGCATGGCAGAGGCGCTCAGAAGAGCCCCGAGTATATGAGATGTCGGAGTGGCCGGAAAGCTGGGACATGACGTCAGGTCCAGGGTGCCCGAGGCGGCGGTGCCAAATGGCGGAGGAGGTGGTGGTAGTGGCGAGAACATGTGAAGTGGTGGTAGTAGTAAGTACAGGAGATGAGGCTACTCTGGTGTGGGGAGTGGAGGGCAAGTGAAGAGAATAGAGGGGGCCGGAGCTGTCACAGCGAGCGAGCACAGCATGTGTGGGAAGGTGGCGTATGGTGAGGCCCCATGGGTCGAACTCCATAGAGCACTGGTTGTCACTAGTGAAGCGACGAACCGAGAGGAGGGGATGAGTTAGACCGGGAGCAACAAGGACGTCGTTAAGGCAAAATGGTCCTGGAAGAGCCGATGTACCTACTGAGGTGACCGGGAGGGTGGAACCGTTGCCGACGACGATGGAGGTAGGATGTGAGGGGTGGGGTGGATGGGAGTGGAGTAACGAAGTAGTGGTGGGGGTAGTGTGGAAGGAGGCCCCGGAGTCAACCACCCAATCGGTGGTGGTCCGGGGAGGTGGAAGTGGCGATGGTACGTGGTGAGCGGAGAGGGCCAAAGAAGGTGCCCCGACAGAGGCACTAGGAAGGGAGGGAGATGACACGGGCTCAACCGCTAGGGAGGCGATCGCAGCACGTGGGAAGACAAGCGGTCCAGGCACGTGACGGCCCGCCTGAGGGTGGACCTCGACGCAGTCCCGAAGAATAGGGTTCCAGACGGGATCGAAGGACACGAACATGCCCCGGATGAGCTGGCCGTCGTGGAGGAGGACACGCACCGTCACGAGAGCGGTGAGCGAGGTAAAGCTCATGGCGACCGGTGCAGGCCGGCGCAGGGAGGCGCGGACAGGACAGCCGGGCTGAGTGCACGGCGTCGGGCGACCACGGCACGGGACTGCAGGGGCGCTGCGTGGCGCGGAACAGCAGGGGCGCGGGACCACCGGGCGGGTGCTCCTGGTCGGGTGAAGCAGGGAGGATAAGGCTGCTGAGCAGTGGGGAAGAACCGGCGTCCGGAGGTGGCCGGCGGCTGGTAGGGGAAGGAGAGCCCGCGTGGGACGCCACTCCCCTGGCCGGATCTCGCCCTGCTGGCCCCTGGTCGGACGCCCAGGCCTCTGCGCGGCAGGTGGAGGGAGCCTCGGCCGTCGGCGGGGGTAGGGGCGGCGGCGTCCAGGTCCGGTGAGGCGAGGGGCGGCGTCGGGGCGCCGGATCGGCAGGCGGTGCGGCGGCCTGGGCCGGTCGCGGACGCCTGGGCAGGAGCGGTGGCGCGCCTGGGTGCGGACCGCTGCTCGGTCGCGGGCCGCTGGCGAGGCCGGCCTGGTGCAGACGGGCGCGCCGTCGGGGTCGCGAGCTGACGCGACGCGGCGGCCCCTGGGCGCGGAAGCGGCAGCCTGGCGGCGAGGAGGGGAGGGGGCGCACAAGCGCCGGCGACGAGGAGGAACCGGCCGCTGGCGGCTGGAGAGGTGGAGACGCCGGTCAAGCTGGCGCGCTGGAGAAGGCCAGGCAGCGGCGCGGCTTGGGGGAGAGGAGAGAGGAGTGGAAGGGAGCAGGGCAGGCGGCCAGCAGGGGGCCGACGGCGGGAGGGAGGCCGGCGGCGGCTGCAGGGGGAAGAGTACCCCTGGCGGCTGTAGCTGGGGAGGACCTAAACCTAATCTGATACCATGTAGGAAGCTGAACCCATACCCCTAACCAGGGATGGGGAGTAGTATTAATAGACATAGTAACTGGGCCAGGCCCATTACAGTGAGGGGTGAGACGGTAATTACATGGGGAATACCCCAAACCCTAGAGTCCTAGACGGGTAGTCTAACAGTTTGCAAGCTACTCGATTGATTTAACATTCTGCTAGAAATTTTCATTCCATTTTGTTGGTAGATCTCGCGTCTAGAATTGCCGCTAGATGGGGGAGGTGAGCGGCTCCTGGTCTCTTCGATCCAATGTAATGGTCGGGTTTGTTTCGAGTTCGAGATTGTTAGCTAGTTCTCAGATCCATCATGGGGCCCTCTATGTTTTCCATTTCTGGTGATGAGCATGTGGTTTGTTCCGTTTGGGTTTAATGGGGTTTAGACCTGTAACTTCGTCCATTTTTAGCTTCCACCTACCTGGATCTTAGTAAATTCGAGGACTCACTGCACATGTCCCTATCATGCTACTCTTGTTGAATTAAAAGGACCTTGTAGTCTAGTGGCAGCTCTGATTTCATTTCCATTTACTGTGTTGTACCTGCACACCAAAACTCTACATATTACTGCAAGTTCAATCTTCTAATCCTTATGGAATTTCAATCTTGTTCTGACCCTGCCTATACTGCAGCTAAGAAGCTACAAGTGAATGCCGAGGAGAGCAGCGATGACTTGGCTAACCCACCGAAGGTAGAGGAGAAGCTTGGTGCTGTCCCTCATGGCCTGTCCACCGACTCTGAGGTTGCCCAGAGGTGCGCATAGCCTTCTGCCAATCAGTGCTGGTTGTTACTGTCTTGTCATATTATCGATACTTTTATGAACAATATGATTTTGTTGCGTGCAGGGAAGCCGAGTCTATCTCTAGGAAGACTCTCAGGAGCTCAGCCGAGAAGTTTGAGTTCCAAGCTGAGGTTTCCAGACTCATGGACATCATCATCAACTCACTCTACAGCAACAAGGATATCTTCCTGAGGGAGCTCATATCTAATGCCTCTGATGTATGTACTACATACTGACCCCTGTGTTTGTTCTGCATTGTGGATGCTCCAAATTAACTGGGTGTTCTACATGTCTGTAGGCTGGATAAGATTAGGTTCCTTTCCCTTACTGATAAGGAAGTTCTGGGTGAAGGGGACACTGCAAAGCTTGAGATTCAGGTAGATTTCAATGTTGAGAGCTGTTTTTTTTCTGTTGGGCAACGCTTTAGAATCAGACCTCAAGGCATCTGGTCTATGCTTATGCAGATTAAGTTGGACAAAGAGAAGAAAATCCTCTCCATTCGGGATAGGGGTATTGGTATGACAAAGGAAGATCTTATTAAGAACCTTGGAACGATTGCTAAATCTGGCACTTCAGGTACTGCCTTTTCATCTTTCCAGCTGATTACTGCACTCATAATATTTGTTTATGAGTGCAGGAACAGGAGCTGCTCGAGTCTCTTGTCGAAGCTGATACGGTGAGTTCTCTGTGATGATTGGTCTCAGTATTGTACTGGGTTTCAGTGTGTCTGCTCAGAGTCTTAGCCCGTTGAATCCATAGTTTGTCTGTTTTTCACCAGGAACTGCCAGGCCAATGCTCGTTGTGGTTTGAAACCTTTGTTCGATATATAGTCTGAACTCTGAATTGATGCAGAGAAGGCAGGAAAGAGCTAAGAAGATGGAAGAAAAGAAAGTGTATCTGCAACTATACGAAGCAATGGAGGCGTTGGTCAAGATCAATCTGGAGACCAACAAGATCATGGACTTCATCAAGTTTGACGTCGGCAACGTGGTCATGGTGACTGGCGGGAGGAACACCGGGCGTGTAGGAGTCATCAAGAACAGGGAGAAGCACAAGGGCAGCTTTGAGACCATTCACGTGCTGCTTGGAGCTTTTTGCTATGTCTAGTTTTCTCCTATTTGTTGTACAGGAAAACATAGAATAGAATTCAAATTTGGTGGTCGCAAAAGTGTGGAGACTTTATTTCATATAAAGTTAGGCTTAACATTAGTGCAAACAGTTGTATTTTAGTTTAGATTTAGAGTACACTTATGTATGCATTGTTTGACAATGTTTATTTATGATATATTGAATGGTACTTATTTATATTATATTAATTATAATGTTGTTCAATATATGTGTATAATATGTGTATGTATATTTCTCTTTCAAATTATTATAACATGATATCTGAAAAAATGATTATAAATTGAAGAATGCACCGCCGTGTAAGTCATTTCGTTTAAATCTTAATAAGACAGTTACCAAAATGTCTAATATCAATCTCCTAAATAAGACGGTTTCTAAAACGTCCATTATTAGTCACCTAAATAAGATGGTTTTCAAATTGTAATCGTCTATTATTGTAGGGTATTCGAGACAGTTTGATAAATACTTTATGACTTTTAATGTTTGTATTCTCTACGATTCTTTAGAAGCAGTGTCTTAAAAAAACCTAATTCAAGACGGTTTATCGGACGAAATGACTTAAACAAATACCTTTTTCAGACGGTTTATCGGACAAAATGACTTAAACAAATACCTTTTTCAGACGGTTATAAATTAAAAATTGTCTTATATAATATCTTTTAAGACGGTTTATAACCATCTTAAATGTGGGACATCTTTTGCGACTCCATCAAAATTGGACACTTCATAAGCGTCTTAATAACTGAAAATTAACCGTCTCATATAGCATGATCTGTAAATAATTGTAAAACCCGATTAAGCAACTATTCCTTTTGAACTAAGTCTGTCTATGTGTAAGTCATCGTAAATGTATGCGTACTTAACTAGTTTAATAATAAGTAACTAATGAATGATAAAAGTGAACGTGGCGAATGCTTGTACTTATGATGTCGTGTTTGCAATAGATAATTATAGGAAGTGTTTGTTGTTTTCCAGTGATGATTGACTACGTATGCCCGATGATGTGTAGATAACTAATGCTAACATGTGGTGGTTTACGGTGTCTTCTAAATTAATGTTAGTTCACTACTATATCTTTGTATATCTTGTGATATATTTCATCATATTCATACATATGCATCCTGCATCTCATTTAGGACCGAGAGATGATGATCGTGCAAGTGATGTGGTGCCAACCACAAGATGCAGTTGGTGGACGACCTAAGGAAGGATGGACATGACCAGTGGATGCTCGCCAAGCGAGTGCCACCCAGCAAACACTGTCTAAAAATAAAGGCAAGCCCCGGTTATATGCATAACCGTTTATATATGCTATTTTACTACACTTAATGTTTGTAGGCTTGTACCGTGCACTTAAGTGTAGGAGTTGCCTGAAACCCTAGTTGCATGAACTCAGGATTCCTTTTGAGATGGATACTAGTATGCTAGGTCGAGTAGCTGCTATACTAAATCAGGATCTCGGTAGAAGTCGAGTGATTTTTCTAGCACTTGCGCGAGGTCAGGAATTGGTTGTATCCAATTTTGATAACAGAATGATGATGGTCTGTGGACACGGATCCATGGGGATGCGTTGTCTATGAGACAAAATTGGAATAAGGATTAACGTGCGGATACCTGTGTCAAGCGTTTGAATGTACTAAACACATGTCGGGAAAAATGGTAACCGGTAAACCTAGTACCTGAGTGAAGCCGGGCGCGGACTTTATCCCTCATGCGACCTGAGACTGGGTCTCCCATTCTAGATATGGTGGGTACAAGTGCGGCCACTGCACGGCGGCGGTCGGGGTCAGTGGAGCATTGTATGCCAAGGCGGTGAGGCCTGGACGCGAACGGGGAATCGATGGGGACGGTTGACATGTGTGGGGACGGAGTGCCCTGACATGTCGTGTGTTTAGGTTTACCTTGCAAGGATAAAACTCGATTCGAATCGTCTGCTTCTCGCAGCTAATGAGACTGCTTGATCCATTGTACTGCATTGAGTAATAAGTGGAAATGAGGTGATTGGCAAAAAGATGTTGATTGATAAAATATTTGATACCATGTATGAATAGCTAGGTACACATCTAGTTAAAAGGATCATACTAAAACTTGAAAAGCTAAAACTTGATTTTAGACTCAGCTAGTGCTTTTGGCAAACCAAACCCCTCAGCCAAACAGCTGCATGTCTAGAGGTAGAGGAGTAGACTCCTCACACCGGGTAAGTCTAGCTGAGTATTAGTATACTCAGCCTTGCTTGTGGCATAATTTTTGCAGGTACCTCCTTGATTTGGTTGATGGTGTGACTTGGCCTCCATCCCTGCCACCGGGATAGACGGTCGAGTGGGTTACTGCTTCCGCAGGAGAGGACCAGGAGGAGTAGCGTGGCCAGGCTTCGCCATGATACTCGGTTTTCTCCGTTAGTTATTTCCGCTGCATTAAAATTTATGGTTATTATTTTTGAAACTCCGATAATGTAACCACTATTAATACTTCTTAAATTTGTGGTATTATGCTTTATTGTATTTCTCTGTGCCTCACCTTCGAGTGAGCTAGTGGTATTCGATCCTGGATAAGTGACTTTATCGGACTAGATCCGAGGGACTGACGGGTTATTCCGATTTAAGTGTGTTGCTGCCTTTAAGGGTGCGACTTGGGCACTTAATCTGGAATAATCCAGGTGGTTCCGCCACAGCTGGTATCGGAGCGAATACCAGTACAGAGAAGTCAATAAGTCATGATTACCAACCTTTTCTAAAGTAAAACTTGCTTAGAAACCAAAGTTGGATAGATATCAGGACGATAAGGATAGACCTAGGACGTGAAGCCTTAGGAAATAGATGGGTAGCTAGGTGGCTATTTATATAGGCCGTAAAGGCTACTACTACTATTAATAAGGATGTTGTAGAAGCACCCGAAAAGTAGTTAGGTCTGAGAAGACGACTAGAATCAGCATGCATCATGATTGTCGCATCATTGTCTCTTGTGCACCAACATGCTTCTCTCACCTTTATTCCAATAATAATAACTTGTGAATAATGTGATGTACTACTATGTTAGGAACTATAAGAAATGCCTTACCTCGTGTCGGATTGGTAAGTCTTATTAGGTCATGTTATGTGTTTCTCTTGTCTTGCTATCTAGGTGGTATTGTAATTGTTCAATCCTTTTTGCCTATAAAATTGTTGCCTTTATTGCCCACAAAAGACCCCCTACTCCAAACAACCTTGTGGTTAGCAAGTGAAACCTCTTAAAAAAAATTCACGCTTGTGTTGGTTTTCTAGCCCTCGTGTGTTTACCCTTGAATTTACACCTACACAACTTGTAGATCTCTTTAGCTTGACCACTAGCTCGACTAAAGCCTCCTTGTGCACTTGTTTCTGTCAAAAAAAACTTTTGGTTGGTGTTTAATTGCGCAAAACAATATCCAGCCCCAAATTCTTCTTGGAAGCCTTGTCCAAAATCCTCATTAAATTCTCCTCTGCTCAACCCAGAAGCCATCTAGGTTGATGACCTCTCTTTTCATCTGGATCTGGTAATCTTTTACTTGTGAATCATGTTGTGACTTTATCATCCAAATCTCTGGATCATTCATCGAGATCTACCCCGTCATCTGGTTATCTGCTATAACCTGTTCTCATGTATCAAATGTGGATCAGTCTAATATCTCCTTATGATCGTTCTCATACTCTTCTCTCCGATGATCATGAATCTGTTTTATCGATTTTATCTATAGACAATGTATCCATTTGGTCCAATGGATGTCGCTGTTGTCTTTGGTTCTCTCATGTCTCTAAAAACTCAACGATCTTGATCTCATGGTTGGTTCCTCCTCATATCAAATGTCATATCAATCTTGGAATGATAATCCCCGTGTTGATCATAAAATAGTTCTCTGAGTTGAAGAAAATTTTCATGTGATGCTCTTTTGCCAACAATCTCTGCTTCAACTTCGGTCACATTCTTATTTTCTAAGCCATACTCTCATGGGCTCCATCTATCTGTGCTATGTGGATTTCTTATTGGTTACGTTGGTAATGGTGTTATGACTAACGACCGATGGTGCCGCGACGAAACCGAGAACCTACTATGGTGCACACATGGTTGAGCTGCTCGGCACGCGCTGGTATCGCGGTTAATGGTCGTGATCCATTATGAGACTATACTGATGTGATATCTTTTGTGGACATTCTCTCAGAGTGATCGTGGCATTTTGTCTCAAGATGTCGCGATGTTCTATCCAAATCAATCTTCAGTATCATGTCTGATTGCATCTTATGGATTGGCATCAACTATCAGCTTGGGAGTTACATGCTTCTCCACCCTTGAAGATCCTCATTCGAATCTCGGGACGAGATTCCTTTAAGGGGGGAAGGCTGTGACACCCCAGGTGTCTATTTCACGTTATATCGGGAGATTTATCCTAATCTCGAATGCTCAGTGAAAATTTCTATTTCTCGATCACATCTATCTCCATTCATCAAGTTACTCATGAATGTTTCACCAAGTTTGGAATTATTCGATCTCAAGAACAGCCAAATTTGGAGCCTGTTAAAACTTTTATTTCTCGGCATGAATGCGAACTCGATAATCCATCTCGATTTATAAATCTCGTCTAAAGCTCATTTAATCAAGCGCTCGACAGTTGCTAGTCGAGCTGTATCCGAATCCAATTTCTCGATGTTCGATCTGTGTCCAAAAATTAATCCGAGTCCGTGCTCTCAAACAGAATACTCCACGTGTTGGCACCTAATTAATTTTATCTAACTCGGCTAAAAATCCCTGTGTTCAATCTAAATTCGAAAATCAACATCGGCAATGATTTTTATTAACCCGACTCATTTTATTTCGATAACGAATCCGAATCCGATCGATCTCCATTCATTTTATTTCTACTTGTGTGCGAGAATTTAATTTCCAAGCGACACCCAAATAAAATGTTTCGGTTCATTTTATTCTGTGGCCTCTCGTTCATCCGTATGTCAGCTCGCTCCGTTCCCTGCGTCGGTCTCAGCCAACGAGTGAGCGTTGTGCGAATCGGCTAACATATGACCACTCCTCTCCAACCCATAAATTGTCACCGTCTTGATAAACAACTCATACGGGAGCTCTTGTCTCAGAGAAATAAAATAAAGATTACTTAGCTCGTAAGTAATCAGCCCCTCCTCAAATACAACCCCACTCTCTCTCTCTCTGTTTTCTCGCGCGCGCCGGCGGCCAGCCCCATCCACTATACGCCAACATCCATCCCTTTTTCTCTCTCGTGCCCGCACGCCACAGTCGGCAGTGCCACCGTGGGGTACAGAAAGTCTGCCACCGTCGCCCATGGCCAGTGCCCGGCCACCGCTGGCTTGGCCACTGCGGCTCGCCGCCCAATCCTGACCAATGGGTTGCCTGCAGCGTCACGTTAAATCCACCTGCAACCGTAGTTCTTCCTCCTCCCTCTGTCCTTAGCGCAGAAGCATCACCCTGTCTTCTTCCTCGACGCCCCCTGCTCCTCTCTCTACCGAGCCCCCATTCTCCACGACGTTTGGCAGCAGGGAGCCCTTCTCCCCCAGCAGGAGCAGAGCCTCCATGGCGTCCGACCCCTCTCCTTTCTCCTCCCCGCTCGGAGCTCTGCCATAGCGCACGCAAATCCCTTCCCCCTCCATTCCTAGGCGCAGGAACTTCTCCCCCACGCCGTCCAACTCCAGGCCGGATCCAATTCGCCCTATCCCTGCTCGCCCAGAATTTCTTGCCCCAAGTCCGGCAATCCCCTCGCCGTGGATTTCCTCGAGCTTGCCTCCCCATGGCCGCCAACCATCCTGCCCCTGCCCCTGGTGCGCTGGGCGCGTAGTGCTCTGACCTCGATGGCCGACGGACTCTAGGCACCCGGAGCTCTATCCGGTCTAGCTTCGAGCACCCTCTGCTCCATTCCTTCACCAGCGCACCCTATTCCATTGAGCACATGCCGCAGGGAAGGCCGTTTCCCCATGGTGCTGCTCTCCGGCGATGCCCCCAGGTCCGGCGACCCCTCTCCTCCATGGTCGAGCTCCCATGGTTCAGACGCCCCTTCCCCATCGGATCCATGGCGCAGGGGAGCAACAGCTCTTCCTCCCCTAGCCTCCATTTCCCTGCTCGGTTTTGTCTTTAACCTCTAGGCCACGACCTTCTCCCATGGCGCGGGCCCTCCTCTAGTCCAGTGCGCGCAAGGAGATCCTCCAATGCCGCACCCAAGGTCCGCTCCAGCCTCCCCTTGTCTTGCGGATAGCCATGGCACCTGGGTCCCCTGCATCTCCCTCATCGCTCCTGCTCCCTATGGCGTGCTGTAGCAGTGTCGAGCTAGTCCCATCCTCCATCTCGTCGATGGCTCCCCTGCTGATATCCCCATGGTCACTTGCCCCTGCGTTTCCCCTCATGGCGCGCTCTGCGCACCGTTGCCGGCATGCTCTACCTCGCTGTCCGCCCCATCTGAATCCGAGCAGCAGCTCGTGCATCAGTTCCCCAATACGTAGCCATGGTGGTGCTCTACGCACCATGCTAACCACAACAGCAAGCCCCAAGCCACTCTCCTCTTCACTCGGTCTGCTCGACGAAATGCCCCTCAGTGCACGCTACTGCCCCCATGCCGTGTCACTTGCGCGAGTGTTCGTCGAGAGCAGCCGTGTCGTCGATCCATGCAACCCCGACGTCTCCGCGTCTCGCTTCGCCGTCGATCTGCACAGTCCCCGTCACAATGCCGTCAATCCGCGGTGAGCTCCTCGTTGTCCCGTACCCCTCTATTCTCTAAGTACCAAATCAATAAAATGTACATTTAAATGTGTGTGTTAATCGCAGTCCTCCGTCGATGTCGCGCCTCGTGCTATGCCTATGCGACGCAATGCGAGCCGGTGGACAGCACATGCGACTCATCGATCCGGCCAGGTTGCTTTTGTTTTATTTACGATTTAGTCGATGACATGAACATGTGCGTGAAAGTATAATTGTATGAATGGACGCGTGTAAAGAAGAAACTAAAGTAGAAAAGAACTCGGATATTTTTATATATATTTGATAGGAAAATATGCAATGCGTTGTTTGATGCGAAAAACTAAGTTACAAAATGCGGATTATGTTTTGGGAAATGCGTCAATATGTGTTTATGTGAAAAGTATAATTGTTCTATGCAATGTGCTGTGATTCGTGATTATACCGAGAGTATATTTATTGATGTGACAAGAAGTTTAGAAAATGCTAGTTTGCATAGAGGATGAATTGTTAAGACTTGAGTGTCGGAGTTCATATACTAGTGGTTACGCTCCGATGATCGAAGTGTCTCGAGTGCACGCCACCATATGGTTGTATGCGAGACGAGGTTATGCGCATGATGGGTTTAGTAAAAAAATCCATCGGTGTCACTGGTGTTAAATTGAGGTTTATTTGCGCGTGGAAAGTAATAATGTATTTAATACTTAGAACTCTTAGTCGATAGTAGAAATTGTTTTGGTTTATATAGAAAGGTGGTGACATGCCAAAGTAGTCGTCGCTTTCTCTATATTATTAAGTCGAGTCGAGACACTGCGTATTGTGCGTTTGATAAATTCGGCTTCACATATAGTGTATGATTGTGCTCACGATTTCAAGCGGACACTCCAAGTAAATCAAATAGGGTTGTGATACAAGTGTGTAATGGAGTTAGTTGTTTTAGGATAATTATTGAAATACTCGGTTCGTATGATAAACATATATACGTTCATGAATTGGGAAGTAAGCGCATGATGGTTTCGAGTTAGAGATTAGTGGTTTACGGTTCGTATGATTTGGTCGATGTGTGAATATACATTTGAATATGTATGTTTATAAAAATGTTGTGATGTATGTTGTGCCTTAGATAGTGATAATAATAGGCAAGCCGACGTATATGTTATTTAGCGGGCTATGTCGTTACTCTAGTTAGCCGAATTGTTGGATGGCTTTAGTTAAGCGCGTAATCGCGATAAATTGCTTGTTGTAGTCTAAATGCGCATGGTTACAGTCGCGGGTAAAAATTAGTAGTGTTCATGTGATGCCCAAGTTAAACTGCAAATTACTATGTGAAGAGCGCATCGATAAACACATATATGTCGGGTAAGATTATTGTGGTAGATGCGTTGCTAATTGTGTATGGCAATTCTAGTGCACAAAATAAATTGTATAAAATTAGTAAGTCTACTTGTTGGTTCTAATTTGATTGTTTCAACTTTAACAAATGGTAAGGTGTTAAAATAATTCAAGTCTCTAGAACGCGACAATTTTTAAGTGAATAGGAGCTGAATTTTATTAGTTGATGTTTTG
The DNA here is from genome assembly GCF_902167145.1 of Zea mays. Lineage (NCBI taxonomy): Eukaryota > Viridiplantae > Streptophyta > Magnoliopsida > Poales > Poaceae > Zea > Zea mays. The sequence continues at coordinate 87,339,837 of NC_050103.1, read as the reverse complement.
GGCTGCACGCATTGTTTTCGTTGTGCTGTATGTTTGATGAACTAAATTGTATTTTCTGTAGATATGTGCTATAGAAAAGTGGTAGATAACTTTATTATCTTGCTGGTATTAAAATTTGACAGTCATAAGTCTGATCGTTTAGGAGTTATGTTTTTTATAAATTCAGTAACTGAATCTGCCCAAATTCTGTACAGATTTCAGAAACTGTATTGTTTGCCTAATTTAATGTTACAATCTGTTCATGGTCGTTATAAGAAAGTTGTAGATGCTTTTCTTATCTTGCTTGTGTTAAAATTTCACAACCATAGGCCTAACAGTTTAAGAGTTATGAATTTTACAAACTGGTTGCTATGTTCTGTCCACCGTCAGAACAGATTTAGAAAATTGTGTTGTTTGATTTAGTTAAACATTGAATCACTTCTGGGTGATTATAAAAGTTGCGTAGTACTTTTGCTGAGCTTTCCAAAAAGTCTTGGATCACTCTTTTTGGTGATCTGAAGATTAAGTTATGGATGTTTAAAGTCTGAAGACTGAATCTGCCCAATTCTGGACAGCAAAGCCTTCTAGTGTCTTTTGTCCTTAGTTAAAAATTGAATCACCTTGAGATGTTTATAAATGATATGTAGACAATTTTATTACCTTTCCAGAAAGTCTAGAATCAATTAGTTTGGATGCCTGAACCTGTAGTTGTGAATTTTTGAAGTCGCAAGTCTGAATCTGTCCAACCTGGACAGACCTATTATTTTTGCACAGTTCGACTTTGCTAAGAGTCTAGTCAAATTGAGACGATAATATCAAAGTTGTAGAGTGTTTACCAAGCTTTCCAAAAAGAATTTTTTCACTATGTTTGGATAAATAATTGAAGAGTTATGGCCGAAACAAGCAACTGCTGTGCTGCTGTCCTAATTTTATTATGTTTGGTGGATTGCTCTACTCTGTGGTGTATTTCTTGAGTCAACTGTTTTCTCGTTTTAGCCTTGGTTGAACACGCAGTAACGATAATATAACTAATATAATTGAGCCTAAGTATATAGGTAACTAGTACACGTCTCGCTAAATTAGTAAACTAAATTGGTTAAGGTCTAATAAGTGTTTGCCTAGTAAATAATTGTAAAACCCGATTAAGCAACTATTCCTTTTGAACTAAGTCTGTCTATGTGTAAGTCATCGTAAATTTATGCGTACTTAACTAGTTTAATAATAAGTAACTAATGAATGATAAAAGTGAACGTGGCGAATGCTTGTACTTATGATGTCGTGTTTGCAATAGATAATTATAGGAAGTGTTTGTTGTTTTCCAGTGATGATTGACTACGTATGCCCGATGATGTGTAGATAACTAATGCTAACATGTGGTGGTTTACGGTGTCTTCTAAATTAATGTTAGTTCGCTACTATATCTTTGTATATCTTGTGATATATTTCATCATATTTATACATATGCATCCTGCATCTCATTTAGGACCGAGAGATGATGATCGTGCAAGTGATGTGGTGCCAACCACAAGATGCAGTTGGTGGACGACCTAAGGAAGGATGGACATGACCAGTGGATGCTCGCCAAGCGAGTGCCACCCAGCAAACACTGTCTAAAAATAAAGGCAAGCCCCGGTTATATGCATAACCGTTTATATATGCTATTTTACTACACTTAATGTTTGTAGGCTTGTACCGTGCACTTAAGTGTAGGAGTTGCCTGAAACCCTAGTTGCATGAACTCAGGATTCCTTTTGAGATGGATACTAGTATGCTAGGTCGAGTAGCTGCTATACTAAATCAGGATCTCGGTAGAAGTCGAGTGATTTTTCTAGCACTTGCGCGAGGTCAGGAATTGGTTGTATCCAATTTTGATAACAGAATGATGATGGTCTGTGGACACGGATCCATGGGGATGCGTTGTCTATGAGACAAAATTGGAATAAGGATTAATGTGCGGATACCTGTGTCAAGCGTTTGAATGTACTAAACACATGTCGGGAAAAATGGTAACCGGTAAACCTAGTACCTGAGTGAAGCCGGGCGCGGACTTTATCCCTCATGCGACCTGAGACTGGGTCTCCCATTCTAGATATGGTGGGTACAAGTGCGGCCACTGCACGGCGGCGGTCGGGGTCAGTGGAGCATTGTATGCCAAGGCGGTGAGGCCTGGACGCGAACGGGGAATCGATGGGGACGGTTGACATGTGTGGGGACGGAGTGCCCTGACATGTCGTGTGTTTAGGTTTACCTTGCAAGGATAAAACTCGATTCGAATCGTCTGCTTCTCGCAGCTAATGAGACTGCTTGATCCATTGTACTGCATTGAGTAATAAGTGGAAATGAGGTGATTGGCAAAAAGATGTTGATTGATAAAATATTTGATACCATGTATGAATAGCTAGGTACACATCTAGTTAAAAGGATCATACTAAAACTTGAAAAGCTAAAACTTGATTTTAGACTCAGCTAGTGCTTTTGGCAAACAAACCCCTCAGCCAAACAGCTGCATGTCTAGAGGTAGAGGAGTAGACTCCTCACACCGGGTAAGTCTAGCTGAGTATTAGTATACTCAGCCTTGCTTGTGGCATAATTTTTGCAGGTACCTCCTTGATTTGGTTGATGGTGTGACTTGGCCTCCATCCCTGCCACCGGGATAGACGGTCGAGTGGGTTACTGCTTCCGCAGGAGAGGACCAGGAGGAGTAGCGTGGCCAGGCTTCGCCATGATACTCGGTTTTCTCCGTTAGTTATTTCCGCTGCATTAAAATTTATGGTTATTATTTTTGAAACTCCGATAATGTAACCACTATTAATACTTCTTAAATTTGTGGTATTATGCTTTATTGTATTTCTCTGTGCCTCACCTTCGAGTGAGCTAGTGGTATTCGATCCTGGATAAGTGGCTTTATCGGACTAGATCCGAGGGACTGACGGGTTATTCCGATTTAAGTGTGTTGCTGCCTTTAAGGGTGCGACTTGGGCACTTAATCTGGAATAATCCAGGTGGTTCCGCCACAGTCGGGGGGTGTGGGGGTATCTGCTCTGGCCGGCCAAGGGTGGTGCCGTGCGTGGTCGCGTTGGCACAATCGCCGGAGGCGAGGCTGACCGAGGTGTCTAGGGGCGCTGTGGTGGTCTGGGTTGCCAGGGAGGTTGGGGAAGACCTTGCAAACACTAGGGCAAAGCCTGGGTCGTAAGAACAGGGCTAAGATGTGCAGACGGCGGAGGAGGACCTCAGGCGAACCAGAGGCCGCTCTAGCAAGCAATACCCGCCGTGGTGGGGGATAATCCGGCGCACTGAGGCCGGCCAGGGCTTCGGTGAGAGGGTAGGAGTACTTTACGCCTAGGTTTGGGGCACGGGGAGGGGTTGTACCGGTCGGATGTCGTGGATACGTGGAGGCCCGACGAGGACTGGCTCCAGCAAGCCATAATTTCCCCCGGTGAGACGAAGATAGTGCAAAAGAAGGGTGGGGGAATGTTACTTACCCAGAAATGGTGCTCGAGGCAGCTTGGCATGACGCGAGGGGGCTTTGGTTGGCCGGTCAACGAGAAACCATGGCAGCGGCGAACTCCGACCTGCGCAGGGGAGGGGTTGAGTGCGGACCGGACAGAGGGATCGATGAAAGAGAAAACCACTGCAGGTTCACCGTGGCCGAGGCGACAACAGAGACCCGGCGAGGCCGGCGGAACGGCGGAGCAACATCGGGGGCGGCACTACGGGCTGAGTGAGCGCGAGGGTAGGGAGAGAGTGAATGAGGGGCAGGGGTGAGCTGAGGGAGGCACCGAGTCTTCACCTAGGTGCTCGAGTGACGTGGGCGGGCGAGTCGTGGGGGAGTGGGCGCGGTTGACCGCACGGGGCACATGCCATAGGCACGAGCAGGGCGGTTGCGGGGGAAGGGCTGGGTCTGACGAGCGGCCGCGAGTTAGCGAGGGAGCCCGCGGGCGAGCGAGGCACGACGCTGACGAGGCGGTCCCACAGGGCAGAGAGGGAGAGGGCGAGCGAGCGGAACGTAGCGCCGACAGGTGGGGCCCGGCTATTAGCGGACGCGGGCGCGGGCGGCTAGCTGGGCTGAGTGGGCCGAAAGGCCGAGGAGGGAGGGTGGCTGGGCTTCTTCTCCGTTTTCTTTTATTCTAAATTTCCTAATCCTTTTCCTTTTGTTTTTCTTCTTTTGAATTCAAATTCAAACATGCTCCAAATTCAAATTCAAATAATTCAAATATGTGCATCAAACAAGAGAATAATTTAGGGTAAGCATGACACAACATCTCATGACTCACATAGGTTTTTGATATAGTACAGAAATAATTAATCTCCCACCTAGTAGACATAATTCTAATAAAATGAGGAGAGAGAAGATTATAGAGAGAGAAACAATAGGTAACACCTGAATTTGGTAGGCATTAGAGAAAAAATTTTATACCCCCAAATTCAGGGTGTTACAGGAATCTACAAACACCGGTGAGCCGAATGATAGTGCTTCATGTGCATATTGCCTTCCTTTTCATATTACAGATCGTTGCTGCTTATTTTTTCAGCTTTAACTCGGTAGTGTTCTGATGCTGAGGAGAGGTGTGCACGAAGTCAGGTGGATATTGATCAGATGATGGATAAGGCGATCCAGGCTGGCCGGATATTGATGAAGAGGCCTGGCGTCGTGGTACCTGGCGACATTGTGGTCGATATACTCGCTGCATCGGGTACTTCGAGTAATCCATCTGCTTCTGGCCGACCTGATGGTGATGCCTTTCGTGGGGATGCCCCTGCAAAGTGATTTGAACGTGAAACTGAATATTGGTCGGTTTAAACAGAGGGTAATTTTCCTTGAGATGATTATTTTTTGAGGTCTATCGAAGTTTTATTGAGCGTTGAGTTGCTCCCCTCCTTCGTTGAATGTTTATGCCGGTGGGGCATAGCACGTGCCCTAGGTTTCTGCTGTTGAGTCGATCGCTTCATTAGTTGGGTATGGTGGTGTTGGTCACTTGTTCTCAAAAGCTATAAATCAAGAACAAGGCAACACAAATGTTAATGGTTAAAGACCTTCGTCCTTCGCAACATTATCTCCTTTAGGATATAATGATCTTCGGACGAAGGTCATGAATGACATACCTTCATCATTTCAATATGCAAAGATATAGACATGGACATATGAAACACAAAAGTAGTATGAATGATTATTTTAAATCATTAGACTGTTCACATTATCATTATATAATCATGAACAAACATCAATGATATTTAAATTACACTTGTACCTTCGGCTTGATAGAAGGTGGAAATTCAAGAGTGACGCGTGAGTGATTACCAGTCAACGTGAACAGTACGGGGGTACTGTTCATCTATTTATAGGCACGGGACGCAGCCCGGACAAAATTACATTTGTATCCTTGATAACTAATCATAATCATAGTACAAAATGTCAGGGACTACGTGGTCTTTTCCTCTTTAAGTCGGTGCCATCCTTCGTCTTAAGTATGCCATCATGCCGAAGCTCTTTCAATTGTAGCTTCGGCATATATCTTTATGTCTTATCTGCTTGCATATCGTCTTGCCGAAGGTGTTTTTTGCTTAGAGGACCTTCGGCGAAGAAGAAGGCCCCCAACAGGTGGTCACCCTATGTCATGTAAGCGTGAGGGTGTTGCACTGACTTAAAGCGTTTTCGACTTAAGCCGATCGCTCCATTGGTAGGGTATAGTAGTCACCCTAAGTCATGTAAGCGTGAGCATGGTGCACCGACTTAAGACGTTTTCGACTTAAGCCGACCGCTCCATTAGTAGGGTATATTAGTCACCCCAAGTCATGTAAGTGTGAGCGCGTCGCGTTGACTTAAGGCATTTCCGACTTAAGGCAATTGCTATTTGAGAGTTTGTTTCATGTGAGCGAACAAAGAAGCTTTATTGATAATGAGATCTTTGGTTTACAAAGTGTAGCCACCATCTGGAGTCTATGGTGCCACTACGGGTAAAACTTCCTGAGATGGTCGATATTTCATGAGTTGCGCATCTTTACCCAGTTTTACAAGTTTTACATGAGATGCTCAAACTTTCTGATATACTAGTTTTACACTCTGCAGAGGTTACACATCTTTACCCACAAGTCATGTTATCCATTTGCCAAGGGATTGCGACTTCACATACACATCTACCAAGGAAGCGAGGCAGGGTAACACTACGAGGCATTTACAAAGTTCCACTAGCTTCAGAAAACCCGCTACAGTTTCTAGGAAGCCCCAATACAGGGATCCTTCGCTTGACCTGAAAGTTGCCTAGAGGGGGGTGAATAGGCACGTGGAAACTTTTTTCAACAAAAACTAGAAACGAACTGGGTAAAACCTGTTCAACCGGTGTCAAAACCGGTTCAACCGGTTTGCACGAGCTCAACTAAAGAATGAGATATAAAACTAAATTGATCTCGAAATCCACCCAGTTAACTTTGGAAATGAGATGTTCTAGTTGATCCACAGGGTTCAAAGTAGTAGATCTGAGAAGGGCACTTCTCAAAATCCACACACCAAAAAGATATAAACAAATCTTCCACAGAATGGTGAGAGAACGAAGAACACAAACAAACACAATGAGCAAGAACACAAGAGACACAAGATTTATACCGAGGTTAATTCGGTCACACCACCAAGGTGCCCTACTTCCTCGTTGACGCGCCCACAAAGAGCCAGGTCTCTTTCAACCCTAATCCTTCCTTTGCCGACCACAAAGGTCAAGCCCACACATTAATCTTTGCTCAAACGAGCGGGTAATACAAACTTTCTTGTGGTCTTCCACAAGATTTGTAGACTCACAAGAGACACCTAGTCGTCTAGGAGCTAGAAGCTCCAAGAGCAATGAATCCACAAAGAACTCGATGTAGTACCAAAGCTCGAATCAAGAAGAACAAGAAGGATTTGGAGATGAAGCACCAAAATCGCAGCTCTTCAATCTCACTCAAAGATTTCTCTCCAAAGATTTGAAATGGGAGAGGCAAGAGGTGTGTGAGAGAGAGTGGGAGGTGTTTCTCAGGTTAGAAATGGAGTCCAAGTCGTGCTCTTGTGTGGGGGAGAGAGGTAGGAGTGAGTTTATATAGGTGGGGCTCCAAAACTAGTCGTTTTTGATTTTTTTGCACAAAAACCGGTTGAACCGGTTTTCAAAAAGCTGCGCACAGCTTTTTGGCTGACACAGCAGACTGACAGAAAAAAGTGAACAGTGTAAAAAACCGGTTGAACCGGTTTTAAAACCGGTTGAATCGGTTTCCACCAGACTGAAAACCGGTTGAGTGTCCGGCTGAACTAGTATTTGAATACCAGCTAAACCAGCCTGAAAACTAGTTGAACCAGTATTTGAATACCAGCTGAACCAGCCTAAAAACCAGCTAAACCAGTATTTTCCAAAGAGCAATTTTGGCAATATAGACTTAAAAAGGTTGTACTACATACTTTCACTAAGGATTAACAAGGGTAAAATATAAGTTTTGGATCAAGGATTTTGAGCTTTAGTACCAACACCAACCTTCTTTATGGATCCCCCATGATAGTACGACGATTCCTATACTCAAGTTAAATAAAATATAATTAAGTAAACTTCTTGAGTCATTGGTGTCTTATGTGTGATTTCTTCATGGCGTTGCTTCATAAGGATCACAAATATCTTTGTCTCACCTTTTGAAGCAAACACAAATCAAACCATGTGACTTGTACCATTTCACCATATATGAGTTCAAATCATGGCTGTAAGTCACCTTACTGATGCATCAACATATTATAACTCTTCATAGCTGATTAGTTCATCGACTTAGTGCAAGTACTCTCTTCTTCACCATAGCCATGGTACCTCGGTCCACAAGCCGTCGCTTGGCTTTCACCTTCGCTTAGTTCCTCGAAGCCTTTTCCTTGCTATCTTCACCCTATCAAGCCATTCTTGAGTCACATCATATTGAGCATCCATTGAGAGAATCATATCTTCAATATTGTGAACCTTGCTTGAATGTCTTCTAGATATAACTGTTAAGATCAATCAAGCTCTAGTTTGATTCTCATAGAAGCATATATGGACTGATAGTAATATGGTCAAGCCAATTCATGATTCCTCATATATTATTCACTTTGGCTTGACCAATCCTCTTAATCACTTCAACCTCTATTCTGATCATATCTATGTAGTGATTTCTCACGTCTTGTCCATATATATTCAAACCAATACAGAGACCATATTATATCCATTTGCATTGTCTCATTGGTTATTTAACCTCGTGTTGAACCTTTGTTCATTGATCATTATACACTATTCAAGTATGTTCACCATACTGAATTTCCTGTTCAACACTTAGCAAACTCGTTAGACCTTTAAATGTGTTGTTATGCAAATCACCAAAACTCACAAAAGGAATGAATGCACTTTCAATCTCCCCCTTTTTGGTGATTGATGACAACACATTTAAAGCGTACATAAGATTTGATAAATAAGATTTTGAATCCTATGATATCTTTTCCTCCCCCTAAATATGTAAATTTCAAAAAATAACACTTTTGAACTTAAATGCCAAAAGCACATATTTGGGTCAAAGTATGGAGACAATTTATATCATACTATTCATGGGGTGCAGTTTGTCATAAAATAAATGTGATGCTTGTTGGGGGTATGCTTCGTAGCCAAAGATCCTAAAGGAAGAAAACACCTTCGGCAGATTCTATTAGAGGTAGCGCCAAAGCTATCACCTATAAAGCTTCGGCACAATGACAGATCTCAAGACGAAGGGGTGAACCGACTTAAAGATGAAATGACTTAAAGACCCATGATGTTTTGTGTCATTACTATAGTCGATTGTAAAGGGCATAAATGTAATTTTACACAGGCAGCGCCTTGTGCCTATAAATAGATGAACAATACCCCCGTACTGTTCACGCAATCTTGTAATCACGAACACGTTACGCCGGAATTATTACCTTCTGCCAAGACGAAGGTATAAATGTATCTAAATATTATGTTTTAGTATTCAAATTTGTGCAATAAAATATGTGAATAATATTATCTGTTTACGCTACATCTCTCTATAACATTTTATGTTTTATATTTCATTTTATGTTATTTTATAAGTCTGATCACGAAGGTGCAACCTTCATGACATTTTGCTCATGGCCTTCGTTCGAAGTTTATTATATCCTTGGGGAGATAATGCTTCAGCGGACGAAGGGCATTAATATTTAACATTTTATTTTGCCTTGTTCTTGATTCATAGCATTTGAGAACAAGTCCCCAACATTGGCGCCCACCTCCAGTGAACTCACTTCCACTTTCTGAGCTAATGGCTTCGTTCAACAACCAAGCTGGAGCTGCTTTGGCTCCAAAGCTCGTACTCTCGATAACAGGCGGTTCATGCTCAGAGCCGGTCAACAAGAAGCAGAAGAAGGATGCATAGAGAAGGGTACATCATGTTGGGGTGCAAGGACCCTTCATCAAATCAAGATGGTCTCACATCCCAATTACCTTCTCCCAAGAGGACCTTCAGCTCAAGGATTACCCTCACAATGATGCTATGGTTATTTCTTGTGTTATCAAAGGGTTTTTGGTTCACAATGTTCTAGTTGACACAGGCAGTGCAACAGATATTATATTTGCCAAAGCCTTCAGACAGATGCAAGAGCCAGAGGATAAGATTCATGATGCTACACACCCTCTTTGTGGCTTCGGAGGAAGGCAGATTGTAGCGCTCGCCAAGATCACGATGCCAGTGACCTTCGGATTTGTCAACAATACAAGGACTGAGCAAGTTGTGTTTGATATTGTCGACATGGAGTACCCCTACAATGCAATCATTGGTCGTGGGACACTCAATGCTTTCGAAGCAATTCTTCATCCAGCATATCTCTGCATGAAGATACCTTCGGATCAAGGGCCTATTGCTATTCATGGTAGTCAGGAAGCTGCCAGAAAGGCCAAAGGAAACTGGACAGATTCAAAAGCAATCCATAATATAGATGGAGCCGAAGCTTGTGAGCAATACAAGTACAGAAGGGAGAAGGCTGCTGCGGCCGATCAGCCGAAGCCCATGCTCTTATGTGAAGATATAGCAGAGCAGAAGGTGTTGCTGGGATCTCAATTATCTGAGGAACAGAAGAAAAACCTAACAAGGTTTTTGTTCAACAACAAAGATGTCTTCGCATGGTCTACCAACGATCTTTGTGGTGTTAACAGGGATGTCATTGAACACTCGCTCAATGTCGATCCATCCTTCAGACCCAGAAAGTAGAGGCTTCGGAAAATGTCTGATGACAAAGCCGAAGGTGCTCGGAATGAGGTGAAAAGACTTCTTAGATGGAGTCATCAGAGAAGTAAAATACCCAGAATGGCTAGCTAACACTGTTATGGTGAAGAAGGCCAATGGCAAATGGAGAATGTGCATTGATTTTACTGATCTCAACAAGGCTTGTCCGAAGGATGAGTTTCCATTACTAAGGATAGATTCTCTAGTGGATGCAGCATCTTCGTCGGAACTCATGAGTTTACTAGATTGTTATTCAGGCTACCATCAAATCTGGATGAAGAAGGAAGATGAGCCAAAAACCAGCTTCATAACCCCCAGTGGTACATATTGCTACCTTCGGATGCCTGAGGGGCTCAAGAATGCTGGAGGAAGCTTCAGCAGAATGACAGCGAAAGTCCTTCATTCTCAGATAGGCAGAAATGTGCTAACATATGTTGATGATATCATAGTAAAAAGCACGAAGCAAGAAAATCACATTGTTGATCTGCAGGAAACATTTGCCAACTTTAGGCAAGCTGGCCTGAAGTTGAATCCAGAAAATGTGTCTTCGGAGTAAAGAAGGGAAAATTCCTTGGTTGTTTGGTTTCAACAAAAGGAATCGAAGCTAATCCGAATAAAATCGAAGCTATTCTTCGGATGGAGCCACCAAGTACAAAGAAGGGAGCCCAGCGACTGACGGGAAGACTGGCATCTTTGAACCGATTCATATCTAGATCAGCTGAGAAAATTTACCATTCTTCGAAGTGCTGAAGTCAGCCGCAGTCTTTCAATGGGGATCAGCCCAGCAGAAAGCCTTCAAAGAGCTGAAGCAGTATATGATAGATCTGATGATGCTAACTCCACCCGCGCCAGGGCTCCTCTGCTGTTGTACGTGGCAGCTTCGCACTCTGCAGTGAGTGCAGCACTTGTCCAGGAGAAGCTTGAGGGACAAACTAAAAAGCAAGCCCCAGTATACTTTGTCTCCGAAGTCCTCAATTTATCAAAGAAAAATTATACAGAATTGGAGAAGGTGCTATATGCTGTCTTAATGGCCTCCAGGAAGCTTCGACATTACTTTCAAGCATACCATATAATTGTTCCTTCATCACAGCCTTTGAAGGACATAATGAGGAACAAAGAAGCTACTGGAAGGATTGGAATGTGGGCTGTGGAACTCAATGAATTCAGCATTGATTATGTGCATAGATCCTCGATTTAGTCCCAGGCGTTAGCAGACTTCATCGCTGACTTGACGCCAAGGGCTCAGGAAGAAGAAGCAAGTAAAGATGCTGAAGCTTGGATAGTGTTCTGCGATGGTTCCTGGGGAACCTTCGGGGCAGGTGCAGCCGCTGTTTTAGTTGCACCTTCCAAAGTTAGAACATGCTATGCAGTGAAACTTGATTTCAGCTGCACAAATAATATTGCTGAATACGAAGCTTTGCTTTTGGGGCTTCGTAAGTTAAAGGCAATGGGGATAAGAAGGGCGGTTCTCAAAATTGATTTCCAAGTTATTTCTGGTCATGTTGACAAGAGTTGTAAAGCAAGAGATTCGAAGCTCGAGAAGTATTTGAATACATTTCGAAGGCTTGAAGCTTCTTTCGAAGGGTTTTCTGACAAGAATATTCCACGAGGAGAAAATGAGCACGCTAATCTGCTAGCAAAGTCAGCAGCGCAGGGGCTACCTTTACCTTTGGAAGTATTCTTTGAGACAATAAAAGCACCTTCGGTGGAACTTCTTGAAAGAGCAGTGCTCAATATATCTCCTGTTCATAGTGAACATTGGAGAACAGAGATTATATCTTTTCTCTAGGGCAACTGCCTTTCAGATGACGAAGCTTATAACAAGAGAATAGAGGCAAGAGCCCGACCATATGTAATGATAGAAGGGGACTTATACAAACATGGAGTCTGTTCTCCATTGCTCAAATGTTTATCCATAGCCGAGGGTATAGAATTGATGAAGGAAATACACGCAGGCCTATGTGGATCTCACATCAGATCTAGGCCCTTGCTGGGAAAAGTTTTTTGTCAAGGATTTTATTGGCCGAAGGCAGCTTCGGACGCAGCAGAATTAGTCCAAAAATGCGAAGGCTGTCAAAAATGTGCAAGAGATCAAAAGCAGCCTTCGTCTCTGACTCAGTTAATACAGCCCACTTGGCCGTTGTAAAAGTGGGGCCTTGATTTGCTAGGCCCACTTCCACCAGCACAAGGAAATTTAAAATATGTTGCGGTGGCGGTAGAATATTTTTCCAAATGGATTGAGGCAAAACCTTTAGCCACAATAACTTCGGTCACTGTTCAGAAATTGTTTTGGCAAAATATTGTTTGTCGCTTCGGAGTACCGAAGGCTATTACTGTGGACAACAGAACACAGCTTGATGCCAAAGCTTTCAAAGAGTTATGTGAGCAAATTGGCACGAAGATCCATTTCGCATCTGTTAGACATCCGGAGTCAAATGGACTTGTCGAAAGAGCTAATGGTATTATAATGACAGGAATAATGAAGTCAATTTTCAATCAGCCCAGAGGAAACTGGCCAGATGAATTGATCAAAGTGGTGTGGAGCCACAACACAACGATGTCAAGGTCAACAGGCTTTACACCATTCAAATTACTGTTTGGTGACGAAGCGATAACCCCGGAAGAAGCTAAAGCAGGATCGATAAGACCAGTGGCTGCGGCAGAGGACGAAGCTGATTATTCTGTGGCAAAAGATGCTATAGAAGGAATCAGGCTTCAGGCTATGGAAAACATCAATAAATATCAAGCCAAAACAATAAAATGGCGTGACAAAAAAGTTTGATTAAAAAATATCAGGCCAGGGCACTTGGTACTTCGGAGAGTTGCCAACCTAGATACAGTAGGCAAGCTACAGTTAAAGTGGGAAGGACCTTTCCTGGTAGTATCTTCATCAAGACCCGGTTCTTACAGATTGAAGGATATGGACGGCAACGACATTCCTAGATCTTGAAATGCGGATGAGCTTCGGCGATATTATGTGTAGCTTGATGTAATCTTTTTATTTTTTCTATGGCACCCTTTTCCTTTCTAAAGGGGGAGAAAGGTTTTTAACGGGGCCATAGCATGTAATTTCTCTTTTTCTTATTTCAGCTCAACAAGAGCAATATCCCCCAAAGATGTAAATGTAAAAGCTGAGCATGCACCATCGAGTGCAAAGAAAAAAGAAAAAAAACAGGGAGAAGCTCGAAAGACGTCCCTAAGGGGATGCAGAGCACGACGAAGCTACAAAAAAGCCATTCCTAACGGAGCGCAGCGTAAGTTTTCTGCTCAAAAGTCGTTCCTAAGGGAATGCAGAGCTTACAGCGAAAAGTCAACGCTGATTCCGCCGAAATATAAGGCGAAGCGCGAAAAATCAACGCGATACCTCCGAAATAGAAGGCGAAGAAGTTCAAAAGACGTTCCTAAGGGAATGCAGAACTTACAGTGAAAAGTCAGCGCTGATACACCGAAAAATAAACGGTGAAGCCGAAAAATAAACGGCAAAGAGACTTTGGTTGTTCCTAAGGGAACGAAGGCTTTGGTTATGGCTTCGTATGTGTGGGTTTGGACATTCATTTGCACGGTACATTACATCATACATTTGCATTCATAAACATTCATTTAGACATACATAGGATCATCATCATCATAACATAAACAGTTACTTCGGCTCTAAAGAGAAGGCTTCGGAAAAAAGAAAAAGAGGCAGTTTTATGCTTCGCTGTGTACGAAAAGAAGGGAAGGTGTTTTTCGCCTTCGGCTCAAAAATGCTAATTTCGTTCACATCAAAGCACTTTATACATTGATGGAAAGGTAAGAATATATTACAAGGTATGGACAAAGTCCACGAAGTAAAATTTAATTACATCATTCTTCACACAAATTATTACAAGAGTTTGTAGAGCTTTTTCTACAGACTATTCAAGCTTCGTTTGTGTCCATGGAGCTTCGTCTTTTTACTTCTCAGCTTCGGCCTCGGCTTCGTCATCCTGTACGTATTAAAGTATTTTAAGCAAAATTCAATTTCGAAGGAAGAGGTAAGTACAAGGTATGATTTTGTTACCGGCTTAAGAAGACTTCGAGCTTCATCACCAGCTTTGCTTCGTTCACCCTTTGTCCATACCAATTTTATAAATCTATTGGCTATGCTTCGGGCAAGGTTCGGAATGTTATCCAGATCTGCTGGTGATAAGCTGAAATTGGGTCTATTGATAACCTTTCCGTGTTCGCAGCTAGACTTCAGGAAGGCAACAGCTGTGCCCCGAGAAGCTACCAGGGCACAGAAGTCACCATGTCCATCTATGACTTCATCGAGGTCATCAATTTCATCTTCGATATGTTCGAAGGCCCCTGGCAGGTCTTCAGACGAAGGATCAAATTTTCGCTGCTTGCTCCAACCGAATAGAAGACCTGCTTCAGCCGTTGAACACATCGTTTACTGAATTCCAAACATTTGTTTTGAAGGCTTGTCAATGATTTTTTCAAATCTGAATTTTTCTGGACCTCGGCCTCAAATTTTGCGTTAAGCTCTTGCTTTTCTTGTTCAAAGTGTTCTGATTGGTAGAGAAGCTTCGTATTTAGTTCTGCTATTTTAGCTTCAGCTTCTGCCAATAAGCCTTCGGTTGTCTGAAGCTCGAAGTCTTTCTTTTCAATAACAGTTGACTGGTCTTTTATCTTGCTCTCTAAATTCTCAATTATAACTTCGTGTTTTTTATCTTCCAAATCCTGCTGTATTTTCAAAGCTTTGCTCAGCAGCATACTCTGCACATAAACCACCTTCGTTAAAAAACATTTTCATTATTAAAAACAATAAAAGTCAGAGAAAAGTTGTTTACCTTGAAATTGGAATAAAATAAACTACCGACGATGTGATGTCGTCGGTAGCGGCTGATATCTGTTTCAAGCTTCGAGAAACCAATACTTTTTGATAGAGTACCGATAACCTTCGCACCGGTCTGATCCCGGACGCAGCCCAATCTTTCGTCATCAATGCCACCGAAGAGAAGTGCTCCCGGCCGATATCCGCAAGATATAACATATTCTTTTAGCTCTTGTTTTTCAGCCTTTGTCAGTTCTTGACCAACTAAGTTTTGAAAGGTAAAAACTTCATCTTCCGAAATGTCTTCGGCTATTTCTTTCTCTTTCTCGGGCTCAGGGCCATAGTTCCTTCGGTGGTTGCGGCAGCTTCTTTTGCGGCCATGTCTAGCAATATCTTGTCAATATCAGCAATTGTGCTCTCTAAATGAATATCTTCGGCAGCTGTGGCTTCCGAAGGTGCAGCTTTGGTAGCTGTTGTGCTCTCAACAGTTGGGGCCTTTGGAGCTGAAGCTTGTGGTGGTGTCCCTTTGATGGCTTCTGTCACTGTAATGATCCTTTGTTTTTTTGGCCTAGCTGCTCTCTTCGTTTTTGCGGGCTCCTTTTCCTTCTGAAAAAGCTTCGTCAGATGTGGCCCCAGTGGACTTAGCTTGACAGGCAAAGATTCAGTCATTACCTTTAGAATTTCCTCCACGTTGGTGACAGAGGGTGTTGCAGCAGTTTCTTCTTCTTCATCAGTTGCCTTCTGCTTCGGAGATGTAGCTTTCCTCTTCTTCGAAGCATCTGTTTTTGGCTCAGGATTCAGCTTTTTCTTTTTTAATTGTTCTTCATCGTCTTTATTCAAAGCACTAGCCACTCTCTTTCTCTTTTGCCCTTCGGCATCCTTGTCTAGCCGCTCGTAGTCGGGGTACTCAAAATCCAGAGCATCCATTACACGATTTAACCTCCGTTTCGGACGGGTGCCGAAGGCCACAGCCATTAATTGATCTTCTTTCTTAGAGTAATTGCTGAGTATTTCATTGCACATTACTTCAATTGTATCCAGCCACTCTTGGCAAGGTAATTTGAAATGTTTCTTGAATTTGTAATGGTAAGGCAATCGAACAAATTCCCCCTTCTTCTTTCCCCCCTTCAGCTTCGGCATTTCCCACTCCTTCAAAGTTGGGAACACTCTGAAGGCCAAAAATTATTGCACTAAGTCCCTAGTGCTGATATGATCTGCAATAACTCGAAATTCAGCCAGGGCGATTTGGCTCGGACTCCCTAGTGTCATGTCGCACCGAGGTCTGGTCTCTCCGAAGATCAATTCCAACGGACTCTGGACTAGCTTCTCCTTCTCTTCATCAACTTTGACATAGAACCACTCAGACTTCCAGCCAGCTGGCCACTTGCTTCGGTAGCTAATCACTGGAAATTTTGTAGTCTTGCGATAGGCAAAGTTGTAGCAGCCAAAATTTTCATGTAGCCCATCTCCTCTAGCTTTTGTTTGGTAATGGAGCTCGTGCACTCGGCAGAAACCTTCACCAAATGGCTCCACCCCTTGGCTTCGAAGAGCCCAGATATAAACACTAAGCCTAACGATAGCGTTAGGAGTTAGCTGATGAAGGTAGATCCCAAACTTATTCAATACAACAACAATCATCTTGTTCAAAGGAAATCTCAAACCAGCCTTAAAGAAGCTTTTAAAGACCACTACTTCATCCTTTCCTAGTTTCGAAGTAGTCTCTTCCCCACCAAAACAAATAAGCTCTTTCTTCGCTTCATTGAAATAGCCCAAATTCAACATCTTAGGCAGATCATCTTCAGAGATGGTGGATTTCCCAAAATCCAGGTGGCTCGGTTTACTTGGCACTGCGCTGTAATCATCTTCAAACTCAGTCTCTTCAACATCAGCTTGCTCTGTTTTAGTGGCAGGTGCTTCCTCCGATGCTACCAGCCCTGAGCGCTTCATCACTTTGGAGATTGGGGCAGTTTCTGCACCTTCGACTTTTACTCCATCGCGCGTGACCCTAGCTGTGGAACGCACTCTGGCCATCTGATGATTGAATTTCTTGTTTTTTGAACAAAGTTGAAAATTTTTCTTTACTTGGCCGAAGCTCTTTCGTTTTACGAAGCTTGAGCAAAGAAAATAGCTTCGGCTTTGGTCAATATTTTGGCAGCAAAATAGTGCAATAGCAATGAATGTTGTGGTAACTTCACACCTACCCGTCTGTTTATATAGTGCCGCAGGTGGGAAGGTGAATCGTCAAGGTCTTCCGCACCAAACAAACAGTCACCCGCACTCACTAAACGGTGGGCCACAGGGTCCGAGAAGGTGAATGGCCAGGGCGTGCGTAAATGCTGCAAGATGGGGCCACCTCGCGCGCGGATTATTTTAATCGTTTCTCGCCAACGAGCTCGGGGAAGGTGTTTTTCGGATCTTCGGCATCCCGAAGCCTAGAAGATTTTTTCACGGATCAAGCTCGTTACGAAAAACGATCTAGCACCGCGAAGGGGCTACTGTTGGGGGTATGCTTCGTAGCCGAAGATCCTAAAGGAAGAAAACACCTTCGGCGGATTCTATTAGAAGCAGCGCCGAAGCTATCACCTATAAAGCTTCGGCACAATGACAAATCTCAAGACGAAGGGGTGAACCGACTTAAAGATGAAATGACTTAAAGACCCATGATGTTTTGTGTCATTACTATAGTCGATTGTAAAGGGCATAAATGTAATTTTACACAGGTTGCGCCTTGTGCCTATAAATAGATGAACAGTACCCCCGTACTGTTCACACAATCTTGTAATCATGGACACGTTACGCCGGAATTATTACCTTCTGCCAAGACGAAGGTATAAATGTATCTAAATATTATGTTTTAGTATTCAAATTTGTGCAATAAAATATGTGAATAATATTATCTGTTTGCGCTACATCTCTCTATAACATTTTATGTTTTATATTTCATTTTATGTTATTTTATAAGTCTGATCACGAAGGTGCAACCTTCGTGACATTTTGCTCATGGCCTTCGTTCGAAGTTCATTATATCCTTGGGGAGATAATGCTTCAGCGGACGAAGGGCATTAATATTTAACATTTTATGTTGCCTTGTTCTTGATTTATAGCATTTGAGAACAAGTCCCCAACAATGCTCATGACATACTATGCACTCATCAACTTTCTATATCTTATGTTTTTCTTATGAATCCCCTTTTTTGTTAATTATTTATCCCCTTTTCAAAAAAATAAAGATAAGCTTTAATGCAAAATTTCTCCCTCTTCGTCATAAATCTCAAAAAAGGATATAAAGAATATAAAGGGTAGAAATTATGATTAAGCAAGATGTGAACACACTATCATGAAAAGGGTCCTTAGATGATGCAAAAGTAATGTAGAAGTGACATGAAGTGATGTACCTTTGCGTTTTACCTTTTCAAGGGGTTTCCAGACTTGTGTTGGATTTAGAATTCATTTGCAAGCTCTTGTTGGCATAGTTGTGACATAGGTTCAAGATATCAAATGAATATTGTCATACTAATTGAAAGCTGAATCTTGATACCTGGAGTCTAGATGTCATGTAGCATTTTCTTATCACAACAAGAGGCAATATGAAAATTGCACAAGTATGGATTCTACAGCTAGTGATCATGTACGAAAAATATCAATTGAAAACCACCAATTGATACAATTTGTTAGATAAGCAGATCACTAATTGCATATTACACTAAGTTCTCCTCAAGTTTTAGTACGCACATATATATGAATTCAATTGATACCTGTTGAGAGTACTTATGTGCAGTTTAAAGTACCATTAGCATAAAAGGAGTATCAACTGAACATAATCATGCAACATAAGGAACATGTGCACTATTTAATCAATTAAGTGCTAGACAGGAGAATTTATAAGCTATGCTACTTTTAGACATTTGCAATCCAAAAGGATGTTATACATATTTACCAATGTTAGATGACATTGGAGTAGCATACACAAGAGAAACTCATTCTCTTATGAAATGTATAAAAGATACATTTATTGGAGCAAAGAATCTTTGATATCCATCAAATTTGTAGTGTAAGCGATTGTCTTTGCTTGAAGATTCCTTTCTAATTTGAGACTACACACATAATAGACTTGAAAATGAAGTTAGTCTCAAAGATTCAAATTATAGACTATTCTCCCCCTAAATATGTGCATACAAGTGATGAATACTTGTTTAGCTTATGCACTTGGACTTGTGAGGCTAGGGGATTAAGTTCTACAATTCGAACCTTGGTACAAATAAAGTATGAGAATGTGAAATTGTACCAATTGAAGGAATCACTCATAATCAAAAGGTATACTAATAGACATGATATGCAATATTTTAAGACAAGATTCTTGAGAAGTTAGCATGTTTGACTCATACCTTACTAAGATGACTTAATACTAACATACGACATCACCACAAGAGGTATTAATCAAATATCTAGAGATTCTTTAATCGTCACCACAAGTTCAACCTTATGGTGTGACTTAAGATATTGCATATACATGCACACACTAGCATGTACGAGCCTAAATACACAAATATAATACAATAGTTCATGGAGTGACACACCTTTGTTTTATGCCACATGTTCTCCATTATAATCATGAATTTCCATCTTAGCTTTTGATAGGCTTGACATTTCAAAGAGAAACTTATCCTCTTCAAACGATCAAGAGAAACTCATTTTCTTGATAGGTTCAAGAGAAACTCATTTTCATTTCTATGGAACCATTCATCCTCATTTGATGTTCTCCAAGGTGTGAGACTACACAACATGAACTTGAAAGAAATCATTAGTTTCATAGGATATAGGCTAAACTCTCCCTCAATTTGTGCATGCAAGAGTACACAAAGTACACTTATGCACATCAACAATACGAGGTTAAAGGAGATGTTTGCACTATATCTTGGTTTAACATAACATGCTTTACATAGATGATGAAAATTAAGCCAATTGAAGTTTAAGAACTGAAAGTATATCAATTGAAATCCTAAAGGGCAAAGCATGCTAATATGAACCTCAAACCTCATAATGAAGGATATCATATAAATATGTCACTACATCTTCATTATTTGGTTGACAACAAAAAACAACTCCCTTCTTGAATCACTGTGATCTCTTTTCTCTTTACGATTTCATCCAACCAAGTGATCATACTTGATATTAGATCAATTGAAACTCAATGATTGAAACAACCGAGACTCTTATATCCGTAGATTTTGAACCCATCTTGAAAGCACTTGGAAGGACCTTATTGAAACACTTAGAAAAGAGAGCATTAGAAACACAAGGGAGGGTTTCACAAATGATGATCCTTATATACAAATGGCAAATGAATCATCATTATTGAAACCCAAAAGGATAGATTAAATTCCTTTAAATTAGTGCACACATATAGTTGATGTCAAAGTTATATGCATTATTGAACATTTTATATTGCGAGGAATTTAACCTATATTTTGGTACATTCCACTAAGGATAAAATACTAAAACAACTGAAGGAGAGGAAGTTTTCATACCTTGGCCTCTTATGAACTTCATCTTACTTTAGTTGAATAGTATCCTTTAAGCTTGTGATTTATCCAATTTAATAATAAGCACCATCTCTCAACATAGATTTTCTATGGATAAACTCAACACAAGAGATGACATTAGTAGCACAAGCACTAGTTTCTTATTTGGCAACCCTTTATATGTGGAAGGCAAGCGTGTTGCTAAAATAGAGAAACCTCATAATATGGACTAAACTTCCCTTGAGCCCTTATGCACAATATATTTTGATGACATGGATAATATGCATGGTTGTTCAATGAAGTCTAAAGGGCTGACTTAATCCATATTATGGTGAGTGTCTAATATAGAAGAATCAAATCCAAATTAACTAGATAGAGAATACGTCACATAATTTTGGATTGTTGACCATATGATAATATTCATTCATCTTACAATTGGACCTTTATTTCATAATCAACAACTGATGTATATCCTCAAGTGCTTCTTTTTCCTTAGTGGCTACACAAGTCACAAAAGAGATAAGATTTTAAAATAATATGCACTTGAGATTCAGTTGTTACCACCCTTGCTACTATCTCCAAATATGATTTATACATTCATTATCGAGCACCCAACTTGATCCATTGAAGGAGTGATCCTGCAAAACAAGTTTAAGTTACATATTTCGGTACCCAGTTTGAATTGGGTCCTTTGAGATTAGTAGTAAGAGTCTTGGGTACCCACACATTCCTTATTGTGGCCTTTCTCTTTGTGTAGGCACCCACATATACTTGACAACCATCTTACTATGGTTTCAAGTTAATATGTAAACTCATGGATAAGAGCTAGAGTTAAGAATAGGAGCCTTTTCTCCTTTTGTTGATACATCATTGTGTTGCCTTCTTGATGATGAACCTAGCTTGACCTTGGGTGCACCTAGCTTATCAAGGTTAGTCGCACAAGCATTCATATCATAAAGACAACTTATGCATAGAATTTACAACTTAGTGATCCAATTCAATGTGAAGCATATGGATACCGATTGAAGTAGATTTCTAAGATATCAAAATATGGGTTTCCAAAATTTAGAGAGTATGGATCACTAATTGTACCTTTTACAGTTTAAAAATCATATCCATGTTAGTGCATATGTATGAGATGAGTATCAACAAAAAAGATTCTTATGCACTTTTAGATTTAACGATAAGGGAATTTTAAACTGCATCAAGAGTAGCTATTTAAAAAACAAAGATTACAATCCATATGAATGAGATACAAATTTACCATTTTGGATTGTCTTAGTATAGCTTACTCAAGGGAAACTTATTCTCTATGACACAAGATATATAATGTTCTCCCACTAGATATGTGCATCAAGTATTTGAATGACTTACCACATGCACTTTCAATTCAGTTAAGAGTCTCATGAGGAGTACATTACATATCATGGTCAAGGCATGACAAATTTGCAATGAATTAACTTATGCCTAAGAATACTTACCACCATATAGAACGTACCATTTGTTATACCAATTTGATAGATCTTAATATCTGTGGTGGTGTCACCTTAGTATTCTTCTTTTCATCCTTTGTGGAGACTTCCTTCTTTGTTATCTCTTTTCCTTTAAAAACTAGTCGATAAAACACTTTGAAAATAGGTATTAGTAGTACAAGGAAGTATTTAACGAATGATGATATCTATATATGAATGGCAAACAAATCATCATTTATGAGGCATAAAGGCATAAATTAAATTCCTTTTAAATAAATGCACATGGATGAGTGAATTAATAATATGCACCAATTTACAAATTTAAGCCAAAAGGAATTTAACCTTTATATTGACATTTCTTTCCATAGAATAGGTTATTACCAATTGAAAGAATGTCACTTGAAAGGAACTATTATTGATCACATACCAAATGAAACAATTAGTTCCATACCTTTGTCTTGAGCATTCCTAATCTTTCTTTTAGGTGAAGATTAACCTTTAATACTTGTGATTTTACCAATTGAAAGGGCACAATCTCTACTTATGAATTTCATGAAATAGCTTAAAAGAGACTGCATTAGAAACACAAGCAATAGTTTCCTATTTAGCAACCTCTACTATATGAATGACAAGAAGGTTACTAAAATAACGAAACCTCATGATATGAACTAAATTACCCTTACAAGCATCATGCATAACACCGATTTAAACAAGGTGAAAATAGCATGATTATTTAATTAAGTTAACATGGCAAGTTTAATTCATAACATGGTGAGGGATTAATGTAGAAGACTCAAAACCAATTTAAACAAGAGGGAATACATCACATAGTATTGGATTGATCTTCTTTGAATGTTGAATGACACGTTCCATTTGAGAAACACATTCTCATGTTGTGAAACTACATAAATCACTTAGATAAAAACATTAGTCTCACAACTCTAGTCATATAGAGAATTTCCCTTTTGGTAAGTGCTTTAAGAATTTGAATTTCTTACTTAGCACTCTATTCATTTAAGAACATGGGATAATACTCTTT
Organism: Zea mays; assembly: GCF_902167145.1. NCBI lineage: Eukaryota > Viridiplantae > Streptophyta > Magnoliopsida > Poales > Poaceae > Zea > Zea mays. The sequence continues at coordinate 87,316,782 of NC_050103.1, read as the reverse complement.
ATGTGTAGGTCATGGCAATAATACGATAATTAATTTGAAATATGCCACAAGATACATATAACCAATTTAGAGCATGTAGATTACCACAATAAAAATGAACTTGCAATCTACCATATAATTGGATCTTTCCAAAGCAAGGTAAAATCTTTTAAGTTCATTCTCAAGTGCTTCATTTTTCCTTTATGGCTATAAAAGACACAAAGGAATATACTAATTAAAAGCAATGTCCACTTAATATTTAATTATTACCATCCTTTAGATATCCCATAGTTGTAGGCCTTTTGCTTGATTCCCACAAAAGTTCATCCTTATTCCCTACAACACAAGTTCTTGCTAGAGATGAATATGAAGTTAGTGATATAACAACTCAATTCATCTTTGGGCCAATCTTAAAAAAATAGTCAATGTAAGATTGATAGATTGAGATAAGAATTGAGGTAAACTGTTCAAGCACCCCAAAGCTTCATATCATCTCTAGGTACCTGCAAAACTTATTAAGTATATTTTGGTACCCATCTCATGATGGGTCCATCAAGGTTAGCCAATAAGGACTTAGGCACCCAAATAGCCTTGGTCCTAGAATGTGGTGAACTCATCACCTTTCTAGCACAAGAGTCAAATGTGGGTCTCCTAAGCATATTTGAATGTATTGACAAGTTAGGCTTAGGAGTTTTACCCTTTGGACAAACCTTGAATAAATGACCTTTTTCACGGCAATTGTAGCAAATGCGGTGCTTGTCCTTGCAATGCATTTGCCTTTTGCTTTCATCTTTCTTGATGGTCATCTTTCTTGATCATGCAAGGTCTTGATTCTTCATGTGGGGACATGAATCAATTTCATGACCCTTCTCCTTGCATCCATAGCACCTGCTATCGCTTCTCTTTTATCTTTCTTTGTTGAAGCACATAGGTACATTGTTAGAGCAAATAGTATGAGCATTAATTTTCTTACCATGAATTTTGTTCATGCCCTTCTTGGAAAGCTTGGTATTCTTTTGAAAGGGTTTTGTGCATGCTACAGTTGTCCCCTTCTCAAGCTTTTTCACCATATTATCACGGTTATCTTGAGAAGGTTGAGCATGACACTTTCCCTTCAAAAGCGTTAAGCTCCTTCTTAGCCTTCCAACTTCTTCCTTGAGCTCTTTATTTTCTTGTGTGATAGAAATATCACTAATTCCTGAAATTTCTAGCTCAATGGAAGATTGGCTTTCTTGAGAGCAACATTTGTTAGCACATGATAATATAGTTTCTACTTGAGTACATGTGCATATGTGAGGTTGGTATGATTTGAAATTAGTTAACACAACCTCGTGAGCCATTTCTAACATGATATGTGAATCCATAAATTTATTATGAGAGCACACAAGCATATCATGTTTTTCTTGCAAAGCTAGATTTTCAATATTTACCCTTTATATCGTGTTCTTTAACATAGCATTTTTATTTTCTAATTGAGCAATATATGATGAATGATTAACAACTTTAATTTGCTCAATTGAAATGTCTTCATACCTTTGGACTAAATCATCATGAGAGCACTTTAGCTTCTCATGCTCTTTGGTCAACTTCTCTAAGTCTTCGATTTTTCTGATGAGGAAGTCTTCTTGCTTATGAAGCATTTCTTTTTGTTCTTCCGCTCTTTTCATGAGTTTGAGCAAGCTCATCCGATGTTTCTTGCTTAGCTGAGCGAAGAATTGTTGAAGATCATCCTCATCTTCACTATCGCTTTCTTGCTCCTCCTCATCCTCACTTTCACTGTCACTCCCATTAGCAATAAAGCACATATGAGAAGTGGATTTGAAAGACAAACCTTGTGAAGAGGTGGATTCGTTGTTTGGTCTCCATCGATCATTTTCTTCAATTTTGTTCTTCGGCTTATCTTCCTTCATTTTGAGGAACATCCTTTCGGTGATTCTCATGGCAAGATCTATTGCCCCAGGATCAACATTTGCACCAAAAGATGAAGTTGAGGCAACCTCAACTTTTTCAAGCTTAGAAGCACTTTCGTTTCTTAGTCCCCTTGTCATGATCTTTTCCTCACGCGGTTAAGCATTAGAACGAGGATTAGGCTCCGATACTAATTGAAAGTTGCCTAGAGGGGGGTGAATAGGCAAGTGGAAACTTTTTTCAACAAAAACTAGAAACGAACTGGGTAAAACTGATTCAACCGGTGTCAAAACCGGTTCAACCGGTTTGCACGAGCTCAACTAAAGAATGAGATATAAAACTAAATTGATCTCGAAATCCACATAGTTAACTTTGGAAATGAGATGTTCTAGTTGATCCACAGGGTTCAAAGTAGTAGATTTGAGAAGGGCACTTCTCAAAATCCACACACCAAAAAGATATAAACAAATCTTCCACGGAATGGTGAGAGAACGAAGAACACAAACAAACACAACGAGCAAGAACACAAGAGACACAAGATTTATCCCGAGGTTCGGTCACACCACCAAGGTGCCCAACTTCCTCGTTGAGGCGCCCACAAAGAGCCGGGTCTCTTTCAACCCTAATCCTCCATTTGCCGACCACAAAGGTCAAGCCCACACACTAATCTTTGCTCAAACGAGCGGGTAATACAAACTTTCTTGTGGTCTTCCACAAGATTTGGAGACTCACAAGAGACACCTAGTCGTCTAGGAGCTAGAAGCTCCAAGAGTAATGAATCCACAAAGAACTCGATGTAGTACCAAAGCTCGAATCAATAAGAACAAGAAGGATTTGGAGATGAAGCACCATAATCGCAGCTCTTCAATCTCACTCAAAGATTTCTCTCCAAAGATTTGAAATGGGAGAGGCAAGAGGTGTGTGAGAGAGAGAGAGAGTGGGAGGTGTTTCTCAGGTTAGAAATGGAGTCCAAGTCATGCTCTTGTGTGGGGGAGAGAGGTAGGAGTGAGTATATATAGGTGGGGCTCCAAAACTAGCTATTTTTGACTTTTCTGCACAAAAACCAGTTGAACCGGTTTTCAAAAAGCTGAGCAGAGTTTTTTGGATGACACAACAGACTGGCAGAAAAAGGGAACAGTGCAAAAAACCAGTTGAACCGGTTTCCACCAGACTGAAAACCGGTTGAGTGTCCGGCTGAACCAGTATTTGAATACCAGCTGAACCAGCCTGAAAACCACCTGAACCAGTATTTTCCACAGAGCAATTTTGGCCAAGATAGACTTAAAAAGGTTGTACTACATACTTTTACTAAGGATTAACAAGGGTAAAATAGAAGTTTTGGATCAAGGATTTTGAGCTTTAGTACCAACACCAACCTTCTTTATGGATCCCCCTTGATAGTATGACGATTCCTATACTCAAGTTAAATAAAATATAATTAAGTAAACTCCTTGAGTCATTGGTGTCTCATGTGTGATTTCTCCATGGCGTTGCTTCATAAGGATCACAAATATCTTTGTCTCACCTTTTGAAGCAAACACAAATCAAACCCTGTGACTTGTACCATTTCACCATATATGAGTTCAAATCATGGCTTCAAGTCACCTTACTGATGCATCAACATATTATAACTCTTCATAGCTGATTAGTTCATCGACTTAGTGCAAGTACTCTCTTCTTCACCTTAGCCATGGTACCTCGGTCCATAAGCCGTCGCTTGTCCTTCACCTTCGCTTAGTTCCTCGAAGCCTTTTCCTTGATATCTTCACCCTATCAAGCCATTCTTGAGTCACATCATATTGATCATCCATTGAGAGAATCATTTCTTCAATATTGTGAACCTTGCTTGAATGTCTTCTAGATATAACTGTTAAGATCAATCAAGCTCTAGTTTGATTCTCCTAGAAGCATATATGGACTGATAGTAATATGGTCAAGCCAATTCGTGATTCCTCATCATTATTCACTTTGGCTTGACCAATCCTCTTAATCACTTCAACCTCTATTCTGATCATATATATGTAGTGATTTCTCAGGTCTTGTCCATATATATTCAAACCAATACAGAGACCATATTATATCCATTGCATTGTCTCATTAGTTATTTAACCTTGTATTGAACCTTTGTTCATTGATCATTATACACTATTCAAGTATGTTCATCATACTGAATTTCCTGTTCAACACTTAGCAAACTCGTTAGACCTTTAAATGTGTTGTTATCCAAATCACCAAAACTCACAAAAGGAATGAATGCACTTTCATGACCGCCATCACAGCAAAATCAACCCGAGGACCTCCCTACACCGACCACTCCCCTACTTCCCTTGCCCCTTTCGGGTAAGGTAGTCATCCACTAGATTTCCTAATTAGTCAGCCAAGGGCATCCTGTACCACCCTTGTGGTGTCACTATTTTCTCGGGTGGTCGCTCCATGTTCCAATTAACATAATGGTCTTATCATGAACAGTAAATAACAAACTGATAATAAAAGCATGATCATGAATAATGTGTACTCAATACCTAAAACCACATAAAGCAATAGCAGGTACTACCAAAAGTTCAGTGGTAACAAGGTACAAAGATAGCCAAACTAGGATAACCTATTGGGTCCCTTCAAAACTAACCTATGCAGATCATAATGGTTAAAAGAAAATTATTGAGTAAAAAGAAGTGATCAAGAGCACAACTTGCCTTCAACGAGCTCCTGCTCAGTAGTCTCCACCTGCTGAACACCTGGGTCCTCAGTACCTTGCTCGTCTACTCGCAACAATACAAACAAGCACAGGATAGTAGAAATTAACATCACACCAACATCAGAACAGAATGCATGATAATATTCTACGCATCTTAACGAGATCGTAGGAACAAGAACCACTAAATTCGGAGTTACGGTTATCGAGTTATGATTTTCCGAAGTTATTAAGTGCTTAGTATGGGGTAAATTAGGTAGACAATTCTAATCTATGTTTCATGTCTAAACAGAGTTACTCAGTGATAAACAATATTAATACAAAATTATTGCAATAGGAATGGATTAAAAAGGAGCTAAAATGGATTAATTATGATTTAAACAAGTTTCTTGAATTATTTTAATACAAAAACTATTTTTCTCTATAATTTTATTCCCTTTATCATTTTCTCTGGATTGCGTGCAGAATACCGAAAAGCACAAGAGCTAACTCACAAAACTTCCCCAGACTCAGTCTACCTCCGATATGTACCGCGGGTTGATTCACTAGAAATAGAGGGGCTTTTTAATAAAACGACATGACGAAGGGGTATTGCGGGCTCTCGGTCGTCCGATTAGAGACGAACGACCCAGATCTGCTCTATGAATAACTGAGCCGGTATTTAACAATGCATGTTGGATCGGGGATCAGTGGTCAGGATTTTATGAAATGCGATCTACAACTGTCCATCGGATCTAATTTCAGCGGTCCTGATTTAAATCAGACGAATGCGGCGCAACATCTAATCGTGGCCGTCCATAGTGATCAGATGGTTAGGATTTGGGGCAATGGGGCGATTTTCCCAATCCCACATCCACCCGGCTGCGCGCGGCGGCACAACGCAGACACGGCGGCGCCATCGCCGGTGTTCTTCAATCCTTAATCTCTTGCTCTCGAACTTCGATCGGGACACTACTATACAAAGAGGATATTGTTGCGAATGTATTGACGAGGTCCATACCCGGATCCGAGTGGTGCCCTGCCTTGCCCGCGGCTCATAGCAGAAGTGCGGCGACGGTGATAAATTCTGGGGTCAACAGTGCACTCCCGATTCCAAACTTTCGCGTGTCTACTCCACAGGACTTCGGCAAACACTAATGCTCCCACCTCGGGCCACAGGTCATCGGCAACATGGAGAACAGCGTTGGCGGGAGACGACACGATCCGCTCGAGCGATTATCGGCAGCGCACTAATTTATGCTGGGGATAGACTCGGGAGTTCGATGAGGCATGCACGTGGTCGAGGCGACCCTCAACATAAAGGCGCCGCACCAGTTGGTTGGGTCCTCAGGAGAAATTCGCGCGCGGCGAGCTCGCCGTCAGTTACGGCGCGGGGGAGTCCAGCTCGTGGGAGGGTCTGACTGGTGGGGACCACCGACCAGTGTCAACCGCACCCAGTGAGACTGCCATCTGGACCCACAGGTCGGCACACTCGTTTGGTTGTTGGGCCGCGCAGAGAGGAAACGAATGGGGCGATGCGGGGAATTGGGCCAAGGCGTGTTTTAAAATTTTCTTTTTCTTGTTCTTCCCATTTATGTTTTATTTTCTTTTCTTTTATTTTATTTTTAAATTCCAAATTTTGAATTCAAATTTTGTGGCAACTTTATCCTCAGATTAAGTGTATAATTTTGAACATACCAGTATAGGAATAATTTAGTTATTCATTTTGTTTTGTGTAGTAGTTTCCCTTTTCTAGGTCATTTTCAAACTTTGTAAATTGAATTTTAGGTTTTAATTCAAATTTCCTTACTATTATATTTTTATTAATAATGTTGTTATTATTATTAAATGCACAAATAAATAAACTCCAATATGATGCATGACTTATTTATGTTTTATTAAAGAATTATTCACTTTTAAATATGGATTCACATGTCCTAATGAGTAGAGGGCAACACATATAAGGAGATCAACTCTCTTCATATTTTTTACATATTGGGTATTACAAATCCTACCCCCTTAAAAGGAATCTCGTCCTCAAGATTAGGAAGGACTAGGGAAGAGGTGGGAAAAATCTATTCGTAGCTCTTCTCTCTCCCAAGTAGCTTCATCCTCACTATGATGGCTCCATTGCACTTTGCACATTTTGATCACTTTACTCCTCGTGACACAAGTCAAGGTATCAAGGATCTTGATAGGATATTTCGTATAAGTCAGATCATCTTGAACACTGAGTTCTTCCATAGGTAGCTGCTCTTTGGGTACCCTGAGACACTTCTTTAACTAGGACACATGGAAGACATCATGTACATCTGCCAGATGGTCGGGTAATTCCAGTTGATAGGAAACTTCTCCCACTCGCTTCAGGACCAAGAAGGGTCCAATAAAGCGAGGGGGACAACTTCCCTTTAATTTTAAACCTCCTCATACCCCGGATCGGTGACACCTTTAGATACACATGATCACCCTCCTTAAACTCCAACTACCCCCTCCGGGTATCTACATAGCTTTTCTGTCTTGACTACGTAGTTCTCAAGTTCTCCCTTATCAACCGTACTTGTTCTTCTGCCTCTTGTATAATTTCTGGGCCAAAGAACTACCTTTCACCAGTTTGATCCCAATATAAAGGAGTCCTACACTTTCTGCCATATAAAGCTTCAAACGGGAACATCTTCAAACTAGCCTAGTAGCTATTATTGTAAGAGAACTCCGCATAGGACAAACTCTTATCCCAACCGCCACCATGTTTAAGAGCACAAACTCTTAACATATCTTCCAATACTTGGTTGGTTCACTCGGTTTGCCCATCAATTTGAGGATGGTAGGCCAAGCTGAAATTCAACTGTGTGTCCAAGCACTCGTGCAACTTCTACAAAAACCGAGAGGTAAACTGAGATCCTTGGTCTGACACGATCTTCTTAGACACTCCGTGTAGACAAACTATCCGAGCCATGTATAACTCTGCTAACCTGGCGCCTGAGTATGTGGTCTTCACTAGGATGAAGTGGGCTACCTTAGTTAGCCTGACCATAACCACCCATATAGAGTCATACGCAGTAGATGTGCGGGGTAGACCTACAATGAAGCCCATACCAATTTATTCCCACTTCCACTCAGGTATCTTAAGCGGGCGCAACAAACCGGCAGGTCTTTGATATTCGGCTTTACCCTCTGGCAAACATCACACAGTGCTACATGTGAAGCAACATCCTTCTTTAGTCTATACCACTAATACTTCTGCTTCAAATCCTGGTACATCTTGGTACTACCCGGATGGATGGAGTAAGTTGAGTCATGTGCTTCCTTCAATATGGTTTCATGAAGATTGTCAATCTCAGGAACACAAATCATGTTCTTGAACCAGATCGTGCCCTGGTCATCTTCCGTGAAGTCTGGACCCCTACCTTCTGTTATCAGATCTTTGATCTCTTGAATCTTGACATCATCGATCTGACCCTTTCGTATTTCTTGTTCTAAGGTAGGTTCCACCTCTATGGTAACTCCTTCTGTGTGAGCAATTATTCCCAGGTTAAGCTTGGCAAAATCTTCTGCTAACTCATCGGGTAGTTGGTCGACAATAGCTGCATGGACATGCTCCTTCTGACTCAAGGCATCCACAACCAGATTCGCCTTGCTCGGATGATAGTGAATTTCTAAGTCATAATCCTTGATGAGCTCCAACCAACGGCGTTGCATAAGGTTGAGATCCTTCTGAGTGAAGATATACTTTAAGCTCTTATGATCAGTGTAGACTTGGCACTTAGTCCCCATAATATAATGCCTCCAAATCTTGAGAGCATGCACTACGGCTGCCAGTTCTAAGTCATGAGTTAGGTAGTTCAACTCATGTTTCCACAACTGATGAGACGCGTAAGCAATAACATGTCCCTCTTGCATAAGAACAAATCCCAAGCCCTGGCGGCATGCGTCACAGTATATTTCAAATCCCTTCTGTAGATCTTGTAACACCCCTGGTGTTACTGGCACTAAAACTTGAGCATAACATCATGTGCATTGACATCTCATGTTGTTTGTTACACCTAGAATGCATTCACTAGGTAAAATTTCAAAAGAAGTTGTGATGTGGTGACTTGAAGAGTGTTTAACCTTAGGGTAGGGTACTTAACCCTGGAATTAGGACCAATGGATGGAAATGAAGCCAAGGTGAGCAAAACCTCAAAAGTCTTTGGAAACACCCAAAAGAGATTAAGAGTGATGGATTTGAATGGCACAAAGACCCTAGTGTGCCCAAAACCCTAAAAAAACCCTAGAAAACCCTAATTGGAACCCTAGGGGGGTAAATGCAAATTCTATGCACTTTTGGACCAAAGTGCAAATATCAAAGTGATAGAGCACCAAAAACCAAGTAACTTTTACATTGGAGGATTTTCAAGTTGTATGATGAAGTTTGGACTTATTTACAAAAAGTCCCATAAGCACTAAGTGGCTAAGTCTGAATTTCAATGGAATGGGGGCAACTTTGGAACCTTGCATCTCTAAATTCATGAGGATTTTGCCCTAGGTCACTACATCGAACTTGTAGAGCCATGATAGGAGTACAACTTTGATTAAGTGACTAAGCATTGGTGCTGTACAAAAATTGGAGAAAATGAGCCTGAACGTGGGCTATCAGTCACCACTGAAGATTGAAACTTAGCTGACAGTGAGTTCTGATGAACTTTGGAGTCAATTCAAGCTTGATCGAGTGAGCAAATGACCAAGGTTTCTATGGTCGAATGGGAGATGGTATATACGAGATCAACTTTGTTACAGACGGATTAGGGTGTTGTCACATAAAATTTGTGAAAACGCCCCTAAAGATGCTCTGTCAGGCGTTCTGATGAACGCTCGCGATGGTACAGTGATGAAGAAAATCTGTAGATACATCGCACCTTGCCGCCGGTGACCCTCGCACCGTGATCCACGCCGTTGCTACGATTCATGCTCTCTGGCGAGGGGATAGTCACGGAGGGGTAAAAGATCTGAAAGGGGAATGGATCAAACCGCCCAGTCGTCGTACCCACTTGCTCTGCAGCCGATCCAGATGACCTCGCCGGAGTCTGCCGTTTGCCGCCCGAATGCCATGTACTGAGAAGTGTTACCACGTCATAGTAAACTGCCTTAGGTAGTCTGTCCATCGCCTGAGACGTTGCCCCGGTGAAAGCCACGATACTCCGCGCCGGTGACTCACCCCCTCTCTCCGGCCGCTAGCTTTCCCCTTCAAAATTTGGAGCCATTGCTCTCGGACACTATAAATTGAGTAAGCCGCTAGCTCCGCTAGGTTGTTACAAAGCTAGAGCACTAGCCCTCGCCTCCGATCGTCCACCATAGCGCCCTAATTTTGGATTTTCCCCAAATCCACTCTCCGCGCCACCGCGAGTCACCCCGTCGTGGTCAGCCACCTCCAGGTCCGCTCTCGCCCTCCTGGTTTGTGTTTTAGCACTTTCGTGTGCTTGTGATTCTCGTCGTCTCGGCCAATTTGGCTATCTCGCGCTATAACATTGGGAACACGTCGGGAAGGTCGCTAGCTCTATGGTGTGCGTGGACCGAGCTCTAGAATGGCGTTCCGACCAAATTGGGGATTCCCAGTGGAGCGCCAAGGTTAGAATTAGGCATAGACCGAAGTCGAGTGCGGATTATTGGGTATTGTGGCCGGTACAAGCTCGCCTGAGCAGCCGCTCCGCCGTCCGTGGTCGGGGACCCGGTCTTGCGAAGAAGAAAGAATAGAGGGGCCTTAGTGCAAACGTCAGAGACACAGATGAATACTGCGCAAGGATTCTTATTTAGTTATTAAAAAAGCCGAGGTCCTCTGTGTAAAGCCGCCAACGTGGGCGTGTTTCCTCGTTTGTGGGCCGGCTCGGGCTGGTTTGAGCTCGTTACTATTCATTCCTTTTCTTTTTCTTTTTCTATCAGACTTAGAAAAATCACATAAAATTCTAAAAAAATGATAAAATCATGGAACCAATTTTACTAGACTCCTAAATTCCCCTTGTATTTAATAAAAATAGTTCCAAGATTTTTAGCCCCAGCCATGAATTATTTAGTATTTAAGAAGGCCTAAACCTAGTCTTTTGGAATTTTAGAAATTATTTGATAGCTCCAAAAATCATAAATCTTTTTGGGCAAGCTTAATATGATAATTAGAGCCCTTGAGTGAAGTTTGAAATGTCTTGGACATTGTTTGATCCCCAAACCCAAAACCCTAGCTTTCTAAGGTAATGTTTTCCTTATCCTAATGGAGTACTGACTCAGAAAACCCTAGTTACACAGGTGTACCATGAAGGAAAGTTGTATTCAAGATACAACTTGATGTATCTCCCTTATAACTACATATTCATAGCATCACATGAGCATTCATGTATATGTATGGTTGTGCATAGAAAACAAAGAAGTAATTGTCGAAGAAGAAGAAACTGCACCACAAACTGAGACTCCACCTGCTAGGAATAGTTTTTATTTTGATATCTGTGGAACAGATCTCAAATCCCCTACAACACAAGGCAAGCCCCAGAGCATTTACCCATTCCTTGCTGTTTTAAACTCTTTATCACTTGAAATGATGCATTAGGTGATAGGAGTTGGGTGATAAACAATTGTTGCATGCCTTCCTTGGAATTGATTACCATTTTTTTGATACATGTTTTACTTAAAAGGTTTTCTGATGCTTAGTCTTGCTTTAGAAAACAAAAATGTTTTGTTTTAACAAAAGATGATGCTTTAGATTGGATGGGATGTTTTCAAAAATAAAACTTGATCGTGGATCCATCATGGTCGTGATGGGTTCAACATCAGAAAAGATGTACCTCTGCCAGGTACCAACCTTTGGGATTGTAAATGATAAAGATGAGACCGGGCCGGTGACTTGCACGAGAAGAGAGTCTCAGTGTAGTGTCTCCGTCTGAGTCGATTAAGGACCATGTCGATGTAGGCTTGATGATCGAGGACCTTTTAACTAGCCACATGCCTCATCATGGGTAAGCTTGGCCTCGGGCAGACTAATACCAGAAAGGCCAACACACAATGGGAGTGGAGAGATGGCGAGAGTAGCGTGTACCCTCCGTGGCAAGAGGCTGGACGGTGGTGTATCTGTGCTCTCGGTTGGCGTGAACCCGGTCTGGTCTTGAGAAACCCAGTGGCGAGTTGACATATGCAAGGCTTAAGTGCTACATATGTCGTGTGGTTGGAGATCCCCAGCTGGGTATTAATCGATTTGGATCGCCGTTACTTCTCGGATATGAAGTCTTGGTCACCTGACTTACATGTAGCAATCCAGTAAACTAAAGGGATGATGAAAAGATGTCTAGTGTAGGCCAAGTGCTTGAACTAGGGTAGAAAGAACTCTGGATTCAGGTAATGACTTAACTAGATAATAAAACTACATTTTTAAGGATCCACTGTTAGTAAGCATTTCTGCAAACATAGTCTTTGATTCTTGAATAGCCTTACCTTAACTCCCTCAAGCCAGCATATCCTTGAGAGTCTTTTCCTTTTGTCGGGTAAGACTTGCTAAAGTACACTCTGTACTCAGGGTTTTCGAACCCATGTTGTTGTAGGTGAGGAAATAGCAGAGTTCTATTGTTTCTGTTCAAAGGTGGTACCCAAGGAAGAGCTCCAGCAGTGAAGTTGGTCGCGGGAGGATGTTTGTCTCCCACCTTGAAAACAATAAACTTTTGTGCAGGAGGATGTTTTGCCTCCCTGATCTGTAATAATACTTTATGCACTCGTAATACCCTAGTATTGTAGTAATAATACTCTCTCTATATATTTGATAAATGTAAATTAAGTTATTGTAATTTGCTTCCGCTTATTCTTTCCTCCGATGTGATGTAATATCTGCGTGACGGGTGAAGCGCTCTTGGGCGAAATGATGAGGATACAGTTACCGAACTTGTCGAGTGATTATGTGCATCTACATGGTTGTCCAAGGTCCTTTGGACAAGGACAACTATAGGTGGGCCTAATACCTTGGGAGGTTCCATCACAGCTGGTATCGGAGCGAATCCCACCTTCTCAGATATTACGTAGTACTTCAAAGGAATTTTCAAACACTAGCCTAGAAATATTCTTTCATTCTTACCATACCATTTTCTGGTAGTCCCTTATCTTGTATAGTTGGGTAACAGAGTGCAATATATAGGAAGTTGGGGATCAACGAAAGTTGATTCCATAATTATTAGATTATGCATGCATCATGTTTAAGAATATACTAATAAATCTTCCCATCTTATGGAGATATGGCGCGCACTAAGACTACTTGGCGCAAATCGACTGGACCTCATGGTGGGCCACGACATCAGCTAGCTCCCAGGCACGAAGGAAGTAGTAGTGGCAGTAATGACCTAATTGGAGATCTGGAAGCTAGGGTGGAGCAACTCCGGTCAGAACTACGCCACAGGAATAGGGCACGTGAGCAGGACAGTCGTCGTATAGCGGAATTGTCAGCCGAAGTCAGCTGCTTGCAGTACGAGATCTCAGAACGGGATACGACCATTGATTGGGCCATCAACTCGTGTTCGTTTGCTTGGGACTGCGAAGCGAAAGCTCTAGCTTGTGTGGCAGAGCTTAGTGCGTCCCTCGAAAGCCTGCAAGTGTACTGTAATACTTTACATGAAGAAGTACATGTATTGTATGCTCGACTGCACCCGGACGTGCCTTCAGACGTTGCTACAATGGGAGCCGGACCATCAGGTACAACAAATGAAGGACCTGATGGGGGGCTGGACCTTTTTAGGCCCCCTCCTTCTATGAATCTTGCTGATAAACGGTCTCCTGCCGCAGGAAATGGAGCAACAAAGGATGAAGAAGACTAGAATAATATAGTTTAGATATTATACTTATATAAAATAAGTAATGAAGTCAAGTTGTACACTGGAGTCTGTATAATTATTACATTTTGGTAATGTAATATGATGGTATATGTTGGCATGTTATATTTTTTCCAAATGTTTCTTTGCCTTAGATGCCATCACAGACTCGTGCAAATGATGGTCCGAAGACTTCGCGCGGTAGGGAGGATACTCCTAACCCGCCACCAGTACCACCGACTTTGGCTGAGGCTATCGCTGCCCTGGTCAATGTCACCACTGATAATACGCGCTTCTTGCGCGAAATGGCGGGTAATCAGTTCCAACAGCATGGAGGAAGTGCTCGTCCTCAAGGACCGCGAGATAGTACATATTTGGAATTCTCTGAGACTAGACCCCCGCTCTTCATCAAGGCAGAAGAACCTTTAGAAGCCGATGAATGGGTAAGAGTGATAGAACAAAAGTTTGGGTTGATTCGATGCACGGAGACGCAAAAGCCACTATTTGTTGCACAACAGTTAAGAGGGCCTACTAATACCTTGTGGACAAATTTTTCAGCAATCCAACCAGCTGGGCATCAGATTACCTGGGAGGAATTCAAGCTAGCATTCCAGGAGCATTATGTTGCAGAGGGAGTGCTCCATATGAAACAAGAAGAGTTCATCCGGTTAAAGCAAGGGGGAGACACTGTAATGCAGTATCTCAACAAATTCAAGCATCTCTCCCAGTATGCCATTGAACAAGTGAATACAGATCTGAATAAAAAGAATTGTTTTATGAGGGGACTCAATGATAGGCTTCAGCGGAAGATGGCAACATGCTTGGACCTTACCTACAGTAGGGTTGTCAGTATAGCACTGGTAGTGGAAGCCAAAAATGTAGGACATGGAAAATCAAACGGGTTTGGAGGTGACAGGTCTAATCAGGGACCTGAGAAGAGAACCAGGTTGGTGATCTAACCTTTTAATCAAAATCATTCTTCACCTCGCCCACCTTCCTATCCATTCAAGCAGCCTGTTTTTATTCGTCCCACTACTGCCCCTGCTCCTACCAATCAGCAGAGTGCCCCTAGTACTCGTTTCCCTGCTCTCCCCAGTTCTTCCACTAGTTGCTTCAATTGTGGAAAGTCCGGGCACTTCATCAAGGACTGCCCATACCCGAAGCAAAATAAAACAAAATTCCAATAGAACTCTAGGAACTCCAACCAAGGAAAGGGGAACACGGCTAATGTCGGTGTTTTAGGTCCGACCGCGCACCCAGGGTTACCCCTCGAGGTGCTTTTTAGGAGTAGGACGGTGTTACCGACTGTAGCTCGATGGTTCATGCTGGGCGCACGAGAAATAGTAGACAATGATGTACAGGTTCGGGCCGCTTTGAGATGCGTAACACCCTACGTCCTGGCGAGAGTGCTTTATGTGATGGGTTACAAGGGAGTTCTCTTGTGCTGGAAAACGTAGAGAGCGGGGTGGATGGCTAAATAATGAATGATGTCCTCCCTCTTGAGGGGGTGCCCCCTAGGCCTTATATACTCGACTGTGGGGCATTACATGTGGATACGATAACAACGTGTGCCAAAGTAATAGTGAACTAACTGAGTCTATCTTCCTATAGTTCAGCCGACTCATCCTCGCTCAGTTCCGATGTGCGGGGCCCCTGCGCGGGAAGGTCGGGTCACTGTTGCGATTACTGCTCGAATTTGTCGGGCCGTCTGGGCTTGCGCCGACCCGGCCTTGTGTTAATCCGTTCCACTAGTCGTTCCTCCCAGGCCCACGGGGGGATGACCTTACAAATTATGGGGCCCTTGGGCCTTTCGTGAGGTCTTTTATCCTTCTAGTGGACCCGGGGGATATCTGTCCCCCACAAGCCCCCGATCTTTGGGCTGATTTTGAAATAAACGGCTCAAAGATCCTAGGTCCAGCTTGCATTATTTGATTTTAATAGGGAATGCTTTGGAAATAAGTCTGCCGGGTCACTGCTTCTGAATTCTGAGTGATCCGGTTAACACGTTTTCTTTTTACTGTCTTCTTCTGCTATTATTCCTCGAAATTTGGTGTTCTGTCTCAGGTTCATGCTTCAGAGGTCAGCATTTTGCACTGTTGGACTTCGAACTTCATTGGGTGCACCAAAGGTGCACCCAATGGGTGTAGCCCCTGAGCTTCGAGTGGATTTTTGCAAACAATCCACTCGAAGGTCTTCACTTCAAGTATTATCAGAAATCACTTTCTTCTTCCACTTGTGCTTTTTCAGAGGTCATCTTTGTCTTAATTTTGCCTTGTGCTTTAGAGGTCAACATTTTGCTTCTTCGGGGATGATGATTTATTGGGTGCACCAAAGGTGCACCCAATGGGTGTAGCCCCCGAGCTTCGAGCGGATTTTTGAAAATAATCCACTTGAAGGTCTTCATTTCGTGCCTTTTTCTGGGAATCATCCTTTCCTTTTGTCGAATGCCTTCGGAGATCCGCATTATATTATTAACACTATGCTTTAGAGGTCAGCACACATTTTTGTCTTTGAGGCTGAGTACGCGATCTGCCCATATCTTGCTAGGTCCTGCAATTTATTTGATCTGTGACTGATTGGACGTTCGATAGATGGCCCTTGACTAGTCTTCATGTCACTTCGTGCTTTGACGCTTCTGTCGATTAGACTTGTACCTTATGGCTATATTTGGCTTTCCTTTGATCCTTGCTGATATCTCTCTTTTGTCTTGGAGTATTCATTGCATATACTGTACGGATGTGACAGTTTTGGAAAATTTTGGAAAATATACTGATAATTTCTGGGCGTCCCCCCAATGGGTGTAGGCAAGGGACGGCTTGGTACGCTGAGCATTTAGCAGACTGCTTCTGAGTAGTAACTTGATGTGACCGCGGGTGTAATCATATCGCCCGCGCAGTTGACTGGAGTCCCAATGGGTGTCATGTTATGTGAAACGGCGTCAGTCGCCTGACTTGTCTTCAGACGGTTTGAATTGCATATTGAATTTTTGCGACTGTTCAGTGGCCGTGGTAGGAGGTGAGCGGTTGCCTTCTTCTTCTATAAATAGTGTTCTTGCTTCTCCGGCATTTTCACATTTCTTGCTGTTGCTTGCTGTTTCATCTCCTCTCCTTCCTTCCACTCCGCCATGCGCAAGAGCAAGAAAGGTGGTGGCTCTTCGCATCACTCTGGCGACAAGCGCAAGCGCGAGCCGACTCCTCCCTCGAAGGACTTCGGCGACTCGGAGTACTCAGAGGAGGAGTTCTCCTCCGAGCCCGAGGGCTCTCCGGCTCCTGCCTCTCCCCCGGCGTCGTCTGATGATTCAGACGACTCACAGGGGATCGCCGCGGAGGTATGGACTTACATTCGGGCCGTCGAGCGCGCCGGGCTCGAGGGCTCGAATGAGTCGGAGTATTCCTCAGACGAGGAGAATTCCTCCGACTCATCCGAGGAGGGCAGCAGCGGCGACGGCGGTGACGGCGACGACGACGGAGGCGACGGTGACGGCGGCAGCGACAGCGGCAAGGGTGGCAGCGGCGACGGCGGCGGCAGCAGCAAGAGCAGCAACAAGGCTAGTGGCTAGACGCCACTGGTTTTAGATGTTAGTGTAGATTAGTAGTAGAAATATTATTAGCGAAATAATGTAGTAGTAGCTAGTAGTATAGTTAGTGAAATGTAATGTAGTAGTAGGTAAAGCATCAGCTCATAATGAGTTGATTTGTAAGTTCGATAGTGCTTCCCGTATAATGAAGAATGATTTCGCTCCATCTTGTGTGTATCATTTTGCCTTCTTGTTGATCGTCGATCGTGTTAATGCCTACTGCAGAGGCTGTTTCTGAACGTAATGCTTGAGTAGCGACTTAGAATCATTGAGCCGTGCTTCAGACTGCCTTCTTCACGATGACAGCGCTTTAGTAGTGGTGGCCGAGTGATTATCAGCGATGTTGGGGCTTTTAGGAGTGAGCCGAGCGATAGCAGGCCATGTCGGTGTTTTAGAAATAACGACCGAGCGGTTACTGGCGATGTCGGCGTTTTAGAGGTAACAGCCGAATCTTCTGGAGCCACGTCACTGTTTTTAGGAATAACAGCCGAGTGACTGCTGGCGACGTTGGCGTTTTAGAAGTAACAGCCGAGTGATAACGGACCACGCCAGCCGCTTTGAAAATAGTGGCCGAGTGAAGTCAGGTAACGTCAGCATTTTTAGAAATAACAGCTGAGTTAATTTGGGCTGCGTCGGCCGTTTTGGAAATAACGGCCGAGTGATGACATGGCACGCCAGCGTTTTAGAAATAACGGCTGGGTGATGACATGGCACACCAGCGTTTTAGAAATAACCGCTGGGTGATGACATGGCACGCCTGTGTTTTAGAAATAACCGCCGGGTGATGACTGTGCACTTTTTAGAAATGGCGTCTGGCCCGGGAAAACCCCATATGTACTGCACTGTCGCACGCCTCCACGTTCCGTGCCCCAGTTTCTGCTTTTCTGCATCCAGGCTTTCTCTGCTCTCCTGCAATATTGCTTCCGCTCCGTTCGCTAGCAAGGTTGAGATGGAGCCCAAGCGGAAAGCTTCGAGTTCGTCTGTCGCAATCATTCCCCCCATCGATCCCAACAGTCAGTTGCCTTTCGCAGGTAACCATATGTCTGTTGTCTCTGAATCTGACCTTCTTCATCTCGTTTCCATCGGAGTTCTTCCTCCGAAGGAGCTATGTTCGTGGTGGATCTGCCGTGGGGTCACTGTTCCGACAGAAGACACCCATGAATCCGTCATTTACGTTCCTTTTATTATCCGCGGACTTGCTCTTCCCATTTCTCCTTTCTTCCGCGGTCTCCTTGGTTTCTATCGCTTGAATCTGACCCATCTGAATCCCAATTCCATTCTGCAAGTTTCTGTTTTTGTTCATTTATGTGAAGCCTTTCTTGGTGTTTTGCCCCACTTTGGCCTTTGGAAGTATTTGTACCACTGTCGGCCTAGGATGGCCGGAGGGCAGCACCAGCTGGTGGGGGCGCGAGCTTGGAGATGCATCGTGGGAGGAAGACTGATTACCTCGACATCCCACTCAAGGATAGCATCAAGGGATGGCGCCTGGAATGGTTCATCGTGGAGAATCATGGGAATTCCCTCCCCCCACGGTCAGGGAGACAGCCAGATGTTCGCACTTCGAGCTGGACCGAATCCCCCACAGACCAGGAGGTGGCCGAGGCAGGGGCTCTGCTAGCTGAAGTTAGATTGTTGAAAGAAAGGAGTCTGACTGCAGAAGCTGTGGTCGCTGACTTTGTTTTCAAGAACATTCAGCCGCTGAAAGACAGAGCATATCTGGCCTATCTGTACCGAGGCTTGGCTGATTCAACCCGGGTGACCAATAGAAGAATTCCTGCTGTGGACTTGGTGAGCCGGCTCGAAATGATACTCAGAGGCAAGGTGTCGAACATCGGCGCTCCTGTTGCATACTCGGCCTGGAATCTGCCTCCTTCCCAGGTCTTTACCAGTTTCGTGTCAAATCCTCCTGCTGGTGATAGCGGTTTGGGCTTTAGAGGGCGACACTCTCCCAAAGAAGTTAGTGCCTTGGTTGCCTCACTCGGAGAAATTCCTGACGACGAGAGGCAGGTTCATTTTGAGGTGCCTTTGAATCCAAGTGATGCAAAGATAAGTGCTGTGTCGGATATGTTAGCTGAGGATTCTTCTGATGCCGCTCCTGCTGAAACACTGGTGGTGGCATCCATCCCTGAGGCCGGCAAAGCTTTGGATGCTCAGAGGTCTGACAGTGTTCACCCGAAGCGTTCTCGCCGAGACAATCAGCCCGCTTCTCCTGCTAAGGGGAAGAAAAAGAAGAAGAGACGTCTTCGTCGAGTGTCTAGCTTGGATCAGGATGCCGGTCCTTCTGTTCCTGTTGCTGAGGAAGTGCCAATGCCTGAATTTGCTGAAGCTGACCCTAATGGGTGTGGCCCGACTGCTGTGGATCCCAATGGGTGTGATCCTGCTAAAGTTGACCCCAATAGGTGTACTGTCCGTGTTGTTGATGAAGATGATGAAGAAGAGGATGAAATCCCTCTGATTCGGAAGAACAGCCGGCGTTACATAGCTAGTGGGGAAAGTAGCGGTGTTCCTTCTTATGCTTTGTCTGCCCTCATTGGTCTGCAAGAATTATCTTTGACGAACTTTGATCAAACTCTTGAAGACATGGTTCCAGAAGATCTGTTGTCAGAGCCGGTAGATGGTGGCGCGATGGATGTTTGTGCTGATGTGCCGGATGCCGGGTTGGGGTCATCCCGGGCAGTGTCCCGCGCCTCATCGACCTTAGAGCGCGGTCTTGAGGGTCAGGAGGCTGGTCTGGATTGCCCTGCTCCCACAGAAGTGACTGAGGGTCCTTCAGCCTTAGAGGTGGCTGTTGCAGGAGACTCGGCCTTCAAGGATGGTGCTGGCGCTTACCCAGCCCCCGAGGCTGTTGCCGGAGATGATCCGGCTCGGATGGGTAGCGCGAGCTGTGACCTAGCCCCCGAGGGTGTCCGAGTGGGTTCTCCCTCACACACTTCCATGGATGTTCACGTAGGGTCTTCTCCTCCACATTCTGGTTGCATGGCGATAGCCCAAGCCTTGGGTCAAGGAGTCGCTTTAGAGGCCAGCGCACCTGATGACAGAGTTCTGGCTTCTGCTGATGACACTGAATTGGTTCCCACTGATGCGTTGCGAGTTGTTCCGGTTGGTGATCCTTCGTCAAGCCATCAATTGACTTCTCACGACTTGGGGGTTCCCTCATTCTTCTCCAACCTCCAGGTATTTTGGTTTCTTCTGGTCGGACTTTACCCTAGGCAGATAATTGTTCTCATGCTTGTCTGTTTTTAATGCCAGGCGTTGGTTGATGAGATGTCTAGTCGGCTGAGGTTGCAGGGTGCCTCTGTCCCAGAAGGAGCTTTGTCTCTGGTGCATTGGAATCCAGTGCTGCTTCAGCGGCGTGTATCTGATTTGGAGGTGGCAAATGCCGGTCAGTGTTGTTCTGCTTCCTTTTTTTGATTACTTGATTAATCTGCTTTTTAGTTGAACACCTTTGCTTGACTATTTCTTGATAGATATGGCTTGGCGGTATTCTGATCTTGAGGAAAAATATTCTCAAGGTCAGACCGAACTAGCTCGGGTTTCTGCTTCTCTGAATGACGTTAACACGCTGAACTCCACTCTCAATGCTCAGCTTGACTCTGAAAAGGTAGCTACTGAATCAAACTTTTGGTTGCCCTTATCTGCTATGCTCTTGATGTTTACTTGACGTTGGAGAAATTGATTCTCTACTGCAGGAGGAAAAGCGCGCCCTCGCCACTTCTCGTGACAACCTTGACAAGCTATACCGCGATGCGAGCAATTCGCTGACCATCTTGGAGAGGAGTCATCGCTTCACCAGGGAGGAGTTGGATAATCATCGTTATAAGCTGCAAGAGTCCTTGGATGATGTGATTTGCCTTAGGCAGTTGGTGTCGACCAAAGACACTATCATCAAGGATCTGCGTGCTTCCAAGAAATCAGTCGCCCAGGAGCTAGAAACTGCTCGGTTGGCTATCAAGGCTGCTGAAGAGACTTCTGCTACTATGAGGGCCCAGCGCGACAAAGCTATGGATAAAGCTATTCGCGCGGGGCGGATCCTGATGAGGAGACCAGGCGTGGTTGTTCCTGATGACATAGTGGCTGACGTGAATGCCGCTCTTGATTCCTCGAGTCGTCCTTCTTCGTCAGTTGCTCCTGAGAAGAACATTACTAAATAGAAAACACTGAATGCTTTGAACGTGTGGTTAATGTGCTTGGATGTTTTGTTAGAGAACACTTTTAAATACTGAATGCTACTATTGTTTTCCCATTGTTAGAATTCCATAGTATCTACATTTGTAGAAGTAAATGTAGTGTGATGGTTTTGAAATTTCGTCATGGGGCATAGAAGTTGCCCTAAGATGGGTGATTGCAAACGTGCCAAGCGTGTCGTGCCATTTTAAGTCAGTGCCAACTTAAACCGGTCGCTCCATTAGTAGGGCATAGTGGCCACCCTGTGTTTAGTAAGCGTGAGCATGTCGCACCGCCTTAAGTCATTGCTGACTTAAGTCGATTGCTCCGTTAGTAGGGCATAGTGGTCACCCCGAGTTTAGTAAGCGTGAGCATGTCGCACCGCCTTAAGTCATTGCCGACTTAAGTCGATTGCTCCGTTAGTAGGGCATAGTGGTCACCCCGGGTTTAGTAAGCGTGAGCATGTCGCACCGCCTTAAGTCATTGCCGACTTAAGTTGATTGCTCTGTTAGTAGGGCATAGTGGTCACCCCGAGTTTAGTAAGCGTGAGCATGTCGCACCGCCTTAAGTCATTGCCGACTTAAGTCGATTGCTCCATTAGTAGGGCATAGTGGTCACCCCGAGTTGAGTAAGTATGTCAATTGACAGCGAACAATTTGAGTGCCTTTGAAGCCCTTTTTATTGATGATATATTTCTCAATTTACAGAATACATCATCGTCCCAATAGCTTCTGGGATGTAGCTAGGGTAAAACTTCGTGAGGTGTTCTATGTTCCATGAGTTCCCAATTTCTGTGTCGTCCATCTGAGTGAGACGATATGATCCCGGCCGAGTGACTTCTGCTACTATGAATGGTCCTTCCCATAGATGTGACAATTTATGCCGTCCCTCCCCCGTTAGAATTCGGCGAAGGACGAGATCTCCCACTGCGAAGGATCGACACCGTATGGCCTTATCATGATAGCGCCTCAGAGTTTGCTGATACCGTGTTGATTGAATCACCGTATTCAGTCGCTCTTCTTCGAGTACATCAACATCCTCCAGCCTAGTAGCTTCAGCTTTTGCTATGTTTTCAAAGATTAACCTCGGAGCCCCGAACTTGAGATCAGCAGGTAGCACTGCCTCCGAACCGTAAACCATAAAGAAGGGAGTATTTCCATGTAGAGCTCGGCTAGGTTGAGTTCTCAGGCTCCAAACCACATACAGCAGCTCTCTGATCCACTTTCCTGTGAACTTCTCATTCTTGTTGAAGACTTTCTTTCTGAGTGCTTCTAATATCATCCCGTTGGCTCTTTCTACTTGCCCGTTGGCTCTTGGGTGCGCCATCGAGGCATATTTGATCTGAATGCTCTTTTGCTCGCAGAAATCGAAAAACTCTGAACTGGTGAAGTTGGATCCCAGGTCAGTTATGATGCTATTCGGTATCCCGAACCTGAATATTATGTCTTGTATGAATTCCACTGCTTTAGCTGAAGTTAAAGAAGCAATGGGTTTGAACTTTATCCATTTAGTTAATTTGTCGATAGCCACCAGTACATGAGTGTATCCTCCTTGAGCTTTCTTTAAAGGTCCAATCATATCCAATCCCCACCACGCGAACGACCAAGTTACGGGTATAGTCTGCATCTGCTGTGCTGGTAGGTGCTACTGTTTTGACAAGTACTGGCAGGCTTCACACCTCTGGACTAACTCGGCTGCATCACTCTTTGCTGTTGGCCAGTAGAAACCCGACCTGAAGACCTTCCCAACCAGGGTCCTGGATGCTGCATGTACTCCACATTGCCCAGCATGGACCTCATCCAGAAGTTGCTTTCCAATAGCTGAGAGAATGCATTGTGGCGGAACCGCCCGAATTATTCCAGCTTAAGTGCCCAAGTCCCGCCTTAGAGGCTAGACCACACTTAAACAGGAATAACCCGTCAGTCCCTCGGATCTAGTCCGATAAAGCCACTTACCAGGATCGAATACCACTAGCTCACACGAAGGTGAGACACAGAGAAATACAATAAAACATAATACCACAGATTTAGTAAATATCGTTAGTGATTACATTATCAGAGTTTTAGAAATAATAATCATAAATTTTCATGCAGCGGAAATAACTAACGGAGAAAACCGAGTAACATGGCGAAGCCTGGCCACGCTAATCCTCCTGGTCCTCTCCCGCGGAAGCAATAACCCACTCGACCGTCTATCCCGGTGGCAGGGACGAAGGCCAAGTCACACCATCAACCAAATCATCCTAAGGAGTACCTGCAAAAAATTGTGCCACAAGCAAGACTGAGTATACTAATACTCAGCTAGACTTACCCGGTGTGAGGAGTCTACTCCTCTACCTCTAGACATGCAGCTGTTTGGCTGAGGGGTTTGGTTTGCCAAAAGCACTAGCTGAGTATAAAATCAAGTTTTAGCTTTTCAAGTTTTAGTATGATCCTTTTTAACTAGATGTGTACCTAGCTAATCATACATGGTATCAAACATTATTGCAATCAACGTCTTTTTGCCAGTCACCTCATTTCCACTTATTACTCAATGCAGTACAATGGATCAAGCAGTCTCATTAGCTACGAGAAGCAGACGATTCGAATCGAGTTTTTATCCTTGCAAGGTAAACCTAAACACACGACGTGGCGAGGCACTCCGTCCCCACACACATCAACCGTCCCCATCGATTCCCTGGCAACAGATCAGGGCTCACCGCCTTGGCGTACAATGCCTCACTGACCCCGACTGCCGTCGTGCAGTGACCGCACTTGTACCCACCATAACCGGAATGGGAGACCACATCTCAGGTCGCGTGAGGGGCAAAGTCTGCGGGCAGGTTCACTCAGGTACTAGGCTTACCGATTTACCATATTTCTCGGTATGTGTTTAGTACGTTCAAACGCTTGACACAGGTATCCGCACGTTAATCCTTATTCCATTTTCCCATCTCGTAGACCACGCGTCCCCATGGACCCGTGTCCACAGACCATCACCATTCTGCTATCAAAGTGGATACAACCAATTCCTGACCTCGCGCGAGTGTTAGAAAAATCACTCGACTTCTACCGAGATCCCTAATTATTAAAGCAGCTACTCGACCTAGCATACTAGTATCCATCTCAAGGGAATCCTGAGTTCATGCAACTAGGGTTTCAGGCAACTCCTACACTTAAGTGCACAGTACAAGCCTACAAACATTAAGTATAGTAAAATAGCATATATAAACGGTTATGCATAAAACCGGGGCTTGCCTTTAATTTTTAACACTTAGATAGTGTTTGCTGGGGGAGGTACTCGCTTGGCGAGCATCCACTGGTTATGTCCATCATTATTTGGGTCATCCACCGACTGCATCTTGTGGGTGGCACCACATCACTTGCACGATCGTCATCTCTCGGTCCTAAATGAGATGCAAGATGCATATGTATGAATATAATGAAAGTAGCACAAAAGTAGCATAAGATACTTTAAGTACACGCTAGCGAATTAAACACTAAGTAGCAAGACATCACAAGCAACCACACACACTAGCGTTAGCTAACTACATATCATCGAGCGCGCAACGTTAACACCACTAAAAGACGACAAACATTTTGTATATTTACGCGACACAAGTACGATCCCATAAGTACAAGCGTTTATTTAATTTTCTACGGCTTTTCATTAGTTCTTCTATTTATCACACAAAAGCATCCAACACAAGTTTAACCGATGACATAGGCATCAATGTCTATGGAAATTCTATATCACAATCAACTAAAGAAGAAACATATAAAACATGACACACATGCATTATTACGCTTAGTTATGACAAGTCTATATTAATTTAGTGCTAACCAACCATTTTTAGTCAAAAGGGTGAACTAACAATTAAATAAGCACTAGCAGAATTTTTTGGACAGCAATACAGCAGTTACTAGTTTTAATCATATCTCTTCAATGGTTAGTCCAAAAATTTTAAACTAGGACTTTATGGAAAGCTTAAAAAGTGCTCTACAACTTTGGTATTGTCATCACAACCTGATTAAACACTTAGCAAGGTCGAATTGTGCAAACACAGCAGCTCTGTCCAGATTTGGACAGATTCAAACTTGCAGCTTCAAAAATTCACAACAAAAGATTCAGACATACAAACAAAGTGATTCTAGACTTTCTGGAAAGCTAATTAAATGTTCTACAAATTATTTATAAACATCCCTGGCTGGTTTAGCATGTATCAAGGGTAAAATATACTATGAAGGCTGTGCTGTCCAGAACTGGACAGATTCAGTCTTCAGACTTTAAACATCCATAACTTAATCTTCAGACCACCAAAAATAGTGATCCAAGACTTTTTGGAAAGCTTGGCAATTGCACTACATAACTTTTATAATCATCCAGAAGTGGTTCTGTGTTTAACTGAATCAAACAACGCAGTTTTCAAAATCTGTTCTGACGGTGGACAGAACACAGCAACCAAGTTGTAAAATTCATAACTCATAAACCGTCAGGCCTTTAGTTATGAAATTTTAACACAAGCAAGATCAGAAAGGCATCTACAACTTTCTTATAACTACCATGAACAGATTGCAATCTTAAATTGAGCAAACAATGCAGTCTCTGAAATCTGTACAGAATTTGGACAGATTCAGTTACTGAATTTGTAAAAAGCATAACTCCTAAACTGTCAGACCTATAACTGTCAAATTTTAACACCAGCAAGATAATAAATTTATCTACCACTTTTCTATAGCACATATGTACAGAAAACACCATTTAGTTTATCAAACATACAGCACAACTAAAACAGTGCGTGCAGTCCAAAATAGCGATTAATAAATTTCAGCTCCTATACAATTCAAGAATTGTCGCGTTCTAGAGACTTGAATTATTCTAACACTTTACCCTTTGTTAGAGTTAAATTAATCAAATGAGGACTAACAAGTAGACTTACTAATTTTTATCCGTGTCATTTCGTATTACTAGCTTAATCATACTACGCATATAAGTATATTACACCTTCTTCGCCCGAATGACAATCCTCAAGCCCAACACTCATCACACATATATAATGCACTTAGATCACAATCCCAGTACCACTAAATCATATGATGCGCCTATTTCATTTTTTTTATATACATCCAATTAGCATATGCGATGGGTATCACGGCGAAGGCACAACACATCTAGACTCGACTCATAACCGGGGGGAACTACTTGGTCACGTCACCACTTCATTACCCAAACCGAAACAAATTTCCTAGTCACTTCAACCAAACTTCTAATTGAGTAAAACCTACACCTCCTTGTCACGAATACAACCATACACTATGTGCGACGTGAATTTTAATGAACGCCTAATGGGTATTGACTCACTTATAAACATAGGGAAGCGATGACTACTTTGGCATGTCACCACCTCACCTCACACACAAAATCATTCTTAATTGGACTGACCAATTTGAACGACTGTCCTTCCAATTATTAACATATACCACCTTTCTAGGTTATTTGCATGACAACATAGCATAGGTTAAATCTATTTATCTCGGAAGGCTCTAACATAGTTCACACATAACTCACCATTTAGGCCCTACTAATAATTCATTGCGAACGACACATATTAAATCTACGGGCTAACTCAATTGGAACACAACATATGACATTCACGTTTTTAGTTTTATCGCATAACAACGCTTAATCTAATACATCATGGACACTGACGATGCCTACCATAATTCCACGTTGCTAACACAACCAATTACGACCTACCACCAAACATTTCAACCATAGAGGCGATCATCTCCCTAACGTTCTACACCAAATCATCGTTACCAATTATTATGTGCATAGCATCTAGTTAACCATATTCGACAAATACAGTCTTCGAGCACCCTTCACACGATTATATAATAGCGACCTAAGCGTCATGTCACAATACATACATCTTCCCCCGTTGCGAGTATAACTATATCACGGCATATACCCGCACACCTCAATCAATATCTTACGCCACCACTACTAAAATACACCACGACACACACCCACATACGTGTCCCCACATTACGCACAAGACATCAACCACACCGGTGACTCCAACTGGACTAATCATACCCTCATCTGCATTGACTATCACAATCATCGATCCCATGCATAAAACAATACACTTTTCACATAGACACCTATCGATTCATTCCCCAACACATAATCCACATTTTTTAAAAATTTATCCACACAGCAAAGCACACATCAAACACATTATTACCAAAACTTAAAAACATCTGAGTTCTTGTTCTACTTCATTTTCTTCTATATACGTGTTCATTTATACAATTATAATTTCACGCACATATTCACACATGCACATCATCGACCAAATACGTAAATAAAACAGATCGCGAATCATTCAAGGCGAACAACCTGGCCGAAATCCGATCGGAGTTGCACATGCATGCCGTCAGACGGCGCTCTTTGCCGACGAGCGACACGCGAGGCGTGACGGCGACAAGGGCTGCAAGCACGGTACAGTTTATTACACGATTTATTGGTGTGGTCATTTAATCGAACACGAAAAGCGCATAGCAGCTCACCGAGGTTGTTGTTCGCTGCACAGATTGACGACTAGCGGAGCTCGATGCCGACGTGCTGGGAACGATGGCAGCCCCGTGTAGATCGATGGGGTTCGCTGCTGTGGACCGGCACCGCTGCGCAGATCAGTTGACGCCGCACGAGGAGGGCCGAGCACAAGTGTGGATGGTGGCCAGGGGTTTGTTTCAGACGCTGAAATAATGGAGGGGAGAGGGCTACGACTGTTGAAGTGGTGGCTTGGCCACAGCAAGAACAGGGAAGGGGAGGCTGCGTGCTAGTGGAGGAAGTGGCTGGAGCAGGGAGGAGTATGGCGTTCAAGGAGCTAGGCGCCATGGGGAGAGGGAAGAGATCCTTGCTGCCGGCACCCATGGGAGGAGGGGCTGGAGAAGGGATGAAGCAGAGAGCGCGATGAAGTACGAGCTAGTGCTCCCTGTTGCCGACGCCATGGATGGAGCTTGGTGGGGTAGGGGTGCCGGACGTAGGCAAGAGGAGGCCGGCATTGAGGGAGTTGAGGAGGTGAGAGGCTGCTCCCTGGAAGCTTCTGCGCGCTGGGCGTTGAGGGTCGCGGTAGGGGGAGCAGGGGCGAGGGGGCACCAGGAAGGAAGGGAGTCGAACTCCCTGCGCTGGGGAAGAAGGGGAGGACGCCATGGCTGGCCGGTCTCCCTGCTAGCCACTGTGGGGAAGAAGGGTGCCATGGATAAGAGCTGGAGGCGCCTGCTCCAAGGGCTCGGCCAGCGCCCAAGCAGGGAGGTGGAGGCGCCATGAACAGGGAGAGAAGCCAAGCCTGCTGCCGCGGAGCAAGGAGGAAGAAAGGGAGTGGCGGCTGAACTTTTTTGAGGGGTGGGAGTGCAAAACAGCCAAGGGCAAGGGAGAGGGATCCGTATTTATAGAGAAACCCTAGGGTTAGGGTTTCAAATGGGCCCAAATGGGCTGGGTTGGGTTTGGCCCAAAACGCTAAATCGGGTCGTGCTAATTTATTTTCCGGAATAAAAATGTTCCTGCGAATTTCGTCTGTATGCAAAACAGAGTGAACTAGAGTTGCGACGAACGGACGATTGAGCGATTAATTCGGCCGAGAGTTTGATTTGAATTCGCTCGGAAATAATTACATGCGCGTGATTCAAAAATAATTCATCCTGAGATTTGATCGGCTTTGGATTTTTAGTCGGAGAAGGTGCATCGTGATATTTAAAAATCGTTGTCGATGCTGATTTTGAAATCGGATTGGATACAGAGATATTAAGCCGAATCGGATAGAAATTAATTAGAGGACGACATACTGAGTATTTCTTTTGAGAGTATGGATTTCGGATTAAAATAGTCGAACATCGATCGAAGTTCGAGGAATTGGATTCAGGCTCAGATCAGATAACAGTCGTCGAGGGTTTGATTAATTGAGCTTCAGATAAGATTTATAATTCGAGATTGACTATCGAGTTTGCATTCGTGCTGAGGATAAAAGTTTTAACACGCTCCAAAATTGGTTGTTTCTCGCGATCGATTAACTCTAAATTCAGTGAACTTCCAAGAGAAAGCCTGATAAACAGAGATAGGCACGATCGAGAAATAGAAATTTTTATTGAGCATCCGAGATTAGGATTAATCTCCCGACATAACGCGAAATAGACACCTGGGGTGTCACAGCCTTCCCCCCTTAAAAGAATCTCGTCCCGAGATTCGAATGAGGATATTTAAGGGTGGAGAAGCATGTAACTCCCAGACTGAAGATAGATGCAAATTCATGAGAGGGTATCTGACAAGATACTGAAGATATATTTGGTTAGAATATCGCGACATATCGAGACAAAATGCAGCGATCATTCTGAGAGGGTGTCCACAAAAGATAGCACATCGGTGTAGTCTTATAATGGATCACAACTATTAACCACGATACCAGCGCGTGCCGAGCAGCTCAACCATGTGTGCACCATAGTAGGCTCTCGGTGTCGTCGCGGCACCATCAGTCGTTAGTCATAACACCATTACCGAACACAACCAATAAGAAATTCACAGAGCATAGATAGATGGAGCCCATGAGAGTATGGCTCAGAAAAATAAGAATGTGACCAGAATTGAAGCAGAGATTGATGGCAAAAAGAGCATCACATGAGAATTTTTATTTAACTCAGAGAACTGTGTTGTGATCAACATAGAGATTATCAGATCAGAGATTTATATGAGAGTGGATATGAGGAGGAACCGACCATGAGATCAAGATTGATGAGCTTTTAGAGACATGAGAGAATTAAAGTCAATAACATAATCCATTGAACCAAATGGATCCATTGCTTAGAGATAAAATCGATAAAACAGCGTCATAATCCTCAGAGAAGGGGGTATGAGAATGATCAGAAATGAGAGATTTAGGCGAGATCAACATCCGATTCTTGAGAACGGGTTATAGCAGATAACCTGATAACGGGGCAGAATCGATGAAGGTTCCAGAGATTTGGATGATAAAGCCAACATGATTCACAAGAAAAAGGGTTACCAGATCTAGGCAAAAGGAGAGGTAGCAAACAGGATCAGCTAGGATGATCAACAGAAATGTTATGACGTTTTAGGGACAAGGACTTATGGAAAGAAACATGGCCTTGATAGGGGTTGCGCAACTAGACACCAAACAACATTTTTTTGTAACAAGTGCACAAAGAGACTTGGGTTGGTCTAGCAGTCAGGCTGTGGGGTTCTATAAGCTGTGCAGGTGTAACTTTATGGGTAAAACACACAAGGGTTAGAAAACACTAACACAAGCATAAATATTTTTTTTGAGGTTTCACTCACTAAACTCAAGGTTGTTTAAAGTGGGGGTGTCTTTTTATGAGCAGGACAGACAACACCTTTTTTTGCAAAAAGGGTTGAACAATTACAATATCACCTAGATAGCAAGACAAGGGAAGCACATAACACAACCTAACAAGGTTCACCAATCTGACACGAGGTAAGGCATTTCTAACATAGCAGTACCTCACATTATTCACAAGTTTTTATTATTGGAATTAAGGTGAGAGAAGCATGTTGGTGCACAAAAGACAATTATAATGCGACAATCATGATGCATGCTCATTCTAGTCGTCTTCTCAGACCTAACTAATTTTTCGGGTGCTCCTACAACATCCTTCCTAATAGTAGTAGTAGCCCTTATGGCCTATATAAATAGCCACCTATCCACCCATCTATTTCCTAAGGCTTCACGTCCTAGGTCTATCCTTATCGTCCTGACGATCTATCGAACTTGGTTTCTAAGCAAGTTTTACTTTAGAAAAGGTTGGTAATCATGACTTATTGACTTCTCTGTAATGGTATTCGCTCCGATACCAGCTGTGGCGGAACCGCCCGAATTATTCCAGCTTAAGTGCCCAAGTCCCGCCTTAGAGGCTAGACCACACTTAAACAGGAATAACCCGTCAGTCCCTCGGATCTAGTCCGATAAAGCCACTTACCAGGATCGAATACCACTAGCTCACACGAAGGTGAGACACAGAGAAATACAATAAAACATAATACCACAGATTTAATAAATATCGTTAGTGATTACATTATCGGAGTTTTAGAAATAATAATCATAAATTTTCATGCAGCGGAAATAACTAACGGAGAAAACCGAGTAACATGGCGAAGCCTGGCCACACTACTCCTCCTAGTCCTCTCCTGCGGAAGCAATAACCCACTCGACCGTCTATCCCGGTGGCAGGGACGAAGGCCAAGTCACACCATCAACCAAATCATCCTAAGGAGTACCTGCAAAAAATTGTGCCACAAGCAAGGCTGAGTATACTAATACTCAGCTAGACTTACCCGGTGTGAGGAGTCTACTCCTCTACCTCTAGACATGCAGCTGTTTGGCTGAGGGGTTTGGTTTGCCAAAAGCACTAGCTGAGTATAAAATCAAGTTTTAGCTTTTCAAGTTTTAGTATGATCCTTTTTAACTAGATGTGTACCTAGCAAATCATACATGGTATCAAACATTATTGCAATCAACGTCTTTTTGCCAGTCACCTCATTTCCACTTATTACTCAATGCAGTACAATGGATCAAGCAGTCTCATTAGCTACGAGAAGCAGACGATTCGAATCGAGTTTTTATCCTTGCAAGGTAAACCTAAACACACGACGTGGCGAGGCACTCCGTCCCCACACACATCAACCGTCCCCATCGATTCTCTGGCAACAGATCAGGGCTCACCGCCTTGGCGTACAATGCCTCACTGACCCCGACTGCCGTCGTGCAGTGACCGCACTTGTACCCACCATAACCGGAATGGGAGACCACGTCTCAGGTCGCGTGAGGGGCAAAGTCTGCGGGCAGGTTCACTCAGGTACTAGGCTTACCGATTTACCATATTTCTCGGTATGTGTTTAGTACGTTCAAACGCTTGACACAGGTATCCGCACGTTAATCCTTATTCCATTTTCCCATCTCGTAGACCACGCGTCCCCATGGACCCGTGTCCACAGACCATCACCATTCTGTTATCAAAGTGGATACAACCAATTCCTGACCTCGCGCGAGTGCTAGAAAAATTACTCGACTTCTACCGAGATCCCTAATTATTAAAGCAGCTACTCGACCTAGCATACTAGTATCCATCTCAAGGGAATCCTGAGTGCATGCAACTAGGGTTTCAGGCAACTCCTACACTTAAGTGCACAGTACAAGCCTACAAACATTAAGTGTAGTAAAATAGCATATATAAACGGTTATGCATAAAACCGGGGCTTGCCTTTAATTTTTAACACTTAGATAGTGTTTGCTGGGGGAGGTACTCGCTTGGCGAGCATCCACTGGTTATGTCCATCCTTCTTTGGATCGTCCACCGACTGCATCTTGTGGGTGGCACCACATCACTTGCACGATCGTCATCTCTCGGTCCTAAATGAGATGCAAGATGCATATGTATGAATATAATGAAAGTAGCACAAAAGTAGCATAAGATACTTTAAGTACACGCTAGCGAATTAAACACTAAGTAGCAAGACATCACAAGCAACCACACACACTAGCGTTAGCTAACTACATATCATCGAGCGCGCAACGTTAACACCACTAAAACACGACAAACATTTTGTATATTTACGCAACACAAGTACGATCCCATAAGTACAAGCGTTTATTTAATTTGCTACGGCTTTTCATTAGTTCTTCTATTTATCACACAAAAGCATCCAACACAAGTTTAACCGATGACATA
This sequence comes from Zea mays, assembly GCF_902167145.1. Taxonomy (NCBI): domain Eukaryota; kingdom Viridiplantae; phylum Streptophyta; class Magnoliopsida; order Poales; family Poaceae; genus Zea; species Zea mays. Next base: position 87,283,935 of record NC_050103.1, on the reverse strand, counting down.
GGCATCAATGTCTATGGAAATTCTATATCACAATCAACTAAAGAAGAAACATATAAAACATGACACACATGCATTATTACGCTTAGTTATGGCAAGTCTATATTAATTTAGTGCTAACCAACCATTTTTAGTCAAAAGGGTGAACTAACAATTAAATAAGCACTAGCAGAATTTTTTGAACAGCAATACAGCAGTTACTAGTTTTAATCATATCTCTTCAATGGTTAGTCCAAAAATATCAAACTAAGACTTTCTGGAAAGCTTAAAAAGTGCTCTACAACTTTGGTATTGTCATCACAACCTGATTAAACACTTAGCAAGGTCGAATTGTGCAAACACAGCAGCTCTGTCCAGATTTGGACAGATTCAGACTTGCAGCTTCAAAAATTCACAACAAAAGATTCAGACATACAAACAAAGTGATTCTAGACTTTCTGGAAAGCTAATTAAATGTTCTACAAATTATTTATAAACATCCCTGGCTGGTTTAGCATGTATCAAGGGTAAAATATACTATGAAGGCTGTGCTGTCCAGAACTGGACAGATTCAGTCTTCAGACTTTAAACATCCATAACTTAATCTTCAGACCACCAAAAATAGTGATCCAAGACTTTTTAGAAAGCTTGGCAATTGCACTACATAACTTTTATAATCACCCAGAAGTGGTTCTGTGTTTAACTGAATCAAACAACGCAGTTTTCAAAATCTGTTCTGACGGTGGACAGAACACAACAACCAAGTTGTAAAATTCATAACTCTTAAACCGTCAGGCCTTTAGTTATGAAATTTTAACACAAGCAAGATCAGAAAGGCATCTACAACTTTATTATAACGACCATGAACAGATTGCAATCTTAAATTGAGCAAACAATGCAGTCTCTGAAATCTGTACAGAATTTGGACAGATTCAGTTACTGAATTTGTAAAAAGCATAACTCCTAAACTGTCTGACCTATAACTGTCAAATTTTAACACCAGCAAGATAATAAAGTTATCTACCACTTTTCTATAGCACATATCTACAGAAAACACCATTTAGTTCATCAAACATACAGCACAACTAAAACAGTGCGTGCAGTCCAAAACAGCGATTAATAAATTTCAGCTCCTATACAATTCAAGAATTGTCGCGTTCTAGAGACTTGAATTATTCTAACACTTTACCCTTTGTTAGAGTTAAATTAATCAAATGAGGACTAACAAGTAGACTTACTAATTTTTATCCGTGTCATTTCGTATTACTAGCTTAATCATACTACGCATATAAGTATATTACACCTTCTTCGCCCGAATGACAATCCTCAAGCCCAACACTCATCACACATATATAATGCACTTAGATCACAATCCCAGTACCACTAAATCATATGATGCGCCTATTTCATTTTTTTATATACATCCAATTAGCATATGCGATGGGTATCACGGCGAAGGCACAACACATCTAGACTCGACTCATAACCGGGGGGGAACTACTTGGTCACGTCACCACTTCATTACCCAAACCGAAACAAATTTCCTAGCCACATCAACCAAACTTCTAATTGAGTAAAACCTACACCTTCTTGTCACGAATACAACCATACACTATGTGCGACGTGAATTTTAATGAACGCCTAATGGGTATTGACTCACTTATAAACATAGGGAAGCGATGACTACTTTGGCATGTCACCACCTCACCTCACACACAAAATCATTCTTAATTGGACTGACCAATTTGAACGACTGTCCTTCCAATTATTAACATATACCACCTTTCTAGGTTATTTGCATTACAACATAGCATAGGTTAAATCTATTTATCTCGGAAGGCTCTAACACAGTTCACACATAACTCACCATTTAGGCCCTACTAATAATTCATTGCGAACGACACATATTAAATCTACGGGCTAACTCAATTGGAACACAACATATGACATTCACGTTTTTAGTTTTATCGCATAACAACGCTTAATCTAATACATCATGGACACTGACGATGCCTACCATAATTCCACGTTGCTAACACAACCAATTACGACCTACCACCAAACATTTCAACCATAGAGGCGATCATCTCCCTAACGTTCTACACCAAATCATCGTTACCAATTATTATGTGCATAGCATCTAGTTAACCATATTCGACAAATACAGTCTTCGAGCACCCTTCACACGATTATATAATAGCGACCTAAGCGTCATGTCACAATACATACATCTTCCCCCGTTGCGAGTATAACTATATCACGGCATATACCCGCACGCCTCAATCAATATCTTACGCCACCACTACTAAAATACACCACTGACACACACCCACATACGTGTCCCCACATTACGCACAAGACATCAACCACACCGGTGACTCCAACTGGACTAATCATACCCTCATCTGCATTGACTATCACAATCATCGATCCCATGCATAAAACAATACACTTTTCACATAGACACCTATCGATTCATTCCCCAACACATAATCCACATTTTTTAAAAATTTATCCACACAACAAACCACACATCAAACACATTATTACCGAAACTTAAAAACATCTGAGTTCTTGTTCTACTTCATTTTCTTCTATATACGTGTTCATTTATACAATTATAATTTCACGCACATATTCACACACGCACATCATCGACCAAATACGTAAATAAAACAGATCGCGAATCATTCAAGGCGAACAACCTGGCCGAAATCCGATCGGAGTTGCACATGCATGCCGCCAGACGGGGCTCTTTGCCGACGAGCGACACGCGAGGCGTGACGGCGACAAGGGCTGCAAGCACGGTACAGTTTATTACACGATTTATTGGTGTGGTCATTTAATCGAACACGAAAAGCGCATAGCAGCTCACCGAGGTTGTTGTTCGCTGCACAGATTGACGACTAGCGGAGCTCGATGCCGACGTGCTGGGAACGATGGCAGCCCCGTGTAGATCGATGGGGTTCGCTGCTGTGGACCGGCACCGCTGCGCAGATCAGTTGACGCCGCACGAGGAGGGCCGAGCACAAGTGTGGATGGTGGCCAGGGGTTTGTTTCAGATGCTGAAATAATGGAGGGAGAGGGCTACGACTAATGAAGTGGTGGCTTGGCCACAGCAAGAACAGGGAAGGGGAGGCTGCGTGCTAGTTGAGGAAGTGGCTGGAGCAGGGAGGAGTATGGCGTTCAAGGAGCTAGGCGCCATGGGGAGAGGGAAGAGATCCTTGCTGCCGGCGCCCATGGGAGGAGGGGCTGGAGAGGGGATGAAGCAGAGAGCGCGATGAAGTACGAGCTAGTGCTCCCTGCTGCCGACGCCATGGATGGAGCTTGGTGGGGTAGGGGTGCCGGACCTAGGGCAGAGGAGGCCGGCGTTGAGGGAGTTGAGGAGGTGAGCGACTGCTCCCTGGAAGCTTCTGCGCGCTGGGCGTTGAGGGTCGCTGTAGGGGGAGCAGGGGCGAGGGGGCACCGGGAAGGAAGGGAGCCGAACTCCCTGCGCTGGGGAAGAAGGGGAGGACGCCATGGCTGGCCGGTCTCCCTGCTAGCCGCTGTGGGGAAGAAGGGTGCCATGGATAAGAGCTGGAGGCGCCTGCTCCAAGGGCTCGGCCAGCGCCCAAGCAGGGAGGTGGAGGCGCCATGAACAAGGAGAGAAGCCAAGCCTGCTGCCGCGGAGCAAGGAGGAAGAAAGGGAGTGGCGGCTGAACTTTTTTGAGGGGTGGGAGTGCAAAACAGCCAAGGGCAAGGGAGAGGGATCCGTATTTATAGAGAAACCCTAGGGTTAGGGTTTCAAATGGGCCCAAATGGGCTGGGTTGGGTTTGGCCGAAAACGCTAAATCGGGTCGTGCTAATTTATTTTCCAGAATAAAAATGTTCCTGCGAATTTCGTCTGTACGCAAAACAGAGTGAACTAGAGTTGCGACGAACGGACGATTGAGCGATTAATTCGGCCGAGAGTTTGATTTGAATTCGCTCGGAAATAATTACCTGCGCGTGATTCGAAAATAATTCATCCTGAGATTTGATCGGCTTTGGATTTTTAGTCGGAGAAGGTGAATCGTGATATTTAAAAATCGCTGTCGATGCTGATTTTGAAATCGGATTGGATACAGAGATATTAAGCCGAATCGGATAGAAATTAATTAGAGGACGACATACTGAGTATTTCTTTTGAGAGTATGGATTTCGGATTAAAATAGTCGAACATCGATCGATGTTCGAGGAATTGGATTCAGGCTCAGATCAGATAACAGTCGTCGAGGGTTTGATTAATTGAGCTTCAGATAAGATTTATAATTCGAGATTGACTATCGAGTTTGCATTCGTGCTGAGGATAAAAGTTTTAACACGCTCCAAAATTGGTTGTTTCTCGCGATCGATTAACTCTAAATTCGGTGAACTTCCAAGAGAAAGCCTGATAAACAGAGATAGGAACGATCGAGAAATAGAAATTTTTACTTAGCATCCGAGATTAGGATTAATCTCCCGACATAACGCGAAATAGACACCTGGGGTGTTACATGCATTTCATGAGGACTCCTGATGCGCCCCTTCTGTATAGTGTTTCCCCAATGAGTGTATAGTGAGCTGACAATCTTGCGATGCGCTCGGCTGCACTCTTGTCATCTGGTTCCTCCTCGTTCTTTATATATTTGATGATCGGCCTCCTCCAGTCTTCAGAATCTGACTCTGGTTGGCTCAGAGTATTGCATTCCTGTGTCCGATCCAGTGAAATGCTTGGGTGTAATATTTCTTGAACGAAAACTCTAGGCGGGACCTGAGTTCGACTGGATCCTAGCTTGGACAATACATCAGCTGTCGTGTTTCGATCTCTCTCCACATGGTGAAATTCCAGACCTTCAAATTTGTCTTCTAGTTTCCGGACAGCAGTGCAGTATTTTCCCATGGAATCGTTCGAACAATCCCATTCTTTATTTATCTGACTTATGACCACCAGAGAATCTCCATATACCATCAGTCTCTTGATGCCCAGTGATATGGCAATGTTCAGTCCATGAATCAGAGCTTCGTATTCTGCTGCATTGTTAGAGGCTGGAAATAACAACTGAAGGGCATATCTGAGGTGTTCGCCCCCAGGTGCAGTAAAGAGGATCCCTGCGCCTGCTTCCTATAGCTTTAACGAGCCATCGAAATACATTCGCCATACTTCTGCGGTTTCTGGGTTATCCGGTACTTGTTGTTCGGTCCACTCTGATACGAAATCAACCAGCGCTTGAGTTTTGATGGCAGTGCGAGGTCGAAATTCAATGTCATGAGATCCCAGCTCGCAGGCCCACTTGGCTATTCTCCCGATGGCTTCTTTGTTGTGAAGAATATCTCCTATTGGAAATCCAGTGACTACTATGACTTTGTGGTCGTCGAAGTAGTGATGGAGCTTGTGTGCAGCTAGAAGTACTGCATATAATAGCTTCTGAATTTGAGGGGGGGGGGGTGAATAGGGCGAAACTGAAATTCTCAAAAATAATCACAACTACAAGCCGGGTTAGCGTTAGAAATATAATCAAGTCCGCGAGAGAGGGTGCAAAACAAATCGCAAGCAAATGAGAGGTGTGACACGCGGATTTGTTTTACCGAGGTTCGGTTCTTGCAAACCTACTCCCCGTTGAGGAGGCCACAAAGGCCGGGTCTTTTTCAACCCCTTCCCTCTCTCAAACGATCCCTCGGACCGAATGAGCTTTCTCTTCTCAATTACTTGGAACACAAAGTTCCTACAAGGACCACCACAAGATTGGTGTCTCTTGCCTCAGTTACAAGTGAGTTTGATCGCAATGAAGAATCAAGAAAGAAGAAAGCAATCCAAGCGCAAGAGCTCGAAAGAACACAAGCAAATCTCTCTCACTAGTCACTAAAGCTTTGTGTGGAATTTGGGAGAGGATTTGATCTCTTGAGTGTGTCTAGAATTGAATGCCTAGCTCTTGTAAGTGGTTGGAAGTGTGAAAAACTTGGATGCAATGAATGGTGGGTGGTTGGGGGTATTTATAGCCCCAACCACCAAACTAGCCGTTTGGTGGGGCTGACTGTCGTATGGTGCACCGGACATGTCCGGTGCGCCAGCCACGTCACCAAAGCCATTGGGTTCCGACCGTTGGAGCTCTGTCTTCTGGGCCCGCCTAGATGTCCGGTGGCGCACCGGACATGTACTGTAGAATGTCCGGTGCGCCAGTATGGGCGTGCCTGACTTCTGCGCGCGCTGGTGCGCATTTAATGCGCTGCAGGTAGCCGTTAGCGCTGAAATATCCGTTGCTCCATTGTCACACCGGACAGTCCGGTGTACACCGGACATGTCCGGTGAATTATAGCGGACTAGCCGTTGCGAATTCCCGAAGCTGGCGATTTCCTGAGGCGCCGTTCCTTGGGGCACTGGACACTGTCCGGTGTACACCGGACAGTCCGGTGAATTATAGCGGAGCGCCTCTGGATTTTCCCGAAGGTGGCGAGTTTGACTTGGAGTCCGGTGGTGCACCGGACACTGTCCGGTGGCACACCGGACAGTCCGGTGCGCCAGACCAGAGGTGCCTTCGGTTGTCCCTTTGCTCTTTTGTTGAACCCAATACTTGGTCTTTTTATTGGCTAAGTGTGAACCTTTGGCACCTGTATAACTTATGCACTAGAGAAAACTAGTTAGTCCAATTATTTGTGTTGGGCAATTCAACCACCAAAATTATTTAGGAACTAGGTGTAAGCCTAATTCCCTTTCACACCTTCTTGAGTAAATTATAAAACGGTAAGCCTTTTTCTCCCAGCCTGGATATAAATCTGCTCAGAGTTGCCATACATCCAGTGAGTCTTTGCACTTTCTTTTGTGATCGTGGAGCTTCCATCTTCATGATGGCCTCGATCTTTTCTGGATTGGCTTCCATTCCTCGGTGACTGATAATAAACCTGAGCAACTTTCCTGCGGGTACCCCAAAGACACATTTTTCGGGATTAAGCTTCCATCTGTATCGCCGTAGGCTGTTGAAGACCAGTTGTAAATCCTCAATAAAATTTTCTGAATTCTCTATCTTGATCACCACGTCATCCACGTAAGCTTCCACACGCTTGCCCCAGTGATCGGCTAAGCATGTCTGGATAGCCCTCTGATAAGTCGCTCCAGCGTTTTTGAGGCCGAACGGCATGGAGGTATAGCAGAAAGCTCCGAATGGAGTGATGAATGCTATTTTTTCCTCGTCTTCTTTTGCCAGACTAATCTGATGATACCCAGAGTAGCAATCCAAGAAAGACAACACAGAACATCCGGCGGTGGAATCTACCACCTGGTCTATCCTAGGAAGCCCGAAGGGATCCTTTGGATAGTGTTTGTTGAGATCCGTATAGTCGACGCACATGCACTAATCCACTTTATTCTTTTTGAGTACAAGAACAGGGTTGGCTAACCACTCAGGATGTAACACCTCTCTAATAAATCCAACCACGACCAAGCGAGCCAGCTCAGCGCAGATGGCTTCTCTCTTGTCGGGCGTGAAACGACGTATTTTTTGCCGAATCGGCCTCGCCTGGGGGTAGACCTTCAATTTGTGCTCGGCCAGTTCTCTCGGGACTCCCGGCATATCCGCAGGTTGCCATGCAAATACGTCTCGGTTATCTTGCAGAAACTGGACGAGCGCGCCTTCCTATTTGTCATCCAGGCTAGAGCTGATGATGGCGGTTTTGCGTTCATCAGCGAACCCAAGGTTGATCCTTTTGGTTTCTTCAGTCGGCCGCATAGAGGTCGCGGCTTGAGCTTCATTCGCGGGTACCGCGAGGTCTCCCTCAGGCTTTGAGTTTGCCTGCGCAGAAGAAGTCGCCGATGGTTTGGTGGTGAGGGCCGTCTGAATGGCCACTCGGAAACATTCTGCGGCGCCTTGGAAGTCAGCGCGCACAGTTATGATCCCTTGCGGTTCTGGCATCTTCAATATCATGTATGTATAATGCGAGATGGCCATGAACTTTGCCAATCCAGGCCTCCCGATGATGGCGTTGTACCCACAGTCGAAGTTTGCCACCTCGAACCTTAGGAACTCGGTTCTATAGTTCTCCGGAGTTCCGAAGGTGACCGGCATGTAGATGTGGCCCAGCGGGTATTCTCCTTCAGTCGGCACGATGCTGAAGTAAGGAGTGTCCGACTCGTGGAGCTCTTTGAGGTGAACTCCCAAGCCTTGGAGTGTCCGGGGGAAGGTGACGTTGATGCTGCTCCCCCCGTCCACTAATACCTTCTTCACCCTGCTCTCTCGGATCACCGGATCGACGAGGAGCGGGTATTTGCCTGGGTGGTCGAAGTTGAGCCACTGATCTGCCCGGGTGAAGGTGATCGGGTGCTCCGACCATCGGTATGGGGCGAGAGAACTGGTAGCCGCCACCAGTATCTGGCGATCGTTGAGCTTTTGTTGTCTCTTGTTCTCCAGCGATCCGTGTCCGCCAAAGATGACATTGACCTCTCTGTCGATGCGCGGGAAGGCTCCACCTCCTCCCTCCTCCTACTGCTGGGGTTGTCGCGATTCTCCTAGTCCTCCTCGCGACGGGGGAGGAGGTAGAGGTTGGAAGGGTCGGCCATGCCCGACGGAGTGCTTGAAGTATCTGCAGTTCCGAAGGGTGTGGCGCATGTCCTTGTGGTACGGGCACTAGGCGTCGAGGATGTCGTCCAGCGTGCGTTTGCCTCCACGAGGTCCTCCTCGGGCGCGAGAGGCAGGTGGTTCGGCGGCGTGGACTTCTTCGCGAGGCCTCTTCTCCCAACGCTTGTCGGGCTGCTGGTTCGTGTTGCGTCGCGGTGCCGCTGGTGCTGGCTTCACTCCTCCGATGAGGTCCTGAGCTCGCTCGTCGACGGTGATGTAGAGGTCGGCTTACCGGAACAGCTGCTCGGAGGTAGTTGGCGCCTTCTTTAATATGGTTCGAACGAAGGCCGAGTCATTGGATCCCCTGTAGAAATCCTCGATCACTGCTGCCTCCGCGACCTCGGGGATACGATTTCGGCAGCGGTGGTGTAGACGGCCAGCCAGCCTCCTGGATCCTGCTTAGGTTCATATTTGTCGACGTTGGATACCTTGAAGTTAGGGGGCCATTGAATGGCCCTGAGGCGCAGAGTAAGTGCCGATACTCCACATGTGTCCTCCTGTAGTCGATGATGTTGTCTGTCCCGGGGAGGGGAGTGGTCGTCGTGGTGCCTCGACCGTCCCCGGGTGGTGCCACCAGATGAAGCCGTGGCCGACTCGGTCCTGGTAGCCTGACTCCGTGCTGGGATGCCGTGGTCCCGGTCGTACTCTTCCCGGCGACGGATCTCGTTCTCGTGTCGTCGTTCACACGAAGCATTGATGGAGCTCCGTGCGTCCCGGCGACTGTTGATGGCGTGTCGTAGATCGTTCGGCGGGTGAGCAAGGGGTAGAAGATGATTGGCTGCTTGAGTGAACAGCTGCCGATAGCCCTCGGCGTCGGGAGTCCGAGGGAGGCCATCAGCTATCCGAGCCAACACCCCTCCGACTTCACTCGACGTGTTCATGGCTCAGGCGAAGTTGGGGTTCAGGTTGCGCCCGAAGAGTGGATTTTCCCGACGTTGCCTTGTCTCCTGCTCGGCCTGTTCTTGAGCCCGTCGACGATCGCGTCATCGGGAATTCCTTCTTTCCCTGAAGACACGTTCCTCCGGAGTTTCTCCTATCTCCGAGATCTCGTCTCGCGATATAGGTTGCGCCGGGTCCCGCTCTCCGGCCTCGTGATGCCGCCGGATATTTCGGCGTCGGTTCCTTCGTTGGCGGGATTCCCGCTGAGGAGGTTCCTCTCCAGGCGTAGTCGGTTCATCGTCAGAGATGGGGGGCGATTCCACTCTCCCGATGAAGAGGACGTCGGGGTAGAAGGGAGTCGTTGTCGCGACGATCTTCTTCCTGTCCTCCCTAGAGGATGGAGGCACAGGAAGAGCAGCTTGACGACCCATGGCCTCACTTGCTTCTTTCCTCCTTGTGATCCGTGTCCATTCTTCTGTCGGAGAGGTGGACAGCGGAGTTCCACGAGTAGACGGACCCTTGGTTCTTGGTTTGCTGACGGCGGTCTTTTTTCGGAGCGCTGGAGGTTGCGCTTTTTCCTGCCTTGCCCCGATTTTCACGGAGATTTCTGAGGAAGGCTTTCTCTCTGGCGGATCCGCGATGCGATGCAGAGTTCCCTCCTCATCCGCTACAGATGAGATAGTACCGAAGCAGAACATGGATCCGGGGCGGAGGATGATCTTGTGCTAGAAGGTGACGGCCATTGAGCTAGCTTGGATCGATGACACACCCCCTACCTAGCGCGCCAGCTGTCGGTGTTTTAGGTCCGACCGCGCACCCAGGGTCACCCCTCAAGGTGCTTTTTAGGAGTAGGACGGTGTTACTGACTGTAGCTCGATGGTTCGTGCTGGGCGCATGAGAAATAGTAGACAATGATGTACATGTTCGGGCCGCTTTGAGATGCGTAACACCCTACGTCCTAGCGAGAGTGCTTTATGTGATGGGTTACAAGGGAGTTCTCTTGTGCTGGAAAACGTAGAGAGCGGGGTGGATGGCTAAATAATGAATGATGTCCTCCCTCTTGAGGGGTTGCCCCCTAGGCCTTATATACTCGACCGTGGGGCATTACATGTGGATACGATAACAACGTGTGCCAAAGTAATAGTGAACTAACTGAGTCTATCTTCCTATAGTTCAGCCGACTCATCCTCGCTCAGTTCCGATGTGCGGGGCCCCTGCGCGGGAAGGTCGGGTCACTGTTGCGATTACTGCTCGAATTTGTCGGGCTGTCTGGGCTTGCGCCGACCCGTCCTTGTGTTAATCCGTTCCACTGGTCGTTCCTCCCAGGCCCACGGGGGGATGACCTTATGAATTATGGGGCCCTTGGGCCTTTCGTGAGGTCTTTTATCCTTCTAGTGGACCCGGAGGATATCTGTCCCCCACAGCTAATACTTCAATGGGCAAGAATTTCGAGAAAACTGGACGGATTTATTATACCCAAGTGGCTACAACACCGGAGGGCGAGCCGGTAATGATGGGTACGTTCCTTGTTGCCAATTACCCAGTAGTTATTCTCTTCGATTCTGGTGCATCACATACCTTCATAAGAAAGAATTTTATGGAAAAGCATTGCATTTCTTGCACTGAATCAAGGGAAGGATTTATTATCCACTCACCTGGGGGACGGATATTTACTAAGGAAGTAGCCTTCCACATACCAGTAATGTTGGCCGGACGGGAATTTCTTACCAACATAGATGTAATTCTGGGCATGAACTGGTTAGCCCAGCATAAGGCCATCATCAATACAGTCTTAAGGACCATCAAAATAAGCCATGGCCATGAAGAGATTCAATTGTCCATCCCTGTATCTGTCCCAGCCAAAACATCTGGACGAGTTTATGAAGCTATCGTACAAGAAATTCAAGATATTCCGGTGGTATGTGAATTCTCGGATGTCTTTCCTGAAGATTTGCCTAGGTTGCCTCTAGAAAGGGATGTAGAATTTGTGATTGAACTAAAGCCCGATACGACTCCTATTTCTAGAAGGTCGTACTGAATGCCACCTAATGAATTGGCAGAACTCAAGACTCAACTACAAGACTTGCTTGATATGGGGTTCATTAGGCCTAGTTCATCACCATGGGGATGTCCAGCAATTTTCGTCAAGAAGAAGGATCAGACACTTTGAATGTGCGTGGACTACAGACCCCTTAATGTGGTCACCATCAAGAACAAGTACCCTCTTCCCCGGATCGATATCTTATTCGATCAACTTACTGGAGCTTGGGTATTCTCCAAGATTGACCTCAGGTCAGGTTATCATCAGATCTGTATTCGACCCGAAGTTATACCCAAGACCGCATTTACTACGCGGTATGAATTATTTGAATATTTGGTCATGTCTTTCGGATTAACAAATGCTCCAGCCCACTTCACATATTTAATGAACTCAGTGTTTATGCCCAAGTTAGATAAATTTGTGGTGGTCTTCATTGATGACATCCTGATCTATTCCAAAAATGAAGAGGAGCATGCTAAGCACTTACGGATCGTGCTAACGCGCTTAAGGGAGCACCAGTTATATGCTAAGTTCAGCAAATGTGCATTCTAGTTGGAGGAAATCCAGTTTCTTGGACATGTATTATCTACGATAGGGATTGCGGTTGATCCCAACAAAGTCAAGGATATTCTAGAATGGAAACCACCAACTACAGTACATCAAGTTCGAAGTTTCCTTGGACTGGCTAGATATTACTGCAGGTTCATTCCAGACTTCTCCAAAATTGTTAAACCTATTACGGGTTTATTGAAGAATGATACCAAGTTTGACTGGTCCTCAAAATGCAATGAAGCCTTCGAGCAGCTAAAGGTATTATTGACCACTGCTCTCGTATTGTCTCAACCGGATATAGAAAAGCCTTTTGATGTGTATTGTGACGTATCAGGCAGTGGACTCGGATGTGTCCTAATGCAGGAGGGCCAAGTCATAGCTTATGCTTCAAGACAACTACGCCGGCATGAGGAGCACTATCCAACTCATGATTTGGAATTAGCTGTAGTTGTTCATGCCCTCAAGATATGGCGTCATTATCTGCTGCGAAATACTTGTCATTTATATACAGATCACAAAAGTCTGAAATATATCTTTACCCAGTCAGAGTTGAATATGACACAACGAAGATGGCCTAAGCTAATTAAAGATTATGACTTGGAAATCCACTATCACCCAGGAAAAGCCAATGTGGTGGCAGATGCACTGAGTCGCAAAGCTTCCTGTCATTGTCTTACAGTAAGGACCCCTGACACCACACTATGTCAAGAAATGGAAAAGTTGAACCTGGGTATGATGCAACATGGAACTTTGACACAATTAATGCTTGAGTCAGTTCTTCTATAGAGAATTATTGATGCCCAAAGAACCGACAAGGGTATGAAACATATTCATGAGAAAATAGAAGCCGGCAAAGCAAATTGCTTCAGAAAAGATGACCAAGGAATAATATGGTTCAATGATCACATAGTGGTGCCTAAAGATGCTGAAGTCCGCCAACAAATTTTGGATGAAGCTCATCTTAGTCGATATTCCATTCATCCCAGAAGTACTAAGATGTATCAAGACTTAAAGCAACACTATTGGTGGACAAAAATGAAGATTGAGATTGCACGCTATGTGGCAAGATATGACAACTGTAGACGTGCCAAGACAGTGCATATGAAGACCGCTGGACCATTACAATCCTTGCCCACCCCAACATGGAAATGGGAAGATATTAGCATGGATTTCATTGTGGGATTGCCCAAGGCAGTTAAAGGTTTTGACTCTATCTGGGTTATAATTGATCGGCTTACAAAAGTAGCCCATTTTCTACCAGTCAAGACATATTACCCGGTCATTACCTATGCCCAGATATATATTGCTCGTATTCTCAGTTTGTACGGGATTCCAAAAACAATAGTGTCGTACCGCGAGTAAATTAGATACTTGAAGACATGTTGCGGGCATGTGTCCTGGAGTTTCCGCAAAAATGGGATGATTGTCTGCCATTGGCAGAATTTTCTTATAATAACAGCTATCAAGAGAGCATTAAGATGGCACCATTTGAAGCACTGTACGGGCGACGGTGTCAGACACCCTTAAATTGGTCAGAACCTGGAGAACGGTGGTATTTCAGGCCTGACTTAGTCAAGGAAACAGAAGCAAAGGATCAACAGATAAGGCACCACTTGAAAGAAGCTCAGGCTCGACAGAAAAATGATGCGAATAAACTACGCGGACCTTTGTTCTTCCAAGTTAAGGATCATGTATACCTGAAAGTATCACCAATAAAGGGTGTTAATCGATTCGGAGTAAAAGGAAAGTTGGCACCCCAATACATTGGCCTGTTTCCCATTCTTGAATAATTTAGACCAGTGGCATACCGACTTCAACTGCCAGAAACATTATCCGTAGTACATAATGTGTTCCATGTATCTCAATTGAAGAAGTGCCTTCGGGTTCCTGGTCGAACCATCGATGTGGTGGATGTTGCCTTGGAACCAGACTTAACTTATTCAGAACATCCCATTCAAATTTTGGATCAGAAGGATAGGATCACACGAAAAAGGACTCTTAAATTCTATAAGGTAAATGGAACCAGCATACTGAAGATGAAGCTACCTGGGAGACTCAAGACTTCTTGAAAAGAATTTTCCTAGGTTATTAGCTTCATGTAACCTGTAAGATATGTACATTTGATGGTAAAAGTGGAATAAACCCCATCCCACCCCTTGCTATGTAAGACAAATAAGGAAATAAAGATGTGATGTGTTTCCTTTTCCATTAATTACCCTAGGACCTTAAATCTCGGGACGAGATTCTTTTATGGGGGAAGGTTGTAACACCCCTAGTGTTATTGGCACTAAAACATAAGCATAACATCATGTGCATTGACATCTCATGTTGTTTGTTACACCTAGAATGCATTCACTAGGTAAAATTTCAAAAGACGTTGTGATGTGGTGACTTGAAAAGTGTTTAACCTTAGGGTAGGGTACTTAACCCTGGAATTAGGACCAATGGATGGAAATGAAGCCAAGGTAAGTAAAACCTCAAAAGTCTTCGGAAACACCCAAAAGAGATTAAGAGTGGTGGATTTGAATGGCACAAAGACCCTAGTGTGCCCAAAACCCTAAAAACAAACCCTAGAAAACCCTAATTGGAACCCTAGGGAGGTAAATGCAAATTCTATGCACTTTTGGACCAAAGTGCAAATATCAAAGTGATAGAACACCAAAAACCAAGTAACTTTTACATTGGAGGATTTTCAAGTTTTATGATGAAGTTTGGACTTATTTACAAAAAGTCCCATAAGCACTAAGTGGCTAAGTCTGAATTTCAGTGGAATGAGGGCAACTTTGGAACCTTGTATCTCTGAATTCATGAGGATTTTGCCCTAGGTCAATACATCAAACTTGTAGAGCCATGATAGGAGTAGAACTTTTATTAAGTGACTAAGCATTGGTGCTGTACAAAAATTGGAGAAAAATGAGCCTGAAGTTGGGCTGTCAGTCACCACTAAAGACTGAAACTTAGCTAACAGTGAGTTCTGATGAACTTTGGAGTCGATTCAAACTTGATCGAGTGAGTAAATGACCAAGGTTTCTATGGTCGAATTGGAGCTAGTATATAGGAGATCAACTTTGTTACAGACGGATTAGGGCGTTGTCACATAAAAATTTGTGAAAACAGCCCTAAAGATGCTCTCTCAGGCGTTCTGATGAACGATCGCGATGGTACAGTGATGAAGAAAATCTGCAGATACATCGCACCTCACCGCCGGTGACCCTCGCGCCGTGATTCGTGTTGGTGCTACGATTTGTGCTCTCTGGCGAGGGGATAGTCGCGGAGGGGTAAAAGATCCAAAAGGGGAATGGATCAAGCCGCCCAGTCGTCGTACCCACTTGCTCTGCGGCCGGTCCAGATGACCTCGCCGGAGTCTACCGCTTGCCGCTCAAACGCCACGTACTGAGAAGTGTTACCACGTTGCAGTAAACCACCTTAGGTAGTCTGTCCATCGCCTAGGACGTTGCCCCGGTGAAAGCCACGATACTCCGCACTGGTGACTCACCCGCCAGCTTTCCCCTTCAAAATTCGGAGCCACCGCTCTTGGACACTATAAATTGAGTACGCTGCTAGCTCCGCTAGGTTGTTACAAAGCCAGAGCACCAGCCCTCGCCTCCGATCGTCCACCATAGCGCCCTAATTTGGGATTTCCCCAAATCCACTCTCCGCGCCACCGCGAGTCACCCCGTCGTGGTCCGCCACCTCCAGGTCCGCTCTCGCCCTCCTGGTTTGTGTTTCAGCACTTTCGTGTGCTTGTGATGCTCGTCGGCTCGGCCAATTTGGCTATCTCACACTATAACATCGGGAACACGTCAGGAAGGTCGCTAGCTCCAGGGTGTGCGTGGACCGAGCTCTAGAATGGCGTTCCGACCAAATTGGGGATTCCCAGTGGAGCGCCATGGGTAGAATTAGGCGTAGACCGAAGTCGAGTGCGGATTATTGGGTACTATGGCCGGAACAAGCTCGCCGGAGCAGGTGCTCCACCGTCCATGGTCGGGGACCCGGTCTTGAGAAGAAGAAAGAATAGAGGGGCCTTAGTGCAAACGTCAGAGACACAGATTAATAGTGCGCAAGGATTCTTATTTAGTTATTCAAAAAGCCGAGGTCCTCTGTGTAAAGCCGCCAACGCAGGTGCGCGCGTGGGCGTGTTTCTCCGTTTGTGGGCTGGCTCGGGCTGGTTTGAGCCCGTTACTATTCATTCCTTTTCTTTTTCTTTTTCTATCAGACTTAGAAAAATTACAGAAAATTCTAAAAAATGATAAAATCATGGAACCAATTTTACTAGACTCCTAAATTCCCCTTGTATTTAATAAAAATAGTTCCAAGATTTTTAGCCCCAACCATGAATTATTTACTATTTAAGAAGGCCTAAACCTAGTCTTTTGGAATTTTATAAATTATTTGATAGCTCCAAAAATCATAAAACTTTTTGGGCAAGCTTAATATGATAATTAGAGCCCTTGGGTGAAGTTTGACATGTCTTGGACATTGTTTGATCCCCAAACCCAAAACCCTAGCTTTCTAAGGTAATGTTTGCCTTATCCTAATGGAGTACTGACTCAGAAAACCCTAGTTACCCAGGTGTACCGTGAAGGAAAGTTGTCACAATAACATCAGAGTATATAGAGTGTATAGAGATAAATGTCACAATAACATCAGAGTATTTATTACATAGCGGAAGTCTTATTACAAAATAAAAGATAAATATAAAACGAACTAAAGATCATCCTTGGTGCAAAAGTCAACTAGGAAACACCACCTAGATCATATCAATCTCCTCGCTTTGTGGCTCCTCCTGAACCACCTGTTCTTCTCCTGTGGGGGGTGTGAGACAGCAAGGGTGAGCTCACACATGATCATAGCTCAACAAGTTGTGGGGAAACCAGTGGGCATGAACTCACCAAAGGTGGGAGTTCATGTGATGTGTAAGGCTAATCAACAACAGGGGTTAAAGCTGAGCATTGCTTTTAATTAGTTGGTCAAAATTTTATTAGCAGTTACTAAATGTAAGTAAATACCAAACCTTAATAAAAGTAATAGAACAAAATTAATAAATAATCCCATGCATATGCAAATCACAAATTGAATTTAAGTTCCATAAATTAATCATGCGAGAGTTCTGAGCTGCTCGTGACCGTGAGCTTGGCTAGTATACCAGTTTTACACTCTGCAGAGGTTGTACCCTGTACCCACAAGTCATGTTACCCATCTGCCAATGGATCGCGACTCCCATACACCTCTACCAAGGAAGCGAGGCAGGGCAACACTACGAGGCCTTTACAAAGTTCCACTAGCTTCTGAAAACCCGCTACAGTTTATGGGAAGAGCACTTGCAAGAATCCCCCGTCTGACCGCTATCGCAGTAAAATCAACCCGAGAACCTCCTTGCATGCAACTCCCCTACTGCCCTTGCCCCTTTCTGGTAAGGTAGTCTTCCACTAGCTTTCCTAATTAGTCAGCCAAGGGCATCCCATACTACCCTTGTGGTGGCACGTGTTTCTCAAGTTAAGCTCCATGTTCCAATTAACATTAAGGATCTTGACATGAACATAAATAGAATAACAAAATAACTGGAACATGGATATAATGAAATGTTATCCCAAAACCATGTAAAGCAATAGCAAAACTACCCATGTGATTCAGGGGTAACAAGGTAAAGAGATAAACAATCTAGGGTGACCTATTGGGTCCCATCAAAATTAAACCTATGCATAAATAATGATATTAAAGAACATTATTGGCTATAAAAAGTGGTCAAGGGCACAACTTGCCTTCAATGAGCTCCTGCTCAGCAACTTCTATCTGCTGGTCACCAGGATCCTCGGTCACAGGCTCTTCTACTCTCCACAATACAAACAAAGCACATTATATAGAGCAAATTAACATCACACCAAACATATAAACAAAATACACATCAATATTCTACACATTAAAATAAAATCCTAGGAACAAGAATCATAAATTTTGGAGTTATAGATTTTAAGATATAAATTTCCAAAGGTTTTATATGCTTGAAATAGGATTAAATGAGAAATAAATTTTCTTACTGTTTTCATGTCAAAACAGAGATTCTAAGTGATAGAAAATAATATTACAAAAATTTAGAAAGTGGAGTAGGTTAATTTGGAGTTCATATGAATTTTCTATGGAATAAACAAGTTTCTAGCAATTATTTATACATTAAAAATCTATTTCTATTTTATTTTCTCTGATTTTCGAGTTGTCTGGACTGGACCTCATTTTCTAGAGAGTGCAGTGGCTAATTTATAAAACTTCCCTAGACTCTGAGCTCGCCAGAGATGAACCGCAGGTTGAATTCAGTATTTGGCGGGGGCTCTTTAACAAAATTCCCTGGCCGAAGGGTTACGGAGTGAGATCGGCCACCCGATCTGCCACGGACGCACCAGATTAGATCCCCAACTCTGTGAAACGGTAAGCAGCACGAGACGTCGGATCAACGATCGATGGGCCTGATCTAATATACTCCGATGGAATCCTATGCGCCAGATCTGAAATGGATGGATCGGATCGATACAGGCGAACTGGTACGTGCGGACTAATCACAGCCGTTGATCTGCAAACCAATGCCCGCGGGACATTCGCCCCAGCCTCCCCTACTCCGTCCGAATTCCGATGGCCGACCAGGGCCATACGGCGGCGTGTCATGGCCGACGATGTCCAACCCAACCTTCTAGACCACAAACCCCTGATCTAGGACGAGCTACACGATGCGCAAATGAAAGGAATCTACATGCGCACCGTACTCACCGAGGACAAGGTCGCACACAGGCAGCACACGGCGAGGCGCGGACGCGGCAGGAATTCCAGCTCCAGCGAGAAATTCAAGGCGAAAGCGCGAGTGCTTTTCCCCCAATAGCGCCAGGGGAACCTTCGCCTCACCCGGAAGAAGCCTCCCCACCGACGCAATTGGCCGGAGTGCCTGTGTGAAAGTCGCCTAGAGGGGGGGTGAATAGGCAAATCTGAAATTTATAAACTTTAAGAACAACAACAAGCTGGGGTTAGCGTTAGAAATATAATCGAGTCCAAAGAGAGGGCGAAAAACAAATCACAAGCAAATAAGGCGGATGACACGGTGATTTGTTTTACCGAGGTTCGGTTCTTGCAAACCTACTCCCCGTTGAGGTGGTCACAAAGACCGGGTCTCTTTCAACCCTTTCCCTCTCTCAAACGGTCACCTAGACCGAGTGAGCTTCTCTTCTCAATCAATTGGGACACTTAGTACCCACAAGGACCACCACACAATTGGTGTCTCTTGATTTGATTACAAAGATCTTAGGAACAAGAAATGGGGAAGAAGAAAAGCGATCCAAGCGCAAGAGCTCAAAAGAACACGACAAAACTCTCTCTTCTAGTCACTAATGCTTTGAGTGGAATTGGGACTTGGAGAGATTTTGATTCACTCTATTTGTGTCTTGTATTGAATGCACTAGCTCTTGTATTGAATGTGTTGGCTGAAAACTTGGATGCCTTGAAGTGTTGGTGGTTGGGGGTATTTATAGCCCCAACCACCAAAGTGGCCGTTGGGGAAGGCTGCTGTCGAAGGGCGCACCGGATAGTCCGGTGCGCCAGCCACGTCACCCAACCGTTAGGGTTCGACCATTGGAGCTCTGACATGTGGGGCCACTGGACAGTCCGGTAGTGCACCAGACAGGTCCTGTTCACTGTCCGGTGCGCCATCTGGCGCCTGCTCTGACTCTGCGCGCGCAGTTGGCACTGTTCACTGTTCACTTTTGCAGTCAACCGTTGGCGCTCTAGCCGTTACTCCGCTTGGCACACCGGAAAGTCCGGTGCTACATAGGACAGTCCGGTGAATTATAGCGGAGAGCAATTCCAGAAACCCGAAGGTGGCAAGTTTGGAGTTGATCTCCCTGGTGGACACTGTCCGGTGGCACACCGGACAGTCCGGTGCGCCAGACCAGGGCAGCCTTCGGTTGTCTTTTCCTCTTTTTATTTGAACCCTTTCTTGGACTTTTTATTGGTTTGTGTTGAACCTATGGCACCTGTAGAACTTATAATCTAGAGCAAACTAGTTAGTCCAAATATTTGTGTTGGGAAATTCAACCACCAAAATCATTTAGGAAAATGTTTGACCCTATTTCCCTTTCAATCTCCCCCTTTTTGGTGATTGATGCCAACACAAACCAAAGCAAATATATAAGTGCAGAATTGAACTAGTTTGCATAAGGTAAGTGCAAAGGTTACTTGGAATTAAACAAATTTACATTTCATAAGATATGCATGGATGCTTTGTTTCTTTTAACATTTTGGACCACGCTTGCACCACATGTTTTGTTTTTGCAAATTCTTTTGGAAATTCTTTTCAAAGTCTTTTTGCAAATAGTCAAAGGTAAATGAATAAGATTTTGAGAAGCATTTTCAAGATTTGAAATTTTCTCCCCCTGTTTCAAATGCTTTTCCTTTGACTAAAGAAAACTCCCCCTCAATGAAATTCTCCTCTTAGTGTTCAAGAGGATTTTAAATATTAATTTTGAAAGAGGTCATACCAATTTAAAATTATATCAAAAACAAGATACCAGTTGAAAAACTTCTTTAATACCAATTGAAAAGACTACATTTTTTGAAATTGGTGGTTGGTGGTGGTGCGGTCCTTTTGCTTTGGGCTAATACTTTCTCCCCCTTTGGCATGAATCGCCAAAAACGAATACTTGTGAGTGAGATATAAGCCCTTTTACTTTCTCTCTCTTTGGCAAATGATATATGAGTGAAGGATTATACCAAAGTGAAGAGCGGTGTGGAGTGACGGCGAAGAATGAATAATTCGATGGAGTGGAGTGGAAGCCTTTTCTTCACCGAAGACTCCATTTCCCTTTCAATCTATGACATAGCATGAAATATACTTGAAAACATATTAGTCATAGCACATGAAAGAGATATGATCAAAGGTATAAATGAGCTATGTGTGCAAGGAATCAATCAAAGTTCCTAGAATCAAGAATGTTTAGCTCATGCCTAAGTTTGGTAAAGGTTTTCTCATCTAATGGCTTGGTAAAGATATCGGCTAATTGTTCTTTGGTGCTCACATAGGCTATCTCGATATCCCCCCTTTGTTGGTGATCCCTCAAAAAGTGATACTGAATGGCTATGTGCTTAGTGCGGCTGTGCTCAATGGGATTATCCGCCATGCGGATTGCACTCTCATTATCACATAGGAGAGGAACTTTGGTTAATTTGTAACCATAGTCCCTAAGGGTTTGCCTCATCCAAAGCAATTGCGCGGAACAATGGCCTGCGGCAATGTACTCGGCTTCGGGGATAGAAAGAGCTACAAAATTTTGTTTCTTAGAAGCCCAAGACACCAGGGATCTTCCCAAGAACTGACAAGTCCCTGATGTGCTCTTCCTATCAATCTTACACCCTACGCAATCAGCATTTGAATAACCAATTAAATCAAAAGTGGATCCCTTAGGGTACCAAAGGCCAAACTTAGGAGTATGAACTAAATATCTCAAGATTCGTTTCACAGCCCTAAGGTGAACTTCCTTAGGATCGGCTTGGAATCTTGCACACATGCATACATAAAGCATAATATCTGGTCGAGATGCACATAAATAAAGTAGAGATCCTATCATCGACTGGTATACCTTTTGATCTACGGATTTACCTCCCGTGTCAAGGTCGAGATGCCCATTTGTTCCCATGGGTGTCTTGTTGGGCTTGGCATCCTTCATCCCAAACTTTGTGAGTATGTCTTGAATGTACTTCGTTTGGCTGATGAAGGTGCCCTCTTGGAGTTGCTTGACTTGAAATCCTAGGAAATACTTCAACTCCCCCATCATAGACATCTCGAATTTTTGAACCATTATCCTACTAAACTCTTCACAAGTAGATTTGTTAGTAGACCCAAATATGATATCATCAACATAAATTTGGCATACAAACAAATCATTTGCAATTGTTTTAGTAAAGAGAGTAGGATCGGCTTTTCCGACTTTGAAGCCATTAGCGATAAGAAAATATCTTAGGCATTAATACCATGCTCTTGGGGCTTGCTTGAGCCCATAAAGCGCCTTAGAGAGTTTATACACATGGTTAGGATACTCACTATCTTCGAAGCCGAAAGGTTGCTCAACATAGACCTCTTCCTTGATTGGTCCATTGAGGAAGGCACTTTTCACGTCCATTTGATAGAGCTTAAAGCCATGGTAAGTAGGATAGGCAAGTAATATACAAATTGACTCAAGCCTAGTTACTGGTGCATAGGTTTCACCGAAATCCAAACCTTCGACTTGTGAATATCCCTTGGCCACAAGTCGGGCTTTGTTCCTTTTCACCACACCATGCTCATCTTGCTTGTTGCGGAAGACCCACTTGGTTCCTACAACATTTTGGTTAGAACATGGAACTAAATGCCATACCTCATTCCTCGTGAAGTTGTTGAGTTCCTCTTGCATCGCCAACACCCAATCTGAATCCCTTAATGCATCTTCTACCCTGTATGGCTCAATAGAAGACACAAAGGAGTAATGTTCACAAAAATGAGCGACACGAGATCGAGTAGTTACCCCCTTATGAATATCGCTGAGGATGGAGTTCACGGGGTGATCTCGTTGTATTGCTTGATGGACACTTGGGTGCGGCGGTCTTGGACCCTCATCATCTTCCTTGTTTTGATTATTGGCATCTCCCCCTTGATCATTGTCCTCCTCTTGAGGTGGCTCTTCTTGATCCTTATTTTCATCATCCTGAGCTTGATCCTCATCTTCAGTTGGTGGAGATGCTTGCATGGAGGAAGATGGTTGATCTTGTGCATGTGGAGGCTCTTCGGATTCCTTAGGACACACATCCCCAATGGACATGTTCCTTAGCGCGACGCATGGAGCCTCTTCATCATCTAGCTCATCAAGATCAACTTGCTCTACTTGAGAGCCGTTAGTCTCATCAAACACAATGTCACAAGAAACTTTAACCAGTCCAGTGGACTTGTTAAAGACTCTATATGCCCTTGTGTTTGAGTCATAACCAAGTAAAAAGCCTTCTACAGCCTTAGGAGCAAATTTAGATTTTCTACCTCTTTTAACAAAAATAAAGTATTTGCTACCAAAGACTCTAAAATATGAATCATTGGGCTTTTTACCGGTTAGGAGTTCATATGATGTCTTCTTGAGGATTCAGTGAAGGTAGAGACGGTTGATGGTGTAGCAAGCGGTGTTGATTACTTCTGCCCAAAACCGGTCTGAAGTCTTGTACTCATCAAGCATGGTCCTCGCCATGTCAAGTAGAGTTCTATTCTTCCTCTCCACTACACCATTTTGTTGTGGCGTGTAGGGAGAAGAGAACTCATGCTTGATGCCCTCATCCTCAAGAAAGCCTTCTATTTGTGAGTTCTTGAACTCCGTCCTGTTATCGCTTCTAATCTTCTTGATCCTTAAGCCGAACTCATTTTGAGCCCGTCTCAAGAATCCCTTTAAGGTCTCTTGGGTTTGGGATTTTTCCTGCAAAAAGAACACCCAAGTGAAGCGAGAATAATCATCCATAATAACTAGACAGTACTTACTCCCGCCGATGCTTATGTAAGCTATCGGGCCGAATAGGTCCATGTGGAGTAGCTCAAGCGGCCTGTCAGTCATCATGATGTTCTTGTGTGGATGATGAACACCAACTTGCTTCCCTGCTTGACATGCGCTACAAACCCTGTCTTTCTCAAAATGAACATTTGTTAGTCCCAAATGTGTTCTCCCTTTAGAACCTTGTGTAGATTCTTCATCCCAACGTGGGCTAGTCGGCGGTGCCAGAGCCAACCCATGTTAGTCTTAGCAATTAAGCAAGTATCGAGTTCAGCTCTATTAAAATCAACTAAGTATAGCTGACCCTCTAATACTCCCTTAAATGCTACTGAATCATCACTTCTTCTAAAGACAGTAACACCTATATCCGTAAAAAGACAATTGTAGCCCATTTTACATAATTGAGAAACTGAAAGCAAGTTATAGTCTCAAGAATCTACAAGAATAACATTGGAAATAGAATGGTCAGGAGATATAGCAATTTTACCAAGTCCTTTGACCTAACCTTGATTTCCATCCCCGAATGTGATAGCTCTTTGGGGATCATGGTTTTTCTCATAGGAGGAGAACATCCTTTTCTCCCCAGTCATGTGGTTTGTGCACCCGCTATCAATTATCCAACTTGAACCCCCAGATGCATAAACCTACAAAACAAATTTAGGCCTTGTTCTTAGGTACCCAAACGGTCTTGGGTCCTTTGACATTAGAAACAAGCACCTTGGGTACCCAAACACAAGTCTTTGATCTCTTGTGTTTGCCCCCAACATATTTGGCAACTACTTTGCCTGGTTTGTTAGTTAAAACATATGAAGCATCAAAAGTCTTAAATGAAATGTTAGGCTCATTTGATGCAATAGGAGATTTCTTTTTAGTCAATTTAGCATGAGTGGATTGCCTAGAACTAGATGCCTCACTCTTATACATAAAAGCATGATGAGAGCCAAAGTGAGACTTCCTAGAATGAATTCTCCTAATTTTGTGTTCGGGATAACCGGCAGGGTATAAAATGTAACCCTCGTTATTCTGAACCATGGGAGCCTTACCCTTAACAAAATTAGACAATTTCTTAGGGGCATTAAGCTTGACATTGTCTCCCTTTTGGAAGCCAATGCCATCCTTAATGTCAGGGCGTCTCCCACTATAGAGCATGCTTCTAGCAAATTTAAATTTTTCATTTTCTAAGTCATGCTCATTAATCTTAGCACTAAGTTGAGCTATGTGATCATTTTGTTGTTTAATTAAAGCTAGGTGATCCTAAATAGCATCAACATTAATATCTCTACATCTAGTACAAATAGTAACATGCTCAATGGTAGATGTAGAGGGTTTGCAAATATTTAGTTCATCAATCTTAGCAGGTAAAATAGCATTCTCATTCTTAAGATTGGAAATGACATCATTGCAAACATTTAAATCTTTAGCCTTATCAATTAATTTTTCATTCTCAATTTTAAGGCTAGAGAGAGATGCATTCAATTTATCAATCTTAGTTAACAAACTAGCATTATCATTTCTAAGATTAACAATTGAATCATCACAAACATCTAACTTCTCAACCTTAGCAATTAATTTGGCATTTTCATTCCTAAGGTTTGAGATAACATCATGGCAAGTGCTTAGCTCACTAGTTAATTTTTCACATTTTTCTACTTCCTGAGCATAAGCATTTTTAACCTTAACATGCTTCTTATTTTCTTTAATTAGGAAGTCCTCTTGGCTATCCAAGAGTTCATCCTTCTCATGAATAGCTCCTATTAGTTCATTTAATTTTTCCTTTTGTTGCATGTTGAGGTTGGCAAAAAGAGCAAGCAAATTATCCTCATCATCACTAGAGTTCTCCTCATCACTAGATGTTGCATATTTAGTGGAGGCTCTAGATTTTACCTTCTTTTTGTCGTCCCTTGCCATGAGGCATTTGTGGCCGGCGTTGGGAAAGAGAAGACCCTTGTTGACGGTGATGTTTGCGGCGTCCTCGTCGGAGGAGGAGTCGGTGGAGCTCTCATCGGAGTCCCACTCCCGGCAAACATGGGCATCGCCGCCGTTCTTCTTGTAATACTTCTTCTTCTCCTTCCTTCTTCCCTTCTTGTCGTCGCCCCTGTCACTATCACTTGATAATGGACATTTTGCTATAAAGTGACCAGGCTTACCACACTTGTAGCAAACTTTCTTGGAACGGGACTTGTAATCTTTCCCCTTCTTTGCTTGAGGATTTGGCGAAAGCTTTTGATGATTAAAGCCATCTCCTCATTGTCGAGCTTGGAGGCGTCAATGGGAAGCCTACTTGACATAGACTCTTCCTTGTTATCCTCCATCGCTTTGAAGGCGACGGGTTGCACCTCGAATGTAGAGGTGGCGCCTCGCTCGATGATTTGTTTGGAGCCTTTGATCATGAGTTCAAAGCTCACAAACTTTCCTATCACTTCCTCGGGAGACATTAGTTTATATCTTGGATCACCATGAATTAATTGAACTTGAGTAGGATTAAGAAAAACGAGTGATCTAAGAATAACCTTGAACATTTCATGGTCATCCCATTTGGTGCTCCTGAGGTTGCGCACTTGGTTCACCAAGGTCTTTAGCCGGTTGTACATGGCTTGTGGCTCCTCTCCTTGGTTGAGCATAAATCGACCGAGCTCCTCCTCGATCGTTTCCCGCTTGGTGATCTTGGTCACCTCGTCTCCTTCGTGCACGGTCTTGAGCACGTCCCAAATCTCCTTGGCACTCTTCAACCCTTGCACCTTATTATACTCCTCTCGACTTAGAGAGGCGAGGAGTATAGTAGTGGCTTGGGAGTTGAAGTGCCGGATTTGGGCTACCTCGTCCGAGTCATAGCCTTCAGCCCCCACAGATGGTTCCTATGCACCAAACTCAACAATGTCCCAAATGCTAGCGTAGAGTGAGGTTAGATGGTGCCTCATTTTATCACTCCACATACAATAATCTTCACCGTTAAAAACCGGTGGTTTGCCTAGTGGGACGGAAAGTAAAGGAGTGCGTTTGGAAATGCGAGGATAGCGTAAGGGGATCTTACTAAACTTCTTGCATTCATGGCGCTTAGAAGTGACGGACGGCGCGTCGGAGCCGGAGGTGGAAGGCGACGAAGAGTCGGTCTCGTAGTAGACCACCTTCTTCATTTTCTTCTTCTTGTCGCCACTCCGGTGTGACTTGACGCAGGGAGGTGATTCCTCCCTTTTGTTGCCGGACTCTCCCGATGGAGCTTTCCAGTGGCTTGTGGCGGGCTTCTCGCCGGTCACCATCTCCTTCTTGGCGTGAGCTCCCGACATAACTTCGAGCGGTTAGGCTCTAATGAAGTACCAGGCTCTGATACCAATTGAAAGTCGCCTAGAGGGGGTGAATAGGCAAATTTGAAATTTATAAACATTAAGCACAACTACAAGCCGGGGTTAGCGTTAGAAATATAATCGAGTTCGAAAGAGAGGGCGAAAAACAAATCACAAGCAAATAAGGCAGATGACACAGTGATTTGTTTTACCGAGGTTCGGTTCTTGCAAACCTACTCCCCGTTGAGGTGGTCATAAAGATCGGGTCTCTTTCAACCCTTTCCCTCTCTCAAACAGTCACCTAGACCGAGTGAGCTTCTCTTCTCAATCAATTGGGACACTTAGTCCCCACAAGGACCACCACAGTTGGTGTCTCTTGCTTTGATTACAAAGATCTTAGGAACAAGAAATGGGGAAGAAGAAAAGCGATCCAAGCGCAAGAGCCCAAAAGAACACGACAAAACTCTCTCTTCTAGTCACTAATGCTTTGAGTGGAATTGGAACTTGGAGAGATTTTGATTCACTCTATTTGTGTCTTGTATTGAATGCACTAGCTCTTGTATTGAATGTGTTGGCGGAAAACTTGGATGCCTTGAAGTGTTGGTAGTTGGGGGTATTTATAGCCCCAACCACCAAAGTGAGTGTTGGGGAAGGCTGTTGTCGAAGGGCGCACCGGACAGTCCGGTGCGCCACCAGACACTGTCCGGTGCGCCAGCCACGTCACCAAACCGTTAGGGTTCGACCGTTGGAGCTCTGACATGTGGGGCCACCGAACAGTCCGGTGCGCCATCTGGCTCCTGCTCTGACTCTGCGCGCGTAGTCGGCACTGTTCACTGTTCACTTTTGCAGTCGACCGTTGGCGCTGTAGCCGTTACTCCGCTTGGCACACCGGACAGTCCGGTGAATTATAGCGGAGAGCAATTCCAAAAACCCGAAGGTGGAAAGTTTGGAGTTGATCTCCCTGGTGCACCGGACACTGTCCGGTGGCACACCGGACAGTCCGGTACGCCAGACCAGGGCAGCCTTCTGTTGTCTTTTGCTCTTTTTATTTGAACCCTTTCTTGGACTTTTTATTGGTTTGTGTTGAACCTTTGGCACCTGTAGAACTTATAATCTAGAGCAAACTAGTTAGTCCAAATACTTGCGTTGGGCAATTCAACCACCAAAATCATTTAGGAAAAGGTTTGACCCTATTTCCCTTTCACTGTGCTTTCGAGTTCCATGGCGGCGGTGAATCTCACCCGCGCGGTGCGCGGCAACGCAGTGGTGGTGGCAAGCAATTAGGGAAAATGCAGAGGGAGGGGTAGAAGGGACGCGGCGCGGTATCCATATACCTAGGTCGAGGCACGTAGTGAGAGTATCTCGCCCAAGTCGTTGCGCTCGCGGAGATGGTGGTCACGCGGCGCGCGATTCTGGCGGAGAAGAAGGTGCCGACAAGGGGGCCCGCATGCCAGTGAAACGCGAAGGAACTTGCGCGGGCGAGAGGCTGCCCAGTGGGGCACAGCCGTCAGTGCACAAAATCCAGGTGGGCTGGCGCGGAGAAGGCGAGTATATGGGCCGCCCGATCTGGTTTGGGCCCAACACGAGTTTCACCCCCTCCCCTTCTTTTGTTTTTATTTTCTGTTTTATTTTCTTTATTCCTAATTCATTTGAATTCAAATTTTGAATTTAACTTAGGTGCTAATTCAAATTCGTGTTAACCATGCCATTTGGTCACACCTACATATGGTGAAGTTATTTATTTATAATATTATTTTATATTGAATAATATTCCTTTCTCTCCTCTATCTTCATGGTTTCATTTTCAAGTTAGAGTTTAAATTCTATGGATCCATTGATATGCTATTAATGACACATTTACTTTATTAAACACAAATGCACAATGTGGTGGAACTGCCCGAATTATTCCAACTTAAGTGCCTAAGTCCCGCCTTAGAGGCTAGACCACACTTAAATGGGAATAACCCGTCAATCCCTCGGATCTAGTCCGACGAGGCCACTGACAGGATCAAGTACCACTACCTCACTCGATGGTGAGTCACAGAGCAAATACAATAAAGCATAAAACCATACATTAAGGAGTATTAAACTAATTACATCATCATTGGAGTTTTAGCAAAAGTAGTCATCATTATTCGAAGTGTAGCGGAATAAAACTAACGGTAAGTAAACAGAGAGATGGGGAAGCCTGTCCCATCACTCCTCATGCGCCTCCTCAGCCGAGGCAGGATCCCACTCGACTGTCCAACCCGATGGCAAGATGGACGGCCAAGTCACTCCAGCAACCATGTCCTCCAGAGAACCTGTAAAAATTATGCCACAAGCAAGGCTGAGTATACTAATACTCAGCTAGACTTACCCGGTGTGAGGAGTCTACTCCTCTACCTCTAGACATGCAGCTGTTTGGCTATGGGGTTTGGTTGCCAAAAACACTAGCTGAGTTTATAAATCAAGTTTTAGCTTTATCAAATTTAAGTGTGACTCTCTTAAGGCTAAATGTGTACTATCTACTCATACATGGTATCAAACATATTTAGCAATCAACATCTTGTGTCAACTCATCACATTTCCACTTATTACTCAATGCAGTACAATGGATCAAGCAGTCTCATTAGCTGCGAGAAGCAGACGATTCGAATCGAGTTTTTATCCTTGCAAGGTAAACCTAAACACACGACATGTAGGGGCACTCCGTCCCTACACACATCAACCGTCCCCATCGATTCCCCGTCAGCAGATCAGGGCTCACCACCATGGCATACAATGCCTCACTGACCCCGACTGCCGTCGTGCAGTGACCGCACTTGTACCCACAATAAACGGAATGGGAGACCACGTCTTAGGTCGCGTGAGGGGTAAAGTCCACTGCCAGGTTCAATCAGGTACTAGGCTTACCGATTTACCATATTTTTCGGCATGTGCTTAGTACGTTCAAACGCTTGACACAGGTATCCGCACGTTAATCCTTATTCCAATTTCATCTCGTAGACCACGCATCCCCATGGATCCGTGTCCACAGACCCATCATCAATATGATATGAAAGTGGGTACAACCAATTCCTGACCTCGCGCGAGTGCTAGAAAAATCACTCGACTTCTACCGAGATCCTAATTAATAAAGCAGCTACTCGACCTAGCATACTAGTATTCATCTCAATAGGATTCCTGAGATCATGCAACTAGGGTTTCAAACAACTCCTACACTTAAGTGCACATTCAATCCTACAATCATTAAGTGTAGTAAAATAGCATAAATAACAGGTTATGCATAAACCGGGGCTTGCCTTCCAAAGCTGTGGCAGGCAGATCCTCTGGTGCAGGCTCTGGTGCTGGATCGGGGGCTACCTCCTGAGCAGCTTCTTGCTCCGGCACGAGGACGTACTCTCCGTCAGCGAGGTTGCAGTCTATCGAATGCAATGAATATGTATGTCATGATTATGCAGGATTTAACAACATTATGCTAAAGGAAGAAAAACTAAGTTAGTTAGTAACTTAGCGTTTCTTGGCCATACGTGGCTTTTAGTGGTTTATGCTTATCACTCTAGGTTTAGGTTTTGTTAAGGATAAGCATAGTGGATTTGTATTTCCCTTATATATTTCAGTGGACAATTTACAAAGGGTTTTAGGGTGACACTAATTTCCATCATTCATTTTCCCCTTCATTATTTTCTATTTATGAATTCTAGTGTGGGTTTGAACTACAACAGTGATTTCAAAATTTTCAAAAATCTTGTACAAATTACAGTGGGTGAATATTGGGCTCTGAAGTCTGTCCTAAAATTTTGAGGTAAAAAACAAACAGAACATGCCCTGGACAAAAATAACAAAAGTTGGGGTAGAGGGGTTACTTTGCACTACAACCCTTATCTAGGTGTGGGTTCTGTACTAAGGGTTATTTTTGCTAGTATATATGGGTCATAACATGCTTCTGTGCCAAAAATCATAGAGGGTTACTTAGTGGATTTTTAGTTATGATTTTCTAAGGTTTAATGCCAAAAAGACACTTATAACTAACTTACTAATTGAAAAATGTCAAACAACAGAACTTTCATTTTTCCTAGGTTCTTCTTAGCAAAAGAATAGTCATTCCTAAGGTAGGGGTGTTTTCTCTTAGGATTATTTTCTTAGGACTATTTAAAGTTTTCTCTATTTTTATGAATAATTGAGAGTGTAATTTCTTTCCACTGGACTATGGGTTAATAGATTTTTCTTGTGAACTACATGACTTAGGCATGCTAGGAAAAATATGGTTGCCCTCTGGTTTCCATTTTTAATCCCTTTTCTTAATTTTCGTAAGTTTGAGCATAAACAAGCTATAGTGAACAAACCCTCCTTAACCTTGTCCACTGGAGTGTTTACTAATTTTAAACAGTGTTATTACTAAGTTAGTGTCTCCACTATTTTTATTAACCCTGGTCTAACAATATTTATATTTTTCCTTCTAATATTAAGTTTTTAACAGTTTTCTTATTTAATTCAAAACTCTAGAAAATAATACAGGAACTATGGGTTTTACTATTTTTATCTGATAGTTCATATTTCCCAAAGTCTAGCAAAATTGGTTTGACAATTTTTGGATGATTATTCTTCAAGTTATGCATTTATTAAGTTCTCTGCCATATTTAAAAGAAAAATAAATTCGAAAATGGAAAAGAATATAGGTTTGCGCTGAGGCCCCTGGGTTTTCTCTCCCTCTTCTCTCACAGAACAGTCCTCGGTCTACTATTGGCATGGGTCACTGACATTGCACAAAACCCCCTGGACCTAGCCGAAATCTAACCCGCACTCCCTGGCTGGCTTAAACAGTACCCGCGGCATAGATTACGGCGGCGAGGCTTACCGGCGGCAGTAGAGCTCCGGCGGGGTGGTCAGTGACGTCGGGGAGGTCACGACGATCACGTCAGTGTGAGGGTCGGCGTCGGAGGTGGTCGGAGCTACCCTGGCCACGAGCACAGGCGGCGGGGGTCGTCGGCGGCTCCTGTTCCGGCCAAACCACGACGGTATAGTTCAATTAAAGTGCACGAGGAGCTCCACGGGGTGATGTAGAGGCCATGCGCACAACGAATTTGGAAATGGTGCAGAGGCTTACCCGGTCCACGTGCTCCGGCGGGGTTCCGAACTCCAGCGAGCACGATTTCACTATTCCGGTGGCGCGGGTCCTCGGTTCAAGCTCGTGCAAGCTTCACGGCCTCCCAGGGGAGCTATCCGAGGGCTTGGATCGAGCGGAGGAGGGCGGGAAAAGGGATGACCACGGTGGTTGCCCTCGGGCGGCTCTGGCGGGTTGCGGGGAGGTCGCCGGAGCTATGGGCGAGCTCGGGGGAGTTAGGCGTGGTACGGAGGCGGCAACGGGGAAGACAGCCAGGCTCTGGGATGGGCTTTATAGCCGTGGCGCGGGCGTGGTCACGGGCTTCCATGGGCGCGCGGGGGTTCGCGCACGGGCGTGCTCTGAGCGCGCCCTTGAGTGTCAGCCCGCGTCGAACACGTGGGAGCTTGCTTCTGCCATGGTTCAACAGCGGATTTGAGCACCTTAGCGTGCATATCTTGGCAAAACCACTGTGTACGGTCTCTTCCCTGCTCCATATCCTACCTTTTTGATGTGAGTTCCAAGCCAAGATACGGTCGGGGTAGGGAGATAGAGGGGTGAGAAGTTGCCTATGTCATAGCTGTCCAAACCGGGACAAAAGCTATGCCAAGTCATGTCAAACGACTTAAGGTAGGGGTCAACTTTCTCTAGGGCATTTTAGAGGTAATTTGGCGCCACTTTGTCAATTGGGTCGAATTGTTTTGAAGTTTGAATGAGGGTGAACATGTGTGATCTTTGGCCAAGGGTTGGTTTTGGACTTAGAAAAATCCTGATTTTTCTTTTGTGCTCAACCCTTTGGTGAACCCTTTTGGGGCTTTTCTGAATTCTTTTTGGGGTCACTTTATTACTATTAATTGTAGGGTATTAAGGGTACTACAACTTTTATAAATGGCCCAAGTCAAGATCATGGGGTTTTCATAACCTTTTGGTCACACTTACTTATAGTGCTTCTCTTGTCCAAAGGGGTTTGAATTAGGGTTTGGGCAAAACTCCCCATTATGTGTGCAAGATAAGTTAGGGTATGGTATCTAAGATGGGTTGCACATGATTAGGACCTTGAGTTCCAAGTTTGGTGTGCTTTGCTCTATTTCAATCACATGTGATGATAGGCTTGACTTGTGTAGTCTTAAGTGAAAACCCTAAGTAACACCTGAGGTGTTACAGCCCTCCCCCCTTAAAGGAATCTCGTCCCGAGATTTTAGGGAGAGCCCTTTGGAGAGGTGCCAATAAGGTGTGCTGGTGTGTTGCTCCTTTCTCTGCTCATGTCTCTCTAGTTAACTGCTCTTCGAATGTCATTCTCTTTGCGACTTCAGAAGGAAGTCCTTTTTAAGTCTAAACCACAACTTAGACTACCCTTAACATCTAAGTTTTTCTTATATTTGTATTCAAAGGGCAGGTGGGGGTGGGGTTTTGGGTTACGTACCGACTCCTTTGGGCAGAAAGTCGAGGAAGCGAGAGCGTAGAAAATCCTCAGTCTCCCATGTAGCTTCTTCTACTGAATGGTGACTCCACTGAACCTTATACATTCTGATCAACCTTGCCCGCGTTGACCTCT
The DNA here is from genome assembly GCF_902167145.1 of Zea mays. Classification (NCBI taxonomy): domain Eukaryota; kingdom Viridiplantae; phylum Streptophyta; class Magnoliopsida; order Poales; family Poaceae; genus Zea; species Zea mays. The sequence continues at coordinate 87,250,425 of NC_050103.1, read as the reverse complement.
CTTTCTGATCCAATACCTTGACGGGGTACTCTTGATAGGACAAGTCTGGTTCTATCTCAATTTCTGGTTCAGGTAGCACTTCAGTGGGTAGGCGGACGCATTTCCGTAGTTGAGATACATGAAACACATTGTGAACTGCTGACATGTGGGGTGGAAACTCCAATTGATAGGATATGGGTCCACAATTTGCTTTGATCTCATAGGGTCCAATGTAGCGAGGAGCTAACTTGCCCTTGATCCCAAATCTCTGGACACCCTTGGTGGGTGACACCTTAAGGTAAACATGATCTCCCACTTCAAACTGTAGAGGCTTCCTTCTCTTGTCATGATAGCTCTTTTGTCTGGCCTGAGCAGCTTCTAAGTTCTTTTTAATGACTCTGACCTTGTCCTCTGCTTCAAGTACCAAGTCTGGTCCAAATATTTCCCTCTCTCCTGCTTGAGACCAATTCAGCGGGGTTCTACATCTTCTCCCATATAAGGCTTCAAAAGGTGCCATCTTCAAACTGGACTGATAGCTGTTTGTCGGGGACCATAATTAGGGGTACCCTCAAGGCTCCTAAATCTCAGCTGGTAACCCCCATCAGCACAAAGTTGAAAAGGCCTGATGGGTGCGATTAAGCCAAGGATCGGTCCATTCAAGGGACGCGATCACGCCTCGCCCGAGCCCAGCCTCAGGCAAGGGCAGCCGACCCCGGAGGATCTACGTCTCACCCGAGGACCCCCTCCAGCAACGGACACACCTTCGGCTCGCCCGAGGCCTAGTCTTCACCAAGAAACAACCTTGGCCAAATCGCCACGCCAACCGACCAAATCGCAGGGGCATTTAATGCAAAGGTGGCCTGACACCTTTATCCTAACGCGCGCCCTCCGGGTGACAGAGCCGAAGTGACCGTAGTCACTTCACCGCTCCACTCACCGGCCTGACAAGAGGACAGCGCCGCCTGCGCCGCTCTGACTGCTGTGCCACTCGACAGAGTGAGGCTGACAGCAGCCAAGTCCGGCCTTAGGCGTCATGCGAAACTCCGCTTCGCCCGACCCCAGGGCTCGAACTCGGGCTCAGCCCCGGAAGACGACGAACTCCGCTTCGCCCGACCCCAGGGCTCGGACTCGGGCTCAGCCCCGGAAGACGATGAACTCCGCTTCGCCCGACCCCAGGGCTCGGACTCGGGCTCAGCCCCGGAAGATGACGAACTCCGCTCCGCCCAACCCCAGGGCTCGAACTCGGGCTCAGCCCCGGAAGACGACGAACTCCGCTTCGCCCGACCCTAGGGCTCAGACTCGGGCTTAGCCCCAGAAGACGACGAACTCCGCTTCGCCGGACCCCAGGGCTCGGACTCGGGCTTAGCCCCGGAAGACGACGAACTCCGCTTCGCCCGACCCCAGGGCTCGGACACGGGCTCAGCCCCGGAAGACGACGAACTCCGCTTCGCCCGACCCCAGGGCTCGGACTCAGGCCTGGTATCAGCCGACGGTCTCCGCCTCGCCCGATTCAGGGGCTCGGACTCAGCCTCGGCCTTGGAAGACAGACTTGACCTCGACCTCGGAGGAGCCTCCACCTCGCCCAACCCAGGGCACAGACCGACCACGTCAACGGGAGGCGCCATCATTACCCTGCCCCAAGCTGACTCAGGCTACGGGGAACAAGACCGGCGTCCCATCTAGCTCGCTCCACTATACGAGCAATGATGGCGCCCCGCACGCTCTATGACGACGGCGGCTCTCAGCCCCCTTACGGAAGAAAGAGGACGTCAGCAAGGACTCGACAGCCCCGACAGCTGTCCTTCCGTCAGGCTCTAGCGCTCCTCCGACGGCCACGACACCACACGAACCGGGTGCCAAAACCTCTCCGGCTGCCACGATGGCATGTACTTAGGGTGCTAGCTCTCCTCCGCTAGACACGTTACCACACTGCTACACCCCCCATTGTACACCTGGATCCTTTCCTTACGCCTATAAAAGGAAGGACCAGGGCCCTCTTACAGAGGGTTGGCCGCGCGGAGAAGGACGGGACGGCGCTCGCGTGAGGCCGCTCGCTCCCTCCCGCGTGGACGCTTGTAACCCCCTACTGCAAGCGCACCCGACCAGGGCGCGGGACAAACACGAAGGCCGCGGGATTCCACCTCTCACGCCCGTCTCCCTCTGGCTTCTTCCCCCCTTCGCGCTCCGTCTCGCGCCGACCCATCTGGGCAGGGGCACGCGACGATAATTTACTCGTCGGTCCAGGGACCCCCCGGGTTCGAAACGCCAACAGTTGGCGCGCCAGGTAGGGGCCTGCTGCGTGTTGACGAACAGCTTCCCGTCAAGCTCCAGATGGGCAGTCTCTAGCAACCTTTCCAGCCCAGGACGGTGCTCCATTTTGGGAGTCTTGAGTTCATGTCCCTCGACGGGAGCTACGACATGATACTCCTTCCCCTGCCGTGCACAGCGACAATGGCGGCCGACAACCCACCCGCCGGCGGCGGAATCGACGACGCCTTCCCCGCGTAGTGGAAGAACAACATTCGAGCTCGCCCCGTCCCCTCCCCCGCCGACGGAGGAGGAGGCGGGTTAACTGAGGCCAAGCAGGAAGCGGCACCTCGTCGGCTGTCGAGCGAGTCGACGGCGCCGGCGCCCCAACGGGGGGCACGTCGGGCATCGACCTCTCGTCTGAGACGAAGACGAGCGCAGTCTCCCCGCAACACGCCAATCCCAAGCAAACGGACGACGCCAGCACGCTCGCGAAGGACTTGCTGGACGTCACCCTTGTACCTGAGACGACGGTGCAGTCTGCTCCGGACGTGACTTCGTCACCGCCCGTCGACCAAGAGGTACCAACCGATTTCCATCTCACGCCTTTTGGATTCAGCCTCGACCCACCAAGCGACTTCGCTTTGGTGGACGCTCTTGTAGAGGCGAGTCCAAACCCTCTGGGGTATCGTATGCGGTCACCCTGGGACCGGATGACGCCCGTCTCGACCTACGGGCCCTCGGGGTCCGAGGAAGATGATGAGCCCGACTTCTGTTGGGATTTCTCCGGACTTGGTAACCCCGGTGCCATGCGGGACTTCATGACCGCACGCGACTATTGCCTTTCCGACTGTTCCGACGGTAGCCGCAGCCTCGGCGACGAGGACTACGGCCCAAGTCGTGAATGTTTCCACATCGATCTAGGGGGTCCCGACGAAGGCAACCACCTTGGTATGCTGGAGAACGGTGATCTCCCTAGGCCTGTGCCTCGCGTTGACATCCTTCGGGAGCTAGTTGTGGTCCCCGTCCCGGCGGGGGGTCATGACCCACAGCTCGAGCAAATCCGCGAGATGCAGGCCAGGCTCGACGATGGAGCAGGAACACTTGAGCCGATCCGCCGGGACATCGGGCAGGAATGGGTGGGCCAACCTACAGCTGGAGAAGTGCGTCATCTCGCCCAGGGCTTCCAGCACCGCATCGCCGACGATGTCAGGGTAAGGCCGCCACCGGTTTCCAGTGGGGTCGGCCAAAACCTGGCTGCAGCGGCAATGCTTCTCCGCGCGATGCCGGAGCCATCAACCACCGAGGGGCGGCGTATCCAGGGAGAGCTCAAGAATCTCCTGGAGGACGCCGCGGTCCGACGGGCCGAAAGCTCCGCCTCCCGAAGGCAGGGGTACCCCTCGGAACATCGCGCCGCGACTTCCCGATTTATGCGGGAAGCCTCGGTCCACACCGGGCGCACGCGCAACACAGCGCCAGCGGCCCCGGGTCGCCTCGGCCACGAGCACCATCACCGCAACCGTCGGGCCCACCTTGACGAGAGGGTGCGCCGAGGCTACCACCCCAGGCGTGGGGGACACTACTACAGCGGGGAGGATCGGAGCCCCTCGCCCGAACCACCCGGTCCGCAGGCTTTCAGCCGCGCCATACGACGGGCGTCGTTCCCGACCCGGTTCCGGACCCCGACTACTATCACAAAGTACTCGAGGGAGACGAGACCGGAACTGTGGCTCGCAGACTATCGGCTGGCCTGCCAACTGGGTGGAACGGACGATGACAACCTCATCATCCGCAACCTCCCCTTGTTCCTCTCCGATACCGCTCGGGCCTGGCTGGAGCACCTGCCTCCGGGGCAGATCTCCAACTGGGACGACCTGGTCCAAGCCTTCACCGGCAATTTCCAGGGCACGCACGTGCGCCCTAGAAACTCCTGGGATCTCCGAAGCTGCCGATAGCAGCCGGGAGAGTCTCCCCGGGACTATATCCGACGATTCTCGAAGTAGCGCACCGAGCTGCCCAACATCACCGATTCGGATGTCATCGGCGCGTTCCTCGCCGGCACCACCTGCCGCGACCTGGTGAGCAAGCTAGGTCGCAAGACCCCCACCAGGGCGAGCGAGCTGATGGACATCGCCACCAAGTTCGCCTCTGGCCAGGAGGCGGTTGAGGCTATCTTCCGGAAGGACAAGCAGCCCCAGGGCCGCCCACCGGAAGATGTCCCTGAGGCGTCAACTCAGCGCGACGCCAAGAAGAAAGGCAAGAAGAAAGGCAAGAAGAAGTCGCAAGCGAAACGCGACGCCGCCGACGCGGACCTTGTCACCGCCGCCAAGTACAAGAACCCTCGGAAACCTCCCGGAGGTACCAACCTCTTCGACAAGATGCTCAAGGAGCCGTGCCCCTATCATCAGGGGCCCGTCAAGCACACCCTTGAGGAGTGCGCCATGCTTCGGCGCCACTTTCACAAGGCCGTGCCACTCGCGGAGGGTGGCAGGGCTCGCGACGACGATAAGAAGGAAGATCACCAGGCAGAAGAGTTCCCCGAGGTCCGCGACTGCTTCATGATCTACGGTGGGCAAGTGGCGAACACCTCGGCTCGGCACCGCAAGCAAGAGCGTTGGGAGGTCTGTTCGGTAAAGGTGGCGACGCCAGTCTACCTAGACTGGTCCGACAAGCCCATCACCTTCGACCAAGCTGACCACCCCGACCGCGTGCCGAGCCCGGGGAAATACCCGCTCGTTGTCGACCCCATCATCGGCAACGTCAGGCTCACCAAGGTCCTCATGGACGGAGGCAGCAACCTCAACATCATCTACGCCGAGACCCTCGGGCTCCTGCGGATCGATCTGTCCTCGGTCCGGGCAGGCGCTGCGCCTTTCCACGGGATCATCCCCGGGAAACGCGTCCAGCCCCTCGGACAACTCGATCTACCCGTGTGCTTTGGGACGCCCTCCAACTTCCGAAGGGAGACCCTCACGTTCGAGGTGGTCGGGTTCCGAGGGACCTACCACGCAGTACTGGGGAGGCCATGCTACGCTAAGTTCATGGCCGTCCCCAACTACACCTACCTCAAGCTCAAGATGCCGGGCCCCAAAGGGGTCATCACCGTCGGCCCCACGTACCGACACGCATACGAATGCGACGTGGAGTGCGTGGAGTACGCCGAGGCCCTCGCCGAATCCGAGGCCCTCATCGCTGACCTGGAGAGCCTCTCTAAGGAGATGCCAGATGTGAAGCGCCACGCCGGCAACTTCGAGCCAGCAGAGACGGTTAAATCTGTCCCTCTCGACCCCAGCGACGACGCCTCCAAGCAGATCCGGATCGGCTCCGAGCTCGATCCCAAATAGGAAGCAGTGCTCGTCGACTTTCTCCGCGCAAACACCGACGTTTTCGCATGGAGTCCCTCGGACATGCCCGGCATTCTGAGGGATGTCGCCGAGCACTCACTGGATATCCGAGCTGGAGCCCGACCCGTGAAGCAGCCTCTGCACCGATTCGATGAAGAAAAGCGCAGAGCCATAGGCAAGGAGATCCACAAGCTAATGGCGGCAGGGTTCATCAAAGAGGTATTCCATCCCGAATGGCTTGCCAACCCTGTGCTTGTGAGAAAGAAAGGAGGGAAATGGCGGATGTGTGTAGACTACACTGGTCTAAACAAAGCATGTCCGAAAGTTCCCTACCCTCTACCTCACATCGATCAAATCGTGGATTCCACTGCTGGGTGCGAAACCCTGTCTTTCCTTGATGCCTACTCAGGGTATCACCAAATTAGGATGAAAGAGTCCGACCAGCTCGCGACTTCTTTCATCACACCCTTCGGCATGTACTGCTATGTCACCATGCCGTTTGGTTTGAGGAATGCGGGTGCGACGTACCAACGGTGCATGAACCATGTGTTCGGCGAACACATTGGCCGAATGGTCGAGGCCTACGTCGATGACATCGTAGTCAAGACGAGGAAAGCCTCCGACCTCCTTTCCGACCTTGAAGCGACATTCCGATGTCTCAAGGCGAAAGGCGTGAAGCTCAATCCCGAGAAGTGTGTCTTCGGGGTTCCCCGAGGCATGCTCCTGGGGTTCATCGTCTCCGAGAGGGGCATCGAGGCCAACCCGGAGAAGATCGCGGCCATCACCAGCATGGGGCCCATCAAGGACTTGAAAGGCGTACAAAGAGTCACGGGATGCCTGGCGGCTCTGAGCCGTTTCATCTCGCGCCTCGCCGAAAGAGGCCTGCCTCTGTACCGCCTCTTAAGGAAGGCCGAGTGCTTCACTTGGACCCCTGAGGCCGAGGAAGCCCTCCGGAACCTAAAGGCGCTCCTCACGAACGCGCCCATCATGGTGCCCCCCCGCTGCCGGAGAAGCCCTCTTGATCTACGTCGCCGCGACCACTCAGGTGGTTAGCGCCACGATTGTGGTTGAGAAACGAGAAGAGGGGCATACATTGCCCGTCCAGAGGCCAGTCTACTTCATCAGCGAAGTACTGTCCGAGACCAAGATCCGCTACCCACAAATTCAGAAGCTGCTGTACGCGGTGATCCTGACGCGGCGGAAGTTGTGACACTACTTCGAGTCTCATCCGGTAACTGTGGTGTCATCCTTCCCCCTGGGGGAGATCATCCAGTGCCGAGAGCCCTTGGGTAGAATTGCAAAGTGGGCGGTGGAAATCATGGGCGAAACGATCTCGTTCGCCCCTCGGAAGGCCATCAAGTCCCAGGTCTTGGCAGACTTCGTGGCTGAATGGGTCGACACCCAGCTCCCAACAGCTCCGATCCAACTGGAACTCTGGACCATGTTCTTCGACGGGTCGCTGATGAAGACAGGAGCAGGTGCAGGCCTGCTCTTCATCTCACCCCTCGGGAAGCACCTACGCTACGTGCTACGCCTCCATTTCCGGGCATCCAACAATGTGGCCGAGTACGAGGCTCTGGTCAACGGGTTGCGCATCGCCATCGAGCTGGGGGTCCGACGCCTCGACGCTCGCGGTGACTCGCAGCTCGTCATCGACCAAGTCATGAAGAACTCCCACTGCCGCGACCCGAAGATGGAAGCATACTGTGATGAGGTCCGGCGCCTGGAAGACAAGTTCTACGGGCTCGAGCTCAACCACATCGCCCGATGCTACAACGAGACTGCGGACGAGCTGGCTAAAATAGCCTCGCGGCGAACAACGGTTCCCCCGGACGTCTTCTCCCGAGACCTGACCAACCCTCCGTCAAGACCAACGACACGCTCGAGCCCGAGAAGGCCTCGGCCCAGCCCGAGGCACCCTCGGCTCAGTCCGAGGCACCCTCAGCTCGGTTCGAGGCACCCTCGGCCCCCAAGGGTGAGGCACTGCGCATCGAGGGGGAGCGGAGCGGGGTCACGCCTAATCGAAACTGGCAGACTCCGTACCTGCAATATCTCCACCGAGGAGAGCTACCCCTCGACCGAGCCGAAGCTCGGCGGTTGGAGCGGCGCGCCAAGTCGTTTGTCTTGCTGGGAGACGGGAAGGAGCTCTACCACCGCAGCCCCTCAGGCATCCTCCAGCGATGCATTTCCATCGCCGAAGGCCAGGAGCTCCTACAAGAGATACACTCGGGGGCTTGCGGCCATCACGCAGCACCTCGAGCCCTTGTTGGAAACGCCTTCCGACAAGGTTTCTACTGGCCAACGGCGGTGGCCGACGCCACTAGAATTGTCCGCACCTGCGAAGGGTGTCAGTTCTACGCAAGGCAGACCCACCTGCCCGCTCAGGCCCTACAGACCATACCCATCACCTGGCCGTTTGCTGTGTGGGGTCTGGACCTAGTCGGCCCCTTGCAGAAGGCACCCGAGGGCTACACGCACCTATTGGTCGCCATCAACAAATTCTCCAAGTGGATCGAGGTCCGACCCCTAAACAGCATCAGGTCCGAACAGGCGGTGGCATTCTTCACCAATATCATCCATCGCTTTGGGGTCCCGAACTCCATCATCACCGACAATGGCACCCAGTTCACCGGCAGAAAGTTCCTGGACTTCTGCGAGGATCACCACATCCGGGTGGACTGGGCCGCCGTGGCTCACCCCATGACGAATGGGCTGGTAGAACGTGCCAACGGCATGATTCTGCAAGGACTCAAGCCTCGGATCTACAATGACCTCAACAAGTTCGGCAAGCGATGGATGAAGGAACTCCCCTCGGTGGTCTGAAGTTTGAGGACAACGCCGAGCCGAGCCACGGGCTTCACACCGTTCTTTCTAGTCTATGGGGCCGAGGCCGTCTTGCCCACAGACTTAGAATACGGTTCCCCGAGGACGAGGGCCTACGCCGACCAAAGCAATCAAGCTAATCGAGAGGACTCACTGGACCAGCTGGAAGAGGCTCGAGACATGGCCTTACTACACTCGGCGCGGTACCAGCAGTCCCTGCGACGCTACCACGCCCGAGGGGTTCGGTCCCGAGACCTCCAGGTGGGCGACCTGGTGCTTCGGCTGCGACAAGACGCCCAAGGGCGGCACAAGCTCATGCCTCCCTGGGAAGGGCCGTTCGTCATTGCCAAAGTTCTGAAGCCCGGGACATACAAGCTGGCCAACAGTCAAGGCGAGGTCTACAGCAACGCTTGGAACATCCAACAGCTACGTCGCTTCTACCCTTAAGATGCTTTCAAGTCGTTCATACGCCTCGTTTACACGCAAAGTTTAGTCATCAAGGAAGGGTCAGCCTTGCCTCGGCAAAGCCCGACCCTCCCTCGGGGGCTAAAAGGGGGGAACCCCCTCTGCGTCAAAATTTTCCTCGGAAAAAGATCTTTTCTGCCAGAGTGTCTTTCGTGCTTTCCGACTATTTCGAAAGTGGATCCTGAAAACGATGGAGTACACGTAAGCAGCCAAGGCTGACCGAGCCGAGGGACTCCTACGCCTCCGGGATACGGATACCTCACTCATCACCTTCTGCGATAAGTAACTCACGCTCGGATAGGTGATTCCGCGGACCGAACAAGTCTTCACGCTCGAAAGCTCCTCTGCCGAAACGATTCTTCGGGCCTTCTCGACTGCGTCGGTGACAGAACCCTATGGACGAGTAAGAGTGCGCGTAAGCGGCAAGGCCGATCGAGCCGAGGGATTCCTACGCCTCCGGGATACGGATACCTCACTCATCACCTTCCGTGAAAAGTAACTCTTGCTCGCACAAACAATTCTGTTACTGACAAATAAGTCCAGATACTCGAAACAAGGGGAAAAGAAACGCAGCTTTACTGCGACGATGGTGTGTTTGGGCCTCGGCGGCCGCAGAAAACATACACACACTACAAGATAATCCGATCCTGCAGGCTCGGATCTTGACAGTTGAAGGGAGCAGCAGCACCCTCGGCGTCAACTACACCTTCAGCGAGGTCCGACCTAGCCTCGGACGGCGACACGGTCGGAGGATCTCCACCCTGAAGGGCGACATCAGCACCACGCCCAGGCCATCGCCACCAGGGTCTTCTCCAGGAATCCGGCTCGAGCAGACGGCTCGGCCGGCCACCCCGAAGCCTCAGCCAGCTGTCCCTCGAGGACATCAGCTCGGCCCGTGGCCTCGGCAACTCAACTCCGGCGTCGGTCCCGTCAGTGGACGACCCGGCCAGGCTCCGACCGACCAAGTCTTATTTTCGAGCCAACTCTGACTCTGTCCGTGCTGATACCGCTACCTCCGGCTTTGGCTCATCAGAGAGCGGCCGAGGGTTTCCTTTAACTAAGCAAGAGATGCCTCGGGCAGCAAGGCCGACCGAGCCGAGGGACTCCTATGCCTCCGGGATACGGATACCTCACTCGTCACCTTTGCACTAGGCAACTCACACTTGGTGAAGCGGTTCAGATAGCCGACAGGAGAGTCTTAGTGCTCGAAATGAGGAAAAAACACGGCTCCGCGCCAAAAATACATACATGTTCAAGCCCCGACAGCCACAATGAACAAGACACCAGCACTCAAGGTGCCATTACAAGCGGAACCCCGGTTCCACCTCTGCAGGTACGAACAACCCCACATGATTGGGGGGCCTGCGGAGCAACAGAAGGCCGACGGATGGCTCGCCGTCGCCCGCTCTGACAGCAGCGACGACGACGACTTCTGCTCCGGGGGGCCGAACAGCAGCAGCGATGACCTCAGGGCGGATGCTGCTGCCATGAGGCCCTCGCCCATGCCCTCACTCGAGAGGCAAGGACGGGCAGAAGGCCGTAGAGTTGGAGGTCAGTCCGTGGGCGGCACCGGCTATCTCGTCGGCGGAGAAATCTCTTCCGGCTGTCGTGGCGGAAGGCGGCCCCGGGAGCGGCTCCGAAGCCACTCGGGTCAGAGAGCCAGGCACGCGGCAGCTGCCAGCGCCACGAACAGCGAACGCCCTTCCCCCCGATCACTGAGGGAAGGAGCGGGCCGCCGCCCGCGCAGGGACCGACCCCAACTCGGCGCACTCCCCTCCCCAGCACTGATGATGAAAATCCTTGAAGCTGAGGGAGGGGCAGAGGCCGCAGCCCGGCTTGCTTTTCCCCGCCATCGAACTGGAGGTCACCGTCTTGGGTGACCACCGGCGAGGGGTGCAGCCGGGTTGCCTGATGAAAATCCTTGAAGCCGAACGATCACTGAAAGGTACCAACTTCCACGAAGTTGCGTTCCTCCAACGACAAGGCGGAAGGATTGCGGGCGTTCCCCATCCGGGGGCTCGGAAGGTGGAAAGACACGATGCATAAGGGAGCGCGAAGACATGGTCGCCTTTCAAGGGGGTCACCCTCCTTTTAAAGGCAACTCTCCCTACTTGCGCCCCCAGCCGTCGCGGGCTGAGTCTTCTCCAACGCGCTCTAAGGTCCTCCCCCTACAGCGCGGGGGCTGGGTCCCACACGTCATGCAAGCTGGCCCAGGGCAGAAGAAGCCAAACCGCCGCGTGCGGTGCATGCAACTGCCCAGCGGTTACAAGCATTCCTCCACTTTTGCCCAGACCAGCGGGTGAAAGGGAGGACAGCCATGCAGTCGGCATGCAACCGCGCCAAGTGGGCGCACCCCTTCGACTCCAACGCGCCCAGCATGGAGGCCCAGGCCCACACGTCATGCAACCGGCACGCCGGTTGCTACGTGCGAGCAACTGCACCGCCACTCGCACCACTGCCGCGCCTCCTCGACTGCGGAACCAGTACCGCGACTCGAGGCAACCCTGCGTACGACCCAATAGTGCCAGCCAGGCGCATCGGTCACGGGCTAGTCAGCCGCGGGAGGAGGCGCGACGGTCGATGCGGCCAAAAATGGGTCGGCAGTAATGGCGGTGGCAGGCGAGCAGAAGCAGTGGTCACGTCGTTAGCCAAGCTCACGTCACCTCGTGGGACAGCGAGAGAACCCTCTCTCACGGTGTGAAGACGACGCGCCTGTGTTCCGTTCCTCGAACGGCTCGCGCACGCGCAATGGCTGCCCCACGAACCACCCGCCCCGTTGCATTAACTCCGCGGCGGGACAGGCAGCGCCTATGGCTGGAGAAGCGAGCGACGCTTCACCTTCGCTATAATGACCGCGTCAAAAAAGGTACGCCACGTCATTCGATTTCGTATCCTTTTCCTTTTCCTCTTTCTCTCTCTTACAACAGGGAACGGGAAAGGGGGATACCCCGAAAGGGATCCTTCTCCGTGAAGGAAACAGGCCCCGAGCCTCCCTACTGATCAGAGGTTCAAAGGCTGGCCCCTCGGAGGGGTTTAACAGCCGCCTCAGAGCGCTTGGGCTCCGCGCCCACTACTGGTCAGAGGTTCGAAGGCCGGCCCCTCGGAAGGGTTCAACGGCCGCCTCAGGCCACTCGGGCTCCGCGCCCACTACTGATCAGGGGTTCGTAGGCTGGCCCTCGAAGGGTTCACAGCCGCCTCAGACACAGAGCGAGGGATGACCCTAGGTACGTTCAATACATAACCAAGGCTCGAGCTACGCTCCCGAGGTACCCTAGGACATTTCCGAGACCAGCGGGAACGATCTTGTAACGGAATCCTATCAGAGGGAGGCATCGAGCCCTCGGACCCCGTCAAAAGGGGACCAGGTCCGGCAGATCACCCGTAGGTACTTTTGGAGCGCGCCTCCGGGCCTCTAGCCGACCCCTAACAAATGGGGCACGGGCGTCCACTCGGATTACCCATCAGCAGCTCGCTGGAGACACCATGTTCGGCGCCCTCCAAGGGCAACATGGCGCTTCTCCCCTCCTCCTTGTGGAAAGGCGACGCAGGGGCGTATGTAAAAAAGTCGAGTCTGTCCTTGACCGTCCTCTCGCCCTGTGCAGAGGCTCGGGGGCTGCTCTCGCAAACCCGGCTCCGGCCAAACCGTTGATAGCGTCAACATACCAGCCCGAGAACTTGGGACCCGACCGTGCACCCGGGCTACGGCCAGCTCGCATGAGGGAACAACCAGACTAGCCGAAGCATTGCGCGAGGCATTAAGACCTCGGAGGAGTCAAACCACTCCTCCGAGGCCTCGGGGGCTACACTCGGCAGGTGCGCTCGCGCGCACCCACCGGAATAAGACGCAACCGAGAAAGGCTGGTCCCCTTGCAAAAAAGTGCGACAAAAGCCTCCAAGCGAGTATTAACACTCCCTTCGAGGCTCGGGGGCTACTGTCGGGGACCATAATTAGGGGTACCCTCAAGGCTCCTAAAACTCAGCTGGTAACCCCCATCAGCACAAAGCTGCAAAGGCCTGATGGGTGCGATTAAGCCAAGGATCGGTCCATTCGAGGGACGCGATCACGCCTCGCCCGAGCCCAGCCTCGGGCAAGGGCAGCCGACCCCGGAGGATCTACGTCTCGCCCGAGGACCCCCTCCAGCAACGGACACACCTTCGGCTCGCCCGAGGCCCAGTCTTCACCAAGAAGCAACCTTGGCCAAATCGCCACGCCAACCGACCAAATCGCTGGGGCATTTAATGCAAAGGTGGCCTCACACCTTTATCCTGACGCGCGCCCTCCGGGTGACAGAGCCGAAGTGACCGTAGTCACTTCGCCGCTCCACTGACCGGCCTGACAAGAGGATAGCGCCGCCTGCACCGCTCTGACTACTGTGCCACTCGACAGAGTGAGGCTGACAGCAGCCAAGTCCGGCCCTAGGCGTCATGGGAAACTCCGCTTCGCCCGACCCCGGTGCTCGGACTCGGGCTCAGCCCCGGAAGTCGACGAACTCCGCTTCGCCCGACCCCAGGGCTCGGACTCGGGCTCAGCCCCGGAAGACGACGAACTCCGCTTCGCCCGACCCTAGGGCTCGGACTCGGGCTTAGCCCCGGAAGACGACGAACTCCGCTCCGCCCGACCATAGGTCTCGGACTCGGGCCCAGCCCTGGAAGACGACGAACTCCGTTTCGCCTGACCCTAGGGCTCGGACTCGGGTTTAGCCCCAGAAGACGATGAACTCCGCTTCGCCCGACCCCAGGGCTCGGACTCGGGCTGAGCCCCGAAAGACGACGAACTCCGCTTCGCCCGACCCTAGGGCTCGGACTCGGGCTCAGCCCCGGAAGACGACAAACTCCACTTCGCCCGACCCCAGGGCTCGGACTCAGCCCTGGTATCATCCGACGGTCTCCGCCTCGCCCGATCCAGGGGCTCGGACTCGGCCTCGGCCTTGGAAGACAGACTCGACCTCGACCTCGGAGGATCCTCCACCTCGCCCAACCTAGGGCACGGACCGACCACGTCAACGGGAGGCGCCATCATTACCCTGCCCCAAGCTGACTCAGGCTACGGGGAACAAGATCGGCGTCCCATCTGGCTCGCTCCACTATACGAGCAATGATGGCGCCCCGCACGCTCTATGACGACGGCGGCTCTCAGCCCCCTTACGGAAGCAAGAGGACGTCAGCAAGGACTCGACAGCCCCGACAGCTGTCCTTCCATCAGGCTCCAGCGCTCCTTCGACGGCCACGACACCACACAAACCGGGTGCCAAAACCTCTCCGGCTGCCACGATGGCATGTACTTAGGGTGCTAGCTCTCCTCCGCTAGACACGTTAGCACACTGCTACACCCCCCATTGTACACCTGGATCCTTTCCTTACGCCTATAAAAGGAAGGACCAGGGCCCTCTTACAGAGGGTTGGCCGCGCGGAGAAGGACGGGACGGCGCTCGCGTGAGGCCGCTCGCTCCCTCCCGCGTGGACGCTTGTAACCCCCTACTGCAAGCGCACCCGACCAGGGCACGGGATAAGCACAAAGGCCGCGGGATTCCACCTCTCACGCCCGTCTCCCTCCGGCTTCTTCTCCCCTTCGCGCTCCGTCTCGCGCCGACCCATCTAGGCTAGGGCACGCAGCGATAATTTACTCGTCGGTCCAGGGACCCCCCGGGTTCGAAACGCCGACACTGTTATTATAGGAGAATTCCGCCAAAGAAAGACACTTGTCCCAATTTTTACCATAGTGCAGCACACAGGCTCGCAACATGTCTTCGAGGATTTGATTTACTCTTTCTGTCTGGCCATCTGTTTGAGGATGGTATGCTGAGCTTCGTATTACATGGGTCCCAAGTGATTCTTGTAGCTGCTCCCAAAAGCGTGCCACAAACAATGCTCCTCTGTCAGATACTATAGTCCTTGGTATTCCATGCAAACGCACTATTTGATCAACATAGATTTCTGCATATTTCTCTGTCTTGTGGGTGGTATGCACTGGTAAGAAATGAGCGGTCTTGGTCAATCTGTCCACAATGACCCAAATGGAATCATGGTGCCGGGAGGTATTGGGCAATCCCACGATAAAGTCCATGCAGATGTCCTCCCATTTCCAAGATGGTAGGGGAAGGGGTTGCAAAGGGCCTGCTGCCTTCAAATGACTGGCTTTGATTCTCTGGCAGGTGTCACATTTGGATATGTACTTGGCAATTTCCCTCTTCATTCTGGTCCACCAGTATAAGGATCTGAGATCGTGATACATCTTGTTACTACCGGGGTGCATGGAGAATTTTGAAAGGTGAGCTTCATCCAATATCTTCTTTCTGAGCTCAGGGTCCTTGGGAACAACCAATCGATCTCCAAACCATAGAATTCCCTTGCTATCCTGACGGAAGCATTTGTATTTTTCTGCTTTCTGCTTGACCATTTCCTTGATAACCTGAACACCCTTGTCTTCAATCTGTGCCTGGACTATTTGCTCTTGTAATGTGGGCTCTACCGAGATATAATTCAAGGTACCCGAAGAAACAACTTCTAGGTTCAACTTGCACAACTCATCACACAGGGTGGTGACTTTTGCATCCATGCTCGTACAATTGCACTGGGCCTTTCTGCTCAAAGCATCTGCCACAACATTGGCTTTGCTAGGATGGTAATGCACCTCCAAATCATAGTCCTTGATTAGCTCTAACCATCTCCTCTGCCTCATGTTAAGATCTGCCTGAGTGAAAATGTATTTGACACTCTTATGATCAGTGTAAATGTTACAGTGAGCTCCCATCAAGTAATGTCTCCATATCTTGAGAGCATGAACCACGGCTGCTAACTCCAGATCATGTGTAGGGTAGTTCTGCTCATGGGGTCTGAGTGCTCGGGAGGCATTAGCAATTACTCTGTTATCTTGCATTAAGACGCATCCCAAACCAGTACCGGAAGCATCGCAATAAACTTCAAAGGGCTTAGTGTTATCAGGATGAGCTAGCACTAGGGCTGTTGTCAAGTGCTGCCTTAGCGTATGAAAGGCATCTTCACACTTCTGGCTCCAATTATACTTGACTCCCTTCTTCAACAGTTCAGTCATTGGCTTGGCAATTCTGGAGAAATCCGGAATGAATCGTCGATAATACCCTGCCAATCCCAGAAAACTCCGAATTTGCCTCACTGTAGTCGGGGGTTTCCAATCCATTACCTCTTGTACCTTCTCAGGATCAATAGATATCCCATCCTGAGAAATTGTGTGACCCAAGAATTTAATTTCCTTCAGCCAGAATTCACATTTAGACAACTTAGCATAAAGACGATGATCGCGCAGTCGTTGAAGCACGATGTGCAGATGCTCAGTATGCTCGTCTTCATTCTTGGAATAGACCAGGATATCATCAATGAAAACCACTACGAATTTGTCCAGTTCTGGCATGAAAACTGAGTTCATCAAGTACATGAAATAAGTCGGGGCATTGGTCAGCCCAAAAGACATCACCAAGAACTCATAGAGCCCATATCTGGTCGAGAAAGCCGTCTTTGGAATATCACTGGCACGGATCTTGATCTGATGGTAGCCCAAGCGAAGGTCTATCTTGGAGAACACTTTGGCTCCCACCAACTGATCAAACAAAACATCAATGCGGGGAAGTGGGTATTTGTTCTTGATGGTCACCGCATTGAGAGGGCGGTAATCGACACACATTCACAGACTTTCATCCTTCTTCTTTACAAACAAGGCTGGGCATCCCCACGGTGAAGTACTTGGGCGAATGAACCCCTTGTCCAACAACTCTTGCAGTTGCTTTTTCAGTTCTGCCAATTCCGCGGGAGGCATCCTATAGGGTCTCTTGGAGATAGGAGCGGTCCCGGGTTGCAATTCAATTGCGAACTCAATGACTCTATCAGGTGGCATCCCTGGCAATTCATCCGGAAAAACATCTGGGTAGTCACGGACCACTGGGATCCTTTCCACTGGGGATTCTATCATCACGAAGGCACAAGAACGGGTACAACCTTGGTCGGGCAAATATAGTGTGGTTTCACCACAAGTCGGTGAGTGCACCTCAATGGCCCTAGCTGCAATATCAATAACTGCCTGATGCCTTGTTAACCAGTCAGTCCCCAATATGATATCCATGCTATCCAAACCCAATATGAGGAGGGTGGTTTTAATTATTAGACTACCAAACTTTATGGGCACATGTCTGTTGACTTGATAGGTGGCAACCCTGCCTCCTGGTGTCGAAATTGTAATACCCCCATTGGTGTGGTGGAAAGGCAATTGACACTTGGCACTAAATTTGGCACTGATAAAACTATGTGATGCACCAGAATCAAAAAGCATAATAGCAGGATAATTCAAAACTGTAAAGATACCAGTCATGACGGGTGCTCCCTCTGGAATATCAGCCATGGTAGTGAAATTCAGCCTGCCTTGCCTCACTTGCACCTTCTGTCTCTTGCCTTGATTCTGATTAACATTCTGCCCCTGCTGGTTTCTGGGGCAATTCTTGACATAATGTCCGGTGTTGCCACAAGTGAAACACCTGTTGTCATTTGCCTGACGATATTGCTGCTACTGTTGATTGTTCCTCTGAGCTGGAAGCTGGGTGCGATTGGGTGCCTGCTGCTGCTGCTGTGGTCGGATCACCCAATGTCCTTGCTGCTGCTGCGGTCCCCTGTTTTGAGTGTCAGACACAATCCTGAAGCGCTGTGGCTGAGCCGAAGGTCCTGCCACAGTGGTCTTCCTCTTCTTCTCTACCTGACGAGCCGTGATACAGTCCTCCTGAGAAATGGCCATGTTGACTAACTCATTATAGCTGTTGGCCCTGACTGTGTTGAGACGGTCACGGAGCTTAGTGCTGAGCCCCCTCCGAAACCTGTCCCTCTTCTTCTCGTCTGTGTCTGCGTGATATCCGGCATACTGGCACAGGTCATTGAAGGCCTGAGCATACTGTGACACTGTCCGGTTCCCTTGAGTGAGTACCAGAAACTCGTTGAGCTTTCAGTCTATAATGCTTGCTGGTATATGGTGCCCCCTGAAAGCTGCCTTGAATTCTCTCCATTCCACCTCTCGGTCCTCTGGTTGCATAGCAAGAAAATGGTCCCACCATGTCCTTGCGGGTCCGCGAAGCTGCTGGGTGGCGAACCTGACCTTAGTGACCTCTGAACAAACTCCATGGAGTAGCAGGAATTTGGATTCCACTACTCTCAACCATACATCCGCATCAAGTGGGTCTTCTGCCCTAGTGAACAATGGTGGCTGGGTACTGAGGAACTCCTGGTAGGTGGCCGCTGCGGGGTGACGCTGATGATCACCACCACCATAGTGCTGAGGTGGTGGCTGACGCTGAGCTAGCTGTCTCAAGGTTTCGTTCTGCTGAGCCATCAGCTCCTGCAGAGTAGGAGGCGGTGGCGGCGGTGGAGGAACGCGCTCATTTTGACCACGACGCGCTCTCCCGGCCATCTAAAAAATCACATATATTTTCAATAACACATCTTTGAGGTTCAAGGTTCAATCGCGATGAAAGAGTCAAAAGGCGAAACTGATAGATTCTTGCATAATCATAAAAGATTTTCACATGGCATAAACTTTCCTCCTTAAATTAAGACTGACATCATTCATCAACCATGCTTCCAAAAGAGTTTATCGCGATTACATCAATAGCCCAAAAGACTCAACTCTATCTAGCCTAGTACCCCAAGTGTGCAAAAGCTAAGCTAGCTTCGAGGAGTCCTACCATCACCGACTTCTAGCTCTATCCCTGCGACCTAGTGAGCGAACGAGGCAACACTCGACTCGGGGGAAGGGGGTCTCCCTGAGCCAGCAGTGTCCAAGCTGGAGGCAGGCTCCTCTCCTCCCTCGATGTTGACATCCTCGTTGGCCTCCATGTCCTGGATCTCCTGGTGATGCATATCCAGGTGCTCGTTAGCCTCCGCAAGCTGCTGCTGAGTGTTGATAAGCTGATCCTCGAGAACCTCGATGGTGTTCTCCCTGGTCCCCACTAATTCCTCAAGCTCTTGGATCTCATTTGACAGTTGTTCCACCTGTAAGTCCTTTTCCACCATCTCCGTGGACAAGTCAACCACAAGCTCCTCTCTGTTATCCAGGGTGATCTTAGTTGCCTCCAACAATGCCATCAGATGGGACATTGCCTCACCATGCATCACTTGCAGACGGTACAGGGCATTCATGCACCGCACTATCAAGTGAGCAGTCTGACCTGGGTAGATAGCCCAGATGTCCTTGGCATGCTCCACTCGGTCCTTCCACATTGGGTTGTCCTCCTTCTCGGCGGGGAACAAGCCAATGGGGTGGGTGGACAGCTCCAAGGGGTGGAATCCATAGAAAGTGGTCACTCCGTGAAGAGCAATTGCCTCGATCGTATCCTCAGCCCGGTATCCAAAGGACTCAGAGTCCAGCGAACGCCAGCCTGGCTGTAGGGGATGAGGCTCTAGGGTCATCCTCACCCTACAGCGGGGCACTCGGTGCTTCTCGAACTGCTGCACCACGTACTGAGGAGGCGTCGTGTAACCGACCCCCTGAAGTACCTCCCACAAAATACGGGGAAAGCCCTCTCGTGTAAGCCTGTCAGTGTGGGACAGTGCATTCTCTTCGTCCGAGGATCCGTGGGAAGTCATCTGTGTACGGTTAAGCGTAAGTAAAAGGAAAAGAATTATAAAAAGAAAAAGGAATCACAACTCAGCCTCTCTCTAACTACAACAATGGTAATGGGGTACTTAGTTGGTCATCATTTTGTATTAAAGTCCTTACCCAACTATTCATTAGTTTAATTAAGAATGCATGCATGCTCGTCCTGAACGACCTCACATCAACGTAAAGGGAATAGGGAGGAACTCCCATCCCTTATAGTAGCCTGTAGGGCTTAATCACTTAGCCACCTAACTACCCCTCTATCATCATAAGGCCTCACGCCCTAGGTCTATCCTGATCGTCCTACGATCTATCCAACATTGGTTTCTGTCAAGTTTTACTTTGGAAAAGGATGGTATTTATAGTTTATTGATTCCTCTGTGGTGGTACAAGCTCCGATACCAGCTGTGGCAGAACTGCCCGAATTATTCCAACTTAAGTGCCTAAGTCCCGCCTTAGAGGCTAGACCACACTTAAATGGGAATAACCCGTCAATCCCTCGGATCTAGTCCGACGAGGCCACTGACAGGATCAAGTACCACAATCTCACTCGATGGTGAGTCACAGAGCAAATACAATAAAGCATAAAACCATACATTAAGGAGTATTAAACTTATTACATCATCATCGGAGTTTTAGCAAAAGTAGTCATCATTGTTCGAAGTGCAGCGGAATAAAACTAACAGTAAGTAAACAGAGAGATGGGGAAGCCTGTCCCATCACTCCTCATGCTCCTCCTCAGCCGAGGCAGGATCCCACTCGACTGTCCAACCCGGTGGCAAGATGGACGGCCAAGTCAGTCCAGCAACCATGTCCTCCAGAGAACCTGTAAAATTTATGCCACAAGCAAGGCTGAGTATACTAATACTCAGCTAGACTTACCCGGTGTGAGGAGTCTACTCCTCTACCTCTAGACATGCAGCTGTTTGGCTGTGGGGTTTTGGTTGCCAAAAGCACTAGCTGAGTTTATAAATCAAGTTTTAGCTTTGTCAAATTTAAGTGTGACTCTCTTAAGGCTAAATGTGTACTATCTACTCATACATGGTATCAAACATATTTAGCAATCAACATCTTGTGTCAACTCATCACATTTCCACTTGTTACTCAATGCAGTACAATGGATCAAGCAGTCTCATTAGCTGCGAGAAGCAGACGATTCGAATCGAGTTTTTATCCTTACAAGGTAAACCTAAACACACGACATGTAGGGGCACTCCGTCCCCACACACATCAACCGTCCCCATCGATTCCCCGTCAGCAGATCAGGGCTCACCGCCTTGGCGTACAATGCCTCACTGACCCCGACTGCCGTCGTGCAGTGACCGCACTTGTACCCACCACAACCGGAATGGGAGACCACGTCTCAGGTCGTGTGAGGGGTAAAGTCCACTGCCAGGTTCAATCAGGTACTAGGCTTACCGATTTACCATATTTTTCGGCATGTGCTTAGTACGTTCAAACGCTTGACACAGGTATCCGCACGTTAATCCTTATTCCAATTTCATCTCGTAGACCACACATCCCCATGGATCCGTGTCCACAGACCCATCATCAATATGATATGAAAGTGGGTACAACCAATTCCTGACCTCGCGCGAGTGCTAGAAAAATCACTCGACTTCTACCGAGATCCTAATTAATAAAGCAGCTACTCGACCTAGCATACTAGTATTCATCTCAATAGGATTCCTGAGATGATGCAACTAGGGTTTCAAACAACTCCTACAATTAAGTGCACATTCAATCCTACAATAATTAAGTGTAGTAAAATAGCATAAATAATAGGTTATGCATAAACCGGGGCTTGCCTTCCAAAGCTGTGGCAGGCAGATCATCTGGTGCAGGCTCTGGTGCTGGATCCGGGGCTACCTCCTGAGCAGCTCCTTGCTCCGGCACGAGGACGTACTCTCCGTCAGCGAGGTTGCAGTCTATCGAATGCAATGAATATGTATGTCATGATTATGTAGGATTTAACAACATTATGCTAAAGGAAGAAAACTAAGTTAGTTAGTAACTTAGGGTTTCTTGGTCATACGTGGCTTTTAGTGGTTTATGCTTATCACTCTAGGTTTAGGTTTTGTTAAGGATAAACATAGTGGATTTGTATTTCCCTTATATATTTCAGTGGACAATTTACAAAGGGTTTTAGGGTGACACTAATTTCCATCATTCATTTTCCCCTTCTTTATTTTCTATTTATGAATTCTAGTGTGGGTTTGAACTACAACAATGATTTCAAAATTTTCAAAAATATTGTAAAAATTACAGTGGGTGAATATTGGGCTCTGAAGTCTGTCCTAAAATTTTGAGTTCAAAAACAAACAGAACATGCCCTGGACAAAAATAACAAAAGTTGGGGTAGAGGGGTTACTTTGCACTACAACCCTTATCTAGTTGTGGGTTCTATACTAAGGGTTATTTTTGCTAGTATATATGGGTCATAACATGCTCCTGTGCCAAAAATCATAGAGGGTTACTTAGTGGATTTTTAGTTATGATTTTCTAAGGTTTAATGCCAAAAAGACAGTTATAACTAACTTACTAATTGAAAAATGTCAACCAACAGAACTTTCATTTTTCCTAGGTTCTTCTTAGCAAAAGAATAGTCATTCCTAAGGTAGGGGTGTTTTCTCCTTAGGATTATTTTCTT
This sequence comes from Zea mays, assembly GCF_902167145.1. Lineage (NCBI taxonomy): Eukaryota > Viridiplantae > Streptophyta > Magnoliopsida > Poales > Poaceae > Zea > Zea mays. The sequence continues at coordinate 87,228,308 of NC_050103.1, read as the reverse complement.
AGGACTTTTTAAAGTTTTCTCTATTTTTTATGAATAATTGAGAGTGTAATTTCTTTCCACTGGACTATGGGTTAGTAGATTTTTCTTGTGAACTACATGACTTAGGCATGCTAGGAAAAATATGATTGCCCTCTGGTTTCCATTTTTAATCCCTTTTCTTAATTTTCCTAAGTTTGAGCATAAACAAGCTTTAGTGAACAAACCCTCCTTAACCTTGTCCACTGGAGTGTTTACTAATTTTAAACAGTGTTATTACTAAGTTAGTGTCTCCACTATTTTTCTTAACCCTGGTCTAACAATATTTCTATTTTTCCTTCTAATATTAAGTTTTTAGCAGTTTTCTTATTTAATTCAAAACTCTAGAAAATAATACAGGAACTATGGGTTTTACTATTTTTATCTGATAGTTCATATTTCCCAAAGTCTAGCAAAATTGGTTTGACAATTTTTGGATGATTATTCTTCAAGTTATGCATTTATTAAGTTCTCTGTCATATTTAAAAGAAAAAAAATTCGAAAATGGAAAAGAATACAGGTTTGCGCTGAGGCCCCTGGGTTTTCTCTCCCTTTCTCTCACAGAACAGTCCTCGGTCTACTATTGGCATGGGTCACTGACATTGCACAAAACCCCCTGGACCTAGCCGAAATCTAACTCGCGCTCCCTGGCTGGCTTAAACAGTACCCGCGACATAGATTACGGCGGCGACGCTTACCGGCGGCAGTAGAGCTCCGGCGGGGTGGTCAGTGACGTTGGGGAGGTCACGACGGTCACGTCGGTGTGCGGGTCGGCGTCGGAGGTGGTCGGAACTACCCTGGCCACGAGCACAGGCGGCGGGGGTCGTCGGCGGCTCCTGTTCCAGCCAAACCACGACGGTATAGTTCAATTAAAGTGCACGAGGAGCTCCACGGGGTGATGTAGAGGCCATGCGTGCAACGGATTTGGAAATGGTGCAGAGGCTTACCCGGTCCACGTGCTCCGGCGGGGTTCCGAACTCCGGCGAGCACGATTTCACTATTCCGTTGGCGCGGGTCCTCGATTCAAGCTTGTGCAAGCTTCACGGCCTCCCAGAGGAGCTATCCGAGGGCTTGGATCGAGTGGAGGAGGGCGGGAAAAGGGTTGTCCACGGTGGTTGCCCTCGGGCGGCTCTGGCGGGTCGCGGGGAGGTCGCCGGAGCTATGGGCGATCTCGGGGGAGTTAGGCGTGGTACGGAGGAGGCAACGGGGAAGACAGCCGGGCTCTGGGACGGGCTTTATAGCCGTGGCACGGGCGTGGTCACGGGCGGCCACGGGCGCGCGGGGGTTCGCGCATGGGCGTGCTCTGAGCGCGCCCCCGAGTGTCAGCCCGCGTCGAACACGTGGGAGCTTGCTTCTGCCATGGTTCAACGGCAGATTTGAGCACCTTAGCGTGCATATCTTGGCAAAACCATTGTGTACGGTCTCTTCCCTGCTCCATATCCTACCTTTTTGATGTGAGTTCCAAGCCAAGATACGGTCGGGGTAGGGAGATAGAGGGGTGAGAAGTTGCCTATGTCATAGCTGTCCAAACCGGGACAAAAGCTATGCCAAGTCATGTCAAACGACTTAGGGTAGGGGTCAACTTTCTCCACGGCATTTTAGAGGTAATTTGGCGCCACTTTGTCAATTGGGTCGAATTGTTTTGAAGTTTGAATGAGGGTGAACATGTGTGATCTTTGGCCAAGGGTTGGTTTTGGACTTAGAAAAATCCTGATTTTTCTTTTGTGCTCAACCCTTTGGTGAACCCTTTTGGGGCTTTTCTGAATTCTTTTTGGGGTCACTTTCTTACTATTAATTGTAGGGTATTAAGGGTACTACAACTTTTATAAATGGCCCAAGTCAAGATCATGAGGTTTTCATAACCTTTTGGTCACACTTACTTATAGTGCTTCTCTTGTCCAAAGGGGTTTGAATTAGGGTTTGGGCAAAACTCCCCATTATGTGTGCAAGATAAGTTAGGGTATGGTATCTAAGATGGGTTGCACATGCTTAGGACCTTGAGTTCCAAGTTTGGTGTGCTTTGCTCTATTTCAATCACGTGTGATGATAGGCTTGGCTTGTGTCGTCTTAAGTGAAAACCCTAAGTAACACCTGAGGTGTTACACACAATCAAGTAAAAACTCCAGCATGATGCACAATTCTTTTATTTAGTATATTTATTGGTAGTTAAGGTAATTCCATGATTTGAAATATGCAAAAATGAGAATAGTAACACAAGTGGTCAAATGAACCCTTTATATTTCTCATTTCTTGTACATTTTATTACTTTTACTATTTGAATATTACAAATCCTACCCCCCTTAACAAGAATCTCGTCCTCGAGATTTAGGAAGGACTAGGGAAAAGATGGGGAAAATCTATGCGAAGCTTTTCTTCTCTTTCCCATGTTGCTTCATCCTCTCTATGGTGACTCCATTGCACTTTACACATCTTTATCACCTTATTTCTTGTAACTCGAGTCAATGTATCAAGAATCTTGACAGGATACTCCGTGTAAGTCAAATCACCCTGAACACTGAGCTCTTCCATTGGTAATTGTTCCTCAGGGACACGGAGACACTTCTTAAGTTGAGACACATGGAACACATTATGCACATCCGATAGATTAGCAGGTAACTCGAGTTGGTATGCCATCTCCCCAACTCTCCTAAAGATCATGAATGGTCCAATAAAGCGAGGGGACAATTTGCCCTTAACTTTGAATCTCCTCATTCCCCGAAGCGGTGACACCTTGAGGTACACATAATCTCCTTCCTCAAATTCCCGTGGTCTCCTTCTATTATCAGCATATCTCTTTTGCCTGGTTTGAGCTACCCTCAAATTCTCTCGAATTATACGGACTTCTTCTTCTGCTTCTTGAATCAGTTTAGGCCCAAAGAACTGTCTTTCTCCAGTCTGATCCCAATATAGGGGAGTCTTGCACTTCCTCCCATATAAAGCTTCGAATGGTGACATCTTCAGACTTGCTTGATAACTATTGTTACATGAAAACTCAGCATAGGGTAGACTCTTGTCCCAACTTCCTCCATGCTGAAGGGCACAAGCTCCCAACATGTCCTCCAGTACTTGATTAGTCCTTTCAGTCTGTCCATCAGTCTGAGGGTGATAAGCCATACTAAAATTCAACTTAGTATTCATATTCTCATGGAAGCTTCTCCAGAATCTTGAGGTAAACTATGAAACTCGATCAAACATGATCTTCTTTGGTACTCCATGTAAACACACAATTCGAGCCATATATAACTCTGCCAGTTGAGAACCTTTATAAGTAGTCTTGACAAAAATGAAGTGAGCTACTTTAGTCAATCTATCCACAATCACCCATATAGCATCATATCCTTTCTGGGTGCGAGGCAATCCAGTAATGAAATCCATACCAAGCTCTTCCCACTTCCACTCGGGTATCTTAAGTGGGTGCAGTAATCCAGCTGGCCTCTGGTGTTCAGCCTTAACTCTTTGACACACATCGCACATACCCACATGTGCAGCCACATCTCTCTTCAATCCATACCACCAATATTTTTGCTTCAAATCCTGAGACATCTTGGTACTACCAGGATGAATAGAATAATCCAAGTCATGGGCCTCCTTTAAAATAGTCTCACGAAGGCTTTCAATATCAGGAACACATATCATGTCCTTGAACCATATGGTGCCTTGTTCATCTTCCGTGAATTCCGGACCTCTACCTTCAGTAATCAGATCCTTAATCTCTTGTATTTTAGCATCACCAATTTCTCCTTTGCGAACTTCTTGCTCAAAAGTAGGTTCCACATCAATAGTAACTCCTTCAGTGTGAGCAACTATCCCCAGGTTAAGTCTCCTGAAATCCTCAACAATCTCATCGGGTAGTTGGGCAACAATCGCTAAATGAACATGCTCCTTACGACTCGAGGCATCTGCAACCAAGTTCGCCTTGCCCGGGTGATAGTAAATCTCCAAATCATAATCCTTAATAGGCTCCAACCATCGGCGTTGCCTAAGGTTGAGATCCTTCTGTGTGAATATATACTTCAAACTCTTATGATCCGTGTACACTTGACACTTGGTTCCCATGATATAATGTCTCCAAATCTTAAGCGCATGCACAACGGCTGCCAGCTCTAAGTCATGAGTGGGGTAGTTCAACTCATGTTTCCGCAATTGACGAGAAGCGTAGGCAATCACATGCCCTTCTTGCACGAGCACACATCCCAAGCCTTGGCCACATGCATCACAATAAATGTCAAATCCCTTCTGTAGATCTGGCATAACCAACACTGGTGGCGACATCAATCTCTTCTTTAATTGATCAAAGTTATCTTGGCACTTCTCATCCCACTTAAACTCTCTTCCCTTCTCCAGAAGCGAGGTCATAGGCTTAGCAATCTTAGAAAATCCTTCAATAAATCTCCGATAATATCCTGCTAGTCCCAAGAAACTCCGGACCTCAATAACTGTAGTGGGTATGCTCCACTCTATAATCTCCTTGACTTTAGCAGGATCCACTGATATCCCTCCATTAGAAATGATATGTCCAAGGAATGGTACCTCGCCAATCCAAAACTCGCATTTACTGTACTTGGCATAGAGTTGATTATCTTGTAGCTTCTGTAGCACCAATCTCAAATGTTCCTCATGATCGCTATCACTCTTGGAATAAATAAGAATATTGTCGATGAACACCACGACGAATCTGTCCAGATACTCCATAAAGACCTTATTCATCAGATTCATAAAATAAGCCGGTGCATTAGTCAGTCCAAATGACATAACCGCGAACTCATATAAACCATATCGTGTCGAGAAAGCTGTCTTGGGAATATCCGATGGCCTAATCTTCATTTGGTGATAACCCGATCGGAGATCAATCTTCGAAAATACCCTAGCACCTCTCATGTGATCAAATAAATCCTCAATGCGGGGTAACGGGTACTTGTTCTTCATAGTAACATCATTAAGGGATCTATAGTCCACACACATCCTTTGTGATCCGTCCTTCTTCTGTACAAACAGAACCGGCGCTCCCCAAGGTGAGGAACTCGGACAAATATACCCAGCCTCTTGTAACTCCGTTAATTGTTTCTTAAGTTATTTTAACTCTTATATGGACATCCTATATGGTCGTTTAGAAATAGGAGCAGTTCCAGGTAGAAGATCAATTACAAATTCAACTTCCCTATCTGGTGGCATCCCTGGTAACTCCTCTAGAAAGACATCCGGAAAATCCCTAACCACGCGGATGTTTTCACCAACAAACTCCTCAGCTATAAAGAACATTGCACGTTTGGAAGAGGTGGTTACTGCAATCTGAACTTGGAACCTTTCTCCTTTAGGGCTGGTGAGTTCTACCGTACCCCTACCACATGCTATAATGGCCTTTGCCTTTCTTAACCATGACATACCAACGATCAGATCTATACCGCTTGCCTCTAATATTATAGTAGTAGCTCCAAATTCTCTTCCCATAATTGTTAATGTCAATCTACGTGTCATATGATTTGCCTCAATAGGCCCTTTAGGTGTAATTACTATCATTGGTTTTCTCATATTTAGCAGTGGTATCTCATTTGTGTTGGCATATCGAGCAGACATAAATGAATGTGTAGCACTAGAATCAAATAATATGGTTGCAAGAATAGCATTAATGTAAAACATACCAAGTGCAATGTCAGCTCCATCAAGAGTAGCATCAGCGCTGACTTGATTAACTCTGGCAATAGAGTATCCCTTGCCAGATCCTGGAGTCTGCTGCTTATTCTGAACTGGGGTAGTAGCAATCCTCTGTGGGCATACATTTGCATAATGTCCAGTCTTCCCACACTTGAAGCAAGTAGTGCCTCCACTCTGTCCTGAAAACTTCGTCGGGGTACCAGTGGGGGTAGCCTGACGAGTCGGTGGAGTCCTCTGAGGTGATTGCTGAACTGGGCGCTGGCCTCCGCCAGTGCGAACTAGTGTACCGTAGGGTGAACTGTAGCGAGGACGAACACTGTTGCTTCCTTGTCCTTGGGATATAGCCTTCCTCTTCAAATCTCCTAGCTGAACACGCTTGTGTTCAATAGCTAGAGCCTTATCAAGCAGCCTCTGAAATGATGGGAACGTATGTGCTACTAGAGCATACTGCAGGGGTCCATTAAGTCCTTCAATAAAATGCTCTTGCTTCCTCTCATCTTCAGCAACTTCATCTCGAGCATATCTGGAGAGCTGAATGAACTTGTCATGGTACTCGCTGACAGACATGTTGCCTTGCTTCAATGACAGAAACTCCTTTTTCTTGATCTTCATCAATCCAGCTGGTATATGATGGTTCCTGAACTGCGTAGAAAACTCCGCCTATGTGATAGTGTCAGCAACATCGTGGGCAGCTGTATATGAATCCCACCAATCAGCAGCAGGACCTATCAGACGTCTAGAAGCATATAAAACCTTCTCCCGGTCAGTGCACTAAGCAATGTTCAACATCTTCTCTACGGACTTCAGCCAATCATCTGCGTCCAGTGGATCAGGAGAACTAGCAAATGTTGGTGGCTTATGGCTCATGAACTCCCGTTGCTTATCTCGAGGTGGAACTGGTGGTGGTGGTGGAGGCAGTGGTGCTTGCTGATGTTGTTGTTGTTGTTGCTATTGCTGCTGCGCCCTCCTTTCCTGGCGTATCTCTTCTCGTTCATGGCGCAGCTCTCGACGTATCTCCTCCTGCTCTTGGCGCATCTCCTAGCATTCCTGCTGCATCTGAGCACGCATATCTGCCATAGTGTCAGCCATTTGTTGCATCATCCTCATCTGAGCTGCAACCAGTGGGTCAACTATCACACCCAGTTTTGGAAGGTAAACCGAATGCAAACCATGTACATGCCAGGATCAGAAATTCACGTACACGGTGATTACATAAATGACTCATCATAGCATAATGCTTAGAATAACAATAAAGAATAAGTAATGATATTAAAGACTAGAGTCATTTACATAATATAAATCAAAGTGCACATAATAGAAACGTAGCCAACGTAAATAAACCCACCACAGGCAGCTGACTGGGGAAGGTCGCTAGCCTAATCCTCGAACTCGTCGAAGTTCTGGAACTCCTGGAGATCCGCCTCGACGCCTGCTTCTTTACCTGAGCATAGATTGCACCAAGGGTAACCTGGTGTTTTGTGAAAGCAAGGGTGAGTACACATCAACGTACTCAGCAAATGTCCCGTTTGGCTGTGGTGGACTAGCTTTATGCGGGTTTTGGGGGTATGCTTCGTAGCCGAAGATCCTGAAGAAAGAAACACCTTCAGCGGATCCTCTCAAAAGCAATGCCGAAGCTATCACCTTTAAAGCTTCGGCATAGTGACATATCTCAAGACGAAGGAGTGAACCGACCTAAAAATGAAATGACCAATAAACCCATGATAGTTTGTGTCATGATTGTAATCGATTGTGAAGGGCATAAATGTAATTTCACACAGGCTGCGCCCTGTGCCTATAAATAGATGAACAGTACCCCTGTACTATTCACGCTATCTTGTAATCGCTCGTGCGCAACACTTGGGTTTTTGCCTTCTGTAAAGTCGAAGGTATAAATGTAATTAAATATCGTATTTAAATATTCAACTTTGTATAATGATAATATATGAATGATATCATGTGCTTATGTGTGTTTATCTTTCATGTTTTATATGTTTCATATTTCATTATCTTACAATCATGATGATGAAGGTATGTCCTTCATGACCTTCGTCCAAAGATCGTTATATCCTAAGGAAATAATGCTTCGAAGGACGAAGGACATTAACATTTAATACTTTGTGTTGCCTTGTTCTTGACTCTTAGCGTTTGAGAACAAGTCCCCAGCATTGGCGCCCACCTCTGGTGAACTCACTTCCACTTTCTGAGCTGATGGCTTCGTTCAACAACCAAGCTGAAGCTGCTTCGGCTACGAAGTTGGTGCTCCCGATAACAGGCGGTTCATGTTCAGAGCCGGCTAACAAGAAGCAGAAGAAGGAAGCTCAGAGAAGGGTACAACATGTCGGGGTGCAGGGACCCTTCATCAAGTCGAAATGGTCCCACATCCCAATTACCTTCTCCCAGGAGGACCTTCAGCTCAAGGATTACCCTCACAATGATGCTATGGTCATTTCTTGTGTCATCAAGGGATTTCTAGTCCACAATGTTCTTGTTGATACAGGCAGTGCAGCGGACATTATATTTGCCAAGGCCTTCAGACAGATGCAAGAGCCAGAGGATACGATTCATGATGCTACACACCTTCTTTGTGGCTTCGGAGGAAGGCAGATCGTAGCACTTGGCAAGATCACGATGCCAGTGACCTTCGGATTTGTCAACAATACAAGGACTGAGCAAGTTGTGTTTGATATTGTCGACATGGAGTATCCCTACTGTTGGGGACTTGTTCTCAAATGCTAAGAGTTAAGAACAAGGCAACATGAAAAGTGTTAAATGTTAAAATCCTTCGTCCTTTTGATTCATTATCTCCCTTTGGATATAATGAATTCCGGACGAAGGTTGTGAAGGAAAGAACCTTCGTAAGCACAATAAACGATGAGGAAGAATTTATATATGAAATACGAAAAATAATATAAACGTTATCATCAACTTATTTTTGTTTGCATTACCATATCTACAATAACAAATTATAGATGTACCTTCGGTTTGACGGAAAGTAAAAGTACAGGCGTGATGCAAAAAGCGAATGCCAAGTCAGCGTGAACAGTACGAGAGTATTGTTCACCTATTTATAGGCAAGGGACGCAGCCCATGTACAATTACATTCATGCCCTTTACATTTGCTAATAATTCTATAGTAATTCTTCGAGGTCTAATTTGCCTTTTCATCTTTAAGTCGGTTCCCCTTTTCTGCTGTCATGCCGAAGCTTTTCTGCGCACAGCTTCGTGATCACCTAGACCTTCATCATAATCATCTTTCGTCTCGTTCAGGCTTCGTCCTGACTATGCTCTGTATGCTCATGATCCGATTCCGAAGATACCTGCTCACATATTTCACTTGGAAAACATTGTCAAATCATGTTTTTGAGGACCTCCGGAAGCCGAAGGCCCCCAATAGTAGCCCCTCGCAATATTAATTTGCTAGAATGATAAATTCATATTGCGACATGGACAAAGGCCTTAAGCCAAGGTCCGAAAAAACACCTTCCCTTTGCTAGAATAGCAACAGTCATTGACAAGCGGGACCCTCCAGTTTTCAACGCACTAGGTGTATAAATAAGAGCTCACCACGAGTTCATTTGGCATGCTTTCTTGCCATCTGCTCTTGCTCACTCGACTTTTAGCCCTTGCGCAACAACACTTGCTTGGCTTTTTAAATTTTTAAGCTTCGGTTTCGAGAGCACTTTCTCAGCATTTTCGAAGATATCTGAAGATAAGAAAGTTGTTGCTGAATCGAAGCTGAGCCTTTCTGAGGAGATGCATCTCGGATTCCTTCAATCAATAGCAAAGACAAATACAGAGAAGATTACTAGAGAGATTTTAGAGGGTTTATCTGAAGACACTGGTGACAGTGATAGTTATGATGTGGATAGTGGTGGTGAAGGTTCCGAAGATCGACCCTGGCGACCAAGCCATGCAGTTTTTGGAAAATCAAGCATTAAACAAAGCCATCTTGTTAGTATGAGGGGTAGATATTTTTGGGATTTATCTACTGTAAGGGCTGACGAAGGAATGAAAACTTGTCCGAATCCTGAGGAGAATGAAGTCGTGATATTCCGAAGTTTCTTCAAGGCTGGGCTTCGGTTTCCTTTGAGCAGCTTCGTGGTAGAAGTACTGAAGATATTTGAAATCTTCCTTCATCAAATTACTCCCGAAGCAATCATAAGGATGGGCATCTTCGTCTGGGTCGTGAGGAGCCAAGGTTTAGAACCAAATGCAAAAAGTTTCTGCAACATACATGAGCTATTGTATGAGACAAAACCCTGGGGTAAAGAGCAGTATCACAACAATTTTGGCTGCTACAGCTTCGGTGCCCGATCTGGGTCAAGCTGTCCCGTGCCAACCTTTCGAAAGAGATGGCCCAGCGACTGGATGACGGAATGGTTTTATGTGAAAAATGATTTGAAAACACGGGAAGATATTAAAGATATCATTAGGCGCCCTGTTTGGCAACGCTTCGGCCTTTGGAGGCCGAAGGTGGAAATGGATGAAGCAGCCGAAGAATGCCAGAGAGCCTTCGGCGTGGTTTGCCCTTTTATTGGGACAAGGGATTTGATCCAAGAATACATTGCCTTCAGAGTATGGCCACTTGCAGAAAAGTGGGAAATGCCGAAGGAAATCGTCAGGGAACCTGACGAAGGTGGACTAGTTAGGCTAAAATACACATTCAAATACGGAGATAAGTTCGTCGAGCAAGATGATGACTGGCTGAAAAGTGTTGAGGACATAAGCGATGAACTGCTTGGATCATACTCGAAGGCCGAAGATACTGCACTATCAGCGGCCTTCGGAGGCCGAAAGAAGAAAAGACTCAACCGAGTATTTGATGCAATTGGGTTTGTCTACCCCGACTACCGTTATCCAACACGGGGTCAAAAAAGAAAGAATACATCTTCTGCGAAGGAAGTTGCTTCAGCCGCTCCTAGCGAGCCGGCGCCAAAGAGGAAAAAGATGAAGGTTCTCACACACCGGCCACGCTATATTGAACCGGCCACAGTGCCTGAGTTTGTCGGTGAGACCTCTTCGGCCACCGAAGCCAAAGAGCCAACTCTCCTGCCGAATATTGAAGGGCTGGCCAAAGTGCCGGCGATGGAAAAAATAGAAGAACCGAGGGCTGAAGAAACAAAGATATCGGAAATTCTAAGTCCTTCAGCAAAAATTGAGGTACCAATGCCAATGCCGATGATGACCCCCAAGAGAAAAAGAATGGTTAATGTACTGGATGTATTGGAGACAATAAAGTCTTCAAGCACTACTCTGAAGAAAATTGGCGAGACTTCCGAAGTGCAAATCGAAGCCTTGGGTGCCGAAGCTTCAAAGCACCAGGCTGAAACTGAAGCTGGGCCCTCAGAGCCCGCCAAGGTGAAATCCTTGGAAGCCGAAGAAATATAAACAGTAGAACAAATTTTGGCTGAAGAAACTGGCACTGCTGCCCCCGAAGTATTTTTCGAAGCTTTCGATTATATTTTACGACATGCTTCGGGGAAAGAATTGACTGTAAAAAAAGCGAGAGGCTCAGTTTTATGCCCAAAAACTGAAATATCCAAAGGGGGCGTTGATATTCAACGACAGCGGAGAAGAAGACTTCTTGTATTGTCTCCCTGACAGCAAGGAGATTTCTGTCTATCGGGAGATGGGCAAGAGCTTCGGATTCCCAACATTAGAAGACGGGCTCTCGGTGTTGTCGAAAAACGAGCTGGCCGACAGCTTGGGGTACAATAGCTTAAAGGTGCAAAAAATGAGGTCTTTGTATTATTTCTTGAAATCAAAATTTTTCATTTGCTTAAACTTATTGACACACACACATTTTTTTTGCAGGGCCTTATACTTAGCAATGCCCTCAGGGCTCAAAAAGATGCCGAAGACGAAGGGTGTGTTATGGCCCTGAGCAACCTTCGTTCCGAAGTAATTGAACTAAGGAACGAAGGTCTCGAAAAAGATAAAATATTGCATTCATTGTTGAATAGAATAAAAGAAGACGAAGCTACTTTTAAAGCTCAAGCTGAGGCTCAGAAGCGTGAAATTGAAGATCTTCGGAAACAACTAGCCAGAGCTAAAGAGGAACGCACTCTTGAAGAAAAAAACGAGAAATTAGTGAACAATGGGCAAATCATTTGGAAAAAAACGTTGAAGAGCTTCGTTCATCCAAGAAAAGGTGCTATGAAAAATCTATGGAATGTGTTAAGAAAGTAAGAACCAGCTTCGCCAGCGTTGGCGCATTCTCAAGTGAGGAGAACTTCATAAGGGGTGACCCCGAAGGCCCAATTGGATGGATCAGCCATGAAGCTGAAGCCTTTGAAGAGATTTTGAATAGTCGTGGAGACATATGTGCCTTTTCGGGTGTCAGGGGAATTGCTACTATTTTAGAGAGGAAAGGCTGTGACCATGTGAAATCCTTGGCACAGTCCGAAGCCACCTTATCTTCTGAAGATATAAAAGACCCCTTGGCCGAAGCAAGCCTAGTTGGTGGAAAATTTTTCACCAACGTCTGGGACAATGGTGGCCGGGAGATGGCCTAAGAAATTATACGAAAAAGCAAGAAAGGCATTTATGACGCTAGAAAAGTAGCAGAGGCCGCTGAAAAAAGTGCGGATCTCGAAGGGCTAGGTACTGATTAGTAGTTTTTGGCTATTTGTTGTAATTTTTTGATTTCGAATTTGTTTACACTTTGTAACACAGCCGCGCTTTCTCCTCCCTCAGAGTCTGTCGAGCCATCGACGGACCCCCATGTGAAGGGGGACGATGAAATTAGAAGAATGGCTGAAGCTATCATGGATAAAGTTGTCGATCAACTACTAAACGAAGCTGCAGAAATAGTTCTAAGGGAAGATTAGATGCTATTGTAAAAACATTTGGAATGTAATATTTGTTGAACAACATGTGTAATATTCTGTAACTTTGAATGTAACAAATAAACTATTTATGATTCAATTCTTTACGATGCATGAAATTTTACATACATACCGTTTTTGAGCCTTCGGCGAAAAAACACCTTCCCTTCTTTTCATGCTTCGTAAATAATATCTGTATTTTCATAAAAACATCCAATCTTCGTAAAAATCAGTATCCAATAGATCTTTTCATTTCAGAATTTGACAAAGGCATGCTTCTTCAATAATTATTTTCGTGCCTTGGCACTGTTTGTTCGAAACAATTTCCAAATATCAACATTGAAACCCCCTTCTTGCGTCATTGATGCAATATGATGTATGATGTTATGCTCATGCAAATGATGTGATGATATGATGTTATGCAAAATGATATTTGCCGAAGATCGACGTTTATTTTTACTGCAAGCCTCCCTTAGGAGCTTCTTCGCCTTTTACTTCAGCGGAATCAACGTTTATTTTTCGCTGTAAGCCTCCCTTAGGAGCTTCTTCGCCTTTTACTTCAGCGGAATCAGCGTTTATTTTTTGCTGTAAGCCTCCCTAGGAGCTTCTTCGCCTTTTACTTTGGCGGTATCAGCGTTTATTTTTCGCTGTAAGCCTCCCTTAGTAGCTTCTTCGCCTTTTACTTCGGCGGTATCAGCGTTTATTTTTCGCTGTAAGCTCTGCATTCCCTTTGGAACGACTTTTGAGCAGAAAACTTACGCTGCGCTCTCTTATGAACGACTTTTTGCTGCTTTGGGGAACCTATACTGCGTTCCTTAAAACAAATTTTTTGATAATTCAGAGGTTCTCCTTGCCACCATAGAATCTTATGCTTCGGCAACTTAAGCCTATGGAGAAGATATATTTTCATTATGGTAAAAAGCGAAACTGTTACAAGAAATTGAAAACGACAAAAAAGCACTTAAGCTTCCAATAATTGTTCCTTATTAAAAAGAATATGATACTGAATGCGAAAAACTGCTGTTGGGGTAGGATATTTGTCAATAAATATGCTTCGACTCTGGCACAGTACTATTGACTATGCGAGCTTCGGACTCTTCTCTGAAGTCCCGTTGGAGGTGAGTGTGCTGACTCCCTTCTGGCTGCTGGCCTCGTTGCGTTGGTGGTGGAGGTGGAGGCTGTTGCCAAGATGCCTGAGGTTGGCTTGCCAAAGCAACAGAAGCTGCAGGGTGATTGCCTACATACTCTGGAATGTAAGGCGAATGGTACGAAGCAGTATGCAGGACTTGCTACGGCTGACTCTGTTGTGCTGCAGCTTCTGCTATCTCCTTTTGCTTCTGGATGGTAACATGGCACATCCTGGTGGTGTGGCCCTTGTCCTCACCATAGAATAGACAATAAATTTTCCTGGGCTAATCCCCAAACCTTCCTCCGAAGCCCCTGGCGCCTCTGCCCCTTGGAGCTGGCGGTCGGAAAGAGCTTTGCTACTGCCCCGAAGCTTGCGAGGAATACTGTGGCCTCTGTTGTTGACTTCCTCTGTCATCACTCTGAGTAGAGTTGTGAATTGACCTAACGTGCCTCGGGTGGATTCTTCCTCCGAAGCCCCTGGTCATTTCAGAGAACCTGTATGCTTCCTCCCTTCTTTAGCGGAAGTCATTGTCAGCTCGAATATACTCATCCATCTTCTAGAGCAGCTTCTCCAAAGTTTAAGGAGGCTTCCTGGCAAAGTATTGGGCTGATGGTCCCGACCGAAGCCCCTTAATCATGGCCTCAATGACAATTTCATTGGGCACCGTTGGTGCCTGTGCCCTCAGACACAGGAACCTTCGGACATACGCCTGAAGGTATTCTTCGTGGTCCTGGGTGCACTGGAATAAAGCTTGAGCAATGACCGGCTTCGTTTGAAACCCTTGGAAACTGGTTATCAGCATGTCCTTCAGCTTCTGCCATGAGGTGATTGTTCCTGGCCGAAGAGAGGAGTACCAGGTTTGTGCAACACTCTTGACAGCCATAACGAAAGACTTTGCCATGACTGCAGTATTGCCACCATACGAAGATATGGTTGCTTCATAACTCATCAAGAATTGCTTCGGGTCTGAATGATCGTCGTACATGGGGAGCTGGGGTGGCTTGTAAGACTGGGGCCAAGGTGTAGCCTGCAGTTTTGTTGACAGAGGAGAAGTATCATCAAAAGCAAAATTTCCATGATGGAAATCTTCATACCAGTCATCCTCGTTGTAGAAGCCCTCCTGATGAAGCTCTCTGTGCGGAGGCCTTCGGTTCTGCTCATCTTGAGCAAGATGACGAACTTCTTCAGAGGCTTTGTCTATCTGCCTTTGCAGGTCAGCTAGACGAGCCATCTGTTCCTTCTTCCGTTGGACCTGCTGATGGAGCATCTCCAAGTTTTGGATTTCTTGATCCAAGTCGTCCTCCTGAGGCGTTGGACTGGTGGCCTTCCTCTTCTGGTTTCGGGCCTCCCTAAGAGAAAGGGCATCATGATTGGGATCCAGCGGCTGCAGAGCGGCAGCCCCTGTTGCTGAAGCTTTCTTCGGCGGCATGACGAAGGTTGATGCTTGCCAAAGGTGTTCAAAACTCAAAAAGTGGAAGTGAGTTCACCAGAGGTGGGCGCCAATGTTGGGGACTTGTTCTCAAATGCTAAGAGTTAAGAACAAGGCAACATGAAAAGTGTTAAATGTTAAAATCCTTCGTCCTTTTGATTCATTATCTCCCTTCGGATATAATGAATTCCGGACGAAGGTTGTGAAGGAAAGAACCTTCGTAAGCACAATAAACGATGAGGAAGAATTTATATATGAAATACGAAAAATAATATAAACGTTATCATCAACTTATTTTTGTTTGCATTACCATATCTACAATAACAAATTATAGATGTACCTTCGGTTTGACGGAAAGTAAAAGTACAGGCGTGATGCAAAAAGCGAATGCCAAGTCAGCGTGAACAGTACGGGAGTATTGTTCACCTATTTATAGGCAAGGGACGCAGCCCATGTACAATTACATTCATGCCCTTTACATTTGCTAATAATTCTATAGTAATTCTTCGAGGTCTAATTTGCCTTTTCATCTTTAAGTCGGTTCCCCTTTTCTGCTGTCATGCCGAAGCTTTTCTGCGCACAACTTCGTGATCACCTAGACCTTCGTCATAATCATCTTTCGTCTCGTTCAGGCTTCGTCCTGACTGTGCTCTGTATGCTCATGATCCGATTCCGAAGATACCTGCTCACATATTTCACTTGGAAAACATTGTCAAATCATGTTTTTGAGGACCTTTGGAAGCCGAAGGCCCCCAACACCTACAATGCAATCATTGGTCGTGGGACACTCAATGCTTTTGAAGCAATTCTTCATCCAGCATATCTATGCATGAAGATACCATTGGATCAAGGGCCTAGGAAGCTGCCAGAAAGGCTGAAGGAAACTGGACAGATTCAAAAGCAATCCATAATATAGATGGAGCCAAAGCTTGTGAACAGTATAAGTACAGAAGGGAGAAGACTGCTTCGGCTGATCAGCCGAAGCCCATGCTTCTATGTGAAGACATAGCACAGCAGAAGGTATTGCTGGGATCTCAACTATATGAAGAGCATGAGAAAACTTTGTTAAGGTTTTTATTCAACAACAAAGATGTTTTTGCATGGTCAGCCAACGATCTCTGTGGTGTCAACAGGAACGTCATTGAACATTCACTCAATGTCGATCCATCCTTCTGACCCAGGAAATAGAAGCTTCAGAAAATGTCTGGCGATAAAGCCGAAGGTGCCCAGAACGAAGTAAAAAGACTTCTCAGTGCCAGTGTCATCAGAGAAGTGAAATACCCAGAATGGCTAGCCAACACTGTTATGGTGAAGAAGGCCAATGGTAAATGGAGAATGTGCATTGATTTTACTGACTTGAACAAGGCTTGTCCAAAGGATGAGTTCCCATTACCAATAATAGATTCTCTAGTAGATGCAGCAGATTCGTCAGAGCTCATGAGTCTACTAGATTGTTATTCAGGCTACCATCAAATTTGGATGAAGAAGGAAGATGAGCCAAAAACCAGCTTCATAACCCCTAGTGGTACATATTGTTATCTTCGGATGCCTGAGCGGCTCAAGAATGCTGGAGGAAGCTTCAGTAGAATGACAGCCAAAGTCCTTCACTCGTAGATAGGCAGAAATGTGCTAACATATGTCGATGATATCATAGTAAAGAGCACGAAGCAGGAAAATCACATTGCTGACCTGCAGGAAACATTTGCTAATTTTAGACAAGCTGGCTGTTGGGGACTTGTTCTCAAATGCTATGAATTAAGAACAAGGCAACACAAAAGGAGGTTAAATGATTAATGTCCTTCGTCCTTCGAAGCATTATTTCCCTTGGGATATAACGATCTTCGGACTAAGGTCATGAAGGACATACCTTCATTATTACGGCACATGATAGTGAAAATGAGAACCACATGAAATACGAAAGATAACATGAACATTTATATATCATTATTAACTCATTTCTATTTTATTAACATGGAAAAATAGAAATGACATTAAGTTACAAATGTACCTTCGGCTTGAAAGAAGACAAAAGTACAAGCGTGACGCAAAAGCAAATACCAAGTCAGCGTGAACAGTACGGGGATACTGTTCACCTATTTATAGGCACGGGACGCAGCCCATGTAAAATTACACCCATGCCCTTTACATTTGCTAATGACCCTATATTAATCCATCGAGGTCTGAATAGCCTTTTCCTTTTTAAGTCGGTTCCCTTTTCTGCTATCATGCCGAAGCTCTCCTGCACATAGCTTCGGCTCTGCGCCAACCTTCGTGTTGTTTGTGCTTCTTCATGTTGTAGTTCTGATCCAAGTACGAAGTTACCTGTTCATGTATTATACTCCAGAAACATTGTTAAATCATGTTTTTGAGGACCTTCGGAAGCCGAAGGCCCCCAACAGTAGCCCCTCACAATATTAATTTGTTAGAATGATAAATTCAGATTGCGATATGGATGAAGGCCCTAAGCCGAAGGTCCTCAAAAACACCTTCCCATTGCTAGAATAACATGAGTCGATGACAAGCGGGACCCTCCCACTTGCAACGCCCTTGGCGTATAAATATGATCCGACCGCGAGTTCATTTTGCACGCTCTCTGTCACACCCGGCCTTAAGGAACAAAGCCAGGTGCATCTCATACATGCGCCAAGAAGACAACATATATAATAACAGAGTGTATAGAGATAAATGTCATAAAACATCAGAGTATTTATTACATAGCGGAAGACTTATTACAAAATAAAGTAATAAAGATAAAACGAACTAAGGATCGTCGGCGCCAATGTCAACTGAGAAACGCCACCTAGATCAGATCATACTCCTCGCCTTGTGGCTCCTCCTGAACCACCTGCTCTTCTCCTGTGGGGGGGGGGGTGTGAGACAGCAAGGGTGAGCTCACACATGATCATCGCTCAACAAGTTGTGGGGAATAATGTGACATGAACTCACCAAAGGTGGGAGCTCATGGAGTGTAAGGCTTATCAAAGAGAATGGTTAAAGCTGAGCATTGCTTTTAATGTTGGTCAAACTTTTATTAGCAGTTACTAAGTGTAAGTAAATACCAAACCTTAAATAAAATAATAGAACAAAATTAATAATAAACCCATGCATATGCAAATGACAAAATTGAATTTAGGTTTCATAATTTAATCATCAGAGAGTCCTGAGTCGCTCATGACCGTGAGCTCGGCTAGTATACTAGTTTTACACTCTGCAGAGGTTGTACCCTTTACCCACAAGTCGTGTATCCCATGTCGCCAGGGTTAGCTAGGCCCTTAGACACTACCGAGGTGAATGGCTAGGGATCCACTACGAGGCCTTTACAAAGTTCCACTAGCTTCCGAAAACCCGCTACAGTTTATGGGAAGAGCACTTGCAAGAATCCCCCGTCCGACCGCCATCGCAGCTAAATCAACCCGAGAACCTCCTTGCATGCAACTCCCCTACTGCCCTTGCCCCTTTCAGGTAAGGTAGTCTTCCACTAGCTTTCCTAATTAATCAGCCAAGGGCGTCCATAAACCCTTGTGGTGGCACGTGTTTCTCAAGTTAAGCTCTATGTTCCAATTAACATTAATGATCTTGACATGAACATAAATAGAATAACAAAAGAATTGGAACATAGATATAATAAATGATTATCCCAAAACCATGTAAAGCAATAGCAAAACTACCTAAGTGATTCAGGGGTAAACAAGGTAATGAGATAAACAATCTAGGGTGACCTATCGGGTCCCATCAAAATTAACCTATGCATGGTAGATAATTATAAAGAACATTATTGGGTAACAAAAGTGAATCAAGGGCACAACTTGCCTTCAATGAGCTCCTGCTCAGCTACTTCAATCTGCTGCTCACCAGGGTCCTCGGTCACGGGCTCTTCTACTCGTCACAATACAAACAAGCACAGTGCATATAGAGAAATTAACATTACATCAAACATATAAACAAGATACACAGTAATAATCTACACATTAAAATAAAATCCTAGGAACAGGAATCATAATTTTTGGAGTTGTAGATTTTAAGTTATGGATTTTTAAAGGTTTTATGTGTTTAAAATAGATTAAGTGAGGAATTAAATTTCTTACTGTTTTCATGACCAAACAGAGGCCCTAAGTGATAAAGAATAAAATTACAAAATTTTAGGAACTGGAATGGATTAATTTGGAGTTAGTATGAATTTTCTATGAACTTATAAAGTTCTAGTAATTATTTTCATATTAAAAATTCATTTTCTATTTCATTTATTCAAATTAAATGGGTTCTGGACTGGGCCTCAATTTCAATTAAGCATAGGGGGCTCGGGGGAAAACTCCGCAGACACAGAGCACAGCTCTCATGGATGGCGGGTTGATTCTCTGGAAGCCCGAGGGCTCTTAAGCAAAACGCCAAGCCCGAAGGGGTATGGACAAATCTAAGTCGTCCGATCATACACCCACGCTCCCGATTAAATCGCAGTACCCCTGAAACAGTACGCAGCGCGCGCCATCGGATGGAAGATCTACGGTGCAGATTTTAATGTGATAGGATTTGATCGCAACCGACCGATCAGAGATCTATGGCTAGGGTTTTAAGTAGTGCAGATCGCGCGACAGCCGATCGATCAAGGATCTGTGGTCCAACTGGATTGCGCGAAGGGTTCTAATCTGAGCCGCCCATTCCCAGATCCACGGCCGCGACGCTATCATCTTTTACCCGAGCACACTCTCGACGGAGTTCCCTCACGGCGGCGCCATGCCCCAGAGCTCCGGCGAGCAATCCCGGGCACGCCAACACGTAATCCCCCACACGAGTTTAATTTAAACGATGCGCATGGAAAAATCAAGACAGAGAGGTGGTGCTTACCAAGGATTGTGGGGTACGGGAGCCCGACCACGGCGGTATGCGGGTAACGGGGACAGAGCTACGCCGACGAGAAATCCCGCCGACGACCGAAGCTTTCCGGGCCTCAATCCGCCACAGACTAGTTCCACGGGCCTAGGAGAATTACCCCGACCACCGGGCAACACCGAAACAATGGCGCCGAGGAGAGTCAGCGGCGGCGATGGGGTTGTCACTACGCGGCGGCGCACTGAAATCTTATCGGCGGCGTGGACATGGCTGGGTGGGGCGAGGAGTAGTCACGGCACCGAGCGCCCTTATTATATGGGTCAACCCCAAACGTCCGAGCGAGTCCTGCGCCGGCCGTGGCGGCGAGGTCCGTCCGCGCCGCGCGACATCCGCGGAGGAGACGACTGCGACCCAGAGACCGGTCAAACGGCCCCACCGGTCAGCGGAACCACATCGTTGGTGCGCGCGCGGGGCGATTTCCAGCCGGCTGACGACCCGGGCCCGGTTGGCAGCGAGTGGCCAAGCACGCAGTGGGCAGATCAACGTGGGCCGCGCGGTGGCAATTCGGAGATGGGCCAAAATGAATACGCCGGCCCAGTAAGATCCCTTTTCTCTTTTCTTTTATGCTTTATTATTTTTCTCTATTTTCTTTAGTTGTTTTGAATCCAAATTTGAATTTGAATGTGAGATTCTCCTTTGAGTCCATTGTACATATTCACAACCTAATGTTGGGATAATATATTTTTATTTACTTATTATTTTTTTTATCCACAAAATTCTTATTTTCTTCTCTTTTCCAAATTCTACAATTCCTTTTGGATTTTAAATTCCACTTTGGACTTTAATATTTTTCTTGTCACATTTATTATTTTATTTTGTCCCCATGTGCACAAAAAAGAAAATCCCAGCATGATGCAAAATTTTAATGGCATATATTCTTTTTATTAATTATTTGCTTTTGAATATGGTGTTCACATGGGATGATGCGTAAAGATCAAACTCACATAAAGAGAAATTGTTTCTCTATTGGTATTATTTCTAGCAATTTACAAAGTGGGTGTTACAAATCCTACCCCCCTTAAAAATAATCTCGTCCTCGAGATTTAAGAAGATCTAGGGAAAAGATGGGGAAAATCTATGCGAAGCTCTTCTTCTCTTTCCCAAGTTGCTTCATCTTCATCGTGGTGACTCCATTGCACTTTGCACATCTTTATCACCTTATTTCTTGTCACTCGAGTCAATGTATCCAAAATCTTGATCGGGTACTCCGTGTAAGTCAAATCACCTTGAACACTGAGCTCCTCCATTGGTAACTGTTCCTCAGGGACACGGAGACACTTCTTAAGTTGAGATACATGGGACACATTATGCACATCCGATAGACTAGCAGGTAACTCGAGTTGGTATGCCATCTCCCCAACTCGCCTAAAGATCAGGAATGGTCCAATATAGCGAGGGGACAATTTGCCCTTAACTTTGAATCTCCTCATTCCACGAAGTGGTGACACCTTGAGATACACATAATCTCCTTCTCCAAATTCCAGTGGTCTTCTTCTATTATCAGCATAGCTCTTTTGCATGGTTTGAGCCACCCTCAAATTCTCTCGAATTATACGAACTTGTTCTTCTGCTTCTTGAATCAATTCAGGCCCAAAGAATTGTCTTTCTCCCGTCTGATCCCAATACAAAGGAGTCCTGCACTTCCTCCCATATAAAGCTTCAAAAGGTGACATCTTCAGACTGGCCTGATAGCTATTGTTATAAGAGAACTCAGCATAAGGTAGACTTTTATCCCAACTTCCTCCATGCTGAAGGGCACAAGCTCTCAACATATCTTCTAATACTTGATTAGTTCTTTCGGTCTGTCCATCGGTCTGAGGGTGATAAGCCGTACTGAAATTCAACTTTGTACTCATATTCTCATGAAAGCTTCTCCAAAATCTTGAGGTAAACTGTGAACCTCGATCTGACACGATCTTCTTTGGTACTCCATGCAAACACACAATCCGAGTCATATATAACTCTGCTAGCTGAGAACCTTTATATGTAGTCTTCACAGGAATAAAGTGAGCCACTTTAGTCAATCTATCCACAATCACCCATATAGCATCATATCCTTTCTGGGTGCGAGGCAATCCAGTAATGAAATCCATACCAATCTCTTCCCATTTCCACTCGGGTATCTTCAGTGGATGCAGTAGTCCGGCTGGCCTCTGGTGTTCAGCCTTAACTCTTTGACATACGTCGCACATAGCCACATGTGCAGCTACATCACTTTTCAATCCATACCACCAATACTTCTGTTTCAAATCCTGATACATCTTAGTACTACCAGGATGAATAGAATAGTCCGAGTCATGGGCCTCCTTTAAAATAGTCTCTCGAATGCTTTCAATATCAGGAACACATATCCTGTCCTTGAACCAAACAGTGCCTTGCTCATCTTCCGTGAATTCCGGAACTCGACCCACAGTAATCAGATCCTTAATTTCTTTTATTTTAGCATCATCAAGTTGACCTTTGCGGATTTCTTGCTCCAAAGTAGGTTCCACATCAATCGTAACTCCTTTAGTATGAGCAACTATCCCCAGGTTGAGTCTCCTGAAGTCCTCGACAATCTCATCAGGTAGCTGGGCAACAATAGCTGAATGAACATGCTCCTTTCGACTCAAGGCATCTGCAACCAAATTTGCCTTGCCCGGGTGATAGTGAATCTCCAAATCATAATCCTTAATAAGCTCCAACCAACGGCGTTGCCTAAAGTTGAGATCCTTCTGAGTGAATATATACTTCAAACTCTTATGATCCGTATATACTTGGCACTTGGTCCCCATGATATAGTGTCTCCAAATCTTAAGCGCATGCACAACGGCTGCCAATTCCAAGTCATGAGTGGGGTAGTTCAATTCATGTTTCCGTAACTGACGAGACGCATAGGCAATCACATGTCCTTCTTGCATAAGCACACATCCTAAGCCTTGGCCACATGCATCACAATAGATATCAAATCCTTTCTGTAGGTCGGGCATAACCAATACTGGTGGCGACATCAATCTTTTCTTCAATTGATCAAAGCTGTCTTGACACTTCTCGTCCCACTTAAATTCTCTTCCTTTCTCCAAAAGCGAAGTCATAGGCTTAGCAATCTTAGAAAATCCTTCAATAAATCTCCGATAATATCCTGCTAATCCCAAGAAACTCCGAATCTCAGTAACTGTAGTGGGTACTCTCCACTCCATTATCTCCTTAACTTTAGCAGGATCCACTGAAATTCCTCCATTAGAAATAATATGACCAAGAAATGGCACCTCGCCAATCCAAAACTCGCACTTGCTAAACTTGGCATATAGCTGGTTATCTCGTAGCTTTTGCAGCACCAATCTCACATGTTCCTCATGATCGCTATCACTCTGGGAATAAATAAGAATGTCGTCGATGAACACCACGACGAATCTATCCAAGTACTCCATAAACACCTTATTCATCAAGTTCATAAAATAAGCTGGTGCATTGGTTAATCCAAACGACATAACCGTAAACTCATATAATCCATATCGAGTCGAGAAAGCCGTCTTGGGAATATCCGATGGTCTAATCCTCATCTGATGGTAACCGGATCGGAGATCAATCTTCGAGAATACTCTAGCACCTCTCATCTGATCAAATAGATCCTCAATACGGGGCAACGGATACTTGTTCTTCACAGTGACATCATTAAGAGATCTATAATCCACACACATCCGCTGTGATCCATCCTTCTTCTGTACAAACAGAACCGGCGCTCCCCAAGGTGAGGAACTCGGACGAATGTACCCAGCCTCTTGTAACTCAGTTAACTGCTTCTTAAGTTCCTTCAACTCCTCTACGGACATCCTATATGGCCGTTTAGAAATAGGGGCCGTTCCAGGTAAGAGATCAATAACAAACTCAACTTCTCTATCAGGTGGCATCCCTGGTAACTCCTCTGGAAAGACATCCGGAAAATCTCTAACCACCCGGATGTTGTCACCAACAAACTCCTCAGGTATAAAGAACATTGCACGCATGGATGAGGAGGTTACTGCAATATTAACTTGAAATCTTTCTCCTTTAGTGGTAGTGAGTTCTACGGTACCTCTACCACATGCTATAACGGCCTTTGCCTTTCTTAACCATGACATACCAAGGATCAGATCTATACTGCTTGACTCTAATATTATAGCAGTAGCTCCAAATTCTCTACCCATAATGGTCAATGTCAATCTACGTGTCATTTGATTCGCCTCAATAGGCCCTTTAGGTGTAATTACTATCATTGGTTTTCTCATATTTAGCAGTGGTATTTCATTTGTGTTGGCATATCTAGCAGACATAAATGAATGTGTAGCACCAGAATCAAATAATATGGTTGCAGGAATAGCATTAACATAAAACATACCAAGCACGATGTCAGCACCATCTGGAGTAGCATCAACGCTGACTTGATTAACCTTGGCAATAGAATATCCCTTGCCAGATCCTGGAGTTTGCTGCCTGTTCTGAACTGGAGTAGTAGCAATCCTCTGTGGGCAGACATTTGCATAGTGACCAGTCTTCCCACACTTGTAACAAGTAGTGCCTGGACTCTGTCCTGAAAACTTCGTCGGGGTGCCGGTAGGGGTAGCCTGTCGAGGAGGTGGAGTCCTCAAAGGTGATTGCTGAATTGGGCGCTGGCCTCCGCCAGTGCGAGCTGGTGTACCCTGGGGTGAACTGTAGCGAGGTCGAACACTACTGCTTCCTTGTCCTTGAGATATAGCCTTTCTCTTCAAATCTCCCAGCTGAACACGCTTGTGTTCAATAGCCAGGGCCTTATCAAGCAGCCTCTGAAATGATGGAAATGTATGTGCCACTAGAGCATACTGCAGTGGTCCATTAAGTCCTTCAATAAAATGCTCCTGCTTCCTCTCATCTTCAGCAACTTCATCAGGGGCATATCTGGATAACTGGATAAACTTGTCGCGGTACTCGCTGACTGTCATGCTTCCTTGCTTCAGCGATAGAAATTCCTTCTTCTTAATCTTCATCAATCCAGCTGGTATATGATAATTCCTGAACTGTGTACTGAACTCTGCCCAAGTGATAGTATCAGCAGCATCGTGGGCGGCAGTATATGAATCCCACCAGTCAGCAGCAGGACCTGTCAGACGTCCAGAAGCATATAAAACCTTCTCCCGGTCAGTACATTGTGCAATATTCAGCATCTTCTCAACGGACTTCAGCCAATCATCCGCGTCCAGTGGATCAGGTGAGCTAGCGAATGTAGGTGGCTTATGACTCATGAACTCCCTATGCTTATCACGGGGTGGAACTGGTGGTGGTGGTGGAGGCAGTGGTACTTGTTGCTGTTGCTGTTGCATTTGCTGTTGCAGCTGCTGTTGTTGCGCCCTCCTTTCCTGACGTATCTCTTCTCGTTCTTGGCGCAGCTCTCGACGTATATCCTCCCGCTCTTGGCGCATCTCCTGGCGTTCCTGCTGCATCTGAGCACACATATCTATCATAGTGTCCGCCATCTGTTGCATCATCCTCATCTGAGCTGCAACCAGTGGGTCAACTCCTGCCGGTGGAGGCGGTGGTGGAGGATCCATCTCTACTGGTTGTGGCTGGGGTTGTCTAAATATCCTCCGAGTGTGTCGATTGGGAGGTAAATCAATTCCACCACCCCGCCTGGTATTGACCATCTGAGTTAGATACATATGGTAAGAGAATAGTAGACAAGGCAGGTATTTACAAATCAGGTTACTTTGGGGGATTTTATTAGCTAAGCGGATTAATATCTTACCTACCATAGCTAATTCAATACCTTATGGTGGTACATGCTAAGATGCCCATCTATAATAATTCAATCAATCAAAGAAGCAAATCAGGCATTTATCATCAGCACAATCAACCAATCTTTTTTTTAAATAAAGAAAATAGTTTTAAATTTTGTCTTGGGTTCCCTATCTCTTAAAAGATCATAGTGGTAGGATTCCAAGGTGTGAAACCCATCTTGTCTTAGAATAGAGGAGGTAAGAATGATCAGAGTAGAACAGCAAAAGGTGAGACAAGATCAAGATGAGATGAGTATAGAATGAGTCAGAGTAAGGTGAGTAGGAAAGGGCCTGTCCATTTCTATCTAGGTTTCGTCCTACAGTCAACATTTTCTTTGATACCACTTCTGTCACACCCGGCCTTAAGGAACAAAGCCAGGTGCATCTCATACATGCGCCAAGAAGACAACATATATAATAACAGAGTGTATAGAGATAAATGTCATAAAACATCAGAGTATTTATTACATAGCGGAAGACTTATTACAAAATAAAGTAATAAAGATAAAACGAACTAAGGATCGTCGGCGCCAATGTCAACTGAGAAACGCCACCTAGATCAGATCATACTCCTCGCCTTGTGGCTCCTCCTGAACCACCTGCTCTTCTCCTGTGGGGGGGTGTGAGACAGCAAGGGTGAGCTCACACATGATCATCGCTCAACAAGTTGTGGGGAATAATGTGACATGAACTCACCAAAGGTGGGAGCTCATTGAGTGTAAGGCTTATCAAAGAGAATGGTTAAAGCTGAGCATTGCTTTTAATGTTGGTCAAACTTTTATTAGCAGTTACTAAGTGTAAGTAAATACCAAACCTTAAATAAAATAATAGAACAAAATTAATAATAAACCCATGCATATGCAAATGACAAAATTGAATTTAGGTTTCATAATTTAATCATCAGAGAGTCCTGAGCCGCTCATGACCGTGAGCTCGGCTAGTATACCAGTTTTGCACTCTGCAGAAGTTGTACCCTTTACCCACAAGTCGTGTATCCCATGTCGCCAGGGTTAGCTAGGCCCTTAGACACTACCGAGGTGAATGGCTAGGGATCGACTACGAGGCCTTTACAAAGTTCCACTAGCTTCCAAAAACCCGCTACAGTTTATGGGAAGAGCACTTGCAAGAATCCCCCGTCCGACCGCCATCGCAGCTAAATCAACCCGAGAACCTCCTTGCATGCAACTCCCCTACTGCCCTTGCCCCTTTCGGGTAAGGTAGTCTTCCACTAGCTTTCCTAATTAATCAGCCAAGGGCGTCCATAAACCCTTGTGGTGGCACGTGTTTCTCAAGTTAAGCTCTATGTTCCAATTAACATTAATGATCTTGACATGAACATAAATAGAATAACAAAAGAATTGGAACATAGATATAATAAATGATTATCCCAAAACCATGTAAAGCAATAGTAAAACTACCCAAGTGATTCAGGGGTAAACAAGGTAATGAGATAAACAATCTAGGGTGACCTATCGGGTCCCATCAAAATTAACCTATGCATGGTAGATGATTATAAAGAACATTATTGGGTAACAAAAGTGAATCAAGGGCACAACTTGCCTTCAATGAGCTCCTGCTCAGCTACTTCAATCTGCTGCTCACCAGGGTCCTCGGTCACGGGCTCTTCTACTCGTCACAATACAAACAAGCACAGTGCATATAGAGAAATTAACATTACACCAAACATATAAACAAGATACACAGTAATAATCTACACATTAAAATAAAATCCTAGGAACAGGAATCATAATTTTTGGAGTTGTAGATTTTAAGTTATGGATTTTTAAAGGTTTTATGTGTTTAAAATAGATTAAGTGAGGAATTAAATTTCTTACTGTTTTCATGACCAAACAGAGGCCCTAAGTGATAAAGAATAAAATTACAAAATTTTAGGAACTGGAATGGATTAATTTGGAGTTAGTATGAATTTTCTATGAACTTATAAAGTTCTAGTAATTATTTTCATATTAAAAATCCATTTTCTATTTCATTTATTCAAATTAAATGGGTTCTGGACTGGGCCTCAATTTCAATTAAGCACAGGGGGCTCGGGGGAAAACTCCGCAGACACAGAGCACAACTCTCATGGATGGCGGGTTGATTCTCTGGAAGCCCGAGGGCTCTTAAGCAAAACGCCAAGCCCGAAGGGGTATGGACAAATCTAAGCCGTCCGATCATACACCCACGCTCCCGATTAAATCGCAGTACCCCTGAAACGGTACGCAGCGCGCGCCATCGGATGGAAGATCTACGGTGCAGATTTTAATGTGACAGGATTCGATCGCAACCGACCGATCAGAGATCTATGGCTAGGGTTTTAAGTAGTGCAGATCGCGCGACAGCCGATCGATCAAGGATCTGTGGTCCAACTGGATTGCGTGAAGGGTTCTAATCTGAGCCGCCCATTCCCAGATCCACGGCCGCGACGCTATCATCTTTTACCCGAGCACACGCTCGGCGGAGTTCCCTCACGGCGGCGCCATGCCCCAGAGCTCCGGCGAGCAATCCCGGGCACGCCAACACGTAATCCCCCACACGAGTCTAATTTAAATGATGCGCATGGAAAAATCAAGACAGAGAGGTGGTGCTTACCAAGGATTGTGAGGTACGGGAGCCCGACCACGGCGGTATGCGGGTAACGGGGACAGAGCTATGCCGACGAGAAATCCCGCCGACGACCGAAGCTTTCCGGGCCTCAATCCGCCACAGACTAGTTCCACGGGCCCAGGAGAATTACCCTGACCACCGGGCAACACCGAAACAATGGCGCCGAGGAGAGTCAGCGGCGGCGATGGGGTTGTCACTACGCGGCGGCGCACTGAAATCTTATCGGCGGCGCGGACACGGCTGGGTGGGGCGAGGAGTAGTCACGGCACCGAGCGCCCTTATTATATGGGTCAACCCCCAACGTCCGAGCGAGTCCTGCGCCGGCCGTGGCGGCGAGGTCCGTCCTCGCCGCGCGACATCCGCGGAGGAGACGACTGCGACCCAGAGACCGGTCAAATGGCCCCACCGGTCAGCGGAACCACATCGTTGGTGCGCGCGCGGGGCGATTTCCAGCCGGCTGACGACCCGGGCCCGGTTGGCAGCGAGTGGCCAAGCGCACAGTGGGCAGATCAACGTGGGCCGCGCGGTGGCGATTCGGAGATGGGCCAAAATGAATACGCCGGCCCAGTAAGATCCCTTTTCTCTTTTCTTTTATGCTTTATTATTTTTCTCTGTTTTTTTTTTAGTTGTTTTGAATCCAAATTTGAATTTGAATGTGAGATTCTCCTTTGAGTCCATTGTACATATTCACAATCTAATGTTGGGATAATATATTTTTATTTACTTATTATTGTTTTTTATCCACAAAATTCTTATTTTCTTCTCTTTTCCAAATTCTACAATTCCTTTTGGATTTTAAATTCCACTTTGGACTTTAATATTTTTCTTGTCACATTTATTATTTTATTTTGTCCCCATGTGCACAAAAAAGAAAATCCCAGCATGATGCAAAATTTTAATGGCATATATTCTTTTTATTAATTATTTGCTTTTGAATATGGTGTTCACATGGGATGATGCGTAAAGATCAAACTCACATAAAGAGAAATTGTTTCTCTATTGGTATTATTTCTAGCAATTTACAATCTGGGCTTTCTCGAATCGATAGCGAGGACAAATACAGAGAAGATTACCAGAGAAATTTTAGAAGGCTTATCTGAAGATACCGGTGAAAGTGATAGCTATGATGCAGAAAGTGGAGGTGAAGACTCCGAAGATCGACCGTGGCGACCAAGTCACACAGTCTTCGGAAAATCCAGCATTAAACAGAGTCATCTTGATAACATGAGGGGAAGATATTTTCGAGACATGTCTACTGTGAGGGCGGATGACGGGGAGAGGACTGTGCCTTTTCCCGAAGATAATGAAGTCGTGATCTTCCGAAGCTTTTTTAAAGCTGGGCTTCGGTTCCCCTTAAACAGATTTGTGGTTGAAGTTTTGAAGATATATCAGGTCTACCTTCACCAACTTACTCCCGAAGCTATCATAAGAATGGGGATCTTCGTATGGGCCGTGAGGAGCCAAGGCTTGGAACCAAATGCAAAACGTTTCTGCAATATACACGAACTATTATATGAGACGAAACCCTGGGGTAAAGAACAATATCATAGCAATTTTGGCTGTTATAGCTTCGGTGCTCGCTCTGGGTCAAGTTGTCCTGTGCCAACCTTTCGGAAGAGATGGCCCAGAGATTGGATGAAGGAATGGTTCTATGTGAAAAATGATTTGAAGGCACGAGAAGATATTAAAGATATCATTATGCGCCCTATCTGGCAGCGCTTCGGCCTTCAGAAACCGAAGGTGGATGTTGACGAGGCAGTCAAAGAATGCCAGAGGGCCTTCGGCGTAGTTTGCTCTTTCATTGGGACAAGGGATTTAGTCCAGGAGCACATAGCCTTCAGAGTATGGCCACTTGTAGAAAAGTGGGAAATGCCAAAAGAAACTATCACCAAGCCTGACGAAGGTGGGCTGATTAGGATGAAGTTCACCTTCAGATACGAGGGTAAATTTGTCGAGCCAGATGATGATTGGCTGAAATGTATTGAAGCCACAAGCGATGAACTGCTTGGGCCATACTCAAAGGCAGAAGATACTGCGTTATCTACGGCCTTCGGAGGCCGAAAGAAGAAAAGGTTCAACCGAGTTTTTGATGCTATTGGGTTTGTGTACCCTGACTACCACTACCCTCTATGGGGGCGAAAGAGAAAAGATGCAACTTCCGGGAAAGATGATGCTTCAGCTGCTCCAAGCAAGCCTGTGCCGAAGAGGAAAAGGGTAAAAGTCCTTACTCACCGACCACGCTTTATTGAACCGGCCATAGTGCCCGAGTTTGTCGGCGAGGCTTCTTCGGCTACTGAAGCCAAAAGACCTATACCTGCGCAGAAAACTGAAGAGCTGACTGCAACACCGAAGGCTGAAAGAATTGAAGAGCCGAAAGCTGAAGGTTCAAAAATATCAGAAATTTTAAGCCCTTCGGCAGAAGTTGGAGTGCCACAAACTCAGAAAGGTCCAGCGGTGACCCCCAAAAGAAAAAGGATGGTTAATGTTCTAGATGTACTGGAGACAATAAAGTCTTCAAGCTCTACTCCGAGAAAAATTGCCGAAGCTCAAAAAGCACAGATTGAAACAACAGCCTCTGGAGCCGAAGCTACAAAGCAGCAGGCTGAGATCGAAACTGGACCTTCAGAGTCTGCCAAGGAGAAATCCTTGGAAACCGAAGGAGAAACTACAAAGGAAACTATAAAGCAAATTCTGTCTGAAAAAACTCTCTCTTCAACTCCCGAAGCATCTTCCAAATTGCCTTATTATATTGTACGACATGCTTCGGGCAAAATGCTATCTGAAGAGGAAAAGCGAGAAGCTCATCATTATGCCCATAAATTAAAATATCCAAAAGGGGCGTTGATATTCAATGGCACGGAGAAGAAGACTTCTTGTATTGTCTCCCAGACAGCAAGGAGATCTCTGTCTGCCGGGAGATGGCAAGAAGCTTCGGATTCCCAACACTAGAAGACGGGCTCTCAGTTTTGTCAAAATATGACTTGGCCGACAGCTTAGCGTACAACAGCTTAAAGGTGAGAAAATAAACTTTTTGTGTGCTTAAAAATTCGTGTGCTTATTTTTTAATACCACATTCCTTTTGCAGGGCCTTATTCTTAGCAATGCCCTCAGAGCGCAGAAAAGTGCTGAAGACGAGGGATGTACCATGGCGTTGAATAACCTTCGTTCCGAAGTGATTGAGCTAAGGAACGAAGGTCTTGAGAAAGATAAAATATTAAACTCGTTGCTTAATAAAATAAAAGAAGGCGAAGCTACTTCCAAGGCCCAAGCTGAAGCCCAGAAGTGCGAAATTGAAAATCGTCAGAAACAGCTCGCTGAAGCGAAATTAAAGTGTGCAACTGCCGAAGCTGATCGAGACGCCAGCGATTACTGGAAAAATCATTGGGAGAAAACAACTGCAGAACTTCGGTCTTCAAAAGAAAGATGTTATGAAAAATCCATGAAATGTGTGGAGACAATTAAGACTAGTTTCGCCAGCGTCGGCGCATATTCGAATGAAGGCAACTTCATATTGGGAGATCCCGAAGGTCCAATCGACTGGATCAACGGCGAGGCCGAAGCTTTTGAAGAGATTTTGAGTGGCCGTGGGGACATATGCACCTTCTCGGGTGCTAGGGGGATTGTCGCTATCTTGGAGAGGAGAGGCTGCGAACATGTAAAATCCTTGGCGCAAACCGAGGCTGCCTTATCTATTGAAGGTATAAAAGACCCCTCGGCCGAAGCAAGCTTGGTTGGTGGAAAACTTTTCACCGACATCTGGGAAAATGGCGGTCGGAAGATGGCTCAAGAAATTATAAGGAAAAGTGAAAAGGTATTCACGATGCTAGAGAAGTAACAGAGGCCGCTGAGAAAAGTGCGGATCTCGAGAGGCGAATAGGTATTGATTAATAACTTTTGACTTTATGTTGTAATTTTATGACTTCGAACTTATTTACGCTTTGCATCACAACCGCACTATCTCCTCCCCCAGAGCCCGTCGAGCCATTGGCGGACCCTAAAGCAAAGGAGGATGATGAGATTATAAAAATGGCCGAAGCTATTATGGATAAAGTTGTTGATCAACTATTAAACGAAGCTGCAGAAGTAGTTTTAAAAGAAGATTAGTTGTTATTGTAAAGATATTTGGAATGTAATATTTGCTGGACAATGTGTGTAACATTTTATAATTTTGAATGTAATATATAAGCTGTTTATAATTCAATTCTTTACGATGCATGAAACTTTACATACATACCGTTTTTGAGCCTTCGGCGAAAAAACACCTTCCCTTCTTTTCATGCTTCGTAAGGAATATCCATATTCGTGAAAATATTATGCTTCGTAAACAATATATTTCCCCCGATACTAAAGTTGGCGAAACTGCACTTCTTCAAACTTTATTTTGTGCCTCGGCATAATTTCTTCGAAAACAATTTCCGAAGGCTATCATTGTATTCCCCTTCTTGTGCCATTGATGCAATATGATGTATGATGTCATGTTTATGCGAATGATGTGATGATGCTATGATATGCAATGATGACATTTGTTCCGAAGGTACACACACATCCTCACAATAGAATACAATCTCTTTGCCGTTTATTTTTCGGCTTCACCGTTTATTTTTTGGTGTATCAGCGTTGACTTTTCGCTGTAAGCCTCCCTTAGGAGCTTCTTCGCCTTTTTATTTCGGCGGTATCAGCGTTTATTTTTCGCTGTAAGCCTCCCTTAGGAGCTTCTTCGCCTTTTATTTCGGCGGTATCAGCGTTTATTTTTCGCTGTAAGCTCTGCATTCCCTTTGGAACGACTTTTGAGTAGAAAACTTACGCTGCGTTCCCTTAAGAACGACTTTTGTTGCTTCGATAAAAACTTGCAGTGCATTCCTTCGTCAAGACCTTTAGAACTTCGTCGATGTTTGAAGAAGGTATATTTATTATGATAATGATAAAGCAATTACAAGAAATTGAAAACAACAAAAGAACTAAGTTTTCAATGATTGCTCTTTATTGAAAAGGTAAATGATAACAAATGTAAAAGCTGTTTCAGAGGTAGGATATATCTTAGTAGATGTGCTTCGATTCTGGCACAGTACTGTTGACTGTGCGAGCTTCGGACTGCTCCCTAAAGTCTCGCTGCTAGTGATTGTGTTGGCTCCCTTCTGGCTGCTGGCCTTGGGGATAAGCGGGTTGCATTGGTGGTGGAGGTGGGGGCTGTTGCCAAGATGCCTGAGGTTGGCTTGCCGAAGCAACAGAAACTGCAGGATGGTTACCCACATACTCTGGAATGTATGGTGAGTGGTACGAAGCAGTATGCATAACCTGCTTCAGCTGGCTCTGTTGGGCTGCAGCTTCTGCTATCTCTTTCTGTTTTTGAATGGTAACATGGCAGATCCTGGTAGTATGGCCCTTGTCCTCACTGCAGAATAAGCTGTAAATTTTCCTGGGCTGATCCCCAAACCTTCCTCCGAAGCCCCTGGCGCCTCTGCCCCTTGGAGCTGGGGGCCGAGGATAGTTCTGTTGCTGCCCCGAAGCCTGGGAGGAATACTGCGGCCTTTGTTGCTGACTTCCCCTATCGTCATTCTGAGTAGAATGGATAGATCTGACGTGCCTAGGGTGGATTCTCCCTCCGAAGCCCCTGGTCATTTCGGAGAACCTGTAAGCATCCTCCCTTCTTTGCTGAAAGTCATTATCTGCTCGGATATATTCATCCATCTTCTGAAGCAGTTTCTCCAAGGTCTGAGGGGGTTTCCTGGCAAAGTATTGGGCTGTAGGTCCTGGCCGAAGCCCCTTAATCATGGCCTCAATAACAATTTCATTAGGCACCATTGGCACCTGTGCCCTCAGTCGTAAGAACCTTCGGACATACGCCTGAAGGTATTCTTCATGATCCTGAGTGCACTGGAACAAAGCTTGGGCAGTGATCAACTTCATCTGAAACCCTTGAAAGCTGGTGATGAGCATGTCCTTCAGCTTTTACCACGATGTGATTGTTCCTGGCCGAAGAGAAGAGTACCAGGTCTGTGCAACATTTTTGACTACCATGACGAAGGATTTTGCCATGACTGTAGTATTGCCACCATATGAAGATATGGTTGCTTCGTAGCTCATCAGAAATTGCTTCGGATCTGAGTGTCCGTCATACATTGGGAGCTGGGGTGGTTTATAAGACGGGGGGCCAAGGTGTAGCCTGCAGTTCTGCTGACAGAGGAGAAGCATCATCAAAAGCAAAATTTCCATGATGGAAATCCTCATACCAGTCATCCTCGTTGACGAAGCCTTCTTGGTGAAGCTCTCTGTACTGGGGCCTCCAGTTCTGCTCATCTTGCGTAAGATGACGAACTTTTTCAGAGGCTTCGTCTATCTGCCTTTGTAGGTCAGCTAGCCGGGCCATCTTTTCTTTCTTCCTTTGCACTTGTTGATGCAGCATCTCCATGTTCCTGATTTCTTGGTCCAAATCGTCCTACTGAGGCGTTGGACTGGTGGCCTTCCTCTTCTGGCTTCAGGCTTCCCGAAGAGAAAGGGTCTCCTGGTTCGGGTCCAGCGGCTGCAGAGCAGCAGCCCCTGTTGCTGAAGCTTTCTTTGGCGGCATGACGAAGGTCGATGCTTGCCGAAGGTGGTCAAAAAGGGTTCACCGGAGGTGGGCGCCAATGTTGGGGACTTGTTCTCAAATGCTATGAATTAAGAACAAGGCAACACAAAAGGAGGTTAAATGATTAATGTCCTTCGTCCTTCGAAGCATTATTTCCCTTGGGATATAACGATCTTCGGACGAAGGTCATGAAGGACACACCTTCATTATTACGGCACATGATAGTGAAAATGAGAACCACATGAAATACGAAAGATAACATGAACATTTATATATCATGATTAACTCATTTCTATTTTATTAACATGGAAAAATAGAAATGACATTAAGTTACAAATGTACCTTCGGCTTGAAAGAAGAAAAAAGTACAAGCGTGACGCAAAAGCAAATGCCAAGTCAGCGTGAACAGTACGGGGATACTGTTCACCTATTTATAGGCACGAGACACAGCCCATGTAAAATTATACCCATGCCCTTTACATTTGCTAATGACCCTATATTAATCCATCGAGGTCTGAATAGCCTTTTCCTTTTTAAGTCGGTTCCCTTTTCTGCTATTATGCCGAAGCTCTCCTGCACATAGCTTTGGCTCTGCGCCAACCTTCGTGTTCTTTGTGCTTCTTCATGATGTAGTTCTGATCCAAGTACGAAGATACCTGTTCATGTATTATACTCCAAAAATATTGTTAAATCATGTTTTTGAGGACCTTCAGAAGCCGAAGGCCCCCAACACTGGCCTTGAATTAAATCTAGAGAAATGTGTCTTCGGAGTAAAGAAGGGAAAATTCCTTGGTTGTCTAGTTTCAACGAAAGGGATCGAAGCTAATCCGAACAAAATCGAAGCTATTCTTCGGATGGAGCCGCCAAGCACAAAGAAGGGGGCTCAACGGCTGACAGGAAGACTGGCATCTTTGAATCGATTCATATTTAGATCAGCAGAGAGAAATTTACCATTCTTTGAAGTGTTGAAGTCGGCCAAAGTCTTTCAATGGGGATCAGCTCAGCAGAAAGCCTTCGAAGAGCTGAAGCAATACCTGATAGATCTAACAACGCTAACTCCACCCACGCCAGGGGCTCCTCTGCTATTGTATGTGGCAGTTTCGCACTCTGCAGTAAGTGTGGCGCTTATACAGGAGAAGCTTGAAGGACAAACTAAAAAGCAAGTCCCAGTATATTTTGTCTCCGAAGTATTAAGCTTATCAAAGAAAAATTACACAGAATTGGAGAAAGTGTTGTATGCTGTGTTAATGGCATCCAGGAAGCTTCAGCATTATTTTCAAGCTTACCATATAATTGTTCCCTCATCACAACCTCTAAAGGATATTATGAGGAACAGAGAAGCTACTGGAAGGGTTGGAAAGTGGGCCGCGGAGCTCAATGAATTCACCATCAACTACGTGCACAGATCTTCAATTCAATCTCAGGCGCTAGCAGACTTCATAGCTGACTGGACGCCAGGGGCTCACGAAGAAGGGACAAGCAAGGATACCGAAGCTTGGACGGTGTTTTGCGATGGTTCTTGGGGAACCTTCGGTGCAGGAGCAGCTGCGGTCCTAGTGGCACCTTCAAAAGTCAAAACATGTTTTGTAGTCAAACTGGATTTCAGTTGCACAAATAATATTGCTGAGTACGAAGCACTTCTTTTGGGGCTTCGGAAACTAAGGGCAATGGCAATAAGAAGGGCCTTCCTAAAGACTGATTCTCAAGTCATTGCTGGCCATGTGGATAAGAGTAGCAAGGCACGAGATCCGAAGCTTGAAAAGTATCTGGATGCAGTCCGAAGGTTGGAAGCTTCCTTCGAAGGTTTTTCCATCAAAAATATTCCAAGAGGTGAAAATGAGCATGCAGATTTGCTAGCCAAATCAGCGGCTCAGGGGCTCCCCCTACCCTCCGAAGTATTTTTTTGAAGCAATAAAAGCACCTTCGGTTGAGCTTATGGAGAGAGCAGTGCTTACTATTTCTCCAGTACACAGTGAAGACTGGAGAACTGAAATAATATCTTTCCTTCAAGGCAATTGTCTTTCAAGTGACGAAGCTTGTAACAAAAGAATGGAGGCAAGAACAAGACCATATGTGATAATAGAAGGGGAATTGTATAAACATGGAGTTTGTTCACCACTCCTCAAATGTTTATCAAGAACCGAAGGTATGGAATTAATGAAAGAGATACATGCAGGTCTGTGTGGATCTCACATTGGATCTAGGCCCTTGTTGGGAAAAGTTTTTCGACAAGGATTTTATTGGCCGAAGGCAGCTTCGGATGCAGCAGAATTAGTCCAAAAGTGCGAAGGCTGTCAAAAATGTGCAAGGGATCAGAAGCAACCTTCATCTCTCACTCAATTAATACAACCCACTTGGCCGTTGCAAAGGTGGGGCCTCGATTTACTAGGCCCACTTCCACCAGCACAAGGAAATCTAAAATATGTTGTGGTGGCGGTAGAGTATTTTTCCAAGTGGATTGAGGCGAAGCCTTTAGCCACAATAACTTCGGTCACTGTCCAGAAATTTTTCTGGCAAAATATTGTTTGTCGCTTCGGAGTGCCGAAGGCTATTACTTTGGACAACGGGACACAATTCGATGCTGAAGCTTTCAAAGAATTCTGTGAACAAATTGGCACGAAGATTCATTTTGCATCGGTCAGACATCCAGAGTCAAATGGACTTGTTGAAAGAGCTAATGGCATTATAATGACGGGAATAATGAAGTTAATCTTCAATCAGCCCAGAGGAAAGTGGCCAGATGAATTGATCAAAGTGGTGTGGAGCCACAACACAACAATATCAAGGTGAACAGGCTTTACACCATTCAAATTACTGTTTGGTGACGAAGCAATAACCCCAGAAGAAGCTAAGGCAGGATCAATAAGAATAATGGCTTCGGCAGAGGACGAAGCTGATTGTTCTATGGCAAAAGATGTTATAGAAGGGATCAGGCTTCAGGCAGTGGAGAACATCAATAAATATCAAGCCGAAACAATAAAGTGGCGTGACAGAAAAGTTCGGCTAAAGAACATTAAGCCAGGGCACTTGGTACTTCGGAGAGTGGCCAACCCAGATACAGTAGGCAAGCTACAGCTGAAGTGGGAAGGACCTTTTTTGGTAGTATCTTCGTCAAGACTCGGCTCTTACAGATTGAAGGATATGAACGGCAACGACATTCCTAGATCTTGGAATGTGGATGAGCTCCGGCGATATTATGTTTAGCTGATGTAATCTTTTTATTTTTCCTATGGCACCCTTTTCCTTTCCGAAGGGGGAGAAAGGTTTTTAATGCGGCCATAGCATGTAATTTCCCTTTTTCTTATTCAGCTCTACGAGAGCAAAATCCCCCAAAAATGTAAATGTAAAAGCTCAGCATGCACCATCGAGTGCAGGCAAAAAGGAAAAAACAGGGAGAAGCTCGAAAGTCGTCCCTAAGGGGATGCAGAGCACGAAGAAGTTCAAAAGACGTTCCTAAGGGGATGCAGCGTAAGTTTTCTGCTCAAAAGTCATTCCAAAGGGAATGCAGAGCTTATAGCGAAAAGTCAACGCTGATTTCGCCGAAATATAAGGCGAAGCGCGAAAAGTCAACGCGATACCGCCGAAATAGAAGGCGAAGAAGTTCAAAAGACGTTCCTAAGGGGATGCAGAACTTACAGTGAAAAGTCAGCGCTGATACACCGAAAAATAAGTGCTGAAGCCGAAAAATAAGCGGCAAAGAGACTTCGGTCATTCCCAAGGGGATGAAGGCTATGGTTGTGGCTTCGTATGTGTGTTTGGACATTCATTTGCACGACACATTACATCATACATTTGCATTCATAAACATTCATTTAGACATACATAGGATCATCATCATCATAACGTACAGACACAGGCAGATGCTTCGGCTCTAAAAATAAGGCTTCGGCAAAAAAGAGAAAAAGAAGCAGTTTTATGCTTCGTTGTGTACGAAAAGAAGGGAAGGTGTTTTTCGCCTTCGGCTCAAAAAATGCTAGTTTCGTCCACAGCAAAGCAAATCAATGCACGTACAAGTGTTGTTCACATCGAAGCACTTCATACGTTGATGGAAAGGTAAAAATATATTACAAGGTATGGACAAAGTTTGCAGAGTAAAATCTAATTCTAAAGTTACAATATTCTTTACAAAAGTTATTACAAGAATTCTTAGAGTCTTTTCCACAGCTATCTATTCAAGCTTCATCATTGTTTATTAAGCTTCGGCTTCGTGCTCTTCAGCTTCGTCAACTTGCTCCTCAGCTTCGTCATCCGGTACATATTTAAGTATTGTTAGAATTATTCAAGTTTATAGGGAAAGGTAAGCACAAGGTATGATTTTGTTACCGGCTTAAGATGACTTCGAGATTCGTCACCAGCTATGCTTCGTCCACCCTTCGTCCATATTAGTTTGATAAACCTGTTTCCTATGCTTCGGGCAAGATTGGGAATATCAACCAGATCTGCTGGTGATAAACTAAAGTTGGGCCTATTAACAATATTTCCATGTGTACAACCAGATTTCAGGAAGGCGACAGCTGTGCCCCGAGAAGCTACCAGGGCACATAAATCACCATGTCCGGCTATAATTTCATCAAGGTCATCAATTTCACCCTCGATATGTTCGAAGGCCCCTGGCAAGTCTTCTGTCGAAGGACTAAATTTTTCCCAACTGGCTCCAACCGAATTGAAGATCTGCTTCAGCCGTTGTACACATCGGCTACTGAACTCCAGACATTTGTTTTGAAGCTCTGTCAATGATTTTTGCAGATTCGAACTTTTCTCGACCTCAGTCTTAAATTTGGCATTTAACTTCTGCTTCTCCTGTTTGAAGCTTTCTGACTTCGAGAGAAGCTCCATATTTAACTTTGCAATTTTAGCTTCAGCTTCTGCTAATAAACCTTCTGTTGTCTGAAGCTCGAAATCCTTCTTTTCAAGAGCAGCTGCTTGATCTTTTATTTTACTTTCTAAACCCTCAATTATAACTTCATGTTTTTTATCTTCAAGATCTTGTTGCATTCTCAAAGCTTTACTCAACAGCCTTCGTTAGAAAACACGTTCGTTGTTCAAAACAATAAAAAGTCGAAGAAAAGTTTTTACCTTGAAATTAGAATAGAATAAGCTACCGACAAGATGTTGTCGTCGGTAGCGGCTTATGTCGGTCTCAAGCTTCGGGAAACCAATACTCTTTCATAGAGTACCGACAACCTTCGCTCCGGTTTGATCTCGGACGCAGCCTAACTTTTCATCGTCAACACCACCGAAGAGTAGTGCCCCTGGTTGATATCCACAGGATATGGCATATTCTTTTAACTCTTCTTTCTCAGCCTTCGTCAACTCTTGTCCAACTAAGTTTTGAAAGTTGAAAATTTCCTCTTCCGAAGCATCTTCAGCTATTTTCTTCCCCTTCTCAGGTACTGTAGCCATGGCTTCTTCAATGGCTGCGGCAGCTTCTTCTGTGGCCATGTCTAGAAGTATATTATCAATGTTAAAAATTGTGCTTTCTAAATGCACATCTTCGGCCGTGGCAGCATTGGTAGCTGCAGCTTCAGCAGGTGCAGTTTCGGTCGCTGTTGTGCTCTCGACAACTGGTGCCTTCGGAGCCGAAGCTTGCGGTGGTGTCCCTTCAATAACTTCTGTCACAGTAACAATTCTTCGTTTTTTCGGCCCAGCTACCTTCTTCGTTAGCGAGGGCTCCTTTTCCTTCTGAAAAAGCTTCGTCAGATGCGGCCCCAGTGGACTTAGCTTGATAGGCAAAGATTCAGTCATTACCTTTAAAATTTCCTCCACGTCGGTGGCAGAAGGTGTTGCAGCAGTTTCTTCTTCTATATCGGTTGCCTTCTGCTTCGGAATCGCAGCCTTTCTTTTCTTCGAAGCATCTGTCTTCGGCTCAGGCCTTAGCTTTCTCTTTTTCAGTTTTTCTTCATCATCTTTCACCAATGTAGCATCTTCTTTATTCAGGATGCTGGCAACTCTCTTTCTCTTCTGTCCTTCGGCGCCTCGGTCCAGTCGCTCATAGTCAGGATACTCAAAGTTCAGAGCATTCATTACCCGGTTTAACCTTCGCATCGGACGAGTGCCGAAGGCTGCAGTCATCAGTTGGTCTTCTTTTTTAGAATAATTGCCAAGAATGTCGTTGCACATAACTTCAATTGTGTTTAACCATTCTTGGCAAGGTACTTTGAAATGTTTCTTGAATTTATAATAGTAGGGCAGCCGAACAAGTTCCCCCTTTTTCTTTTCTCCCTTGAGCTTCGGCATGTCCCACTCTTTTAAAGTTGGGAACACTCTAAAAGCCAAGAATTCTTGCACCAGATCCCTAGTGCCAATATGCTCCGCAATAAATCGAAATTCGCCCAGTGCAATCTGGCTTGGACTCTTCGGTGTCATGTTGCACTGGGGCCTGGTTTCTCTGAAGATTAATTCCAGTGGACTTTGGACCAGCTTCTCCTTTTCTTCATCAACTTTGACGTAAAACCATTCGGTCTTCCAGCGAGCTGGCCACTTGGTACGATAGCTGATAACTGGAAATTTTGTATTTTTGCGATAAGCAAAATTGTAGCAGACGAAGTTTTCATGCAGCCCATCTTCTCTGGCTTTTGTTTGATAATGAAGCTCATGTACTCGGCAAAAGCCTTCGGCAAATGGTTCTACCCCCTGGCTTCGGAGGGCCCAGATGTAGACACTAAGTCTAACGATGGCGTTAGGAGTCAGTTGATGAAGATAAATCCCAAACTTCTTCAAAACATCAGCAATCATCCCATTCAAATGAAATCTTAATCCTGCTTTAAAGAAGCTTTTGAACACTACCACCTCATCCTTTTCTGGCTTCAGAGTAATTTCCTCTTCGCCAAAACGAACCAGCTCCTTTTTTGCTTCACTGAAATAGCCCAGCTTCATCAGCTTAGACATATCACCTTCGGTAACGGTGGATTTCCCAAACTCCAAGTGGCTGGGTTTAGATGGCACGGCGCTGTAATCATCTTCAGATTCAGTTTCCTCATCATCAACCTGCTCAGCTTCAGCGGCAGGTGCATCCTTTGATACTACCAGCCCTGACCGTTGCATTACTTCAGAGATTGGAGCGGTTTCGGCTCCTTCGGCTTCCTCTCCGTCGCGAGTAACCCTAGCTGTTGAGCGTACCCTAGCCATCTGATGATTGAATTTCTTGTTTTTTGATGAAGTTGAAATTTTTTTAACTTTGTCGAAGCTCTTTCTTATTACGAAGCTTGAGCAAAATGAATAGCTTCGGTTGACAATGCAGTAAGCAAGCTTCGGCTATGGTCAAATTTTTGGCAGCAAAACAATGCAATAGCAATGAATGTTGTGG
Organism: Zea mays; assembly: GCF_902167145.1. NCBI lineage: Eukaryota > Viridiplantae > Streptophyta > Magnoliopsida > Poales > Poaceae > Zea > Zea mays. The sequence goes on along the minus strand of NC_050103.1, from coordinate 87,186,123 downwards.
TAACTTCACACCTACCCGTCTGTTTATATAGTGCCGCAGGTGGGAAGGTAAATCGTCAAGTCTTCCGCACCGGACAAACAGCCGCCCGCACCCACTGAACGGTGGGCCACAGAGCCCGAGAAGGTGAATCGCCAGGACGCGTGTAACTGCTGCATGGCGGGGCCACCTCGCACTCGGATTATTTTAATTGTTTCTCGGCAATGAGCTAAGGAAAGGTGTTTTTCGGATCTTCGGCATCCCGAAGCCTAAGAGACTTTTTCACGGATCAAGCTCGTTACGAAAAACGATCTAGCACCACGAAGGGGCTACTATTGGGGTATGCTTCGTAGCCGAAGATCCTGAAGAAAGAAACACCTTCAGCGGATCCTCTCAAAAGCAATGTCGAAGCTATCACCTTTAAAGCTTCGGCATAGTGACATATCTCAAGACGAAGGAGTGAACCGACCTAAAAATGAAATGACCAATAAACCCATGATACTTTGTGTCATGATTGTAATCGATTGTGAAGGGCATAAATGTAATTTCACATAGGCTGCGCCCTGTGCTTATAAATAGATGAACAGTACCCCTGTACTATTCACGCTATCTTATAATCGCTCGCGCGCAACACTTGGGTTTTTGCCTTCTGTAAAGCCGAAGGTATAAATGTAATTAAATATCGTATTTAAATATTCAAGTTAGTATAATGATAATATATGAATGATATCATGTGCTTATGTGTGTTTATCTTTCATGTTTTATATGTTTCATCTTTCATTATCTTACAATCATGATGATGAAGGTACGTCCTTCATGACCTTCGTCCAAAGATCGTTATATCCAAAGGGAAATAATGCTTCGAAGGATGAAGGACATTAACATTTAATACTTTGTGTTGCCTTGTTCTTGACTCTTAGCGTTTGAGAACAAGTCCCCAACAGTGGGGTTAAGCTCAAGCATTTGCTTTTAGTTGGTCAGGTATTTATTATTAGTGGAAGCCAAGTTTTAGTAATAGTCAACCTGTGAACCATTTCCTCATCGAGGAAGCATCATTATCATCATCGGACCAAAACCATAAATAAAACTATTGTATCTCGAACCATGTGTATCTCTAATCAAAGAGGATCCTAAGGCCACTCATAACCGTGAGCACGGCTGATATATCAGTTTCTAACCCTCTGTAGAGGTCGCACACTTTACCCACAAGCCGTGATTCCCTTTCTGCCCGGGGAGAGCTAATCCCCATTGATCACTACCAAGGTGACCTAGCAGGGTCTCACTACATAGCCTTTACAAAGACTCCCCTGGTGCATAGCTTCTCGTTAGGTTTCGCCAGTCGTACAAACGCAGTACAACTCCCCAAGGTGGGTGACTAACAAAACCAAATCAAATGAACCTCTGCAACCCAACCTTGGCAGAGCGAGCACTACGCCCCGACCCCCATTGACGGTCCTCCGGCAAAGCCAACTATACCCCCAGGTTCATCTAATTAATCAGCCTAAGGGCGTCCCATTCTACCCTCATGGTTGCACTGTTATCTCGGGTGGTCACTCCACGAACAGGTCCTTATGGAGAGGTACTCAGAAAAAAGGCCTGAGCCCCCTAAAATATCACAATATCATCATCGGGATAACATCATCGTATCATAAATATTCACATCATGTTCATTGATTAAAGTAAAGCAGTAGCATGAAGCTAACCATAATAACCCAAAAGATAATCAAGGACAAGATAAATACAAAGCTAGTCAATCCTTAGGTTTCAATTAAGTAATGCGGGACGATGAATTATAAAGTAAATAGGACATAATGGGTCAGAGGACACTTGCCTTCACCAAACAGATGCTCAGGGTCTTCAATTTTGTAGAACTCGAAGATCCAAGTCACTTGATCGCCAACGCTTGACTGTCGATCCCTCGAAGCTCGGAAACGAATCGCGATCTATTCGGGACGCAAAGCGAAGTCGAACAAGCACAAGCAAACAAACATATACATGCATAAGAACATTACACCATTCGAATAAAAACATAGTAAAACATGCAAACCGAAATAGCGCGCGCTACTATGGTCACGTGAGGAAAAAAGAAACGTGGCACTCGAAGCTACAGTCGAGAAGATATCGTTTTTACGCTAAATCAATATTAACTATAACATTTAATTCGACATCACCAAATATAAATAATATCTATCGTTTAGTTTGATTAATAAGCTACACTAACAAATATCAAATAAATAACTAATATAATTAGCACGAGAAATTCTAAGCGAGGAGAAATTACGACGCGCGAAACAACATGACATCGTGCAAACGACGCGCGGACAAGCGCGGCATAGCACGCTGACAACACCTGAAATAGTGCGCGCGACCAACGCGAACGACGCGCGAACCAGCATGACACCATGTGCACATCACGCACGAACAACGTCCAGACAGTATGTGAACAACGCACGAAGCAGCACGACATCGCGCGCGGAACAGCACCCGCGACAGACGAGAATAATTAAACAGGTGACACGTTTATACTAAACGAATGTTAAATAAATAGAAAGTAGTTAAATTAATATTATCCATGTTAATATTTATTATAAAAACCCAAGATAAACATTATACGTTTAATCTAATTGAAATATTAATCTAATAAACATTAGTCGAGCAATCCTTAAGTTAGTTATCTAAAATATTAGACCTGACGAATTAACGTTATTAACATGAGTGTTTATACGCGAGAACAATTTATTATCACGTGTCGACGCCGCACGACACACGTGATCGACACGTGAGATACGCGCGACACGCGAACCAGACGTGCTGTGCGAACGCGTGAAGGAATGACGACGACGCACAACCGGCACGCAAACGACGCGCAATGACTTGCGCGAACAACACGCGACACTCAAGAATAACATAATGATGTCACGTTTATTCTAAGAATGTATTAATTTAAAATGGTTGAGTCGGCATTAACCATACTAACATGTAAATGATTATTACAAAATTAACGTGACTGTAACAGTATAAAGCGGATCCGTGACATGAAATACATCGAATAACTACAATTTTAAAAGTAATCGGATTATATTTATAAACCTTGTAATGGACTTGCTACATTTAAACAGTAAATCTTGAAAGAGCATGACAAGCAAGGATCGCTAATGATATCGCGTTTATGCTAAATTGGTATTAACTATAATACTTAGTTTTAGCATTATCATATTAGCAGGCATTTATAAAATATAAATTAGCGCAACTCTTAGTTTCGATTAATTTGATATTCTAATAGTTAACACCTACACATGTGATTAATTAACGTGAGTGATCATAAGCAAAAACAATTTAATAACGCATGTGACAACGTGCGAAACAGCGCGCGGACGGCACGCGGAACAACGCGCACGACAACGCGTGACACGCGCGATTCAACGCGACTACGCGCGTGAACAGCACGATGACGCGCAAGCTAATTAACATTTCTATTTATAAAAGTATGAGTTGAAGCTACAGACTCGCTCTTAATTAAATTGTTATTTTATTAACCCTCGAACAAACTAATAATTAGTTATCCAACTAAAACATGTGACGCGACGTCAATGAGCACCACACGTGGGAACAGCGCGCGCGTCACGTGCGAAGGAGCACACGGAAAGCGCGCACGACTACGTGTGACCATGAGCAAATGACGCGTGATGATGCGCGTGAACAACACACAACCACGCGTGCGACACACGAGCACCACCAATGGGGATCGTGATTATACTAAGTAAATATTAATTCAAAACATTTAAGCATGGGATTAATCATGTTAATGTAAATTTATAAAAGCGCAACTTAACACTATAACCTAGTCTTAATTAAAAACTTATTTTAACACCCAACAGATAAGCAAATAATTAATTAGTTTATTAGAACATGTGTTGCGACAAAGACTAATGTTACTAACGTGTAATCAACGTTAATATAAAGTTAACGCGAGTGAAGCACATCGAGACAGGTCTATGACGCAAAATTCATTGAATAACCAACGATTCATGGATTTAAACGACATGGCACATTTCTATTGGATGAAAACGAGGCTATACCGAGAGTCGCAGAGGGTGCAGCGACAGAAGATCCAAAGGGTGGGATCCCTTGTGCATGAACAATTATCTTCTTCCTCCTCACGTTGACATGGAAAATGGAGGGGTCTGACGGTCGTGGAGGGAGGAGGTGCTGGCCGCACCGACCTAGCTAGGGCGAGTTCGTCGGCGACTTGCTGGCTGGCAGCCACGGCGTGGGGCACAGCAGTGGGCGCGCAGGCCGCACCACGGGGCCAGGGCGCGGATCTGGTAGGGGAAGGCCACAGGGGATGAGGGCGCCTCTGTGCCTAGGGGAGCAGGGCACCTGGGCGCTGCTAGCCACGCTGGCTGGCCGCCGCGTAGGCTGCTGCCGCGCGAAGGGAGAACACGCAGGGGCCACGCTCGACCGCAGATTGAGCGCAGGGGAGGGCAGCCATGGCCAGGGGGCGAAGAAGTCTACTCGTCGGGGAAGAAGTCCGACGCTCGGAGATGGTTGGCTCACGGAAGGGGACGAGCGGCCGCGCCGTTGGAGGAGATAGCCAGGGGGCGCGCCTGGGCTGAAAACCGCCATGTGCAGGGACGTCAGCATCTGCGCGATTTGGATCTAGGGAGGGAGATGAGAGGTTATGTGACGGCAGGGTGGTTATATAAAAGAGAACACAGGAGGAGGTTGCCAAATTCGTCGTCAATTGCGTCACGATCGAGAGAGAGAGAGAGAGGCGGTTACGAGCATGACAAATTGCGCGAGACAATGTAAGACGGAGACTGAGTCGGCCGAGTGGTAGACAGGGTTGGATAAAATTAGAGGAAGATAGTAGAGCTGGCCCGCTGGCCCAGGATGACGAGGTAGATGTCTGAAGGGGTAGACGTGGATAGACAAGGATCGCCGATGCGAGCAGCAAGCCGTTCGCGCGAAGAGACGTTCTAACGATCCCGCGAAAAGGACATGGGATCTAGAACGGGCTTGACGAGAGAAAGAGGGACATATATACATATTATCGAATTTTCGGAATAATCTAGTTTTCGCAAATACTGAATTTTAGAGGTTAAATAATATTAGAAGTTTTCTAGAAATTAATATTTAATACTCGAAAACGTTTCGAAGGTTCCAGACATTCCTAAAAACACTATCGAGATAATCTTTTTATGTTTCGAAAACCTTTTACACCCATAAACAATATGCAACGACATGAATGCAACAATCAAAGTTTCTCTAGCTAGGCTTTTATTTCACTAAGTTAATGCCTATATAAAACAAAATAATTCTCTACTTTTAGAAAAAAGAGAAGGAAAGCGAAGAGCTGAAAGAGTAACACCTGAATTTGGTGGATATTTGAAAAGAAATTTTATACCCCCCAAATTCAGGGTGTTACATCAACTCCTGCTGGTGGAGGCGGTGGTGGAGGATCCATCTCTGCTTGTTGTGGCTGGGGTTGTCTAAATATCCTCCGAGTGTGTCGATTGGGAGGTAAATCAATTCCACCACCCTTCCTAGTATTGACCATCTGAGTTAAAAATATATGGTAAGAGAGAATAGTAGACAAGGCAGGTAGTTACGAATCATGTTACTTTGAGGGATTTATTAGCTGAGCAGATTAATGTTTTACCTACTAAAGCTAACTCAATATCTTATAGTGGTACATGCTAAGATGTCAATTTATAATATCTCAATCAATCAAAGAAGCAAATCAGGCATTTATCATCAGAACAATCAACCAACATTTTTAAATAGAGAAAATATTATTGATTTTTTTTGTCTTAGGCCTCCTATCTCTTAGAAAGGTCATAAATGTAGGATTCCAAAGTGTGAAATCCATCTTGTCTCAGAGTAGAAAAGGTAAGAATGATCAGAGTAGAACAACAAAAGGTGAGATAGGATCTAGATAAGATGAGTATAGAAAGAATCAAAGTAAGGTAAGTAGGTAAGGGTTTGTCCAGTTCTATCTATGTTTCATCCTACAGTCAACATTTCATCTGATACCACTTCTATCACACCCGGGCTTTAAGGGACAAAGCCGGGTGCATCTCATACATGCGCCAAGAAGTCAACATATATAATAAAAGAGTGTATAGAGATAAATGTCACAATAACATCAGAGTATTTATTACATAGCGGAAGTATTATTACAAAATAAAAGATAAATATAAAACTAACTAAGGATCATCCTTGGCACAAAAGTTAACTGGGGAAACGCCACCTAGATCAGATCAAACTCCTCGCTTTGTGGCTCCTCCTGAACCACCTGTTCTTCTCCTGTGGGGGGTGTGAGACAGCAAGGGTGATCTCACACATGATCATAGCTCAATAAGTCGTGGGGAAACTAGTGAGCATGAACTCACCAAAGGTGGGAGTTCATGTGATGTGTAAGGCTAATCAACAACAGGGGTTAAAGCTGAGCATTGCTTTTAATTAGTTGGTCAAAATTTTATTAGCAATTACTAAATGTAAGTAAATACCAAACCTTAATAAAAGTAATAGAACAGAATTAATAAATAATCCCATGCATATGCAAATGACAAATTGAATTTAAGTTCCATAAATTAATCATACGAGAGTCCTGAGCTGCTCGTGACCGTGAGCTCGGCTAGTATACCAGTTTTACATATGCAAAGTCATGTTACCCATCTGCCAAGGGATCGCGACTCCCATATGAGAGCACCTAGAGGGGGGTGAATAGGTGATCCTGTAAAAACTTGAAACTTAAAGCCACAAACTTGATTAAGTGTTAGCACAATGAAATCAAGTGGCTAAGGAGAGCTCTTGTGAAACACAATTGACACAGCGAAAACAAGCACAAGAGACACAAGAATTTATCCCGTGGTTCGGCCAAGTACAATACTTGCCTAGTCCACGTTGTGGCGTCCCAATGGACGAGAGTTGCACTCAACTCCTTTCAAGTGAGCCAATGATCAACTTGAATACCACGGTGTTCTTCTTTCTTTACTCTTTCCCGTTTGCGAGGAATCTCCACAACTTGGAGCCTCTCGCCCTTACAATGAGATGATCACAAAGAAGCATAGATGTAAGAGTGGGAAGAGCAACACACACAAGCCTCAAAACACGAGCACAAACACGCACATAGGTCACAACTTGAGCTCTAAGATCACACATGGAGTTCTCAACTCAAGAGGAGCTCAAATTGCAATCACAACAAATCAAATGCGCTAGAGAGATGTCTTGGTGCTTAGAGATGATCAAAGAATGCTTGGTGTACTCCTTCATGCGCCTAGTGGTCCCTTTTATAGCCCCAAGGCAGTTAGGAGCCGTTGAGAGCAATCCAGGAAGGCAATTCTTGCCTTCTGTCGACTGGAGCACCGGACAGTCCGGTGCACCACCGGACACTGTCCGGTGCAGATTTCATTCTTGTTCTGGCGTAGCCGACCGTTGACGATTTGGAGCCGTTGGTGCACCGGACACTGTCCGGTGCCCCCTTCTGACCGTTGGCTTGGCCACGCGTCACGCGCGGATTGCGCGGCCGACCGTTGGCTCTGCCGACCGTTGGCTCACCGGACAGTCCGGTGCACCACCGGACAGTCCGGTGATTTATAGTCGTACGCCGTCGTCGAGACCCGAGACCAGACAGTTCACCAGACGCCAGCCTGGCGCACCGGACACTGTCCGGTGCACCATCGGACACTGTCCGGTGCACCACCAGATAGTCCGGTGCACCCAGACTGAGCAGAGTCTTGGCTGCTCGAGCCAAGTCTTTTCCATTTGTCTTTTCTCTGATTCTAGCACTTAGACAAATATGTTAGTACACAAAAAACAATGTACTAAGTCTAGAATCATACCTTTGTATTGATTTGCACTTTGTCCACCATTTGGCATAGTTTAACACATAACCATTTGTGTTGGACACTTAATCACCAAAATACTTAGAAATGGCCCAAGGGCACATTTCCCTTTCAATCTCCCCCTTTTTGGTGATTTATGCCAACACAACAAAAAGCAACATATAGAAGTGCAACATCAATGCAAATGAGAACAAGAATTTGTTTTGATTCAAATTTGGCATATTTGGATCATCTTTGCCACCACTTGGTTTGTTTTTGCAAATCAAACTCAATTTCCTATCTCTAAGTCAAATTTACTTGTTGAGGCATAGAGAAAGGTATTCCAAGAGAAATTGATCAAAGATTCAAAAACTCCCCCTTTTTCCCATAATCAAACATTCTCCCCACAAGAGACCAACTTTTGACAAGAAGAGACATTAAGAGGATTTTGACAAAACAAAAATTCTAACTCTACTATTTTCAAAATTCTCAAGTGGTAGCTGATCCATTTCTTGCTTTGGCCTTATTTTCTCCCCCTTTGGCATCAAGCACCAAAACGGGATCAATCTTGGCCCTTTAACCCCATTGCCTCACCAAAAATCTTCAATTAAGAGTAAAAAAGGCAAAAAGAGATGAACTTGGAGTTAGTTACCCTCTCATTGGAGTGCAGGGGAAGTCTTTCATGGTCCAAGTCCATCTTTCCCTTTCAATACACTTTTGAGACTAATTTAAGAAAACTCAAGCACATGGTTAGTCTCAAGGGGTCAAGTTGTAGCACATCTCCCCCTAAATATGTGCATCACTTGCAAATGGACTTGTGAGGTCCGGGGGTGCTTGTACAACTTGAGCACCATAAATAAACAAAATGCATAAGGAACATGATCAAGGCATAAAACACATGTATGCTATAAATCAATCCAAGTTACGCGAATCTAAGACATTTAGCTCACTACGCAGCCTGCAAAAGGTTGACTCATCTAGAGGCTTGGTAAAGATATCGGCTAGCTGGTTCTCGGTGCTAACATAAAACACTTCGATATCTCTCTTTTGCTGGTGGTCTCTCAAAAAGTGATGTCGGATGTCTATGTGCTTAGTGCGGCTGTGTTCAACAGGATTGTCCGCCATGCGGATAGCACTCTCATTATCACATAGGAGTGGGACTTTGCTCAGATTGTAGCCAAAGTCCTGGAGGGTTTGCCTCATCCAAAGTAATTGCGCGCAACACTGTCCTGCGGCAACATACTCGGCCTCAGCGGTGGATAGGGCAACGGAAGTTTGTTTCTTAGAACTCCAAGACACCAGGGACCTTCTTAAGAATTGGCACGTCCCTGATGTACTCTTCCTATCAACCTTACATCCAGCATAATCGGAGTCTGAATATCCAATTAAGTCAAAGGTAGACCCCTTTGGATACCAGATCCCGAAGCAAGGTGTAGCGACTAAATATCTAAGAATTCGCTTCACGACCACTAAGTGACACTCCCTTGGATCGGATTGAAATCTAGCACACATGCATACACTAAGCATAATATCCGGTCTACTAGCACATAAGTAAAGCAAGGAACCTATCATAGACCGGTATGCTTTTTGATCAACGAACTTACCTCCTTTGTTGAGGTCGATGTGTCCGTCAGTTCCCATTGGAGTCTTTGCGGGCTTGGCGTCCTTCATCCCAAACCGCTTGATCAAGTCTTGTGTGTACTTCGTTTGGGAGATGAAAGTGCCGTCCTTGAGTTGCCTCACTTGGAACCCAAGGAAGTAGTTCAATTCGCCCATCATCGACATTTCAAACTTTTGAGTCATCACCCTGCTAAACTCTTCACAAGACTTTTGGTTAGTAGAACCAAATATTATGTCATCGACATAAATTTGGCACACAAATAAGTCACCATCACAAGTCTTAGTGAATAAAGTTGGATCGGCTTTCCCAACCTTGAAAGCATTAGCAATTAAAAAGTCTCTAAGGCATTCATACCATGCTCTTGGGGCTTGCTTAAGTCCATAGAGCGCCTTAGAGAGCTTACACACGTGGTCGGGGTACAGTTCATCCTCAAAGCCAGGGGGTTGCTCTACGTACACCTCCTCCTTGATTGGCCCATTGAGGAAAGCGCTCTTCACATCCATTTGGAACAACCTGAAAGAATGGTGAGCGGCATAGGCTAACAATATGCGAATTGACTCTAGCCTAGCCACAGGAGCAAAAGTCTCCTCAAAGTCCAAACCTGCGACTTGGGCATAACCTTTTGCCACAAGTCTTGCCTTGTTCCTTGTCACCACCCCGTGCTCGTCCTGTTTGTTGCGGAACACCCACTTGGTTCCCACAACGTTTTGCTCGGGACGTGGCACCAGTGTCCAAACTTCATTTCTCTTGAAATTGTTGAGCTCCTCCTGCATGGCCAACACCCAGTCCGGATCTAGCAAGGCCTCCTCTACCCTGAAAGGCTCAATAGAAGAGACAAAAGAGTAATGCTCACAAAAATTAACTAATCTAGAGCGAGTAGTTACTCCCTTGCTAATATCACCCAATATCTGGTCGACAGGATGATTCCTTTGAATCGTCGCTCGAACTTGAGTTGGAGGGGCATGTTGTGCTTCTTCCTCCATAACATGATCATCTTGTGCTCCCCCTTGATCACACGCTTCTTCTTGATGAACCTGTTCATCGTCTTGAGATGGGGGTTGCACCATTGTTGAGGAAGAAGGTTGATCTTGCTCTTTTTGTTCCTGTGGCCGCACATCTCTAATTGCCATGGTGCGTATTGCGGTCGTTGGAACGTCTTCTTCATCTACATCATCAAGATCAACAACTTGCTCTCTTGGAGAGCCATTAGTCTCATCAAATACAATGTCGCTAGAGACTTCAACCAAACCCGATGATTTGTTGAAGACCCTATACGCCTTTGTATTTGAGTCATAACCTAAGAAAAACCCTTCTATAGCTTTGGGAGCAAACTTAGAATTTCTACCTTTCTTCACTAGAATATAACATTTGCTCCCAAATACACGAAAGTATGACACGTTGGGTTTGTTACAGGTTAGGAGTTCGTATGACGTCTTCTTGAGGAGGCGATGAAGGTAGACTCGGTTTATGGCATGGCAAGTCGTGTTCACGGCTTCCGACCAAAACCGCTCGGGGGTCTTGAACTCTCCAAGCATCGTCCTTTCCATGTAAATGAGCGTCCTGTTCTTCCTATCTACCACACCATTTTGCTGTGGTGTGTAGGGAGCAGAGAACTCGTGCTTGATTCCTTCCTCCTCAAGGTACTCCTCCACTTGAAGGTTCTTGAACTCAGATCTGTTGTCGCTCCTTATCTTCTTCACCTTGAGCTCAAACTCATTTTGAGCTCTCCTTAGGAAGCGCTTGAGGGTCCCTTGGGTTTCTGTTTTATCCTGCGAAAAGAATACCCAAGTGAAGCAGGAAAAATCATCAACTATAACAAGACCATACTTACTTCCTCCTATGCTTAGGTAGGCGACGGGTGCGAAGAGGTCCATATGAAGTAACTCCAGAGGTTTTGATGTGGTCATTACATTCTTGATGTGATGAGCACTTCCCACCTGTTTACCTGCTTGACAAGCTGCACAAGGTCTATCTTTTTCGAAAGTCACATTTGTTAGTCCTAACACATGTTCTCCTTTAGAAGTTTGTGAAGGTTCTTCATCCCCACATGTGCTAGACGGCGATGCCACAACCAGCCCATGCTAGTCTTAGCAATTAAACATGCATCTAGACCGGCCTCCTCCTTTTCAAAATCAACTAAATAGAGTTTGTCGTCTAATACACCCTTAAAAGCTGATGAACCATCACTCCTTCTAAAGACAGACACATCTACATTTGTAAATAAGCAATTATACCCCATATTACATAATTGACTAACTGACAATAAATTATATCCGAGCGATTCTACTAAAAACACATTAGAAATGGAATGCTCGGATGAAATTGCTATTTTTCCTAGTCCTTTAACCTTGCCTTGGTTCCCATCACCGAATATGATTGAGTCTTGGGAATCCTTGTCCTTGACGTAGGAGGTGAACATCTTCTTCTCCCCCGTCATGTGGTTTGTGCATCCGCTGTCGATAATCCAGCTTGAGCCCCCGGATGCATAAACCTGCAAGGCAAATTTAGGCTTGGGTCTTAGGTACCCAACTCTTGTTGGGTCCTGCAAGGTTAGTGACAATAGCCTTAGGGACCCAAATGCAAGTTTTATCTCCCTTGCATTTTGCCCCTAATTTTCTAGCAATCACTTTCTTATCCTTTCTACAAATTGCAAAGGAAGCATTGCAAGCATGATAAATTATAGAAGATTCATTACTTGCTTTCCTAGGTACATGAACAACATTTCTCCTAGGCTTATGATGCACAATGGAAGAACTAGAAGCAGGCATAGCATATGAATCTTAAGAATAATTCCTATAAGCATTTCTAGAGAATTTTCTATCACTATAAATGAAAGCATGATTCTTTTGAATACTATTAGCCATAGGGGCCTTCCCTTTCTCCTTGGCGGAGATGGGATCCTTATGACTTGTTAAGTTCTTGGCTTCCCTCTTAAATCCAAGCCCATCCTTAATTGAGGGGTGTCTACCAACAGTGTAGGCATCCCTTGCAAATTTTAGTTTATCAAATTCATTTTTGCTAGTCTTAAGTTGGGCATTAAGACTAGCCACTTCACCATTTAGTTTTGCAATAGAAGTAAGGTGCTCAACACATGCATCAACATTAAAGTCCTTACACCTATTGCAAATCACTACATGTTCTACACAGGAACTAGATCTATTTGCTACTTCTAGCTTAGCATTTAAATCATCATTAACACTTTTTAAACTAGAAATAGTCTCATAGCAAGTAGATAATTCACAAGAAAGCATTTCATTCCTTTTAACTTCTAAAACAAGAGATTTTTGGACATCTACAAATTTATCATGCTCTTCATACAAAAGATCCTCTTGCTTTTCTAACAATCTATTCTTGTCATTCAATGCATCAATTAATTCATTGATTTTATCAATTTTAGTTCTATCTAAACCTTTGAATAAACTTGCATAGTCTATTTCATCATTGCTAGATTCATCATCACTTGAAGAAGCATATGTAGTAGTATTCCTAGTGCATACCTTCTTTTCCTTTGCCATGAGGCAGGTGTGATGCTCGTTGGGGAAGAGGGATGATTTGTTGAAGGCAGAGGCGGCAAGTCCTTCGTCATCGGATGAAGAGCAATCCGAGTCCCACTCTTTGCCAAGGTGTGCCTCGCCCTTCGCTTTCTTGTAAGTCTTCTTCTTTTCCCTCTTTTTTTCTTGATCCTGGTCACTATCATTATCAGGACAGTTAGCAATAAAGTGACCAACCTTACCACACTTGAAGCAGGAGCGCTTCCCCTTCGTCTTGCTGTTGTTGGGATGCTCCTTGCGACCTTTGAGCGCCGTCTTGAAGCGCTTGATGATGAGGGCCATTTCATCTTCATTTAGCTCGGCCGCCTCAACTTGCGCCACCTTGCTAGGTAGCGCCTCCCTGCTACTTGTTGCTTTTAGAGCAATGGTTTGAGGCTCGTGGATTGGGCCATTTAACGCCTCATCAACATATCTCGCCTCCTTGATCATCATTCGCCCGCTTACAAACTTTCCAAGTATCTCCTCGGGCGTCATCTTGTTGTACCTAGGATTTTCACGAATAGAGTTTACAAGATGCGGATCAAGGATGGTGAAGGACCTTAGCATAAGCCTGACGACGTCGTGGTCTGTCCATCTCGTGCTTCCATAGCTTCTTATTTTGTTGACCAGGGTCTTGAGCCTGTTGTAAGTTTGAGTTGGCTCCTCCCCCCTGATCATCGCGAACCTTCCTAGTTCACCTTCCACCAACTCCATCTTGGTGAGCATGGTGACGTCGTTCCCCTCATGCGAGATCTTGAGGGTGTCCCAAATCTGCTTGGCATTATCCAAGCCGCTCACCTTATGATATTCTTCCCTGCACAATGATGCTAACAAAACAGTAGTAGCTTGTGCATTTTTGTGAATTTGTTCATTGATAAATATGGGACTATCTGTACTATCAAATTGCATTCCATTTTCTACTATCTCCCATATACTTGGATGGAGAGAGAACAAGTGACTACGCATTTTGTGACTCCAAAATCCGTAGTTCTCTCCATCAAAGTGAGGAGGTTTACTAAGTGGAATGGAAAGCAAATGAGCATTGGAACTTTGCGGAATACAAGAATAATCAAAAGAAAAGTTCGAGTTAACCGTTTTCTTTTTCTCCTCGTATTCATTGTCCTTTTGGGAAGAGGAAGACTCGTCGCTGTCGTAGTAGACTATCTTCTTAATCCGCCTCTTCTTCTTCCCGTCCTTCTTCTTTTGACTCGAGCCGGAGTCAGTGGCTTTGTCATCCCTCGGCTCGTTGAAGATGGACTCCTTCTCCTTATCGTTGACCACCATCCCCTTTCCCTTAGGATCCATCTCTTCGGGCGATTAGTCCCGTTCGTGAAGAGAACGGCTCTGATACCAATTGAGAGCACCTAGAGGGGGGTGAATAGGTGATCCTGTAAAAACTTGAAACTTAAAGCCACAAACTTGATTAAGTGTTAGCACAATGAAATCAAGTGGCTAAGGAGAGCTCTTGTGAAACACAATTGACACAGTGAAAACAAGCACAAGAGACACAAGGATTTATCCCGTGGTTCGGCCAAGTACAATACTTGCCTAGTCCATGTTGTGGTGTCCTAATGGACGAGAGTTGCACTCAACTCCTTTCAAGTGATCCAATGATCAACTTGAATACCACGGTGTTCTTCTTTCTTTACTCTTTCCCGTTTGCGAGGAATCTCCACAACTTGGAGCCTCTCGCCCTTACAATGAGATGATCACAAAGAAGCACAGATGTAAGAGTGGGAAGAGCAACACAAACAAGCCTCAAAACATGAGCACAAACACGCACACAGGTCACAACTTGAGCTCTAAGATCACACACGGAGTTCTCAACTCAAGAGGAGCTCACATTGCTATCACAACAAATCAAATGCGCTAGAGAGATGTCTTGGTGCTTAGAGATGATCAAAGAATGCTTGGTGTACTCCTTCATGCGCCTAGGGGTCCCTTTTATAGCCCCAAGGCAGTTAGGAGCCGTTGAGAGCAATCCAGGAAGGCAATTCTTGCCTTCTGTCGACTGGTGCACCGGACAGTCCGGTGCACCACCGGACACTGTCCGGTGCAGATTTCTTTCCTGTTCTGGCGTAGCCGACCGTTGACGATTTGGAGCCGTTGGCGCACCGGACACTATCTGGTGCACACCGGATAGTCCGGTGCCCCCTTCTGACCGTTGGCTTGGCCATGCGTCACACGTGGATTGCGCGGCCGACCGTTGGCTCGGCCGACCGTTGGCTCACCGGACAGTCCGGTGATTTATAGTTGTACGCCGCCGTCGAGACCCGAGAGCAGACAGTTCACCATACGCCAGCCTGGCGCACCGGAAACTGTCCGATGCACCATCGGACACTGTCCGGTGCACCACCGGACAGTCCGGTGCACCCAGATTGAGCAGAGTCTTGGCTGCTCGAGCCAAGTCTTTTCCATTTGTCTTTTCTCTTATTCTAGCACTTAGACAAATATGTTAGTACACAAAAACAATGTACTAAGTCTAGAATAATACCTTTGTATTGATTTGCACTTTGTCCACCATTTGGCATAGTTTAACACATAACCATTTGTGTTGGACACTTAATCACCAAAATACTTAGAAATGGCCCAAGGGCACATTTCCCTTTCACCATACACCTCTACCAAGGAAGCGAGGCAGGGCAACACTACGAGGCCTTTACAAAGTTCCACTAGGTTCTGAAAACCCACTAAAGTTTATGGGAAGAGCACTTGCAAGAATCCCCCGTCTGACCGCCATCGCAGCAAAATCAACCCGAGAACCTCCTTGCATGCAACTCCCCTACTGCCCTTGCCCCTTTCGGGTAAGGTAGTCTTCCACTAGCTTTCCTAATTAGTCAGCCAAAGGCATCTCATACTACCCTTGTGGTGGCACGTGTTTCTCAAGTTAAGCTCCATGTTCCAATTAACATTAATGATCTTGACATGAACATAAATAGAATAACAAAATAACTGGAACATGGATATAATGAAATGTTATCGCAAAACCATGTAAAGCAATAGCAAAACTACCCATGTGATTCAGGGGTAACAAGGTAAAGAGATAAACAGTCTAGGGTGACCTATTAGGTCCCATCAAAATTAAACCTATGCATGAATAATGACATTAAAGAACATTATTGGGTATAAAAAGTGGTCAAGGGCACAACTTGCCGTCAATGAGCTCCTGCTCAGCAACTTCTATCTGCTAGTCACCAGGATCCTCGGTCACAAGCTCTTCTACTCGCCACAATACAAACAAGCACGGTATATAGAGCAAATTTACATCACACCAAACATATAAACAAAATACATAGCAATATTCTACACATTAAAATAAAATCCTAGGAACAGGAATCATAAATTTTGGAGTTATAGATTTTAAGATATAAATTTCCAAAGGTTTTATATGCTTGAAATAGGATTAAATGAGAAAAAAAATTTCTTACTGTTTTCATGTCAAAATAGAGATTCTAAGTGATAGAAAATAATATTACAAAAATTTAGAAAGTAGAATGGGTTAATTTGGAGTTCATATGAATTTTCTATGGAATAAAGAAGTTTCTAGCAATTATTTATACATTAAAAATCTATTTCTATTTTATTTTCTCTGATTTTCGAGTTGTCTGGACTGGACCTCATTTTTTGGAGAGTGCAGGGGATAATTTATAAAACTTCCCTAGACTCTGAGCCCGCCAGAGATGAACCGCGGGTTGAATTCAGTATTTGGCGGGGGTCTTTAACAAAATTCCCTGGCCGAAGGGTTACAGAGCGAGATCGGCCACCCGATCTGCCACAGACGCACCGGATTAGATCCCCAACCCTGTGAAACGGTAAGAGGCACGAGACATCGGATCAACGATCGACGGACCTGATCTAATATACTCCGATGGAATCCTATGCGCCAGATCAGAAATGGATGGACCGGATCGATACAGGCGAACCGGTACGCGCGGACTAATCACAGCCGTTGATCTGCAAACCAGCGCCCACGGGACGTTCACCCCAGCCTCCCCTACTCTGTTCGAATTCTGATGGCCGACTAGGGCCATACGGCGGCGCGCCATGGCCGACGATGGCCAACCCAACCTTCTAGACCACAAACCCCTAATCTAGGACGAGCTACGCGGTGCGCAAATGAAAGGAATCTACATGCGCACCGTACTCACCGAGGACTAGGTCACACATAGGCAGCACACGGCGAGGAGAGGACGCGGCAAGAATTCCAGCTCCGGCGAGAAATTCAAGGCGAAAGCGTGAGTGCTTTCCCCCCAATAGCGCCAAGGGAACCTTCACCTCACCTGGAAGAAGCCTCCCCACCGACGCAATTGGCTGGAGGGCTTGTGTTTTCGAGTTCCACGGCGGCGGCGAATCTCACCCGCTCGGTGCGCGGCAACGCAGTGGTGGTGGCGAGCAATTAGGGAAAATGCAGAGGGAGGGGGTAGAAGGGACGTTGCGCGGTATCCATATACTCAGGTCAAGGTACGTAGCGAGAGTATCTCGCCCAAGCCGTTGCGCCCGCGGAGATGGTGGTCAAGCGGTGCGCGATTCTGGCGGAGAAGAAGGTGCCGACAAGGGGGCCCGCATGCCAATGAAACACGAAGGAACTTGCGCGGGCAAGAGGCTGCCCAGTGGGGCATAGCCGTCGGTGCACAAAATCCAGGTGGGCTAGCGCGGAGAAGGCGAGTATATGGGCCGCCCGATCTAGTTTGGGCCCAGCACGAGTTTCACCCCCCCCTTTCTTTTGTTTTTATTTTCTGTTTTCTTTTTTTTATTTCCTAATTCATTTGAATTCAAATTTTGAATTTAACTTAGGTGCTAATTCAAATTCGTGTTAACCATGCCATTTGGTCACACCCACATATGGTGAAGTTATTTATTTATAATATTATTTTATATTGAATAATATTCCTTTCTCTCCTCTATTTTCATGGTTTCATTTTCAAGTTAGAGTTTAAATTCTATGGATCCATTGATATGCTATTAATGACACATTTACTTTATTAAACACAAATGCACAATCAAGTAAAAACTCCAACATGATGCACAATTCTTTTATTTAGTATATTTATTGGTAGTTAGGGTAATTCCATGATTTGAAATATGCAAAAATGAGAATAATAACACAAGTGGTCAAATGAACCCTTTATATTTCTCATTTCTTGTACATTTTATTACTTTTACTATTTGGGTATTACAGTTGGCGTGAACCCGGTCTGGTCTTGAGAAACCCGGTGGCGAGTTGACATATGCAAGGGTTAAGTGCTACATATGTCGTGTGGTTGGAGATCCCCAGCTGGGTATTAATCGATTTGGATCGCCGTTTAGTCTCAGATATGAAGACTTGGTCACTGACTTACACGTAGCAATCCAGTAAACTAAAGGGATGAAGATGGCTAGTGTAGGCCAAGTGCTTGAACTAGGGTAGAAAGAACTCTGGATTCAGGTAATGACTTAACCTGATAATAAAACTGGATTTTTAAGGATCCACTGTTAGTAAGCATTTCTGCAAATATAGTCTTTGATTCTTGAATAGCCTTACCTTGACTCCCTCAAGCCAGCATATCGTTGAGAGTCTTTTCCTTTTGTCGCGTAAGACTGGTGAAAGTACACTACGTACTCAGGGTTTTCGAACCCATGTTATTGTAGGTGAGGAAACAACAGAGTTTCTGATGTTTTTGTTCAAAGGTGGTACCCAAAGAAGAGCTCCAGCAGTGAAGTTGGTCGCGGGAGGATGTTTGCCTCCCACCTTGAAAACAATAAACTTTTGTGCGGGAGGGCGTTTTGCCTCTCTGATCTGTAATAATACTTTATGCACTCGTAATACCCTAGTATTGTAATAATAATACTCTCTATATATTTGATAAATGTAAATTAAGTTATTGTAATTTGGTTCCGCTTATTCTTTCCTCTGATGTGATGTAATATATGCGTGATGGGTGAAGCGCTCTTGGGCGAAATGATGAGGATACAGTTACTGAACTTGTCGAGTGATTATGTGCATCTACAGGGTTGTCCAAGGTCCTTAGGACAAGGACAACTGTAGGTGGGCCTAATACCTTGAGAGGTTCCATCACAAATCTGGCATAATCAACACTTGTGGTGACATCAATTTAAACCTTAGTTGATTGAAACTCTCTTGGCATTCATGATTCCACCTAAACTCCTTCCCCTTCTCTAATAATGAGGTCATAGGCTTCGCTATCTTGGAAAATCCTTCAATGAATCACCGGCAATAACCCGCGAGTCCTAGGAAACTACGAACCTCAGTGACTATTTTTGGTATCTTCCAACCCACTATCTCCCTTACTTTAACCGGATCCACTAAGATTCCACCTTTGGAGATGATATGCCCAAGGAATGGTACTTCATCAAGCCAGAACTCTCTCCGAGAAGCCAGAAGACAAAGCATCAACCTTCGGTGTACTCACTTCCGGTGTACTCACTTCCACAATCTTCGGCAAAGCATCAACCTTCGTCATGCCGCCAAAGAAGACAACAGTGCCAGGGGCTGCACTGCAGCCACTGGACACAAATCAGGAGATGCTCTCTCTCTGAGAAGCCAGAAGCCAAAAGAGAAAGGCCACCAACCCAACACTTCAGGAGGAGGAGCTGGACCAGGAGATCAGGAACCTAGAAATCATTCATCAGCAGGTGCAAAGCAAAAAGAGAAGATGGCCCGGTTGGCCGACCTTCAGAAGAAGATAGACGAAGCTGCTGAAGAAATGCGTCATCTTACCCAAGATGATCATGACCAAAGGCCCCAACACAGGGAGCTTCGCCAAGAGCGCTCATTCAACGAAGATGAATGGTACGATGATTTTCATTATGGTGGCTTTACTTTTGATGATGCTTCTCCCTTGGTAGCAGAATTGCAGGCTATTCCATGGCCACAATCCTACAAGCCACCCCAGCTACCCATATACGATGGGCACTCGGACCCAAAGCAATTCTTGATGAGCTATAAGGCAGCAATATCCTCATATGGAGGCAACGCCGCTGTCATGGCAAAGTCCTTCGTCATGGCAGTCCGAAATGTGGCCCAGACATGGTACTCTTCTCTCCAGCCAAGGACAATCACGTCATGGCAGAAGCTTAAGGACATGCTGGTCACCAGTTTTCAAGGGTTTCAAACAAAGCCAGTCACTGCTCATGCCTTGTTCCAGTGTACACAAGACCATGAGGAGTACCTTTAGGCGTATGTCCGAATGTTCTTACGTCTCAGAGCACAAGCGCCCACAGTGCCTAATGAAATCGTCATTGAGGCCATGATCAAGGGCCTTCGACCAGGGCCTACGGCTCAATATTTCGCCAGGAAACCACCCCATACTCTGGAGAAGCTACTTCAGAAAATGGATGATTACATCCAGGCTGACAATGATTTCCGCCAAAGAAGGGAGGAAGCTTATAGGTTTTCTGAGATGACTAGGGGCTTCGGAGGAAGGATTCACCCTAGACACGTCAGATCTATTCATAGCTCCAGTCAGAATGATGATAGAGGAAGTCAGCTTCAGAGGCCACAGCAAAGCTCACAATCTTCAGGGCAGCAGCAGAGCTCTTTCAGGCCGCCAGCTCCAAGGGGCAGAGGTGGCAGGAGCTTCGAAGGAAGATATGGGAATCAGCCCAGGAAAATCTATTGCTTGTTCTATGGTGAAGATAAGGGTCACACTACAAGAACGTGCCAAATTACTATTCATAAGCAAAAAGAGATTGCTGAAGCAGAAGCTCGGCAGAACCAGCCGAAGCAGGTTTTACACACTGCTCCGTGCTACTCTCCTAACATACCATGATATGTGGGCAACCAACCTGCAGCTTCTGTTGCTTCGGCAAGCCATTCACAAGCTTCCTAGCCTCAGCTTCCACCACCACCACCTTTGCCACCTGCTCATACTCAAAGCTAGCAGCCAGAAGGGCGCCAACACCCTCAACAGCAACGTGACTTCAGAGAAGAGTCCGAAGCTCGTACAGTCAACAGCACTGTACCAGAATCGAAGCATATTTACTGAGATATATCCTACCTCTGAAGCACTGTTATCTTTTATGCCATTCTTACTTTTTGTATAAGAAATAAGTAATGAAAAACTCAGTCTCAATTTCTTGTAATAATTTTGCTTACACCAGAATGAAATATATCTTTTTTATGGATTTACAAAGCTTGAAAGAAGACTCTTAAGATTCGAAGCTCAAAAGTCGTTCATAAGGGAATGCAGAGCCAAAATTGACGAAGCTACAAAAAGTCGTTCCTAAAGGAGCGCAATGTAAGTTTTCTGCTCAAAAGTCGTTCCTAAGGGAATGCAGAGCCAAAATTGACGAAGCTACAAAAAGTAGTTCCTAAGGGAATGCAGAGCCAAAATTGACGAAGCTACAAAAAGTCGTTCCTAAAGGATCACAGTGTAATTTTTCTGCTCAAAAGTCGTTCCAAAGGGAATGCAGAGCCAAATACCGCCGAAATATAAGGAGAAGAAGTTCAAAAGACGTTCCTAAGGGGATGCAGAACTTATACCGCCGAAATATAAGGCGAAGAAGTTCAAAAGACGTTCCTAAGGCGATGCAGAAGTTATACCACCGAAATAGAAGGTGAAGAAGCTCAAAAGACGTTCCCAAGGGGATGCAGAGTCTTTTGTGTATCAGTGTGGGCGTAAGTGTGGGTGTTAAAGCATCATCATATTGCATCATACCATCGCATCATTTAGCATAGCATCACATCATATCGCATCAACAGAAGAGACTGAATACGAAGCAAATCTTTGGAAATACTTTGATTGAATAAAAATGTGCCAAGGCACGAAGCAAGCTTCGGGTAATAATCAGATTTGCCCTAGAAGGGGTTTCTTTCTTTACGAAGCATGAAAAGAAGGGAAGGTGTTTTTTTCGCCGTAGGCTCAACAAGAGGTATGTGAGTATTTTTCATGCATCGCAAAGAAATAAATTACAACAGTCTACATATTTGATTCAATATTACATACTTCAAACATTACATAGTTTTGTTACAAAAGAGGTCTAATCTTCCTTCATTTGTTCTATACATCAAGCTTTTCAAAATGTTTTTACAATAAAACCTATTCCTCTCTAAGGACTTTCTCCGCAACTTCGTTCATGTTGGGGGCCTTCGTCTTCCGAAGGTCCTCAAAAACATGATTTAACAATGTTTCTGGAGTATAATACATAAATAGGAACCTTTGGACTCGGATCAGAACCACAGTGTGAGAAGCACAAAGGATACGAAGGTTGACGCAGCGCCGAAGCTACGCGTAAGGGAGCTTCGGCATGACAGCAGAAAAGGAAACCGACTTAAAAGGGAAAAGGCTATTTAGCCTCGATGGATCACTATAGAGTCATTAGCTAATGTAAAGGGCATGGGTGTAATTTTACATGGGCTGTGTCCCGTGCCTATAAATAGATGAACAGTGTTCCCGTACTGTTCACGCTGACTTGGCATTTGCTTTTGCGTCACGCTCGTACCTTTGCTGTCTATCAAGTCGAAGGTACCAAATGTAATTCAATATTGTCCTTATGTTGATTTGCATTTATATAATGAGAAATATATGTATGATAATGTTGTTGTTCACATTATTTCTTATGCTTTACATGCTTCATTCGTTGTTAACGATCATACATTTATGTATGAAGAATTCACGAAGGTATGCCCCTCATGACCTTCGTTCGAAGATCATTATAACCTTAGGGAAATAATGCTCCGAAGGACGAAGGGTATTAACGTTTAACATTTTATGTTGCCTTTTTCTTGATTCATAGTATTTGAGAACAAGTCCCCAACATTGGTGCCCACCTCCGGTGAATCCTTTTCGACCACCTTTGGCAAGCACTGACCTTCGTCATGCCACCGAAAAATGCTTCAGCGACAGGGGCTGCTGCTCTGCAGCCACTGGACCCAAACCAGGAGACCCTTTCTCTTCGAGAGGCCCGAAGCCAGAAGAGGAAGGCCATTAGTCCAACACTCCAGGAGGAGGAGTTGGACCAAGAAATCAGAAACATGGAGATGTTTCATCAACAAGTACAAAGGAAGAAGGAGAAGATGACTCGACTAGCTGATCTTCAAAGGCAGATTGACGAAGCCACGGAAGAAGTACACCATCTTGCTCAAGACGAACAAGAACGAAGGCCCCAACATAGGGAGCTTCACCAAGAAGGCTTCTTCAACGAGGATGGATGGTATGATGATTTTAATCATGATACCTTTACCTTTGACGATGCTTCTCCCTTGGCAGCAGAACTGCAGGCTATCCCATGGCCTCCATCATACAAGCCACCTCAGCTCCCCATGTATGATGGACATTCAGACCCGAAGCAGTTTTTGATGAGTTATGAATCAACTATATCTTCATACGGAGGCAATGCAGCTGTCATGGCCAAGTCCTTCATCATGGCAGTTAAGAATGTGGCCCAAACGTGGTATTCTTCTCTTTGGCCATGAACTATTACTTCATGGCAGAAGCTCAATGATATGTTGGTGACAAGTTTCTAGGGCTTTCAGATGAACCCAGTCACAGCTCAGGCTCGGTTTCAATGCATGCAAGATCATGAGGAGTATCTCCAGGCATACGTCCGAAGGTTCTTGCGTTTGAGAGCACAAGCACCTACAGTGCCCAATGAAATTGTCATTGAGGCCATGATCAAGGGGCTTCGTCCAGGACCTACTGCCCAGTATTTTGCTAGAAAGCCTCCATAGACTTTGGAGAAGCTGCTTCAAAAGATGGATGAATACATCCGGGCTGACAATGACTTTTGCCAAAGAAGAGAGGAAGCCTACAGGTTCTCTGAGATGACCAGGGGCTTCGGAGGAAGAATCCACCCAAGGCATGTCAGGTCAATTCACTCCACCTAGAGTGATGACAGAGGAAGTCAACAACAGAGGCCACAGTATTCCTCGCACGCTTCGGGGCAGCAACAAAGCTCTTTCCGGCCGCTAGCTCCAAGAGGCAGAGGCGCCAGGGGCTTCGGAGGATGGTTTGGGGATCAGCCTAGAAAAATTGATTGCTTATTCTATGGTGAGGACAAGGGCCATACTACAAGGATGTGCCATGTCACCATTCAGAAACAAAAGGAAATAGCAGAAGCCGCAGCTCAGCAGAACCAGCCGAAGCAGGTCATGCATATTGCTTCGTATCACTCACCCTACATACCAGAGTATGTGGGTAACCATCCTACAGCGTCTGTTGCTTCGGCTAGTCAGCCACAAGCATCTTGGCCACAGCCCCCACCTCCGCCACCACTACAACCTGTATATTCACGAGGCCAGCAGCTAGAAGGGAGCCAACAGACCCATCAGCAGCAAGATTTCAGGGAGGAGTCCGAAGCTCGCACAGTCAACAGTACTGTGCCAGAATCGAAGCATATCTATTGAGAGATATCCTACCCCTAAAACAGTTTTTATGTTCATTGTCATTTTCTTTTTTAATAAGGAACAATTATTGAAAACCTAGTTCTCTTGTCATTTTCAATTTCTTGTAATAGCTTCGTTCTTGCCATAGTGAAATATATCTTCTCCACAAACTCACGAAGTCCAAAAAGTCGCTGAAGCACAAAAGTCGTTCCTAAGGAAACGCGGGGCTAAAAAATCACATTACAAGTATCACCGAAGCTACAAAAAGTCATTCTAAGGAACGCAGCGTAAGTTTGCCGAAGATACAAAAAGTCGTTCCTAAGGGAGCGCAGCGTAAGTTTTTTGCTCAAAAGTCGTTCCAAAGGGAATGCAGAGCCAAATACCGCCGAAATATAAGGCGAAGCGCGAAAAGTCAACGTGAATACCGCCGAAATAGAAGGCGAAGAAGTTCAAAAGACGTTCCTAAGGGAATGCAGAACTTACAGCGAAAAGTCAGCGCTGATACACCGAAAAATAAGCGGTGAAGCCGAAAAATAAGCGGCAAAGAGATTGTGTATTCCACTATGGGGGTGTGAGTGTGTGTCTTTGGCATAAATATCATTTTGCATAACATAACATCATCACATCATTTCGCATAACATAACATCATACATCATATTGCATCAATGGCACAAGAAGGGGATACAATGTTGACCTCCGGAGAATGCTTCGAAAAAGTGAAATTGTGCTAAGGCACAAAATAAGTTTTGAAGAAATACAGCTTCATCAGCTCTGATGTGGAGGAAAAAATCTATTGTTAACGAAGCATTAATGTTTTTGCGACGCTTGGAGGATTTTTTACGAAGCATAAAAGCTCTTCTTTACGAAGCATGAAAAGAAGGGAAGGTGTTTTTTCGCCGAAGGCTCAAAAACGGTATGTACATAAAAGTTTCATGCATCGCAAAGAAATGAATTACAAAACCATTCATATATTACATTCAAAACCTATAAGCACCGAATATTACAAGCATATTCTAGCAAATGTTACATTAATATTCTAGCAATGTTTTTACAAATAACTATTCTTCTTCCTTCAGGACTTTTTCTGCAGCTTCGGTTAGTAATTTGGTGACAACTTCGTCTACAATAGCTTCGGCCATATTAATAATTTCTATTGCCTTCTTTGTCTCTGGGTCGGCCAGTGGGTCGAATGGCTCTGGGGGAGGAGATAGTTCAGCTGCAGTAGAAGATATAAATTAGTTCGAAATCACAAAAATAAACAACAAAGTCAAAAGCCATTAAGTAATACCTATCCGTCTTTCAAGTTCCGCAGCTTTTTCAGCTGCTTTTGTTGCTTCTCGAGCGTCATGAATGTCTTTTCCGCTCTTTTTCATTATTTCATGGGCCATCCTCGGCCGCCATTTTCCCAGATATCAGTGTAAAATTTTCCTCCTATTAAGCTTGCTTCGGCCGAGGGGTCCTTTGTATCATCAATAGAGAAAGCAGCTTCGGCCTGGGCCAAAGTTTTAACATGTTCGCACCCTGCTTTCTCCAAAATAGCTGCAACTCCCCTCGCACCAGAGAACGCGCAGACGTCCCCGCGGTCTCTCAAAATTTCTTCAAAAGCTTCGGCTTCGCTGCTGATCCACTCAATTACGCCCTCAGGATCGCCTCTTATGAAGTTGTCTTCGCTCGAGTACGCGCCCACATTGGCGAAGCTAGTTTTTATCTTTTTGACACATTCTATAGATTTTTCAAAACATCTTTCTTTTGATGGGCGAAGCTCTGCAACTTTTTTTTCAAAATAATTTTTCCAGTACTCACTGGCATCTCGGTCAGCTTCTACAATAGCACATTTTAATTTGGCTTCGGCCAGTTGTTTTTGAAGGTTTTCAATCTCATTCCTTTGGATTTCAGATTGAGCCTTGAAGTTAGCTTCATCCCCCTTTACTTTGTCCACCAATGTAAGTAGAATTTTGTCTTTTTCCAAAGCTTCGTTCCTCAGCTTGATAACCTCTGTTCGAAGGTTGTTGAGAGCAATAGTGCAACTCTCGTCTTCGGCACTCTTTTGCGCCCTTAAGGCGTTGCTAAGTATTAAACCCTATATGAAAAGAATGAATGGGTTAATATAACAAAAGAATAATTCAAAATTCATAAACTTCCAAATACACAATTTTTGTACCTGCAGACTGTTATATGCAAGGCTATCCACAAGATCGTCCTTCGTCATGGCGCAGAGGCCAGCTTCAAGCTTCGGGAACCCCATACTTCTGGCCATCTCCCAGTAGACAGATAATTCTTTGTTGTCTGGGAGGCAATACAAGAAGTCATCTTCATCTGTGCCATTAAACACTAAGGCCCCTTTCGGGTACTTCAGTTCTCGGGCATAGTGTTTAACTTCAAAAATTTCTTCTTCAGATAATATTTTTCCCGAAGCGTGTCGAATAATATAATCAAGGACTTCGGAAGGCGCTTCGGGAGTAGGAGCGACAGCTTTTTCAGGCAAAATCTGTTCTATAGCTTCTTCCTCCGCTGCCTTTTCTCCAATTTCCGAGGATTTCTCCTTGGCGGGCTCTGAAGGCCCAGCTTTGGCGCCAGCCTGGCTCGTTGTAGCTTTGGCTTCGGTCAGCTTTGTCTCGGTTTCAATCTGCGCTTTCGAAGCCTTGGCAATTTTCCCTGGAGTAGAGCTTGAAGCTTTTATTGTCTCCAGCACATCTAGTACACTAGCCATCCTTTTTCTCTTGGGGGTCGCTGCTAGACCTTTTTGTGTCTTCGGCACCTCCACTCCTGCCGAAGGGCTTAGAACTTCTAATGTTTTCGTCCCTTCGATTCTCGGTTCTTCAATTTTGTCAGTCTTCGGCATTGCAGCTGGCTCTTCAATCCTCTGCGTAAGAGCAGGTCCTTTGGCTTCAATAGTTGAAGAAGTCTCACCGCCAAATTCAGGCACTATGGCCGGTTCAATATAGCGCGGTCGGTGAGTAAGGACCTTCAATTTTTCCTCTTCGGCGCAGGCTCGCTTGGAGCAGCCGAAGCGGCAACCTTTCCAGAGGTTGCACCTTTTCTTTTCTGCCCTCGTGGCGGGTACCGATAGTCAGGGTACACAAATCCAATAGCATCAAAAACACTATTTAGCCTTTTTTCGGCTCCCGAAGGCCGCAGATAGTGCATTATCTTCAGATTTGGAGTATGCTCCAAGTAGTTCATCACTAGTATTTTCAACACACTTCAGCCAGTCATCGTCTGGTTCGATAAATTGGTCTCCAAACCTGAAGGTATATTTCAATCGAACCAGACCACCTTCGCTCGGGATAGTAATGGTTTCTTTTGGCATTTCCCAGTTGTCTATTAGTGGCCATATCCTGTAGGCAACATGTTCTTGAACAAAGTCTCTTGTCCCAATAAAAGCGCAAACTGTGTTGAAGGCCCTTTGGCATGCTTCGGCTGCCTCATCAATCTCTACCTTCGGCTTTCGGAGGCCGAAGCGGGACCAAATGGGGCGCATGATGATTTCTTTAATATCTTCTCTCGCCTTCAAATCATTTTTCACATAAAACCACTCTTCCATCCAGGCCCCGGGCCATCTCTTCCGAAAAGTTGGCACTAGGTAGCTTGAGCCAGAGCGAGCAACGAAGCTATAGCAACCAAAATTGTTATGATACTGTTCTTTACCCCAGGGCTTCATCTCATACGAAAGTTCGTGCATACTGCAAAAACATTTTGCACTTGGCTCCAGACCTTGACTTCTCACAGCCTAGACGAAGATCCCCATTCTAATAATTGCTTCGGGAGTGATCTGGTGAAGGAAAATCTGATATGTCTTTAAAACTTCAACAACAAATCTGCTCAACGGGAACCGAAGCCAGCTTTGAAGAAGCTTCGGTAGATCACAACTTCGTTTTCTTCGGGAACAGGAACAGCCCTGTCTGCGTTAGCCCTCACAATAGACATATCTCGAAAATACCTTCCTCTCATATTATCAAGATGACTCTGTTTGATAGTCGATTTCCCGAAGACTGCATGACTTGGTCGCCAGGGCCGATCTTCAAAGTCTTCGCCTCCACTTTCCGCATCATAACTGTCGCTGTCATCAGTATCTTCAGATAAGCCTTCTAGAATCTCCTTAGTAATCTTTTCTGTATTTGTCTTTGCTATTGATTCAACAAATCCAGCAGTCTTCTCCTCAAGGAGCTTCTCCTCTTCGCTCAGCTTCGTCTCAGCAACAACTTTTTTGTCTTGAGACATCTTTTCTTTGGAAATGATGAAAATGTGTCCTTAAGCCGAAGCTTAGAAAGTCTAAGAAATCAAGCAAGCGTTGCTAGGCAAGAGCTAAAAAATTGAGCAAGCAAAGCAGGTGGCAGATAGCGTATCAAATGTGCTCGGGGTGAGTTCATATTTATACGCCCAGGGCGTTCCAAATTGGAGGGCCCCGTCTGTCATCGACTGTTGCTATTCTAGCAAAGGGAAGGTGTTTTTTTGGACCTTCGGCTTAAGGCCTTCGTCCATATCGCAATTTGAATTCGTTATTCTAACAAATTAATATTGCGAGGGGCTACTGTTGGGGGCCTTCGTCTTTCAAAGGTCCTCAAAAACATGATTTAACAATGTTTCTGGAGTATAATACATAAACAGGTACCTTCGTACTCGGATCAGAACCACAGTGTGAGAAGCACAAAGGATACGAAGGTTGACGCAGCGCCGAAGCTACGTGCAAGGGAGCTTCGGCATGACAGCAGAAAAGGGAACCGACTTAAAAGGGAAAAGGCTATTTAGACCTCGATGGATCACTATAGAGTCATTAGCAAATGTAAAGGGCATGGGTGTAATTTTACATGGGTTGCATCCCGTGCCTATAAATAGATGAACAGTGTTCCCGTACTGTTCACGCTGACTTGGCATTTGCTTTTGCGTCACGCTCGTACCTTTGCTGTCTATCAAGTCGAAGGTACCAAATGTAATTCAATATTGTCCTTATGTTGATTTGCATTTATATAATGAGAAATATATGTATGATAATGTTGTTGTTCACATTATTTCTTATGCTTTACATGCTTCATTCGTTGTTAATGATCATACATTTATGTATGAAGAATTCACGATGGTATGCCCCTCATGACCTTCGTCCGAAGATCATTATAACCTTAGGGAAATAATGCTTCGAAGGATGAAGGGTATTAACGTTTAACATTTTATGTTGCCTTGTTCTTGATTCATAGTATTTGAGAACAAGTCCCCAACAGTTCAGTAATTTATTGACCACTTCGTCAATAATGGATTCAGCCATGCTTATGATGTCCAATGATTCCTTCATCTCTGGATCAGCTAGGAGATCGTACGGCTCCGGTGGCGGGGATAGTTCAGCTGTAGTAGGAAAATTGTTAATACGAAGCCTCGAAGCAAGTACTGAAGCTAAAAAATAAAAAACAATAGCCTCGAAGCAAGTGCCTAAGTCCCGCCTCAAAGGCTAGACCACACTTAAATGGGAATAACTCGTCAATCCCTCGGATCTAGTCCGACGAGGCCACTGACAAGATCAAGTACCACAGTCTCACTCGATGGTGAGTCACAGAGCAAATACAATAAAGCATAAAACCATACATTAAAGAGTATTAAACTTATTACATCGTCATCGGAGTTTTAGCAAAAGTAGTCATCATTGTTCGAAGTGCGGCGGAATAAAACTAACGATAATTAAACAGAGAGATGGGGAAGCCTGTCCCATCACTCCTCATGCTCCTCCTCAGCCGAGGCAGGGTCCCACTCGACAGTCCAACCCGGTGGCAAGATGGACGGCCAAGTCACTCCAGCAACCATGTCCTCCAGAGAACCTGAAAAATTATGCCACAAGCAAGGCTGAGTATACTAATACTCAGCTAGACTTACCCGGTGTGAGGAGTCTACTCCTCTACCTCTAGACATGCAGTTGTTTGGCTGTGGGGTTTGGTTGCCAAAAGCACTAGCTGAGTTTATAATTCAAGTTTTAGCTTTGTCAAGTTTTAGTGTGACTCTCTTAAGACTAAATGTGTACTATCTACTCATTCATGGTATCAAGCAACTTAGCAATCAACATCTTTTGTCACCTCATCACATTTCCACTTGTTACTCAATGTAGCAGCATGGATCAAGCAGTCTCATTAGCTGCGAGAAGCAGACAATTCAAATCGAGTTTTTATCCTTGCAAGGTAAACCTAAACACACGACGTGGCGAGGCACTCCGTCCCCACACACATCAACCGTCCCCATCGATTCCCTGGCAACAGATCAGGGCTCACCGCCTTGGCGTACAATGCCTCACTCTCCCCGACTGTCGTCGTGGAGTGACCGCACTTGTACCCACCATAACCGGAATGGGAGACCACGTCTCAGGTCGCGTGAGGGGTAAAGTCTGCGGACAGGTTCACTCAGGTAATAGGCTTACCGATTTACCATATTTCTCGACATATGTTTAGTACGTTCAAACGCTTGACTCACGGTACTACACCATAATCCTTATTCAATTTTTTATCCCGTAGACAACCAATCCCCATGGATTGTTGCCCACAAACCAACCTCGTTATGATATGAAAGTGAGTACAACAAATTTCCTGACCTCGCACGAGTGCTAGAAAAATCACTCGACTTCCACCGAGATCCCTAAATTAGTAAAGCAGCTACTCGACCTAGCATACTAGTATCCATCACAAAAGGATTCCTGCGATCATGCAACTAGGGTTTCAAACAACTCCTACACTTAAGTGCACATTCAATCCTACAATCATTAAGTGTAGTAAAATAGCATAATAATTAGGTTATGCATAAAACAGGGGCTTGCCTTCCAAAGCTGGGGCAGGCAGATCCTCTGATGCAGGCTCTGGTGCTGGATCCGGGGCTACCTCCTGAGTAGCTCCTTGCTCCGGCACGAGGACGTACTCTCCGTCAGTGAGATTGCAATCTATAGAATGTAATGAATAAGAATATGTATGCCATGATTATGCAGGATTTAGTAAACATTATGCTAAGTGAAGAAAAACTAAGTCCGTTAGTAACTTAGGGTTTTCTTGGTCATATGTGGCTCTTTAGTGGTGTATGCTTATCAGTTTAGGTTTGGGTTTTGCCCAGGGACAAGCATAGTGAATTGAACTTAGATTTTCCTTAGATGTTTTAGTAGACAAATGAGGGATTTTGCTGGTAGGGTTAAAATGATATTACTCTCCATTATTAATTTTCTTTTTCATTTTCCATTTATGACTTCTAGGGTGGGTTTGAACTACAACAGTGAATTAACATATTCCAAAAAATCTGAAAAAAATTACAGCAGGTTACTATTAGTCACTGTAGTTTGTTCTATGAATTTGAGGTCCAAAATAAATAGGTTATGCCCTGGACAAAAATAACAAAAGTTGGGGCAAAGGGGTCACTTTACACTACAACTCTTAACTAGGGGTGGGTTCTGTCCTAAAGATCATTTTTGCTAGTATCTAACAGTAATAACATGCTTCTGTGCCAAAAAGCATAGAAGGTTATTTGGTGGTTATTTAGTTGTGATTTTCTAAAGTTTAATGTCAAAAAGACACTTACTACTATCTTGTTATTTGAAAAATGTCAAACAACAGATTCCATATTTTTCCTATGTCCTTAATAACAAAACATTAGTTATCCCAAGGTTTGGGGTGTTTTATCTTTGGAATTATTTTTCTAGGATTTTTCTAAGGTTTCCTTGTTTTCCTAAAATAAAAGGTATCCTATTCATTTTGCACTAAACAAGGGTATAATAAATTTTTCTGGTGAACTATACTGAATAAGTAAACTAACAAAAATGTGGGTGCTCCCTGGTCCTTTAATTAAATCACCTTTTCTATTTTCTTTAACTTTAAGCACAAGGTGATTTAAATGGCAAACTCTACCTTAATGGGGTGTACAGAGGGGTTTAGCATTTTTAAACAGGTTAGTAGGTGATTAAGTACTTCTCTAAATTTTCTTAACCTCAGTCAAGTAGGGTAGCTATTTTTCCTCTTATTTTTTAGCCTTTGACCAGTTAATCATTTAAATCAAAACTTTAAAGTTCTCTGTAACACTTAGGGGTTTTATATTTTTCTTAAGTAGTTTACATTATTTAAGATCTGGCAAAATTAGTTTGACTCGATTTGGGTGAGCAAAACAGAAGTTATGAATTTTTCAAGTTCTGTTTGAATTTAAATCAGATTATTAAAAGGTTTCCTGGAAAAACAGTTTACACCGAGAACCCTGGGTTTAATCCAAATCAACCCACTCAAATCTACCCCTGCGCCACTATTCCCCTGAGTCACTGACAGTTCAAAAATCCCCCCGACCTTTCCTTCTTCTTCCCCGAGGTCCTTCCCCTAATGCAAACAGTACCCGCGGGAAAGAAAAGGGCGGCGCGGCTTACCGGGGCGAGAGAGGTCCGGCGAGGGGCGGAGTTGGCTCCGGGAGGTCCTGGCGGTCACAGCGGTGTACGGCTCGACGGCGGAGGTGGCCGGAATCGTCCGGTCCACGTGCGCAGGCGGGGGATCTCGTCGGCGGCGGGTGTTCTGGCTAAACCACGGCGATCTAGTTCAATCAAATAGCACGATGAGCTCCACGGGGTGATGTAGAGGCTTTGTGCATAAGGAATCGAAGAATGGGGCAGAGATTTACCCGGTCTACGTTCACCGGCGGTCGGGCGAAGTCCGGCGACCGTGGACTGGCTTCTCCGGCGAAGCAAAGTCCGATTCCTTGCTCGGGGAGCTTCACCGAGGCGTGCACATTCTCCTCCAAGGGTCGGGCGTGGCTGGGAAAGGCTCTGTTGGCCGATCTATGGTGGCAGGGCCTCGGGTGGCCGCGGGCACGCCGTGCGCGGGGCAAACGCCGGTGATTTCGAGCTCCGGTGAGGTCGAGCGTGCGCGGAGGAGTACGGTCGACGCCTGAGGGTGATTTATAGGCGAGGGCGCGAGCAGGAGACGCGGGCACAGCTTGGCGTGGCGCGGGGCGCGCGGGGTCAGGCGCGGGCGTGCTCTGGCACGCCCAGAACGTGTCGAACACGTGGAGATGTTCTTCTGCCTATGTTCAAAAGCTTGCTGAGATCGCAAACGTGCGAATCTTGGCAAAAATCCGGTGTAGACCTCTTCCTGGCACCTATGGCTATCTCTTGTATGTGAGTTCCAAGGGAAGATAAGCCCTAGGTCAGAAGATATGCGGACGCCAAATCTGGCTTGTCTCCCTGCCCACTTCGCGACAAAAGTGATGCCAAGACATGTCAAATGAGTTTGACTTGGGTTCAAATTTTTCCAGGGGGTGCCTTAGGTGGTTTGGCACATTTTTGGTATTCAGACAAAGTGGTTTTGGTGCCATTTACTAAGTGAACATGTCTGATCTTTAGATTAGGGTTAAAATTTGACTTAGAGAGAATTAGAGAGCTCTAGCTCTCTCTCTATTTAAGGAATGGATTTGGGGTTTCTTAAGGGGTCTTTTTGCAATGTTCCCTCTCTATATTTGTAGATTAATATGTTACTTAACTTTGGCCAAAGGTTAGGTCATGATTTGCACATTTGCTTAATCCCCCCCCTTCAACCAAGGTTTTAGGAGATAGGGGTTCAAGAGGGGTCTAGGGTTTACTCCCCTCTTGTCCAAGGTGATAATTGCACAAAAGCTTGGGTAATGCTTTTGGTCATTCACATTCTTGGGTAAAACATGGTCTCCAAAGTTTTTATGCTCTTCTCCTTAAGTTTCTTCCACATGTGATCACAGTCATTAGTGCATAGATGTGCCATGGCCCTAGTAACACCTGGGGTGTTACAGCCCTCCCCCCTTAAAGGAATCTCGCCTCGAGATTTTAGGTAGAGTCCTCTGGTGGGGTGCTATGAAGGCGCGTTGGTGCGTTGTTCCTTCTTTTGTTCAAGTTTCACTAGTTAACTGCTCTTCGAATGTCATTCTCTTTGCGACTTCAGAAGGAAGTCCTTTTAAGTCAAATCCACAACCTATACTACCCTTATCATCTAAGTTTTTCTTATGTTTGTATTCAAAGGGCAGGTGGGGGTTGGGTTTTGGGTTATGTACCGACTCTTTTGGGCAGAAAGTCGGGGAAGCGAGAGAGTAGAAAATCCTCAGTCTCCCATGTAGCTTCTTCTACTGAATGGTGACTCCACTGAACCTTATACATTCTGATCGACCTTGCCCGCGTTGATCTCTCTTTCTGATCCAATACCATGACGGGGTACTCTTGATAGGACAGGTCTGGTTCTATCTCAATTTCTGGTTCAGGTAGCACTTCAGTGGGTAAGCGGACACATTTTCGCAGCTGAGATACATGGAACACATCATGAACAACTAACATGTGTGGCGGCAACTTCAATTGATATGCTACTGGTCCACAAGTTTCCTTGATCTCGTAGGGTCCAATGTAGCGAGGAGCTAACTTGCCCTTGATTCCAAATCTCTGGACACCCTTGGTGGGTGACACCTTAAGATAAACATGATCTCCCACTTCAAACTGCAGGGGCTTCCTTCTCTTGTCATGATAGCTCTTTTGTCTGGCCTGAGCAGCTTCCAAGTTCTTTTTAATGACTCTGACCTTTTCCTCTGCTTCAAGTACCAAGTCTAGTCCAAATATTTCCCTCTCTCCTGCTTGAGACCAATTGAGCGGTGTCCTACACCTCCTCACATATAAGGCCTCAAAAGGTGCCATTTTCAAACTGGACTAGTAGCTGTTATTATAAGAAAACTCTGCCAAAGAAAGACACTTGTCCCAATCCTTTCCATAGTGTAGCACACATGCCCTCAACATGTCTTCCAGAATCTGATTTACCCTTTCTGTCTGGCCATCTGTTTGAGGATGGTATGCTGAGCTTCGTATTACATGGGTTCCAAGTGATTCTTGTAATTGCTCCCAAAATCGTGCCACGAAGGGTGCTCCTCTGTCCGATACTATAGTCCTTGGTATTCCATGCAAACGAATTATCTGGTCAATGTAGATTTCTGCATACTTTTCCGTCCTGTGGGTGGTGTGTACCGGCAAGAAATGAGCTGTCTTGGTCAACCTATCCACAATAACCCAAATAGAATCATGGTGCCAGGAGGTGTTGGGCAATCCCACGATAAAATCCATACAGATGTCCTCCCATTTCCAAGATGGTATGGGAAGGGGTTGCAAAGGGCCCGCTGCCTTCAAATGACTGGCCTTGATTCTCTGGCAGGTGAAACATTCGGATATGTACTTAGCAATTTCCCTCTTCATTCTGGTCCACCAGTATAAGGATCTGAGATCATGATACATCTTGTTGCTGCTGGGGTGCATGGAGAATTTTGAAAGGTGAGCTTCATCCAATATCTTCTTTCTGAGCTCAGGGACCTTGGGAACAACCAATCGATCTCCAAACCATAAGATTCCTTTGTTGTCCTACCGGAAGCATTTGTATTTTTCTGCTCTCTGCTTGATCATTTCCTTAATTACCTGAACACCCTTGTCTTCAATTTGTGCCCTGACTATTTGCTCTTGTAGTGTGGGCTCCACCGAGATATAATTTAAATCACCTGAAGAGACTACTTCCAGGTTCAGCTTGCACAACTCATCACACAGGGTGGTGACTCTTGCATCCATGTTCATACAATTGCACTGGGCCTTTCTACTCAAGGCATCCGCCACAACATTGGCTTTGCCAGGATGGTAATGCACCTCCAAATCATAGTCCTTGATTAGCTCTAACCATCTTCTCTGCCTCATATTAAGATCTGCCTGAGTGAAAATGTATTTGAGACTCTTATGATCGGTGTAAATGTTACAGTGAGCTCCCATCAAGTAATGTCTCCATATCTTGAGAGCATGAACCACGGCTGCTAACTCCAGATCATGTGTAGGGTAGTTCTGCTGATGGGGTCTGAGTGCTCGGGAGGCATAAGCAATTACTCTGTTGTCTTGCATTAAGACACATCCCAATCCAGTACCGGAGGCATCGCAATACACTTCAAAGGGCTTGGTGTTGTCAGGTTGAGCTAGCACTGGGGCTGTTGTCAAGTGATGCCTTAGTGTATGGAAGGCATCTTCACACTTCTGGCTCCAATTATACTTTACTCCCTTCTTCAACAGTTCAGTCATTGGCTTGGCAATTCTAGAGAAATCCGGAATGAATCGTCGATAATACCCTGCCAATCCCAGAAAACTCTGAATCTGCCTCACCGTAGTCGGGGGTTTCCAATCCATTACCTCTTGTACCTTCTTAGGATCCACTGATATCCCATCTTGAGAAATTGTGTGACCCAAGAATTTAATTTCCTTCGGCCAGAATTCACATTTGGACAACTTGGCATACAACTGATGGTCGTGCAGTCTCTGAAGTACTGTATGCAAATGTTTAGTGTGCTCGGCTTCATTCTTGGAATAAACCAGAATATCATAAATGAAAACGACCACGAATTTGTCCAGCTCTGGCATGAATACTGAGTTCATTAGGTACATGAAATAAGCCGGGGCATTGGTCAGCCCAAAAGACATCACCAAGAACTCATAGAGCCCATATCTGGTAGAGAAGGCAGTCTTCGGAATATCACTGGCACGGATCTTGATTTGATGGTAGCCCGAGCGAAGGTCTATCTTGGAGAACACTTTGGCTCCCACCAACTGATCAAACAAAACATCAATGCGGGGCAGTGGGTATTTGTTTTTGATGGTCACCGCATTGAGAGGGCGGTAATCGACACACATTCTCAGACTTTCATCCTTCTTCTTCACAAACAAGGCTGGGCATCCCCACGGTGAAGTACTTGGGCGAATGAACCCCTTGTCCAACAACTCTTGCAGTTGCTTCTTCAATTCTGCCAATTCTGCTGAAGGCATTCTATAGGGTCTCTTGGAGGTAGGAGCAGTTCCGGGTTGCAATTCAATTGCGAACTCAATGTCTCTATCAGGTGGCATCCCTGGCAATTCATCCGGAAAAACATCTGGGTAGTCACAGACCACTGGGATCTTTTCCACTGGGGATTCTATCATAACGAAAGCACAAGAACAGGTACAACCCTGGTCAGGCAAATATAACGTGGTTTCACCACAAGTCGGTGAGTGTACCTCAATGGCCCTAGCTGCAACATCATTAACTGCCTGATGTCTTGTTAACCAGTCAGTTCCCAATATGATATCCATGCTATCCAAACCCAATATGAGGAGGGTGGTTTTAATTATTAGACTACCAAACTTTATGGGCACATGTCTGTTGATTTGGTAGGTGGCAACCCTGCCTCCTGGTGTTGAAATTGTAATACCCCCATCGGTGTGGTGAAAAGGTAATTGGCACTTGGCACTAAATTTGGCACTGATAAAACTGTGTGATGCACCCGAATCAAAAAGAATAATAGTAGGATAATTCAAAACTGAAAAGATACCCGTCATGACGGGTGCTCCCTCTGGAATATCAGCCATGGTGGTGAAGTTCAGCCTGCCTTGCCTCACTTGCACCTTCTGCCTCTTGCCTTGGTTCTGGTTAACATTCCGTCCCTGCCTCTGCTGGTTCCTGGGGCAATTCTTGGCATAGTGTCTGGTGTTACCACAAGTGAAACACTTGTTGTCATTCACCTGACGATATTGCTGCTGTTGTTGATTGTTCCTCTGAGCTGGAAACTGGGTGCGGTTGGGTGCATGCTGCTGCTGCTGTGGTCGGATCACCCAACGTCCTTGCTGCTGCTGAGGTCCTATGTTCTGAGGGTCAGACACAATCCTGAAGCGCTGTGGCTGAGCTAAAGGTCCTGCCACAGTGGTCTTCCTCTTCTTCTCTGCTTGACGAGCTGTAATACAATCCTCCTGAGAAATAGCCATGTGGACTAACTCATTATAGCTGTTGGCCCTGACTGTGTTGAGACGGTCGTGGAGCTTAGTGCTGAGCCCCCTCCTGAACCTGTCCCTCTTCTTCTCATCCGTGTCTGCATGATACCCAGCATACTGGCACAAGTCATTGAAGGCCTGAGCATACTGTAACACTGTCCGGTTTCCCTGAGTGAGTGCCAGAAACTCGTTGAGCTTTCGGTCCATAATGCCTGCTGGTATATGGTGCCCCCTGAAAGCTGCCTTGAACTCTCTCCATTCCACCTCTCGGTCCTCTAGCTGCATAGCAAGAAAATGGTCCCACCATGTCCGTGTGGGTCCGCGAAGCTGCTGGGTGGCGAACCTGACCTTAGTGACCTCTAAACAAACTCCATGGAGTAGCGGGAATTTGGATTCCACTACTCTCAACCAAACATCCACATCAAGTGGGTCCTCTATCCTGGTGAACAATGGTGGCTGGGTACTGAGGAACTCCTGATAGGTGGCTGCCACGGGGTGACGCTGATGATCACCACCACCATAGTGCTGAGGTGGCGGCTGACGCTGAGCTAGCTGTCTCAAGATCTCATTCTGCTGAGCCATCAGCTCCTGCAGAGTAGGAGGCGGTGGCGGTGGTGGAGGAACGCGCTCATTTTGACCACGACGCGCTCTCCCGGCCATTTGAAAAATCACATATATTTTCAATAACACAACTTTGAGGTTCAAGGTTCAATCGCGGTGAAAGAGTCAAAAGGCGAAACCGATAGATTCTTACATAATCATAAAAGATTTCACATGCCATAAACTTTTCTTCTTAAATTAAGACTGACATCATTCATCAACCATGCTTCCAAAAGAGTTTTTCGCGATTACATCAATACCCCAAAAGACTCAACTCTATCTAGCCTAGTACCCTAAGGGTGCAAAAGCTAAGCTAGCTTCGAGGAGTTCTACCATCACCGACTTCTAACTCTATCCCTGCGACCTAGTGAGCAAACGAGGCAACACTCGACTCGGGGGAAGGTGGTCTCCCTGAGCCAGCAGTGTCCAAGCTAGAGGCAGGCTCCTCTCCTCCCTCGATGTCGACATCCTCGTTGGCCTCCATGTCCTGGATCTCCTGGTGATGCATATCCAGGTGCTCGTTAGCCTCGACAAGCTACTGCTGGGTGTTAATTAACTGATCCTCGAGAACCTCGATGGTGTTCTCCCTTGTTCCCACCAGTTCCTCAAGCTCTTGGATCTCATTTGACAGTTGCTCCACCTGTAAGTCCTTTTCCACCATCTCAGTGGACAAGTCAACCACAAGCTCCTCTCTGTTATCCAAGGTGATCTTAGTTGCCTCCAACAACGCCATCAGATGGGACATTGCCTCACCACGCATCACTTGCAGACGATACAGGGCATTCATGCACCGCACCGTCAAGTGAGCAGTCTGACCTGGGTAGATAGCCTAGATGTCCTTGGCATGCTCCACTCGGTCTTTCCACATTGGGTCGTCCTCCCTCTCAGCGAGGAACAAGCCAATGGGGTGAGTGGACAGCTCCAAGGGGTGGAATCCGCAGAAAGTGGTCAGTCCGTGAAGAGCAATCGCCTCGATCGTATCCTCAGCCCAGTATCCAAAGGACTTAGAGTCCAGCGAACGCCAGCCTAGCTGCAGGGGATGAGGCTCCAGGGTCATCCTCACCCTACAGCGGGGCACTCGGTGCTTCTCGAACTGCTGCACCGCGTACTAAGGAGGCGTCGTGTAACCGACCCCCTGAAGCACCTCCCACAAAATACGGGGAAAACCCTCTCGTGCAAGCTCGTCAGTGTGGGACTGTGCATTCCCTTCGTCCGAGGATCCGTGAGAAGTCATCTATGTACGGTTAAGCGTAAGTAAAAGAAAAAGAATTATAAAAAGAAAAGGGATCGCAACTCAGCCTCTTTATAACTACGACAATGGTACTGGGGTACGTAGTTTGTCATCATTTTGTATTAAAGTTCTTACCCAATTATTGAATAATTTAATTAAGGATGCATGCATGCTCGTCCTAAAACGACCTCACATTAACTTAGAGAGAATAGGGAGGAACTCCCATCCCTTATAGTAGCCTGTAGGGCTTACGTAATTAGCCACCTAGCTACCCCTCTATCATCCTAAGGCTTCATGTCCTAGATCTATCCTGATCGTCCTACGATCTATCCAACATTTGTTTCTAACCAGTTTTACTTTGAAAAAGGATGGTATTTATAGTTTATTGATTCCTCTGTGGTGGTACGAGCTCCGATACCAGTTGTGGCGGAACTGCCCGAATTATTCCAACTTAAGTGCCTAAGTCCCGCCTCAGAGGCTAGACCACACTTAAATGGGAATAACTCGTCAATCCCTCGGATCTAGTCCGACGAGGCCATTGACAGGATCAAGTACCACAGTCTGCCCGAATTATTCCATCTTAAGTGCCTAAGTCCCGCCTCAGAGGCTAGACCACACTTAAATGGGAATAACCAGTTTTACAATAAAGCATAAAACCATACATTAAAGAGTATTAAACTTATTACATCGTCATCGGAGTTTTAGCAAAAGTAGTCATCATTGTTCGAAGTGCAGCGGAATAAAACTAACGATAATTAAACAGAGAGATGGGGAAGCCTGTCCCATCACTCCTCATGCTCCTCCTCAGCCGAGGCAGGGTCCCACTCGACAGTCCAACCCGGTGGCAAGATGGATGGCCAAGTCACTCCAGCAACCATGTCCTCCAGAGAACCTGAAAAATTATGCCACAAGCAAGGCTGAGTATACTAATACCCGGTGTGAGGAGTCTACTCCTCTACCTCTAGACATGCAGCTGTTTGGCTGTGGGGTTTGGTTGCCAAAAGCACTAGCTGAGTTTATAATTCAAGTTTTAGCTTTGTCAAGTTTTAGTGTGACTCTCTTAAGACTAAATGTGTACTATCTACTCATTCATGGTATCAAGCAACTTAGCAATCAACATCTTTTGTCACCTCATCACATTTCCACTTGTTACTCAATGTAGCAGCATGGATCAAGCAGTCTCATTAGCTGCGAGAAGCCAACGATTCGAATCGAGTTTTTATCCTTGCAAGGTAAACCTAAACACACGACGTGGCGAGGCACTCCGTCCCCACACACATCAACCGTCCCCATCGATTCCCTGGCAACAGATCAGGGCTCACCGCCTTGGCGTACAATGCCTCACTGACCCCGACTGCCGTCGTGCAGTGACCGCACTTGTACCCACCATAACCGAAATGGGAGACCACGTCTCAGGTCGCGTGAGGGGTAAAGTCTGCGGGCAGGTTCACTCAGGTACTAGGCTTACCGATTTACCATATTTCTCGGCATATGTTTAGTACGTTCAAATGCTTGACTCACGGTACCACACCATAGTCCTTATTCAAATTTTTATCCCATAGACAACCAATCCCTATGGATTGTTGCCCACAAACCAACCTCGTTATGATATGAAAGTGAGTACAACAAATTTCCTGACCTCGCGCGAGTGCTAGAAAAATCACTCGACTTCTACCGAGATCCCTAAATTAGTAAAGCAGCTACTCGACCTAGCATACTAGTATCCATCACAAAAGGATTCCTGCGATCATGCAACTAGGGTTTCAAACAACTCCTACACTTAAGTGCACATTCAATCCTACAATCATTAAGTGTAGTAAAATAGCATAATAATTAGGTTATGCATAAAACCGAGGCTTGCCTTCCAAAGCTGGGGCAGGCAGATCCTCTGATGCAGGCTCTGGTGCTGGATCCGGGGCTACCTCCTGAGTAGCTCCTTGCTCCGGCACGAGGATGTACTCTCTGTCAGCGAGATTGCAATCTATCGAATGTAATGAATAAGAATATGTATGCCATGATTATGCAGGATTTAGTAAACATTATGCTAAGTGAAGACAAACTAAGTCCGTTAGTAACTTAGGGTTTTCTTGGTCATATGTGGCTCTTTAGTGGTGTATGCTTATCAGTTTAGGTTTGGGTTTTGCCCAGGGACAAGCATAGTGAATTGAACTTAGATTTTCCTTAGATGTTTTAGTAGACAAATGAGGGATTTTGCTGGTAGGGTTAAAATGATATTACTCTCCATTATTAATTCCCTTTTTCATTTTCCATCTATGACTTCTAGGGTGGGTTTGAACTACAACAGTGAATTAACATATTCCAAAAATTCTGAAAAAAATTACAGTAGGTTACTATTAGTCACTGTAGTTTGTTCTATGAATTTGAGGTCCAAAATAAATAGGGTATGCCCTGGACAAAAATAACAAAAGTTGGAGCAAAGGGGTCACTTTGCACTACAACTCTTAACTAGGGGTGGGTTCTGTCCTAAAGGTCATTTTTGCTGGTATCTAACAGTAATAACATGTTTCTGTGCCAAAAAGCACAGAAGGTTATTTGGTGGTTATTTAGTTGTGATTTTCTAAAGTTTAATGTCAAAAAGGCACTTACTACTATCTTGTTATTTGAAATGTCAAACAACAGATTCCATATTTTTCCTATGTCCTTAATAACAAAACATTAGTTATCCCAAGGTTTGGGGTGTTTTCTCTTTGGAATTATTTTTCTAGGATTTTTCTAAGGTTTCCTTGTTTTCCTAAAATAAAAGGTGTCCTATTCATTTTGCACTAAACAAGGGTATAATAAATTTTTCTGGTGAACTACACTGTATAAGTAAACTAACAAAAATGTGGGTGCTCCCTGGTCCTTTAATTGAACCACCTTTTCTATTTTCTTTAACTTTAAGCACAAGGTGATTTAAATGGCAAACTCTATCTTAATGGGGTGTACAGAGAGGTTTAGCATTTTTAAACAGGTTAGTAGGTGATTAAGTACTTCTCTAAATTTTCTTAACCTCAGTCAAGTAGGGTAGCTATTTTTCCTCTTATTATTTAGCTTTTGACCAGTTAATCATTTAAATCAAAACTTTAAAGTTCTCTATAACACTTAGGGGTTTTATATTTTTCTTAAGTAGTTTACATTATTTAAGATCTGGCAAAATTGGTTTGACTCGATTTGGGTGAGCAAAACAGAAGTTATGAATTTTTCAAGTTCTGTTTGAATTTAAATCAGATTATTAAAAGGTTTCCTAGAAAAACAGTTTACACCGAGGACCCTGGGTTTAATACAAATCAACCCACTCAAATCTACCCCTGCGCCACTATTCCCTAGAGTCACTGACAGTTCAAAAATCCCCCTGACCTTTCCTTCTTCTTCCCTGAGGTCCTTCCCCTAATGCAAACAGTACCCGCGGGAAAGAAAAGGGCAGCGCGGCTTACCGGCGGTGAGAGTGGTCCGGCGAGGGGTGGGGTTGGCTCCGGGAGGTCCTGGCGATCACAGCGGTGTACGGCTCGACGGCGGAGGTGGCCGGAATCGTCCGGTCCACGTGCGCAGGCGGGGGATCTCGTCGGCGGCGGGTGTTCCAGCTAAACCACGGCGATCTAGTTCAATCAAATAGCACGATGAGCTCCACAGGGTGACGTAGAGGCTTTGTGCACAAGGAATCGAAGAATGGGGCAGAGATTTACCCGGTCTACGTTCACCGGCGGTCGGGCGAAGTCCGGCGACCGTGGACTGGCTTCTCCGGCGAAGCAAAGTCCGATCCCTTGCTCGGGGAGCTTCACCGAGGCGTGCACAGTCTCTTCCAAGGGTCGGGCGTGGCTGGGAAAGGCTCTGTTGGCCGGTCTATGGTGGCAGGGGCTCGGGTGGCCGCGGGCACGCCGTGCGCGGGGCAAACGCCGGTGGTTTCGGGCTCCGGTGAGGTCGAGCGTGAGCGGAGGAGTACGGTCGATGCCTGAGGGTGATTTATAGGCGCGGGCGCGAGCAGGAGACGCGGGCACGGCTTGGCGTGGCGCGGGGCACGCGGGGTCGGGCGCGGGCGTGCTTTGGCGCGCCCAGAACGCGTCGAACACGTGGAGGTGTTCTTCTGCCCATGTTCAAAAGCTTGTTGAGATCGCAAACGTGCGAATCTTGGCAAAAATCCAGCGCAGACCTCTTCCTGGCACCTATGGCTATCTCTTGTATGTGAGTTCCAAGGGAAGATAAGCCCTAGGTCAGAAGATATGCGGACGCCAAATCTGGCTTGTCTCCCTGCCCACTTCGCGACAAAAGTGATGCCAAGACATGTCAAATGAGTTTGACTTGGGTTCAAATTTTTCCAGGGGGTGCCTTAGGTGGTTTGGCACATTTTTGGTATTCAGACCAAGTGGTTTTGGTGCCATTTACTAAGTGAACACGTCTGATCTTTAGATTAGGGTTAAAATTTGACTTAGAGAGAATTAGAGAGCTCTAGCTCTCTCTCTATTTAAGGAATGGATTTGGGGTTTATTAAGGGGTCTTTTTGCAATGTGCCCTCTCTATATTTGTAGATTAATATGTTACTTAACTTTGGCCAAAGGTTAGGTCATGATTTGCACATTTGCTTAATCTCCCCCCCCCCCTTCAACCAAGGTTTTAGGAGATAGGGGTTCAAGAGGGGTCTAGGGTTTACTCCCCTCTTGTCCAAGGTGATAATTGCACAAAAGCTTGGGTAATGCTTTTGGTCATTCACATTCTTGGGTAAAACATGGTCTCCAAAGTTTTTATGCTCTTCTCCTTAAGTTTCTTCCACATGTGATCACAGTCATTAGTGCATAGATGTGCCATGGCCCTAGTAACACCTGGGGTGTTACAGTCGTGGGTGTCTTTCTCATTCTTTTTTATAATTTTGTGGGCCAGCTCTCGGCCACTGTTTACCCAGACATCGGAATAGAATTTTCCACCCGCTAAAGTTGCTTTGGCTGAAGGGTCCTTCATGGCGTCAATAGAGAAGGCAGCTTCGGCCTGAGTTATAGCCTTAACATGATCACAGCCAGC
The DNA here is from genome assembly GCF_902167145.1 of Zea mays. Taxonomy (NCBI): domain Eukaryota; kingdom Viridiplantae; phylum Streptophyta; class Magnoliopsida; order Poales; family Poaceae; genus Zea; species Zea mays. The sequence goes on along the minus strand of NC_050103.1, from coordinate 87,141,244 downwards.
CTTCTCTAGGATAGCTGCAATTCCTCGAGCGCCGGAGAAGGCGTAGATGTCCCCGCGGTCATTCAGTATTTCTTCGACTGCTTCAGCTTCTCCACTTATCCATTCAATAACACCTTCGGGGTCGCCTCGGATAAAATTTTCTTTAGAAGAGTAGGCGCCCACTTTGGAGAAGCTGGTTTTTAATTTCTCCACGCAATCCAAGGAATTTTCAAAACACTTTTCCTCGGATTCGCGAAGTTCTTCAACATTTTTCTCAAGCTTATTTTTCCAGTATTCACTAACCTCTTGGTTGGCCAGTGCAAGCGTGCATTTTTCATTAGCTTCAGCCAATTCCCTTCGAAGATCTTCAATCTCGGTTTTTTGGGCTTCGATCTGAGCATGGTAGTTAGCTTCATCTTCTTTCACTTTATCTACCAATGAAATCAAAATTTTATCTTTTTCCAAGCCTTCGCTTCTTAACTCAATCACCTCTGAACGAAGGTTGTTGAGTGCTATGGTACAGCTCTCGTCTTCAACATTCTTTTGTGCCCTCAAGGCATTACTAAGAATCAAGCCCTGTAAAGAAGAAGAAAGAATTGAGTATGACAATAAAATACTTTGTTTCCAACTCCAAAGTTAACTTCTATACATTTATGCTATTGTACGCGAGGCTATCAGCAAGTTCATCTTTCGACAGAACCGAAAGACCTTCTTCAAGTTTCGGAAATCCCATACTCTTAGCTATCTCCCGGCAATCGGATATTTCTTTGTTGTCCGGGAGACAGTATAGGAAGTCTGACTTTGTTCATATTAACGAAGTCATCATCGTTAGTGTCGTTAAACACTAAAGCTCCCTTCGGATATATCAATTTTTGCGCATAGTGTCTGGCTTCCAGAATTTCTTCTCGGACAACTTTTTCCTCGAAGCATGACGATAAATATAATCAGCATCCTCGATAGCGGCTTCAGGGGCAGGAGATTTTGCCCTTTCTGCCACGTCTTGCCCTTCTGCCATGCCAGCATCTGAAGCCTGTTGATCAGTTTTACCTTCAGGCGCCTCGGCCTTCGTCTTAATAGGCGCTGCAGGCTCAGCTTCGGCCTCGGCTTGGACTTTAGCAGCTTTAGAAATTTTCTTAATAGGACCAGGGCTCAAGGCCTTTGCGGTCTCCAAGACAACGTCTAGCACATTGGCCATCCTTCTCCTCTTGGGAGTTGCGGCAGGAGCTTTCTGCACTTTCGGCAATTTTGTCTCTGCTGGAGGACTTAAAATTTCTGGCAGTTTCACTGTTTTTCCACCTGTGGCTCTTCGGCCTTATCATCCTCAGCTTCGGTTGGCCCGATTGTAGGCACCTTTGGCACTACAATGGCCTCTTTGCCGCTCTGCACATTCGGAGCAGCTTGTTTTACTTCGGCAGTAGAAGAAGTTCCCTCGCCAAATTCAGGCACCACGGCCGGTTCAATGTATCGCGACCGGTGGGTCAGGACCTTCATCTTCTTGCCCTTCGGCACAGCAGTAATGGTTGAAGCGATAGTTTTTCTTTTCTTCCCTTGCCTTTGCAGCGGGTAGTGATAATCAGGGTATACGAAGCCAATGGCATCAAATACTATGTTTAATCTTTTCTTCCCTCGGCCCCCGAAGGCTACGGACAAGGCATCATCTTCGGCCCTACTATATGCTCCAAGTAGTTCGTCGCTGATACCCTCAATACTTTTTAGCCAATCATCATTTGGCTCATCAAACCGGTCTCTGAACCTAAAGGTATATTTCAATCGAACCAACCCACCTTCAGTTGACTCAACAGTAGTATCCTTCGGCATATCCCAATATTCTACAAGTGGCCATATTCTGTACGCTATGTGCTCTTGAACTATATCCCTTGTGCCAATGAAAGCATAGACGTTGCTAAAAGCCTTCTGGCATGCTTCGTCATTCTGAATGATTGTCACCTTCGGCCTCTGAAGGCCGAAGCGAGACCAGATAGGGCGTTGGATAATTTCCTTAATGTCTTCTCTTTCAATCAGATCATTCTTGACATAAAACCATTCTTCCATCCAGGCCCCAGGCCATCTCTTTCAGAATGTGGGAACTGGATGGCTTGCATTGGATCGAGCAACAAATTTGTAACAACCGAAGTTGTTGTGATACTGCTCCTTCCCGGTGGCCTTCGTCTCGTACACAAGTTCATGCATGCTGCAAAAACACTTCACGCTTGGTTCCAACCCTTGGCTTCTTACAGCCCAAACAAACAAACTCATCCTGATTATAGCTTCAGGGGTAAGTTGATGAAGAAAGATTTGAAACGTCTTCAGCACTTCAACCAAGAACCTGCTCAACGGGAATCGAAGCCCTGCTTTCAAAAAGCTTCGGTAGATAACCATCTCATTTACTTCAGGAGCAGGAGCAGAGCTGTCTCCTCCAACCCTCACAATAGTCATGTTGCGGAAGTATCTTCCTCTCATAGCATCAACGTGACTTTGTTTGATAGTTGATTTTCCAAAGATGATATGGCTTGGTCGCCACGGTCGATCTTCTGAATCTTTGTCTCCACTTTTTGCATCATACTCATCACTGTCGTCGGAATCTTCAGACAGATCCAACAGTATTTCTCTTGTAATTTTTTCTATGTTCGTCTTTGCCATGGATTCGTAAAACCCAGAAATAAAAGGATCTACAGCTTTCTTCTCTTCATAAAGCTTTTCTTCCTCAGTCATCTTCCTTTCCTCAGTCATCTTCTTCTCCACAGACATAGAGCAAAACACGTCTTTAAACTGAAGCTCTAAAAACTCGAAAATAAAGCGAGAGCTATTGAGCAAAAGCTAGAAATTTGAGAAAATAACGCAAATAGCAGAAATAGCGCATCAAATGCCGCTGCTGTGGGTTCATATTTATACGCCCAGAGCCTTGCAACTTGGAGGGTCCCGCCTGTCATTGATTGTCGCTATTCTAGCGAAGGGGAGGTGTTTTTTGGACCTTCGGCTTAAGGCCTTCGTTCACGTCGTAGTCTAAATTCATTATTATAACAAATTAATACTGCGAGGGGCTACTGTTGGGGGCCTTCATCCTCCGAAGGTCCTCAAAAACATAACTAACATTAGGAGTGGGCACTTTTTACCATAAACCGAAAACCGAACTGAACCATACCGAACCGAACCGAAATTTCGGTTTTTCGGTAGTTCGGTTCGGTTTCGGTTTTTATATCTCAGAAGTTCGGTTTTCGGTATCGTAATTGGTTTTCACCGTATACCGAACTGAAATACCAAAAAAACCGAATACCAAACTTTATCAATTCTAAAATTTGACTTTTCGATTATGTGAACTAAATGTGTGAAGCAATTAAATTGTTATACACTTATTTATATGTGATGTATGATGTATCTCTAAATATTTGTACCTATGTAATTTTTACTTTTTAAAATTATGTGTAATATATCATATAAACTTGTTGTATGTGTTGTCTTGAGTATAAGTTTGGTATTCGGTTTTTACCGAAAAACCGAAGTAAAAAACCGAAACCAAAGTTTTCGGTTTTCATTTTCTAGAAAACTGATTGGTTTGTAATGTCTAGAAAACCGAAGTTTTTTAAAACCGAAACGAAATTTCAAAAAAACTGAATGCCCAACCCTAACTAACATGTTCTCCAAGTATACTACGTGTACAGGAACCTTTGGACATGGGATGAAGTTGTACATGATGTGAAAAGCATGGCTCGGGAAAAGAATGAACCAGTTCCGAAGCTACTTGTAGAAGAGCTTCGGCTCAGCGGTGGAGAATGGAACCGACTTAAAGGGGAAAAGGTTGTTTAGTCCTCAGTAGATTCTCCTTAAGTCAATAGTAAATGTTAGGGGCATGATTGTAATTCTACACAGGTTGTGTCCTATGTCTATAAATAGATCAACAGTAACGACGTACTGTTCACGCTGACTGGTATTCATTCGTTCGTCACGTCTGGACTTTTGCCTTCTGTCAAGCCGAAGGTATAAATGTAATTCATTATTGCTTGTGTTAATTCTTAATAATATAAGAAAGTGATATTGATAATGTCATATGATTATTCATGTTGTTTTCTGTGTCTCATATGCTTCTGCTCTCATTATTAAATGTTGAAATGATGAAGGTACGTCCTTCATAACCTTTGTCTGAAGATCATTATGTCCTGAAGGAGATAATGCTTCGAAGGATGAAGGTCTCTAATTATTAACATTTTGTGTTGTCTTGTTCTTAATTCATAGCATTTGAGAACAAGTCCCCAACACCAACCTTGTTCGTGAAGAAGAAAGATGAAAGTCTAAGGTTGTGCATAGATTACTGCCTTGCATTGATGTTCTTTTTAACCAATTAGTTGGAGCTAAGGCGTTTTCCAAGATAGATCTTCGCTCCGGCTATCATTAAATCAAGATCTGGATGAGTGATATCTCGAAGACGACCTTCCCAACTAGATATGACCTCTATGAGTATCTAGTGATGTCATTCAGACTGACCAATGCACTAGCATATTTCATGTACCTGATGAACTCAGTCTCCATGCCTGAGTTCGATAAGTTTGTGGTAGTCTATATTGACGATATCTTGGTATACTCGAAGAATGAGGAGGAGCATGTCGGCCACCTACATATATTGCTTCAGTGCCTAAGAGATCATCGTCTATATGCCAAACTCTCCAAACATGATTTCTAGCTAAAGGATATTAAGTTCTTGGGGGCATACTGTATCTCAGGGAGGAATCGCAGTCAACCCCAATAAGGTACAAGAGGTGATGAATTGGAAGTCTCCTACCACCATCCGCCAGATCCAGTTTCCTAGGATTAGCTGGATATTACCATCGATTCATTCCAGATTTCTCCAGAATCGCCAAAGTAATGACTGAATTGCTGAAGAAAGGAGCACAATTTGAGCGAAGTCAGAAGAGCGAAGATGCCTTCCACAACTTAAGGCGGCATCTTACCACTGCGCTAGTATTAGCACAGCCTAACAATGCCAAACCATTCGAAGTGTATTGCAATGCTTTTGGGCTGATTTAGTTTTGTGTTCATGCTGGTAGAGAAGTAGGCAATTCGATGGTGCAAACTATTGAAAGCATGCTATGTTCAGTCTGATCCATGTGAAGGATTAGCGTGGAGGTTTTGGTGGATAAGTGAAGAAGGTACATGTTAGACGATTGTCTGGTGTTTGATCAAGTACTCGAACTAGGATCCGTCGTTGATTCCACAGATTCGAGTCGAGTTTGGTTTGGAAAACTATTTCACTACTCCTGTTAGCTGACTTGTGTAAGAGGTTGAAAAACTATGATGGTCATGATAGTCCTTTTGTAGTTGCACATGTGTGTTTTAATTATATTAAAGGTTTGTAAAAAATGCCTTCTCGCATGTAGTGTTATGATTGTGTTAGTAATATGCTAGGAGGATTTAGTAGGTTTCGTTGGTATCATCTTTGATGCGTTGATTTTGTTTAAGTAGGGGAATTGATGCTCTACCTACTAATTCAAAAGTGTGATATTAGATTTAGCTTGTGTGTGCTTCAAGTACTCTAGAAAAATTGGTTATAGCACTAGTCGAACTGTGTCCATCCATATTCTAAATTTTAAATGCCCAAAAGGGTAAGACTTTTTCTAAGGTCTTGCATTATGCTCTAATAAAAAGAAGTATAGAACTCACATTGACCTACTATTTCCTTGGTAAATGAGCTAGGTCTCGCTAGGTCAACTTTAGTGCTCCAAATGATTTGGAATGTAATTAGTAGACTATTTGCTTGATTTTTTATGTTTAGTTGAATTTCATGATCTTGGTGTATGCGTTAACTAAGTGCAATATAGCGCTTGTGTATAGTTATTATTGCTTGATGTTTGGGTTCCATTCACTGGAATATCATGATTGTTGTGTTAGAGAGTCTTATGTGTCTAGTATTTACCTATAAGATTTTGTGATGCCTTGCCTTAAGTGTTAAATTCTCTTTTATATAGCATCGTAATAGCATCTTGTGCTATTCCTGTTCATATTCATTTATGTGCATTATGCATCTCATTAGGTACACTAGCTGATCACGTGATGCGGAGAACAAGAGCCGAGTCGACCCAAGATGATGTAAAGAGTGGGCTACTCCGCAAGGTGATGCTGGTGGATGAACCTGAGGATGGATGACCTGATCAAGTACCTGGATCAATGATGTTCATCTAGCAAGCACTAACATAATAGTGTTCTATCCCATGCAAGGCCCGGTGCATTTGCCCCCTCCATGTTGTTTTAAAAATTTTATCACTTATATGATGCATTAGGTGATAGGAGTTGATTGATTAAACAATTGATGCATTACCATGCTTGATGCATTACCATCCTTGCCGTGGGAATGGTAGACATATGCAATGATTAAGTGCTACATATGTCGTGTGGTTGGAGATCCACAACTGGGAATTAATCGATTCAGATCGTCGTTACTTCTCGGATATGAAGACTGGATCACTGCCCTTCATTATAGATAACAAGTGAAATAAAAATTTTGATTTTAAAAGAAAGCTAGAGCAGGACAAGTGTATGATCTAGACTAGGCAAATCTTGATTCAGATTAGATTCAGGTAATGAACTAACTTGTGAAGTAAAACTTGGCTTAAGGACCCACTTTTAGTAAGCTTTTCTGCAAAATGAGTCCTTGAACTTTGGTGAGGTTTACCTTGATTCCCAAAAGCCAGCATACCCTTGAGTCTTTTCTTTAGTCAGGTAAGTCTTGCTGAGTAATTACGTACTCAGGGTTTTATTCCCTATGTTGTTGCAGGTTTTGAGTTTACTTTGATTGTGGTTGATGTTAAGTGCCGACGGGCTCGGCCTTCTTACATATGTATATCTCGTCTATAGTTTCTTTATGAGGAATGTCACTTAAGCTAGCATGTATTTTCAAACATACAAATATTTTATAACATTTAAAAGTGTAATTCTTTTGAAACACTTTTGTAAACACTCCGATGATGCACATTGAAATCTTGCTATAACTTGTAACTGTTGTAACTTGTATCATTTTGTAACAAAGAATCACTTTCTGCTGCAAATGTTTGTATGTGAGCTATGTTTACTTAATCCTATGATCTTGGTTATCAGTGGTTTATCTAGGTCCTTAGGATACTCGGACAGATCCTGTTAAGTTATTTGGTACACATGCATAGCCGTCTGAGGTCCTTAGGACAAAGACAGGTGCATATGGGCCCTATAACTTGGAAGGTTCTGCCACACCATGTATGCTTAGAAGGATGCTAACCTAGTTGAGAAAATTTATAGAAATTGAAAAGCTAAAAAATTGACTTAGGGTCTGTTTGGTTGAGCTGTGGCTGTGAAAAAAACTGTTGTGGGCTGTGAGCTGTGGAAAAGCTGTTGTGGGCTGTGAGCTGTTAAAAAGCTAAAAATCGTTTGGTGGAAACCACTAAAAACTATTAAAAGTTGTTTGATATATGTTTTCACAGTTCCATCTGAAAGCCACTAAAAGCAAGTCTAGTGGTGCTTTCAGTTTTGTACTGCAAGAAAGTCAGCTTTTAGAAAAGGCTGCTTTCTAGATCCAACCCTATGGTTTGGCTTTTGGCTTATGGCTTTTAGAGGGCAAAAGCCAAAGCCAAAAGCCAAACCAAACACACCCTTAGACTTAGCTAGTGCTTTTGGCAAACCAAACCCCTCAACCAAACAACTTCATGGTCTAGAGGTAGAGGAGTAGACTTCTCACACCAGGTAAGTCTAGCTGAGTATTAGTATACTCAGCCTTGCTTGCGACATAATTTTATAGGTACTTCTTTGGATGAATTGGTTGCTGGTGTGACTTGGCCTCCACCCTGCCACCAGGTTGGATGGTCAAGTGGGATGCTGCCTTAGCAGGAGAGGACTAGGAGGAGTGGCATGACCGAGCTTCGCCATGTTACTTATTTACCTTCGTTAGTTATTTCCGATGCAACAAACATAATGGTTACTTCTTTTGAACTCCAATTGTTGCAATAACTTATACTTTTTTAGTTGTGGTATTATGCTTTATTGTATTTCTCTGTGTCTCACCTTTGAGTGAGCAAATGGTACTCGATCCTTGTTGAGTGGTTTATCGGACCGGATCTGACGAAGTGACAGTTTATCTCTACTACTATTAAGTGACTAATGTAGGCGTTCACAACCCCATGGTGCACGTTCTGCCGTGCGCGCACCCCCCCCCCCCCCCGCATCCGCCACGCATCTCCGCCCGCGGCCGCATCCCGTCGGCAGCCCCACATCCTGCCGCCCTCCCGCGCTCCCTTCCGCGGATCCCCCACGCTCCCTTCCATCCTCGCGGATCCTCGAGCCTCGAATCCCGCGCTCCCTTCCATCTTCGTGGCTTCCTTCGACGACGCGGATCCCCCACGACGTTGATGGCTCCCCACGCCGTAGAGGAAAGGGCGGGGTGCTGAGTCCGGTGGTTGGGAGGAGGAGGCGCGACCTCGACCTCACCGACTTCGGCGGGTCCTGCTCTGCCGCCGCGTGCGCCTCCATGTCCTCACATCGACCGCCGCACGTGCCTCCATAGACGAGGAGGCGCTAGCCACGGCGGCGGCGCTCGAGCTACGGCAACGGGGCGCTGCCGGTGGCCTGTGTGGTGGCGTGTTCGGGCGGTACTCGGCCAAGCGGCACAGCCAGGGCCAGTCAGTGCCCCGGAGCTGCAGCACGCGCCGAGGTCGCTCGGTGACATCGAGCTCCATCCGCAGCAGCTCCTCGCCACCGGGGCGCTGCCGGTGGCCTGTGTGGTGGCGCGTTCGAGCGGTACACGGCCAAGTGGCACAGCCAGGGACAGTCACTGCCCCAGAGCTGCAACACGCGCCGAGGTCGCTCGCTGACACCAAGCTCCAGCCGCAGCAGCTCCTCGCCAAGTTGAGAACCCTGCCCCTGCTGCCATACCACTCCTTCCTTCCTCCATAGCTTGCTTGCTTGCCCCCCTCTCGTCCTGTCCCCCCCATTGCTTGGTTTGGTTGGTCGTTGCTGTGCATCCTGCCCCGTTGAATTCTTATCCAGTCTCCTTTGACTCTGCCTTTTTTCAGCGACATTCCACTGTTGTTGGCGTCCTCGCGTTCGGTGGCCCGTCGTCCCGATGCGCCGTCAACGATGTCACCCATAGGTGCAGACCATCGACGATGTCACCCATAGGTGCTGACGAGCCATCTCCTATTCTCCTACACATGCTGCCCCTCCCCTCCATCCTTTGATCCAACTTCTCGGTCGTCGACGACCCTGCCAGCTCCGCCGGAGGTAACCCCGATGAGTGATTGTTCAACGTTGTTGTGGCATCTCATGTATTGCATGTGGTTTTCTATGGATTTCATCAAGCTCACCAGATTTGTACCTGCTCGATCAATCTATTGCAGATGAGATCGCCAAGCTCTTCCCCAACATGTTGGGCCAGCCCTCGGTGTCACTGGTGTCGTCGACCAAGCCCACGGTGACCAGGCCACTAAAGGTCGGTGTCGTGCTCTCTGGTGGACAGACGCCGGGCGGCCACAATGTCATCTACGACATCTTTAGTGAGTATGTGTTTGCTTGCTAAGCTTTTTAATAAGATAGGCACCAATTATAGATTTACATGTCATGGATGTTCAGTGAGCGCCATATTCTTTTCTCTAAAATAGTGTAACTGAAATACTAAGTGTGCTGCTGCTACGCTGAGCCGGATACTCAGGGAAAAACAATTTGGGATTGAGATGAGCCGGATACAAGGTCTACCTGGTGGGGAGAGAAACAAGGTATGTGCAATAGAGTACTAACGAAAGTGCAACATTCGAAGCATGCTAACAATTAAAAGTTATGTAGAAGTTTAGAAAAAAAACTCTTGGCATGACACAAATGAACTAGATTTACAAATGAACTAGAAACATATAATTCTTTCTCAATGCATCCTAGATTTACAAATGAACTAGAAACATATAATTTACCTGAATTATTGTTTGGTTATTCGTGGATTGGAATTTTGTTGGGGACTGGTGGGGTAAATAGATCAATTCACTACTCATTCCTACTGATTTTGATCTGATGCCTGCATACTTGAATGAAGTGTCAAGTGTACTAGAATGTAAATATGTTAGCGACTCAAATTTAACTATAATTTTGTCTGTTTAGGAGATCCTATATTTTTTTGTATGATGCAAGGACTGACCCCAACACCAGTTTTTCCGCTTATTGTTGGAGTTTATGTGGTTGCACTCGCGATCAGCCGATCACTATGCCAAGGTTTGCTGCTATCTTACAGTGATGAATCTCATGGTGCAACCTTTGGTAACTATGGGTTAGTAACTATTTTCTGTAATGTTTTGATATGTACAGGTTAAATGACTTGTACCAGAGAGGTAATGCACGGTTTGGTCAGTTTCAAAGTTCTTTTGTTTCTCTTATAACTCATGCATTGTGTCTGTTCTTTAATAAAACTTTGTAGTGGTGTTGCCCCTCCTGATCTTCAAAAAAAACAAATGTTCTTGGTGTTAGATGTTTTCTGTGCTGATTATAAAGAGGAACTAGGAAAAAGGAGACTAGGAGAGCTGGATATGAAAAAGGTGCTCAGGGATTTTATTTTTGTCAATTGGTGTCTAAAGGTGTTAGCTCGGTAATGGAATGATGTTTTGTAAAATTAGACTGATTTAATTTCTCTCTCTATATATATATATATGATAGAACCTGAGGAAATTTTTCTTTACTTATTGGGATCCCTTACTTATTTCAAGAAGAACAAGTGACCGTGTAGCACCATACGACACTAGGCTGAATGGCTGATATTGTGGGTGGGCATCGAGATGACCAATGACTGATCACTGGTTACTGAGAATGAGTAAGAAGCAATTGTGCTAGGATAGGCCATAGATGTATTGTCGCTCAATATTTTTTCACTTTGTCTATGAAACCAGGGGGTTTCGTGGGTGCTAGATTCTTCAACTTTTTCTACGATGTCATCGACGATCGCATGGTTTGATGGCTTATGGTTTTGGGATTCGTTTAGCCGACTTGCTAGGATTGAAATAGTTGTACGATTGCCGATGGTACTGAGCAATTGCCATCTTGTTGATCTCTTAAATTCTATAGGACTATGAATATGCGAGTGTTAACCCAATTGCTCATAGGGACATCACTCTCTACTGAGGTTGATTATAGATTCAAGGTATATGTCATTTTGTACTTGCATCTTCTTTTGGTAGTTAAGAGTGTAACCAGACAACTCATCCATTTTCTTCCCTTTGCACCCAAACTTTCATTGTCTTATTGTTGTCAAGCGCATAATGCGATCATGTTTTCCTTGGGGTGGCATGAAACTGTAATGACAATATCAGTATGGCCTTCCAATTTCTGTACAATTCTTGACTGCAGGTCCCAGTTCAAGTTAGTTTGCCAAATTTCTATGGCTTGTGCAGCTAGCAGCTTAGTGCTCTTTGCAAAAAAAAGAATATTATTAAGGGTTTAGTCTTCGAGATTTTTACATAAAATTTTCATTGCTTTCATTCTCTCTTTTGGTATTTCAGTTTGGTTATGGTTTAACTCTTCTTTTGCTATTTGTGTCGACCATTTATGTCACAATAACTTCAATCAATACTCTATACATAACTGACTGGTCATGATTTCATATTTCGATAAAGTATTTATGACAATCTAAGACACACAAATGGTCTGTGGAAAACCTTTGGATGGCAAGCTTGTATTGTATGCCTTCCAAATTTTATAGTAGTATCATTTTTTTATTTTTGTTTGGATACCTCTTCTAACAGAGATCTTGGTAATTTGAACTTATCTGGTCATCTGGTGCCCGAGCTCAGGAAATAGGATGTCAGACTTTACATTCACTGTTTCTTTTTTAACTGCAGTGGGCAATAGGGCACATAATTCTGATCATATATCAATGACATTATGCCCCTTGAAAAGGTTTATGAATCCATTTGCAGTGCAATTTGCAAATACAAATTACTTGACTGGGATTGAACTATTTTTGCCCCACTTGATCAGTTTGTAGTCTTGGATTGCCTTATTTGTTATGTGAAGGATAAAGTTAGAATATTTCTCAATGGTAGGAATGGGAAAGGTGGACTTACTGGTTGGAATATTTCTTCAAGTATGTGATCTGTTTTCCCTTGATACTGTGCCCTGGTAGGTGTGACACTGCCTTGCTATTGAATCAGGAAAACCTGTAGGTGAAACCTAGGATCAGGAGAACCCAGTCCAAAGGTCAACAAAGTCAGTGTTCACGACAGGTTCAACATCTGGGTCCTACGTTATCCTTCAGTTTGAGAAACCTGACTCTGATGAGGATTCGGAGGAGAAACCTGACTCTGATCTGATCTGATGACAATTTGAAGGAACAATCAGGCTCAACTCAGAGAATGCACACCCCCTGCATTACATTTATTGTTCTTCATGTACCGTCCCTTATGAATGAGTGAACGTACAGAATGGGAAGTCGCTGCAACTATTTCGAGCTGCGAGTTGTAGCTGGAACATTTCTAAAGGTATTAGTAGGTGACTTGCTGCAGCAAACTTGAACACACAAGCAACAAACATATGCTTCAGGTCCTTGATGCTACCAACAGGTTTGCAATCCTATCTTTACAAATTTCACCTATGCATCTACTCGTCTGACTGTATAATTTTCGTTTTTAGAATTTATAGCAGCTAAAAATATCATCACTTTGTGCATGGACTCTTTTAATACTTTTGTTACCTGATGGTAGGAACAGATGATATACCACAAATGTTTTCGACCTAACAAAGAGGGCATAGAAAGTAGAAGTTGGTTGCTCCTTTAAAGCACCAGTTTCAAGTAGCCATCAGCTGAAATCTGCCATTGCTGAAACAAGGTGAAAAAATGCAGAATGGACTACTTAGAGATAGCTGCACTATCGATGCATCTACATCATTTTGGACTATTATATGCCCTCTTTGCGTATTTATGCCATATAAACATATGGGACACCCTCCGTAATGGTTGATCTTGTCTACTGTGCTTTGGAGTTCCTTTCAACTTTGCTTGGAGCCTTTCATGCCACTGATGGAGTCATGTGCCTCTGCCCAGAAATTCAGTTTCTGAATGAAACTCTTCCCTTTTTCTTGCTTTCATACTTTTGTCAGTGGTGATGCCTGACGTGGAGCATATTTTGTCATCAACCTTGGTTGTGCCAATCCTAAACGGTGGTGGTTTGAATCATCGTGGTTCACTGGTTTTCACAATATTGGGATTCTTGGCAACCATGAGGACATAATGGGATTCTTGGCTACCATGAGGACATTATGAGATTCTTGGCTACCATGAGGACAAGTTGGTATCCATCTTTTGCATAATCTTTTACTGTCTGACGTGCCATTTGGAAAGTGGGGGAAATCTGTGCATCTAAAAATTCAAACATATTTAGCAAATGCATTCTCAAAATATTCACCCAGATGACAATTGCATGCTTTGTACATGGCTAAATTGGCCACTAACTCAGGGTCTTGGTTGCAGATTGTTCAATTACATTTTCTACGTCTATTTCGAAGCGTCAGTTTCAACTGCTTGAGGGACATAACAATAGTATTTGTTTCTATTATGACATATATGACATACTGATGATATTATTACTCACATTATCTATGCTATGTCGAATAATCATGTTTTTAGTTATATTTCTCCTTCAATTCTATTCTTTCGTACTAATTATGTCTTGTAGTGTTAAGCAAGGGCAATATACAAATTGGTTTCAATGATTCATTGCATCATATTACTCCTGTCTTTAAGCAATATAGTTTGGATTCACATTAGCCTTGTAACAAAAGTAATTTCTAAACGTTATTATGATACTCCTAATTGGATTGTTACGCTAGACAATGTGACATACAACTAAGTCATTTGAATTTTGCATGCAGTTGAATAAAAGGTTCCTCTTCCCTTGTTTGGAAGAGATTATGGTCATTGTACACTCCCGACTGAATACGAACACTCTTGAAATACATTGCGAAGCTGCAGAGGATCGTCATTAGAATATCATAGATGAAAAATTGCATGAAGGTGCTGATGAGTTCTCTGATGATATATGTAATTTCAAATACATGAACTACAAGAAAGTGTGAATTTAATAAGTGGAGATGCTATAATAATATTACATATTTATAACGTCAATATAATATTAGTATTTTGGTGATATTTTGTCACACGGATTTTACATATTATAGTTCTGTATCTATGTTTTATATTAATATTTAATTCCGTCGCAACGCACGGGCACATACCTAGTTCTGATTTAAGTGTGTTATTGCCTCTACGGCTGAGTGTTGTTTGATTTTTACGTGATCACTAGTTGATATCATCCATATATGTGTGTGAATATGTTTGTGTGGGCTGAAGATCGTGGAGGAGAAATTAAGTCGAAAAGGACGCAGATATAGGTTGGCATGTGGAAAACGGACGCATTGTTAGCTCATGGTCAAAGCTTAGGTCAAAATGTAAATTATATGAAATGTGATTGAATTCGTGATTAAATGAGTGATGCATGATTGTGGTGAAATTAGTGGTGCGGAGGAGAAAGTTTAATAATTTAATTGGTTAGTTGACGAGTTTCGGCTAGTATGATGAAATGTGATTTCGCGTATGAATAAATGATATGCTATAGTAGTCATCAATTTCTCTATACTTATGAGTCGGATAAATACCATATGTATAGGCATTTAATTTTTCGTTATCTAAAATTAATTAAAACGAGTAGCATCGACAAGTCTTGTTATGTGGAATTTAGAAGAAGAAAAAGCTGAAATAGATACGTACGGGGGTATAAGTTTTTAGTTCTAAGTGGCAGCCTTGTCGAACTCTCAGATGTTTTGTGGTGTCCACTTTAGTGAGCCGAATGAAATGTGCGGTTTATTAAGTTCTGTGCTCTATACGAATTAACCTGGGAAAAGTAATTTAGAAACACTAAATAACTCACTTTCGTCTATACTTAAGTTGTAGCGTCCGGCAATGACGAGTAGTTTGTAGTCCTCTCGTGTCGTGTGATAGCCACAAAAATATACAACTTGCTTTTTCTCTACTAATTATTAAGAGTCATGTGTAGACTGCTACCGCCATCCCCAACCTCCCGCAGATCCCCCGCGCGCGCGCCCGCCCGCTCCCACCCAGCCGTGATTCCCCGCAGCGATGCGCCCGCCAAACTAACCCCGTGGAGGATCCCCTACCTCCCGATCCCTACCTCCCAAGGATCCCGCGCGCGCCCGGCAAACTACCCCTGCTGAGGATCCGCCGCCGAGGATCCCCTACCTCCCGCGCACGCCAGCGCGCCCCGACAGCCGCCATCCTGCAAGGCGCGACACCACCCGCTAGCCCTACGCCAACCGCAAGGCGCGGCCGCCACTATCCGCCCGACCCGTACGCCGCGAACCCCGCCATCCGCCGCGAACCCCACCCCCCGTCGCGAACCCCGCACGCCCTCCGCGATACGCCAGCCGAGAACGCCGCCGCGAACCCCGCCACGAACCCCGCCGCGAACCGCCTAAAACCCCGCCCGCACTCCAATAGCCATGCCCTGACAGCTCTGCGAAATCCACCTTCGCCGCAAACGCCCGCACGCCCCGCACGCCCGCGCGCGATTCGCCACGACCTCCATACACAGCGCGCAGCCCCGAGCAGCCCGCAAACAACTGTCACGATCTTGGCGGCATGATCTACGTACAACCCAAACAAAATTGCCCCTGATCAATCCCCTGCTCAATCCCACCCGCCGTCATTTGCCCGCCCCGCCCCCTTCATTCTCACGCCATTGTGCCGCTAGAGAGGAAGGTCGAAGGAGAAGGATCTTGCCCCGACACCGGAGAGGAAGGTTGCTCAACCGCGCAGGCCTCGACCAAGGTAAGCCATTAGGCTCGACCCTCCAATGAAGTTGATATGCTTATTTGTCAGTTGTCAGTGCTGATCCCGCGCGCGCCTTGCAAAACCACGCCGTAGATATGCTTTAACTTTCTGAAGCAACAAATGGTATTCACATTAAAGATTTGATGTAGCCATAACAGCACAAGATGGTAACGATGTCAGAACCATCCAGGACTATCCCATGAACCTTTGCAACTCCACTCTTAGGCTTAACAATGCTACAGACAAGTCACCCGTAGCAGCACAAGAATATTGCATCTACACAAATCTATTAACTTTCTATCCAACAGTAAGGCCCGGTCACAATCTGCTTCGGCCAACTTAAAACTACATCAGAAAAAAAAACATGCCACATTTAATGCTACAGACATGTCACCCGTAGCAGCACAGGAATATTGCATCTACACAAATCTATTAACTTTCTATCCAACAGTAATGCCCGGTCACAATCTGCTTCGGCCAGCTTAAAACTACATCAGAAAAAAACATGCCACATTTAGTGTACTAACTTCATAAAAACTTTGAGCAGATAAATATGGCTGCTTTAAAGTATACCGGCGCAGTTCCAGATAAGCTGCTGCTCTATTGCAGTAATATGTTGCATTTGTGTCACTCAAACTGATGGCTTCTGAGTAAAACTCAATTGCTTTGATCCACTGTCTTCTTTTGAAGGCGCCATTTCCCTGTCATGGGAACGCACACTGGTTTAGTTTAAAATGAACAACATGAGCTGAAGAAATGAACTCGGTTGCTTTAAATTAGTGTCATTATATGTGTTCCCTTTCAAGTCTCCATATCCCACTTCTTTTAATCCAGAAGTAGACATAGGAGATGAAACTGGAAAAAGGAACTACATAGTAATGAAATTCTAACTAACAGATTAACCTTGGTTATTCATTGCGCTCTGGATGACAAGGTTACATGGATTTTCTTCCAGAGGCAATTGGTGATTGACTACTAGGTAACTCAATAAAATTTAGAAACAAACCCAAATCTCGTCAGTAGCGAAGTGTCAAACCAAGGTGCATTAGACATCGAGGATTTGGCACAAATAGGGAAGAAGATTGGAACTTGTCCCTACTATGGTTCACGAGACATGGTCCGCTCAGCTGACCTTGTAGTCCTTCCTTATCAATCTTTGTTACTCAAGTCTGCTAGAGAATCACGTGTCCTTATTCTGAAGAACAGTGTTGTCATCATAGATGAAGCTCACAACTTAGCTGATTCCTTGAGTAACATGTACAACTCAAAGATCACGTCTTCTCAGGTTACTCGCACATTTCATTAACCTTTCCATCACAATCTGGCAAATAGTATTTTTCCCTGTGTAATAGGTCATTATATTTGGTTGCAACTGTATTGCTTTGTGTTTCATTCAACGGACATAAACATCTATATTCCACAATGTTTATTAATTATGATTTTTGCTAGGACATAAATGGCATTTAGTTCTATGTTTTGTGTGCCTGATGCTCATTCAGTATTGTTGTCAAAGCACAAAAAGGGGATTTAGGAATTTATTAGGCATATAAAGGGGCCTAAACAAAGAGGGTCTTTTAGTGGAGTTAGCTTAGCTTGCCTATGTGGTTTTATGTCACTTTGTAAGATTCTATATATGGTTTCATCTGTTTCAGGTTTAGAATTTTCATTTTGAAAGCAAGATTCATTCCATACATGACTTTAGCATGCCTTCTAAATTGACATTTTTGGTGTTTACTTGGGCTAAAAAACTGTGATTCTAGCATTTCTTCTGTCATGTGCTGCTTGCAAGTGAAATTGTGTTGTTGAGGAAACAAACTTAATCATCCTTTTCTCATTTTCCTGACTGCGTTTACTGATATTCATTTTCTTTTTGGATTGTAGTTGAAGACAGTCCTTTCCTGCCTGGATGAATACCTTGATAGATTTTACAATGTTTTGGGAGCTGGGAATCGACGATACATCCAGACCTTGACAGTTTTAACAAGGTCTTTCATACGTGTTTTGATCAACAATCAAGATGGTGCCAGCACTATGTCTTCTATGACCATAAACCAATTCTTGTTTTCCCTTGACATTGATAACATAAACATAGTAAAACTTTGTCAGTTTGTGAAAGAAAGCAATATAATCCATAAGGTATTTTTTCCCAAAATGTACTCATTCAGTTGCCCAACGCCCATGTGATCTGACTGTTGCCTTTTCAGGATTGTGGATATGCAAACAAGTTAAGTAGCATCCAAAATCAGTTTGATCTCCAGCTCCATGATGAAGGAAGCAGTATAGCATGCTTTCAGGCATTGGTTGACTTTCTACGCTCCCTTCTGAACAGCAATGATGATGGAAGAATCATAGTTGCAAAGCAAAAGCTAGGTGGACAACCTGATGAAGCATATCTTAAATTTGTGATGCTTTGTGCGGAAAAAATATTTTCTAAGGTACTGAACGTTTCCTTTTTGAGTGGTCGAGAATGTATTGTAGCTACTTATAAATTTTATTCCTTGTATCTATTATAGGTTACGCAGGATGCTTATGTTGTTATCCTGGCTGGTGGAACCCTCCAGCCTATTGAAGAAACTAGGTTCCGCTTGTGTCCAAGCTTACCACCAACTGATATAAAATTCTTCACTTGCAACCATATTGTTCCTCCTGAGAGTATTCTTCCAATAGCAGTTACACGTGGACCCTCAGGCATGGCATTTGATTTCAGCTACAATTCAAGGAGCTCTCCTTCCATGGTTTGCACTTTCTACCTCATATCTAACGTCCCCGACCCATTCGCTTCTGCTACTCAAGCATAGATTGTGAAATTATGAATTATTTGTATTTACATGCTGCCATCTTCTTTCCAATAAACTGTTGGAATGCGAACCTCAACCCTAAACAGGTCTAGGAGTGGTATTAATAGACTCAGTAAATGGGCCAGGCACAATACAGTGAGGGTGAGATGGTAATTACAGGGGGAACACCCCAAACCCTAGACGGGTAGTCTAACACCCCCCGCAGTCACAACTCTATCCTGTACAGATGTTGAGACTGGATCGAAAGTCTAAGAATACACTCGACGGTAGTCCCTTGGTGAAGATGTCAGCGAACTGCAGCGTGGTGGGGACGCTGAGAACCCGAACGTCACCGGCAGCGACACGCTCGCGGACGAAGTGCAGGTCGATCTCGACGTGTTTCGTGCGCTGATGCTGCACGGGGTTGGTGGAGAGGTAGACCGCACTGACGTTGTCGCAGTAGACGAGAGTGGCGCGCTGAAGGGGACTGTGGAGCTCGTGGAGGAGCTGGCGCAGCCACGAGGCCTCTGCCACACCGTTGGCCATGGCACGGTACTCGGCCTCAGCGCTGGAGCGAGAGACGACGGGCTGCCTCTTGGCGGCCCAAGAGACGAGGTTGGCGCCCAGGAACACGGCGTAGCCGGAGGTGGACCAGCGCGTGTCGGGACAGCCAGCCCAGTCAGCGTCGGTGTAGACCACGAGCTCCGACGTCGGGGATGGGCGGAGTAGGAGGCCGTAGTCGAGGGAGCCGTGGAGGTAGCGCAGAATCCGCTTGAGCGCAGTGAGATGGGGCTCCCACGGAGTGTGCATATGCAGGCACACCTGCTGGACGGCGTAAGCGATGTCGGACCTGGAGAACGTGAGGTACTGGAGCGCGCCGGTGAGGCTCCGGTATGACGTCGCGTCGGCGACCGGAGGCCTGTCGTCCTCAGAGAGCTTCGCCTGAGTGTCGACAGGCGTGGAGCAGGGCTTGCAGTCAGACATGCCAGCCCGCTCCAGGATGTCGATGGCGAACTGGCGCTGGTGGAGGAAGAGACCCTGAGGCCGACGTTCGGCGGTGATGCCGAGGAAGTGGTGTAGGGGCCCCAGGTCCTTCATCGCGAACTCCCGCTGAAGGGCGACGATCATGCGGTGTAGAAGGTCGGCGGTGGATGTCGTGAGCACAATGTCGTCGACGTAGAGCAGGAGGTAGACGGTGTCGTCGCCGCGCCGGTAGATGAACAGGGACGTGTCCGACTTGGCCTCGACAAAGCCGATGGAGGCTAGGTAGGAGGCAAAGCGACTATACCAAGCCCGTGGCGCCTGCTTAAGGCCGTACAGGGACCGATTCAGCCGGTAAACCAGATCCGGACGGTCAGCGTCGACGAAGCCGGTGGGCTGGCTGCAGTAGACAGTCTCCGTTAGAGTGCCATGGAGGAAGGCATTCTTGACATCGAGCTGATGGATCGCCCAGTCACGGGAGAGGGCGAGGGAGAGTGAAAGGGAAATGTGCCTTTGGGCCATTTCTAAGTATTTTGGTGATTTAGTGTCCAACACAAGCGCCTAAGTGTAAAATGGTGGACAAAGTACAAATCAAGGATAAAGGTATGTTTCTCAGACTTAGTACATTGTTTTAGAGACTAATGTATTGTGTCTAAGTGCTGGAAACAGGAAAAATCGAATTGGAAATGAGATGGCTTTGTTCAGCCAAAGTCTGCTCAGTCTGGGAGCACCGGACAGTGTCCGGTGCGCCAGGCTGACTCGAGCGAACTGGCCGCTCTCGGGAATTCACCGGCGACATATGGCTATAATTCACCGGACTGTCCGGTGTGCACCGGACTGTCCGGTGAGCCAACGGTCGGCCGGGCCAATGGTCGGCCGCGCAATCTGCGCGGGACACGTGGCCGAGCCAACGGCTAGAAGGGGGCACCGGACTGTCCGGTGTGCCAACGGCTCCCAAATCTGCAACGGTCGGCTGCGCCATTTTAGGAAGGAAATCGGGCACCGGACAGTGTCCGGTGCGCCACGCGACAGAAGGTAAGAATTGCCTTCCCAGATTGCTCTCAACGGCTCCTAGCTGTCTTGGGGCTATAAAAGGGACCCCTAGGCACATGGAGGAGAACACCAAGTATACTCAAAGCAATCCTAAGCATCGAGACTTCGATTCCACGCATTTGTTTCTTTGTGATAGCATCTAGAGCTCTAGTTGAGTTGTAAACTCATTGGGTTGTGTTGCGAGCTCTTGTTGCGACTTGTGTGCGTGTTGTTGCTCTGATTTGTGAGTCTTGTGTGCGTTGCTCATCCCTCCCTTACTCCGTGCTTCTTTGTGAACATCTTTGTAAGGGCGAGAGACTCCAAGTTGTGGAGATTCCTCGCAAACGGGATTAAGAAAGGCAAAGCAAAACACCGTGGTATTCAAGTGGGTCTTTGGACCGCTTGAGAGGGGTTGATTGCAACCCTCGTCCGTTGGGACGCCACAACGTGGAGTAGGCAAGCGTTGGTCTTGGCCGAACCACGGGATAAACCACTGTGCCATCTCTGTGATTGATATCTTTGTGGTTATCGTGTTTTGTGAGACTCCTCTCTAGCCACTTGGCATTATTGTGCTAACACTTAACCAAGTTTTTGTGGCTTAAGTTTCAAGTTTTACAGGATCACCTATTCACCCCCCCTCTAGGTGCTCTCAATTGGTATCGGAGCCGTTCTCTTCAAGAAAGGGACTAACCGCCCGAAGAGATGGATCCTAAGGGGAAGGGAATCGTGATCAACGACAAGGAGAAGGAGTCCTTCGTCAACGAGCCAAAGGATGACAAGCCTACCGACTCGGGCTCGGGCCACAGACGCAAAGATGGGAAGAAGAAGAAGAAGACAAGACGCATCAAGGAGATCATTTACTACGACGACAGCGATGAGTCCACTTCTTCCCAAAAGGACAACAACGACGACGACTACGAGAAAAAGAAAACGGTCAATTCAAACTTTTCTTTTGATTACTCTCGTATTCCTCAAAGTACAAATGCTCATTTATTATCTATTCCACTTGGTAAACCTCCTCATTTTGATGGAGAGGACTACGGATTTTGGAGTCACAAAATGCGTAGTCACTTGTTCTCTCTCCATCCTAGTATATGGGAGATTGTAGAGAGTGGAATGCACTTTGATAGTACGGATAGTCCTATGTTCATTAATGAGCAAATTCATAAAAATGCACAAGCTACTACTGTTCTTCTAGCTTCATTGTGCAGGGATGAATACCACAAAGTGAGCGACTTGGATAACGCCAAGCAAATCTGGGACACCCTCAAGATCTCTCATGAGGGGAATGACGTCACAATGCTCACCAAGATGGAGTTGGTGGAGGGCGAACTCGGGAGGTTCGCTATGATAAGGGGAGAAGAGCCAACCCAAACGTACAACCGGCTCAAGACCCTTGTCAACAAGATAAGAAGCTATGGAAGCACGCGATGGACGGACCACGACGTCGTCCGCCTAATGCTAAGGTCTTTTACTGTCCTTGATCCTCATCTTGTAAACAATATTCGTGAGAATCCTAGGTACACCAAGATGACGCCCGAGGAGATACTTGGAAAGTTCGTGAGCGGGCGAATGATGATCAAGGAAGCAAGATACGTGGACGACGCATTGAATGGTCCAATCAATGAGACTCAACCTCTTGCTCTCAAGGCAACAAGAAGCAAGGAGACGCTACCTAGCAAGGTGGCACAAATTGAGGCGGCCGGACTTAATGATGAAGAGATGACTCTCATCATCAAGAGATTCAAGACGGCGCTAAAAGGTCGCAAGGGGCAGCCAAGCAAGACCAAGACAAAGGGGAAGCGCTCATGCTTCAAATGTGGTAAGCTTGGTCATTTTATTGCTAACTGTCCCGACAATGATAGTGATCAGGATCAAGGGAACAAGAGGGAGAAGAAGAAGAACTATAAGAAGGCAAAGGGCGAGGCACATCTAGGCAAGGAGTGGGATTCGGATTGCTCCTCTTCCGACTCCGACAATGAAGGACTCGCCGCCACCGCCTTCAACAAGTCATCCCTCTTCCCCAACGAGCGTCACACATGCCTTATGGCAAGGGAGAAGAAGGTATGTACTCGAAACTCTACTTATGCTTCTTCAAGTGAGGACGAATCTAGTGATGAGGATGAAATAGATTATTCATGTTTATTTAAGGGCCTAGATAGAACCAAGGTAGATAAAATTAATGAATTGATTGATGCCTTGAATGATAAGAATAGGCTTTTAGAAAAGCAAGAGGATTTGTTGTATGAAGAACATGACAAGTTTGTAGAAGCACAAAAATCTCATGCTCTAGAAGTTAAAAGAAATGAAATGCTTTCTTGTGAATTATCTTCTTGCCATGAGACAATTTCTAGCTTAAGGAGCATTAATGATGATTTGAATGCTAAGTTAGAAATAGCTAGTAAATCAACATCTTGTGTAGAAATTGTTGAAACTTGCAATAGGTGTAAAGACTTTGATATTAATGCTTGTAGCAAACACCTAGCCTCAATTTCTAAATTAAGTGATGAGGTAGCTAGTCTTAATGCCCAACTTAAGACTAGCAAGAGTAATTTTGATAAACTACAATTTGCTAGGGATGCCTACACGGTTGGTAGACACCCCTCTATTAAGGATGGACTTGACTTCAAGAGGGAAGCCAAGAACTTAACAGACCATAAGGCTCCCATCTCCGCCAAGGAGAAAGGGAAGGCTCCTATGGCAAGTAGTACTAAAAAGAACCATGCTTTTATGTACAATGATAGAAGACAGTCTCATAGGAGTTGTAATGCTTTTGATGCACATGCCTATGATTCTTATGCTATGCTTGCTTCTAGCTCTTCTTATTTGCATAATAGAGATATGTCTAGGAGTTATGTTCATCATGTGCCTAGAAAGAATATTGTTCATGTTGCTAGGAAAGTTATGGATGGTCCTTCTACAATTTATCATGCTTTAAATGCTTCCTTTGCTATTTGTAGAAAGGATAGGAAGATAGTTGCTAGGAAATTAGGGGCAAAATGCAAGGGTGATAAAACTTGCATTTGGGTTCCTAAGACAATTGTGACTAACCTTGTAGGACCCAACAAGAGTTGGGTACCTAAGTCCCAAGCCTAAATTTGCCTTGCAGGTTTATGCATTCGGGGGTTCAAGATGGATTATCGACAGCGGATGCACAAACCATATGACGGGGGAGAAGAAGATGTTCACCTCCTACGTCAAAAACAAGGATTCCCAAGATTCAATAATATTCGGTGATGGGAATCAAGGCAAGGTAAAAGGATTAGGTAAAATTGCTATTTCAAATGAGCACTCTATCTCTAATGTGTTTTTAGTTGAGTCTCTTGGATATAACTTGCTATCTGTTAGTCAATTATGCAATATGGGATATAATTGTCTATTTACAAATGTAGATGTGTCTGTCTTTAGAAGATGTGATGGTTCACTAGCTTTTAAGGGTGTATTGGACGACAAACTTTATTTAGTTGATTTTGCAAAAGAGGAGGCCGGTCTAGATGCATGCTTAATAGCTAAGACTAGCATAGGCTGGCTGTGGCATCGCCGCTTAGCACATGTAGGGATGAAGAACCTTCACAAGCTTCTAAAG
Organism: Zea mays; assembly: GCF_902167145.1. Lineage (NCBI taxonomy): Eukaryota > Viridiplantae > Streptophyta > Magnoliopsida > Poales > Poaceae > Zea > Zea mays. The sequence goes on along the minus strand of NC_050103.1, from coordinate 87,117,060 downwards.
GGGGAACACGTGATAGGTTTGACTAACGTGCAATTCGAAAAAGATAGACCTTGTGCAGCTTGTCAAGCAGGTAAACAAGTGGGAGGAACGCATCACAGCAAGAATGTGATGACCACATCAAGACCCCTGGAGCTGCTACATATGGACCTCTTCGGACCCGTCGCCTATCTAAGCATAGGGGGAAGTAAGTATGGTTTAGTTATTGTGGATGACTTTTCCCGCTTCACTTGGGTGTTCTTTTTGCAGGATAAGTCTGAAACCCAAGGGACCCTCAAGCGCTTCCTAAGGAGAGCTCAAAATGAGTTTGAGCTCAAGGTGAAGAAGATAAGAAGCGACAACGGGTCCGAGTTCAAGAACCTTCAAGTGGAGGAGTTCCTTGAGGAGGAAGGGATCAAGCACGAGTTCTCCGCTCCCTACACACCACAACAAAATGGTGTGGTAGAGAGGAAGAACAGGACGCTCATCGATATGGCGAGGACGATGCTTGGAGAGTTCAAGACCCCCGAGTGCTTTTGGTCGGAAGCCGTGAACACGGCTTGCCACGCCATCAACAGGGTCTACCTTCATCGCCTCCTCAAGAAGACATCGTATGAGCTGCTAACCGGTAACAAACCCAATGTATCGTACTTTCGTGTATTTGGGAGTAAATGCTACATTCTAGTGAAGAAGGGTAGGAATTCCAAATTTGCTCCCAAAGCTGTAGAAGGGTTTTTGTTAGGTTATGATTCAAATACAAAGGCGTATAGAGTCTTCAACAAATCATCGGGTTTGGTTGAAGTCTCTAGTGACGTTGTATTTGATGAGACTAATGGCTCTCCAAGAGAGCAAGTTGTTGATCTTGATGATGTAGATGAAGAAGATATTCCGACGGCCGCTATACGAACCATGGCGATTGGTGATGTACGACCACAGGAACAAAAGGAGCAAGATCAACCTTCTTCCTCAACCATGGCGCATCCCCCAACTCAAGACGATGAACAGGTTCATCAACATGAGGCGTGTGATCAAGGGGGAGCACAAGATGATCATGTGATGGAGGAAGAAGCGCAACCGGCACCTCCAACCCAAGTTAGAGCGATGATCCAAAGGGATCATCCCGTCGACCAAATTCTGGGTGATATTAGCAAGGGAGTAACTACTCGATCCCGATTAGTTAATTTTTGTGAGCATTACTCCTTTATCTCTTCTATTGAGCCTTTCAGGGTAGAAGAGGCCTTGCTAGATCCGGACTGGGTGTTGGCCATGCAAAAGGAGCTCAACAACTTCAAGCGTAATGAAGTTTGGACACTGGTGCCTCGTCCCAAGCAAAACGTTGTGGGAACCAAGTGGGTGTTCCGCAACAAACAGGACGAGCACGGGGTGGTGACGAGGAACAAGGCTCGACTTGTGGCAAAAGGTTATGCCCAAGTCGCAGGTTTGGACTTTGAGGAGACTTTTGCTCCTGTGGCTAGGCTAGAGTCCATTCGTATTTTGCTAGCATATGCCGCTCACCATTCTTTCAGGTTGTTCCAAATGGATGTGAAGAGCGCTTTCCTCAACGGGCCAATCAAGGAGGAGGTGTACGTAGAGCAACCCCCTGGCTTCGAGGATGAACGGTACCCCGACCATGTGTGTAAGCTCTCTAAGGCGCTCTATGGACTTAAGCAAGCCCCAAGAGCATGGTATGAATGCCTTAGAGACTTTCTAATTGCTAATAATTTCAAGGTTGGGAAAGCCGATCCAACTCTTTTCACTAAGACTTGTGACGGTGATCTTTTTGTGTGCCAAATTTATGTCGATGACATAATATTTGGTTCTACTAATAAAAAGTCTTGTGAAGAGTTTAGCAGGGTGATGACGCAGAAATTCGAGATGTCAATGATGGGCGAGTTGAACTACTTCCTTGGGTTCCAAGTGAAGCAACTCAAGGACGGCACCTTCATCTCTCAAACGAAGTACACGCAAGACTTGCTAAAGCGGTTTGGGATGAAGGATGCCAAGCCCGCAAAGACTCCGATGGGGACCGACGGACACACTGACCTCAACAAAGGAGGTAAGTCTGTTGATCAAAAGGCATACCGGTCAATAATAGGGTCGTTACTTTACTTATGTGCTAGTAGACCGGATATTATGCTTAGCGTATGCATGTGTGCTAGCTTTCAATCTGATCCTAAGGAGTGTCACTTAGTGGCAGTGAAGCGAATCCTTAGATATTTAGTTGCTACGCCTTGCTTCGGGCTCTGGTATCCAAAGGGGTCTACCTTTGACCTAATTGGTTATTCAGATTCCGACTATGCTGGGTGTAAGGTCGATAGGAAGAGTACATTGGGGACGTGCCAATTCTTAGGAAGGTCCCTGGTGTCATGGAATTCTAAGAAACAAACCTCCGTTGTCCTATCCACCGCTGAGGCCGAGTATGTTGCCGCAGGACAGTGTTGCGCGCAACTACTTTGGATGAGGCAAACCCTCAGGGACTTTGGCTACAATCTGAGCAAAGTCCCACTCCTATGTGATAATGAGAGTGCTATCCGCATGGCGGAAAATCCTGTTGAGCACAGCCGCACAAAGCACATAGACATCTGGCATCACTTTTTGAGAGACCACCAGCAAAAGGGAGATATCGAAGTGTTTCATGTTAGCACCGAGAACCAGCTAGCCGATATCTTTACCAAGCCTCTAGATGAGAAGACCTTTTGCAGGTTGCGTAGTGAGCTGAATGTCCTAGATTCGCGGAACTTGGATTGATTTGTAGCATACATGTGTTTATGCCTTTTGATTATGTTCCTTCTGCATTTTGTTGCTTAATAATGGTGCTCAAGTTGTACAAACACTCCCTGGACCTCACAAGTCCGTTGCAAAGTGATGCACATGTTTAGGGGGAGATGTGTTACAACTTGACCCTTTGAGACTAACCATGTGCTTGAGTTCGCTTGTTTTAGTCTCAAAGGAGGTTTGAAAGGGAAAAGGTGGACTTGGACCATGAAAGACTTCCACTGCACTCCGATGAGAGGGTAACTTATTCCAAGTTCATCTCATATACTCTTATTGCCTTTGTATTCTTATTGAAGATTTTGGTGAGGCAATGGGGTTCTGGGGCCAAGATTAATCCCGTTTTGGTGCTTGATGCCAAAGGGGGAGAAAATAAAGGCCAAAGCGATAAATGGATCAGCTACCACTTGAGAGATTTTGAAAATAGTAGAATAGAGCTTTTGGTTTGTCAAAACTCTTTTATTGTCTCTCTTGTCAAAAGTTGGCTTCTTGTGGGGAGAAATGTTGATTATGGGAAAAAGGGGAGTTTTTGAAATCTTGAATCAATTTCTCTTGGAATGACTCTCTTTATGTCTTAACATGTGTGTTTTGACTTAGAGTTAGAAAATTGAGTTTGATTTGCAAAAACAAACCAAGTGGTGGCAAAGAGTGATCCATATATGTCAAATTTGAATCAAAACAATTTGAGTTCTTATTTGAATTGATTTTGTATTTGTTCCACTTGCTTTATATTGTGTTGGCATAAATCACCAAAAAGGGGGAGATTGAAAGGGAAATGTGCCTTTGGGCCATTTCTAAGTATTTTGGTGATTTAGTGTCCAACACAAGTGCCTAAGTGTAAAATGGTGGACAAAGTACAAATCAAGGATAAAGGTATGTTTCTCAGACTTAGTACATTGTTTTAGAGACTAATGTATTGTGTCTAAGTGCTGGAAACAGGAAAAATCGAATTGGAAATGAGATGGCTTTGTTCAGCAAAAGTCTGCTCAGTCTGGGAGCACCGGACTGTCCGGTGGTGCACCGGACAGTGTCCGGTGCGCCAGGCTGACTCGAGCGAACTGGCTGCTCTCGGGAATTCACCGGCGACGTACGGCTATAATTCACTGGACTGTCCGGTGAGCCAACGGTCGGCCGCGCAATCTGCGCGGGACACGTGGCCGAGCCAATGGCTAGAAGGGGGCACCGGACTGTCCGGTGTGCACCGGACATGTCCGGTGCGCCAACGGCTCCCAAATCTGCAACGGTCGGCTGCGCCATTTTAGAAGGAAATCGGGCACCGGACAGTGTCCGGTGTGCACCGGACTGTCCGGTGCGCCACGCGACAGAAGGTAAGAATTGCCTTCCCAGATTGCTCTCAACGGCTACTAGCTGCCTTGGGGCTATAAAAGGGACCCCTAGGCACATGGAGGAGAACACCAAGTATACTCAAAGCAATCCTAAGCATCGAGACTTCGATTCCACGCATTTGTTTCTTTGTGATAGCATCTAGAGCTCTAGTTGAGTTGTAAACTCATTGGGTTGTGTTGCGAGCTCTTGTTGCAACTTGTGTGCGTGTTGTTGCTCTGATTTGTGAGTCTTGTGTGCGTTGCTCGTCCCTCCCTTACTCCGTGCTTCTTTGTGAACATCTTTGTAAGGGCGAGAGACTCCAAGTTGTGGAGATTCCTCGCAAACGGGATTAAGAAAGGCAAAGCAAAACACCGTGGTATTCAAGTGGGTCTTTGGACCGCTTGAGAGGGGTTGATTGCAACCCTCGTCCGTTGGGACGCCACAATGTGGAGTAGGCAAGCGTTGGTCTCGGCCGAACCACGGGATAAACCACTGTGCCATCTCTGTGATTGATATCTTTGTGGTTATCGTGTTTTGTGAGACTCCTCTCTAGCCACTTGGCATTATTGTGCTAACACTTAACCAAGTTTTTGTGGCTTAAGTTTCAAGTTTTACAGGATCACCTATTCACCCCCCTCTAGGTGCTCTCAGAGAGGACGGCGCGAACAGTGGCGAACTTGACGACATGGCTGAAGGTCTCGTCGTAGTCCACTCCAGGGCGCTGGGTGAAGCCCCGAAGGACCCAACGGGCCTTGTAGCGGTCGAGGGAGCCGTCCGAGGTCAGCTTGTGGCGAAATAGCCACTTTCCGGTGACCACGTTGGTGCCTGGTGGACGCGGCACCAGGTCCCAGGTGTGGTTGGCCAAGAGGGCCGCGTACTCCTGCATAGCACGACGCCAATGTGGGTCAGCGAGGGCAGTGCGAACGGAGGAGGGCACCGGGGAAGCGTCGGGTGGAGTGCTAGACGTAGCAGCTGCCAGGATCAGCCGGTCGACGGGGCGGAGAACGCCAGCAGCGCGCCGAGTCACCATCGGGTGGACATGCCCGGGGTCGCGGTGGATGGCGACCGGGTGGTAAACGGACGACTCGGAGCGAACCGCTGGAACGTCGAGAGCGGCTGGTGGGGCCGGCTCGCGTCGGTGATAGACGACAGCGGGGTCGGCGAACCGGGCTGCGCTCGTCGACGGGCCCGAGTCGGGGGGCGCCGAGGTAGTGGCGTGGCCGCGGCGATGGTAGACGAGTACGGGGTTGGCGAAGCGAGCTGGGGTCGATGGGGCCGCGCGTGGCGCAGGCGGGGTTGACGGGGCCGCGCGTGGCGCAGGCAGGATCGACGGGGCCACGCGTGGCACAGGCGGGGTCGACGGGGCCGCACGTGGCGCAGGCGGGGTTGACGGGGCCGCGCGTGGCGTGGAAGAGGTCGTTGTGGCCGCACGAGGAGCAGGTAACGGCGCAAGACGGGGAGCCGGAGGTGGGGGAGGAATCGGATCGGACTCGAGGAGGGAGTCAAGATCGGTGGGTGGGGTGGAGCCAGCAAGGGGAAACACATCTTCGTCGAAGATGACATGAAGAGAGATGATGATGCTGTGGGAGGTGAGGTCCAGACACCGGTACCCCTTGTGGTCAGGAGAGTAGCCAAGGAATAGACAGCGGGTGGAGCGAGAAGGAAGCTTATGTGGAGCGGTAGCGGAAGTGTTAGGGTAGCAGGCACAGCCAAACACGCGAAGGTGGTCATAGGAAGGGGCTGTGCCGTATAGGGCGAAGTGAGGGGTAGGGTGGCGCACCGCCTTTGAGGGAAGACGGTTGAGGAGGTGGGTGGCAGTGTGCAGGGCCTCTGCCCAGTAGCTGGCAGGGAGAGACGCCTAGAAGAGGAGGCAGCGGAGCATATTGGTGGTGGTGCGGATCATGCGTTCGGCTCGGCCGTTCTGTGCAGAGGTGTAGGGGCACGAGAGACGCAACTAGACGCCATGAGTGAGGAAGAAAGAGCGAGAGGCGTTGTTATCGAACTCGCGGCCATTGTCACACTGCAGAGCACGGACCGGACGACGAAACTAAGTGGATACCCAGGTGAAGAAGTGTGTGAGGGTGGTGAATGTGTCCGACTTCAACTGAAGCGGGAAGGTCCAGAGAAAATGGGAAAATCATCCAAAATCACCAAATAGTATTTATAACCAGAAAGACTGAGTACAGGGGAGGTCCAAAGATCACAGTGAACCAGGTCAAAAGCCTGCTCAGCCCGAGAAGAAGAAGTAGTAAATGGGAGACGAGTATGTCGGCCTAACTGACAAGCATGACAGAGGCCCTCAAAATGTTCCCTACTACATGAAGGATCTAGACTACTGGTAATCTTGGTCATGACGTCGGGTCCAGGATGGCCGAGACGACGATGCCATGTGGTGGAGGAGGTGGTGGAGACAAGGACAGGAGGTGGAGACACGCCGGCGGTGGAGGGCTGGAGCGTGTAGAGCGGCCCCGAGCTGTCACAGCGGGCGAGAAGGGTCCTGGTGGCCAGATCCTTCACAGAAAAACTAGAGGGGTCAAACTCAATGGAACAGGAGTTGTCAGTGGTGAATCGACGAACAGAAAGAAGATTGTGAGTGATGTGGGGAGCTACGAGAACATCGTTGAGGTAAAACGGCCCAGGGAGAACTGAGGCACCTACTGAGGTGTCTGGCAGAGTGGAACCGTTTCCAACGACAATCGAGGATGGGTGAGAGGGGAGGGGGATGAGAGCGAGAGAGCGTGCCTGTCGTGGGAGTGGTGTGGTACGAGGCACCGGAGTCGATCACCCAGTCGGAGGGGGGTGGGGTCATCGCCATGGTGCTGAAGGCAGCAGCGAGGGAGGCGTTGTCCCAACCGCCAGCCGGCGGGGACCAAGGCGTCGAGGTGTGGGTCCCCGGGGGCAGGAGCGCGGGCGGAGCCTGGGGCACGACGGGCACACCGTAAGGAGGCGTCGGGGGCATGCCGTAGTGAGGTGCAGTCAGGAGGGTCGGCGCCGAGGGACGGGAGGCACTCGGTGCCTGGCCCGGCCACATGGCGATGGTCCCGGTCCAGGGGTTGTAGAAAGACGGCCATGCGTGGCTGCCACCCCGGCCGGAGGGACCACCACGAGAGGATCTGCCACCCCCACGGCCGCCCCTTGCGGGAGTGACGACCTCCGTCGGTCATGGAAGTTGGACGAGGGGCCGCCGGGACAGCGGGTGGAGGGCGGGTAGGAGCCCCAGTCGACGGAGGACGGGTGGCCTGGCCCCCTGAAGGCAGCTGACCGCTGGTAGGAGCGTTGTAGAGAGCCAAGGCAGGAGTGGGCGCCTCATTCGCCATGGTGAGCTCCTCGAGGAGAAGCTCGTTCCGCACGGCGTGGAAGGTGGGGAAGGGCACGCTCCTCTTGATGAGAGCCTTCAGGTGGTCGTAGCGGGGGCTGAGGCCACGCAGGAGGTTCAGCACCAGGGTGCGATCGGCAACTGGCTCGCCGAGATCGCGGAGAGAGTCAGCCAGGCCCTTCATCTGGCGGCAGTATTCTCCCACGGAGAGGTCCCCCTGAGAGAACAGGTGGAACTGGGCGTCGAGGTGGAGCGCCCGCGCATCCCGATTCCCGAGGAACTGGTCCTCGAGAGCGAGCCACGCCTGGCGCGCAGTGTCCGCCTGGTCGCGGATGATGTCCTGGAGCTCAACGGTGATGGTGCCGTGGAGCCACGAGAGGACAACGCTGTCCAGGAGGAACCGGGAGCGAGGTGGCGGAGCGTCGTGGTCGACGAGGACGTGATCGTCGAGGACGAACCTCCGTAGCGTGAGAAGGACCTATCCTCGCCAACGGGGATAGTGGGGAGACACCGGATCCAACACCACGGACACGAGGGCCCGGATGTTGTGCAGACCTGCGGCTTGAGCGTGGAGAGCAGCGATGAGGTCGGCGTCGAGGTCAGAGGCGAGGGGGTCCTCTGGGGGTTCCGCAGGGGCGGTCGGCGGGCGTCCGAGGAGGCGCTGCGTGGTGGCCATCTGGGTGGTCAAAGCGGCGCCCAGGGCACGCTCTCTCTCTCCAGGGCGAGGGAGGCGACGCGCTCGCGCTCCCGCGAGGCCGTCACTGCGGCCTGGACCGTAGCGAGGGTGTCGACGAGCGGAAAGTCGGCGGCGGGGAGTGCGGAGGGTGCGACGATGGGACTCCAGGTGGGTGAAGCGAGAGCGGCAAAGCCCGGCGGGGAGCCACGGCGCAGGGGCAGCGGGGGAACGGCGTGGAGCGGCCCGAGGCCGGCGATGTAGGGGGCCCCTCCATGGGCGAGCTCGCTGCTGATCGCAGCAGGGGTGGTGGGGCCGGTGGTGACGGTGGCGGTGTCGTCCATGGCGACGACGACGGGCGGCGGCACCAGCGTGGGGAGGGTTGGCTCTACGAGCTATAGGCGCGGAGCCGGTGAAGCAGGGCGCGGTCGGGGTGGGGCGCAGCCCTGCTGGCCGCCAGAGGGCGTCGAATGGCCAGAGATGGGGCCCTGGCGGCGGGGTCGCGCGGTCGGGCGCGGACGTCGGGGCGGCGCACGCTGCAGGGCGCGGACGGGCGCGGTGCTCGGCTGCTCGGCGCGGACGGGCGCGATGCCCTGCTCGGCGCGGACGGGCGCGGAGCCTGCACGACGCAGACGGTCGCGGAGCTCTGCTGTGCTCGGTGCGGACGGGCGCGGGCTCTGCTCTACACGGCGGCGTTCCTGGCAGCGGCCGCGCAGGAGCGGCGGGAAGTAGGGGCGGGCGGCGCGCCGGGGAGGAAGACTGGCGGCCGGGGGTGGTAGGGAGAGGAGCCGGCGGCTGGGGGTCGGCAGCCCAGGGGGGAGAGGAGGGAGAGGAGCCGGCGGCTGGGGCCGGCGGCTGCAGGGGAGAGGAAGCCCCCGGCGGCTGTAGCTGCTGTTGGACAGGAAACCTAAACCTAGGCTGATGATACCATGTTGGAATGCGAACCTCAACCCTAAACAGGGCTAGGAGTGGTATTAATAGACTCTGTAAATGGGCCAGGCCCAATACAGTGAGGGTGAGATGTTAATTATAGGGGGAACACCCCAAACCCTAGACGGTTAGTCTAACATAAACATTGATTCAAATATTTATTTGACAGTATTTACAACATGTACCATCCCTTACCTTGCCTATCGGAACCCAGGGCGCTATAAACTTGCTGCAAAATGTATATACGAGTCCCTTCTATATTCCTTTGTTTCTTTTTGTTTCATTACCTTGTGATCTTATTATGTTAGGCATTCCTTGAATGCATGTAAATAAGTCCTTATTTATCATTTTTTATTTGTGGAAATACAATTATTACATGGGTGCATGATTTCATCCATCTGGGCTTCTCCTTAACAATGAATTCTTATTTCTGTGGTTGTTTGAGCCCATTTTGATCTGCAGCTTCTTTCGGTGCTTTATACTTTATCGTTGTTGTGCAATATGTTATACTTGAATGCACTTTATGCTTTGTAATTCTTATCTTGCTTGTGTTTGCAGATTGAGGAACTTGGCCGTTTCATCTGTAACATTATAACAGTCGTGCCTGAGGGAGTTGTTATGTTTTTTTCTTCATATGATTATGAAAGGCGTGTATATGATGCATGGATGACAACAGGCACAATTTCCAGGATTTCTAAAAAGAAACATGTTTTCAGAGAGCCAAGGAACAGTGCTGATGTCGAGGCTGTCCTCAACAAATACAAGGAGGCAATTGAATCCTGTAGTAATTTTTCCCAAGACACAGGTGTCAATGGGGCACTTCTATTAGCTGTTGTTGGTGGGAAGATTTCTGATGGCATAAATTTCAGCAACGGGATGGGTCGTTGTGTCATAATGGTTGGCTTGCCTTATCCAAGTCCATCTGATGTTGAGCTGATATATTACGGAAGTGCACTAGAGGTGGAAGAGAGTATTATGCGAATTTATGCATGAAAGCTGTGAATCAATCTATTGGTAAGCTGCTTCTCCTGAGCATTTGTCATGCATATAGCACTGTTTAATTTCTTCCTTATATGGTAAGATGAAATAATTGCAGGCAGAGCAATCAGGCACATAAATGACTATGCTGCAATGCTATTGGTTGACTCGCGTTGTGCACAGACTTCATCAACCAAGAGTTTTTCCTGCCCGGCTGATAAGCTTCCTCAATGGATAAAAGCACGACTCTCTTGTGCTCAAAACTATGGAGAAGTTCATAGATCGTTGCATCAGTTCTTCAAGTTCAATAAAAAAATGTTGAAATACTCTAGAAACCATCGTAGCATTGTGTTTGTGTATCCTTATGCTGCTTACTTATGAGTTATGAGTAAGGCTTCAGCCTGCGAATGCGATCAAAGTTATGTACAGAATTATGGTGACAGTAACGCTTCCTCTTCTCTACTACTTATTAAGGCTGCAATAATAGTCTGTCATTCCGTGTTCTGCCTATTCCCATGTTCTACCACCATTCTATATCTATTCTATATCTATCATTCTCATTCCCCCTCCCTGCAAAGTCCATTCACATTCCCCGTACAGCCGACGTCTAGCTAAAATTAAAAAAATACACATAGCCCCAAGGGGATTCAAACCCACAACCTGTCAAGCAAATGCTAGCAGTAGCTACCACTACACCACATGTGTATTTATGTCTATATCTATAACAGAAAACACATCTACTATATCTCTCCCCAAGCTCACCTGCTACACTTGCACAATGCGTAGTAGTAGATAAGTATCACCGAGATTCTTGAATTATATTTTTGGATGGAGGGAGTAGTATTTAAAGAAGAGCCTTGCATGCAATTTCTTTTGTTTGAATAATGTTTTCAACTTAAATTCCTTTTTTGCATGCGTGACATTTATTCTTCGTAATATTTTTTCCATGGATCTGACTTGTGATTCATTTTTATAAACCAACGTCAAACATGAATCCATGTTTCTTACTTGAAAACCCTAAACAAACACCATTAGCAGAAGGCACTCGCGTTGGGGTCGCTCATCGACGACAAGAAGAAACTTGGCGACTGCCAGTTCGACCTCTAGAAACAGTCCTACGTGGCCGCATGTGCCGCTATGTACGGCAAGCTCCGGCGCAGCCGCCGCTTGGACGCGGTGCAGAGCGTCTGCTCCGCGCTCTCCATCGTCAAGCAGGGGGACCTCATGGTCGTCGCCAACGTCGGCGACTCTCGGGTTGTTCTAGGCACCGCATTCGAGGACGACGCCATCACGTCGTCCAGCTCATCGTCCACTTGAAGCCTAACCTGCCACGTAATTCGCTACTGACCGACCATAAATTCTTGTGTGCTGGAACGATGGTCGTTGCTGACGTTGTGTGAGTGTCTTCAAACACGATGTATGTAGAGGAGTATCGCATCCGGTGGTGCAACAGTCAGGGGTACTACCTTGCTGATGAGCCCGGGGTGCACTTCGTTTTACAGCCCAGCCAAGAGTCATCAGTACTCGGTATGTCGCGCGCGTTCGATGACTACTATATCGAGGATTGTGGCGTCATCTTGGCGCCAGAGGGATGCAGAGGAGGACCGACAACAATGATCAGTTCGTCATCCTCGCCACCGTTGGGTTAACTTTTGTGCCGGTTTGCCTTTAATTATCTTTGTAAACACACACTTGCCTTTTTGTTTAAGCAAAAGCGTATGGTGGTACGTGTCTGATGACTAACGATGCACAAGGGAATGTTTTCGGCATGTGTGGAACGTGCTCTCCAATGATGAGACCATGCAAATCGTGGCATATATCGAAGTCTGTATGATACTAATGGTTGCAATATAGTGGTGAAACAGATAGATTAAAATAACAAAATTTATGTATGGCCAGAATCACAAATTGATTATGAAACATTTTCTCTTAACGGTATAACACACATTTTGTATATAAGTTATCGTAGTATACTGATATTATATATTCTCGTTGCAACGTACGGGCATTCAGCTAGTATTTAGTAATTTCTAAACATATGAGTTAATCCCTATAAATAGGAAAAGTGTGACCGTTGTGTGAACTATTGTTACTTCGATAGCTCTAGTGCTCCAAACGATTGAAAAGTTAATTAGTGGTCTGATTGTAGGATGTTGCTGTCTGATTAGGTTCCATAATTTGATACACTTCTCACCAAGCAAGTAAAATAATTTATTTAGGTCTAATAGGTGGTTTAACTTCCATCGGTATGCATTTAGCAAGTGTAGTTGTGTGGTTGAGGAAGCGAATTGGACAATAAAATGTTATTTCTGCTAGTTGTGCTGCTAATCCTGAATGATACTAGTCAACCAATCTTATTAGAATAGTGTCTGTTAAATCGACAGTCGCCTCCCGTGTATTTCTAGGTGTGTGCATGCACACATTAGAAGCTTGCGAATAATTGTTGGGATGTGATTAGATAATTATTCCATGTTAAACTAAGGAATACATGTGTTCTGAACTAGTTATAATGATAAAAAACTAATAAAAGACTAGAGCAATTGGGATAAATGCTTGTGCTTGGGATGTCGTGTTTGCGTTGATTAAGCACCAGTAGTGTTCGTCGTCGTTTCTAGTAATGTTAGATTCGTGTACCCAATGAATGACGTATGGCTAGCTAGCACTTGCGTATGGTCTTTTACGTCATCTTCATTTTTAGTGACTAGTTCGCTACCATGTGGCTTTAAAGTATCTTGTGCTATTTTCCATCATGCTCATACATATGTGTCATGCATCTTATTTAGGGTCGAAAGAAGATCGTGCGAAGTGAAGTGGAGTTGGCCACAAGACGAAGTTGGTGGACAACCCGAAGAAGGACGGATGAAACAAGCATCAAGATAGGAGATGCTCGCCAAGCGAGTGCCTTCTAGCAAACACTAACTAGTGTTGGATTCCAGGCAAGCCCCAGTTTTATGCATAACTGTTATTATGCTATTTTACTGCAATTATGTTTGTAGGCTTGTGTTGTGCATTAAGTGTAGGAATTGTTTGAAACCCTAGATGCATGGACTTAGGTTCCTTAATGAAATGGATACTAGTATGCTAGGTCGAGAAGTTGCTTTGCTGAAGTCGAGTGATTTTCTAGAACTCGCACGAGGTCAATAATTGGTTGTATCCATTTTTTATAACGGGATTATGATTGTCTATGGACATGGATCCCTAAGGGAAACCCTGTCTATGGAATGGAATTGGAATGAAGATTAATGTGGGTACCGTGTGTCAAGTATTTGAATGTACTAAGGTTACATGCCGAGAAATATGGTAAATCGGTAAGCCTAGTACCTAAGTGAACCTGCCCGCGGACTTTACCCCTCATGTGTCATGAGACGTGGTCTCCTATGCCAGATTATGGTGGGTATTGGAGTGTGAACCCTAACCCTAACAAGGGTTGGGTGGTGTATTAATAGACTTGAGTACTGGACCAGGCCCATTACAGAGGGGCGAGACAGTAATTACATAGGCAAAAACCCCAAACCCTAAACGGGTATTCTAACACCCCTCCCGCAGTCACAACTCTATCTTGTATAGATGTTGAGACTAGAGCGAAAGTCTAAAAATACACTCGACGGTAACCCCTTGGTGAAGATGTCAGCGAATTGCAGCGTGGTGGGGACGCTGAGAACCCGAACGTCACCGGCAGCGACACGCTCGTGGACGAAGTGCAGGTCAATCTCCACGTGCTTCGTGCGCTGATGCTGCACGAGATTGGTGGATAGGTAGACCGCGCTAACGTTGTCGCAGTAGACGAGGGTGGCGCGCTGAATGGGACTGTGGAGCTCGTGGAGGAGTTGTCGTAGCCAGGAGGCCTCTACCACGCCGTTGGCCACGGCGCGATACTCGGCCTCAGCGCTGGAGCGAGAGACGACGGGCTGCCGTTTGGCGGCCCAAGAGACGAGGTTGGCGCCCAGGAACACAGCGTAACCGGAGGTGGACCGGCGCGTGGCGAGACAGCCAGCCCAGTCAGCATCGGTGTAGACCACAAGCTCCGACGTCGGGGATGGTCGGAGTAGGAGGGCGTAGTCGAGGGAGCCGCGGAGGTAGCGCAGAATCCGCTTGAGCGCGGTGAGATGGGGCTCCCGCGGAGTGTGCATATGCAGGCACACCTGCTGGACGGCGTAAGCGATGTCGGGCCTAGAGAAGGTGAGGTACTGGAGCGCGCCGGTAAGGCTCCGGTAGGATGTCGCGTCGGCGACCGGAGGCCCGTCATCCTCAGAGAGCTTGGCCTGGGTGTCGACAGGCGTGGAGCAAGGCTTGCAGTCAGACATGCCAGCCCGCTCCAGGATGTCGATGGCGTACTGGCGCTGGTGGAGGAAGAGACCCTGAGGCCGGCGCTCGGCGGTGATGCCGAGGAAGTGGTGTAGGGGCCCCAGGTCCTTCATGGCAAATTCCCGCAGAAGGGCGACGATCGTGCGGTGAAGAAGGTCGGCGGTGGATGCCGTGAGCACAATGTTGTCGACGTAGAGCAGGAGGTAGACGGTGTCGTCGCCGCGCCGGTAGATGAATAGGGACGTGTCCGACTTGGCCTCGACGAAGCCGATGGAGGCTAGGTAGGAGGCGAAGCGACTGTACCATGCCTGTGGCGCCTGCTTGAGGCCGTACAGGGACCGGTTCAGCCGGCAGACCAGATCCGGACAGTCAGCGTCGACGAAGCCGGTGGGCTGGCTGCAGTAGACAGTCTCCGTCAGAGTGCCATGGGGAAGGCATTCTTGACGTCGATCTGGTGGATCGCCCAGTCGCAGGAGAGGGCGAGGGAGAGGACGGCGCGAACAGTGGCGAACTTGACGACGGGGCTGAAGGTCTCGTCGTAGTCCACTCTGGGGCGTTGGGTGAAGCCTCGAAGGACCCAACGGGCCTTGTAGTCGTAGAGGGAGTCGTCCGAGGTCAGCTTGTGGCGAAATAGCCACTTGCCGGTGACCACGTTGGTGCCTGGTGGACGCGGCACCAGGTCCCAATTGTGGTTGGCCAAGAGGGCCACGTACTCCTCCTCCATAGCATGACGCCAATGTGGGTCAGCGAGGGTAGCGCGAACGGAGGAGGGCACAGGGGATGCGTCCGGAGGAGTGCAGGTCGTATCCGCTGCCAGGATCAGCCGGTCGACGGGGCGAAGAACGCCAGCGGCGCACTGAGTCACCATCAGGTGGACGTGCCCGGGGTCACGGTGGATGGCGACCGGGTGGTACACTGACGACTCGGAGCGGGCCGCCGGAACGTCGGGAGTGGCGGGTATGGCCGGCTTGCGGCGGTGATAGACGACGGCGGGGTCGGCAAAGCGTGCCGTGCTCGTCGACGAGCCCGAGTCGGCAGGCGCCGAGGTGGTGGCATGGCTGCGACGGTGGTAGACGAGCGCGGGGTCGGCAAAGCGAGTCGGGGTCGACGGGGCCACGCATGGCGCAGGCATGATCGACGAGGCCGCGCGTGGCGCAGGCGGGGTTACCGGGGCCACGCGTGGCGCAGGCGTGATCGACGGGGCCACGCGTGGCGCGGGAATGGGCGCGAGCGGTGGCGTCGTGGCCGCACGAGGTACGGGTAACGACGCAAGGCGGGGCGCCGGGGGTGGGGGGAACCGGATCAGACTCGAGGAGTGAGTCTAGATTGGTGGGTGGGGTGGAGCCTGCAAGGGGAAACACATCTTCGTCGAAGACGACGTGACGAGAGATGATGATGCGGTGGGAGGTGAGGTCCAGGCACCGATACCCCTTGTGGTCAGGGGAGTAGCCGAGGAAGAGGCATCGAGTGGAGCGAGCAGAAAGCTTGTTAGGGGCGGTAGCGGAAGTGTTAGGGTAGCAGGCACAGCCGAACACGCGCAGGTGGTCGTAGGAAGGGGCTATGTCGTATAGGGCAAAGTGAGGTGTAGGGTGGCTCACCGCCTTCGAGGGAAGACGATTGAGGAGATGCGTGGGAGTATGAAGGGCCTCTGCCCAGTAGGTGGTAGGGAGAGACGCCTGAAAGAGAAGGCAGCAGATCATGTTGGTGGTGGTGCGAATCATGCGCTCGGCCCGGCCGTTCTGAACAGAGGTGTATGGACACGAGAGACGCAACTGGACGCCGTGAGTGAGTTAGAAAGAATGGGAGGCGTTGTTGTCGAACTCGCGGCCATTGTCGCACTGCAAGGCACGGACCGGGCGCCGAAACTGGGTGGATACCCAGATGAAGAAGTGAGTGAGGGTGGTAAACGTATCGGACTTCAGCCGAAGGGGGAAAGTCCAAAGGAAATGGGAGTAGTAGTCCAGAATGACCAGGTAGTATTTGTAGCCGGAGAGGCTAAGGACAGGAGATGTCCAGAGATCACAGTGGACAAGATCAAAGGCCTGAACAGCCCTAGACGTGGAAGTGGAAAAAGGAAGACGGGAGTGACGGCCGAGCTGACAAGCATGAAAGAGGCGCTCAGAAGAGCCCCGAGTATAGGATATGTCGGAGTGGCCAGAAAGATGGGACATGACGTCAGGTCCAAGGTGCCCGAGGCGACGGTGCCAAATGGCAGAGGTGGTGGTGGTAGTAGTAAGAGCATGTGATGTGGTGGTAGTAGTAAGTACAGGAGAGGAGGCTACTCTGGTGTGGGGAGTGTAGGGCAAGTGAAGAGAATAGAGGGGGGCGGAGCTGTCACAGCGGGCGAGCACAGCATGTGTGGGAAGGTGGCGTATGGTGAGGCCCCAGGGGTTGAACTCCATAGAGCACTTGTTGTCACTAGTGAAGCAACGAACCGAGAGGAGGGGATGAGTCAGTCCGGGAGCAACAAGGACGTCGTTAAGGCAGAATGGTCCTGGAAGAACCGATGTACCTACTGAGGTGACCGGGAGGGTGGAACCGTTGCCGACGATGATGGAGGTAGGATGTGAGGGGTGGGTGGATGGGAGTGAAGTAACGAATTAGTGGTGGGGGTAGTGTGGAAGGAGGCCCTGGAGTCAACCACCCAATCGGTGGTGGTTCGGGGAGGTGGAAGTGGCGAAGGTACGGTGTGAGCGGAGAGGGCCAGAGAAGGTGCCCCGACAGAGGCACTAGGAAGGGAGGGAGATGACACGTGCTCAACCGCTAGGGAGGCGATCGCTGCACATGGGAAGACAAGCGGTCCAGGCACGTGACGGCCCGCCTGATGGTGGACCTCGACGCAGTCCCGAAGAATAGGGTTCCAGGCTGGATCGAAGGACACGAACATGCCCCAGATGAGTTGGCCGTCGTGGAGGAGGACACACACAGTCACGAGAGCGGAGGGCGAGGTAAAGCTCATGGCGACCGGTGTGGGAGGGAAGTGTCACTGCTGGGCCGAGGCGCGGTCACCCGGCGCTGGGAGGTGTGGACTGGACAGCCGGGCGCGGAACAGGAAGGGCGCGAGTAGGAAGGGCGCGGCTGGTGGTGGGGGCGGCGGCGCCTGAACTGGTCGGCCACAAACCCCAGATCGAGATGATGAGCGACGTGACGGAGGTGAAGAACAGTAGGACGAAGGACGTGCCGACGAGCCCCAGCAGCGACTCGCGGTCGGAGAAGGCTCGGCCGAAGAGGGCGACAGGGCGGCTCTGTCGCGACTTTGGGCACGCGCGGGTGCAGGGCTCCTGGCACGGTCAGGTCTTGGTGTGGGGAAGGAGCGTCGGGGTCGCGCGGGGCTGCTCGGCTCCTGGCGCGAGTGAGGCCGGGGTCGCGTCCTGGCGGCGGACGTCCAAGGCGCGCCTGGGCGTGGGTCCGGTGGGGTGCGCGGACGGCGGCTCGGCCGCAGCCTGGGCGGGTCGCGGGGCAGAGAGCGGCGCCGGGCGCGACTGCTGCTCCTGGCGGTGCGTCGGGCCGCGAGCTTGGGGACGGGCAGCTCGGCCGCGGTTGCTGCACGGGGCCGAGGCCTGTCGGTGCGGCAGCGCGGGCTGAGCGGCATCGGGCGCGCGGCGTCGGGAGTGGCGGCCCTGGTGGAGTCAAGCGGCAGTCCCGGGAGCGGCGGCTCGGGCCCAGCGTCGGGGGCGCGGCTCTGGCAGCCCTGGCGGCGCTCGGCGGTGGGGAGGGAGAGCCGGTGGTTGGCGGCAGGAGAGGTGCCGTCGGTTGGGGGCCGGCGGCTGGGAGGGAGTAGAGTGGGAAAAACCTAATCTGATACCATATTGGAGTGTGAACCCTAACCCTAACAAGGGTTGGGTGGTGTATTAATAGACTTGAGTACTGGGCCAGGCCCATTACAGAGGGGCGAGACAGTAATTACATAGGGAAAAACCCAAACCCTAAACGGGTATTCTAACAGTGGGTACAAGGGCAGCCACTGCACGGCAATAACCGGGCACAGTGGGCATTGTATGCCAAGGCAGTGAGTCCTGATTCATTAACGGGGAATCGACGGGGACAGTTGATTTGTGTGGGGACAGAGTGCCCCTACGTGTCATGTGTTTAGGTTTACCTTGCAAGGTTAAAAACTCGATTCGAATCGTCTGCTTCTCATAGCTAATGAGACTGCTTGATCTATGTTGCTACATCGAGTAAGAATTATAATGAGGTTTCATGATATAAAGTGTTGTTTCCTATAAATGCTTGTTACCATGTATGCTTAGAAGGATGCTAACCTTGTTGAGAAAATTTATAGAAATTGAAAAGTTAAAATTTTGACTTAGGCTCATCTAGTGTTTTTGGCAAATCAAACCCTCAGCTAAACATCTCCATGGTCTAGAGGTAGAGGACTAGACTCCTCACACCAGGTAAGTCTAGTTGAGTATTAGTATACTTAGTCTTGCTTGCGGCATAATTTTACAGGTACTTCTTTGGATGAATTGGGTGCTGGTGTAACTTGTCCATCCACCCTGGCACTGGGTTGGACGATCGAGTGGGATGCTGCCTCAGGAGGAGAGGACCTGGAGGAGTGACTTGACGGGGCTTCACCATGTTACTCATTTACCTTTGTTAGTTATTTTTGTTGCAACAAAAACAATGGTTATTGCTTTTGAACTCTGATTGTTGTAATAACTTAAGTACTTTTTTTAAGTAGTGGTATTGTGCTTTATTGTATTTCTCTATGTTTAACCTTCAAGTGGGGAAGTGGTACTCGATCCTTGTTGAGTGGTTTATCGGAATGGGTCTGATGAACTAACAGTTTATTCCAATTTAAGTGTGTTATTGCCTCTAATGCGAGACTTGGGCAGTTAAGCTAGAATAATCTGGGTGGTTCCGCCACAACACCCTTCTCACCATCGCCAAGTCGTCATCGTGAACCTAGCAGTTTGGTACCCAGCGCTTCCTCCCTATATGTATGGATACCTCGAAGGTGCTGCATCTGGAGCACTAGGACGAAGCAAGCAAGGACGCATGCGACTGCATGATACTACTCGACGCGTTTGTCTACATCGAGATGGCTTCCACTGCCCTGCGCATCTAGTGATCCCATGACCTGTAACAGCAGTAGATCTTGGTATTATGCGGTCAAAAAAATTGTTTTGTGCTAGCATAGCCTCCCCCATAATCCTACAATGGGTGAAGTGTGCTACATGGGGCGCAGGTGGAGGGGCCACATGTGGTGTAGGAGGAGTCAGTGGGACCACACGTGGCACAGGCGGGGTTGACAGGGCCGCATGTGGTGCACACAGGGTCGACAAGGCCACATGTGGTGTGGGTGGGGTCGACAGGGACGCATGGGGCATAGGTGGGGTCGATGAGGCCACACATGGCATGGGCGGGATTAACGGGGCCGCGTGTGGTGCAGATAGAGCTGATAGGGCCGTGCATGGGATGGATGAAGTCGGCAGGGATGCACGTGGGAAGGGCGAGGGTATGACAATGGAATCATAATCAAAAAGAGTGTCAAGGTCAGGAGGATGGGAGGATCCAGTAAGGGGAAAGACATCCTCATCGAAGACAACATGACGGGAGATGATGATGCGGTGGGTGAGGAGGTTAAGGCATCAGTACCCCTTATGATCAGGGGAGTAACTGAGGAAAAGACAATGAGTGGAGCAAGGGGAGAGCTTGTGAGGCATAGTTGCAGAGGTGTTGGGATAGCAGGCACAACCAAAGACCCAAAGATAGGCATATGAGGGGGTTGTGCCATACAAAGCGAAGTGGGAGTGGGTGACTAACCGCCTTGGAGGGGAGGCAATTGAGGAGATGAGTGGTAGTGTTCAGGGCCTCTACCCAATAACTGATAGGGACAAGCGCCTAAAAGAGAAGGCAACAGATCATGTTGGTAGTGGTGCGAATGATGCGTTTCCTAGCCGTTCTGAGTAGAAGTGTAGGGGCACGAGAGTTGCAACTGAATGTCGTGAGAGAGAGAGAGCGAGAGTTGGAGTTGTTGAACTCGCGATTGTTGTCGCACTGGAGGGCACAAACTGGGCGATGGGATCTGGGTGGAGACCTAGGTGAAGAAGTGCCTGAGGGTGTGAAATGTGTTAGACTTCAAACACAGAGGAAAAATATAGAGAAAATGAGAGTAATCATCCAAAATCACCAAGTAGTATTTATAACCAGAAAGACAGAATACAGGAGATATCCAGAGATCACAATGAATAAGGTCAAAAGCCTGCTCAGCCCTAGAAGTAGAAGTAGCAAAAGGAAGATGAGAATGGTGGCCATAACTGACATGCATGACGAAGTGTCTAAAAATGGCCTCTATTATACAATAAATCTCTGAACTACTAGTGAGTTTGGTCATGACGTTAGGTCCAGGGTGACTGAGACGATAATGCCAAGTGTTGGATGTGGTGGAGGAGGTCAGAGCATGTGGGGATGACCCGCCTGTGGAGGAGGTGGATGGCCAAAGCGTGTAGAGTGGCCCCAAGCTATCACATCGGGCACGAAGGGACCTAGTGTCTAGATCCTTCACAAATAAACCAAACAAGTCAAATTCAATAGAACATGAGTTGTCAGTGGTGAACCGACGAATGGAAAGAAGGTTTTGAATGATGTGAGGGCAACAAGAACGTCATTATGGTAGAATGGCCTAGTAGAACTGAGTCACTGTAGCATCCTAGTTTTTGGTTTCGAGGTTAGAAACCCTAAACTCCTAACCCCCCATTCTTTCTCTTAAAGCCTAATCTCATAAGCATTTCATTTCTCATATGCATAAACCATGATTGCTAGTAGCACTTCACACATAGCATTTCATTTTGGCACCTAGAAAATATAAATGGATATGTGTATAAAGGAGAAAAGGGATTAAGAAAAAGAAAAGAAGAAAAAAAAGAAAAAGGAAAAACCTCCTCCCCCTCTCGGCTGGGCCGATTTTGGCCCATGGCCGCGACCGTCTCTCGCTCGCGCGCCCATGCCCCTCCACTCTCGGCCCACCTCGACTCATCTCCCCACGCGCTCGCTCTCTCCCCTCCCTCAATGTCCGCTCGTCCTCACTTGTAACACCCAGGTGTTACCAAGACCATGGTTTCATTTATGCACTGGTGACTTGTGATCATATGTGGTTAAGTGGGGGGAGAAGAAGAACATAAAACCTTGGAAGCATGGGTTAGCTAAGAGAGGTTAATGACAAGGCTTCACCCACACAATTGGAACAATGGTCATGTGGAGCCAAGGTGATTAAACCCTAAAAGACACCTAAGGGACTAGACTTCCAAGCAAGGGATCAGTGAATAAGTTAATCAAATTACCAAAGCATGATCCTAATATTTAAACAAGTTTTAGTAACATTGTAACCTACCAAATGCAGGGAGGGAACATTTCAAAAAGACCCCTTAAAGACCCCCAATTTCACCCCTTAAGTAGAGAGCACACTAGAGCTCTCTAATTTCCTTCTAAGTTAAATTTTAACCCTAATCTAAAGATCCACCGTGTTCACTTAGTAATTGGCACCAAAACCACTTGGTCTGAATACCAAAAAGGTGTCAAACCACCCTAAGGCACCCACTGGAAAAGTTTGGAACCAAGCCCAAGTCGTTTGACAAGATTTGGCATCGTTTTTTGTCGGGAGGTGGACAGTGGGACAAGCCAGATTTGGCGTCCGCAAATCTCCCTACCTAGGGCATATCTACCATTGGAACTCACATACAAGAGACAGCCGTAGGTGCTAGGAGGAGGCCTGCGCCGGATTTTTGCCAAGATTCACACGTTTGCGATCTCGGCGAGCTGTTGAACAAGTGCAGAAGAACACTTCCACGTGTTCGACGCGCTCTGAACGTGCCAAAGCACGCCCAGCGCCCAACCCCGCGCGCCCCACGCCGCGCCAAGCCGCGCCCGTGTCTCCTGCCTGCCCCCGCATCTATAAAGCCCATCGAAGCTTCAGCCGTACTCCTCCGCGCGCTCTCGACCTCATCGGAGCAAGAGATCACCGGCGTTTGCCCTGCTGACGGCGTGCCAGCGGCCGCCCGATCCCCCGCCACCGTAGACCAGCCAGTAGAGCCATCCCCAACCTCGTCCAACCCTTGGTTTAGACTCTACGTGCCTCGGTGAAGCTTCCAGAGCGAGGAATCGAGCTCTGCCTCACCGGAGACGCTGGATCAAGGTCGAAGGACTTCACCCGACCACCGGTGAACGTAGACCGAGCCGCACGGTGAGTTATTCTTCGATTCCTAGCACGGGTCGACTCATTAGCACCCCGTGAAGCTCCCCGTGCCCTTGGATTGACCTATATCGCCGTGGATAGGCCGAAGCACACGCCGCCGACGAGCTCACCCGCCTGCGCACGTGGACCGGCCGATTCCGGCCATCACCGTCGTCGAGCCACACCTCGTTGTGACCGCGTGGACCTCCCAAAGCCAACCCCACCCTTCGCCGGACCTTCCTCGCCGCCGGTAAGCCGCGCCGCCCTTTTTCCTTTCGCGGGTACTGTTCAAAAGGGGGGAGGCACCTCGGGGAAGAAGAAATAGAAGTCAGGGGGGTTTTGAACTGTCAGTGACTCAGGGGAATAGTTGCGCAGGGGTATGGATTAAAGAAATGGTTTAGGAAGAACCCAGAGACCTCGGTGCAAACTGGTTTTCCAGGAAACCTTTTTAATATTTCTAATTTAAATACAACCAGAGCTTGAAAAATTCATAACTTCAGTTTTATTCAACCAAATTTGGTCAAACCAATTTTGCCTGATTCTAAATAATGTGAACTACTTAGGAAAAATACAAAACCCCCTTAGTATTGCAAAAGAATTTAAAGTTTGGATTTAAACATTGATTTGGCCAAAAGCTAAATAATAGAAGGAAAAATAGTGTCGGCGTTTCGACCCCGGGGGGTCCCTGGACCGACAAGTAAAATTGTCGCTGCGTGTCCCAGCCCAGATGGGTTGGCGTGACATGGAACACAAGGGGGGGAAACGTGGCTCGTGTTATCCTGCGCCAGGGGGGTGCGCTTGCAGTAGGAGTTACAAGTGTTCACGAGGGAGAGAGAGAGCGAGCCTGTTCATCAGCTCGTCCTCCCGCGCGACCCTCCCGCATGAGGGCCCTGGACTTTCCTTTTGTAGATGCAAGGAGAGGGTCCAGGTGTACAATGGGGGTGTAGCTATGCGCTAACGTGTCCGGCAGAGAGGTGCCTGAGCCCTGTGTACATGCCAACGTGGCTGTCGGAGAGGTGCTAGAGCCCTGTGTAAGCGGTATCGTGGCCGTCGGAGGAGCGCCTGAGTCCTGTAGAAGCACAGCTGTCGGGGCTGCTGGGATGTTGTTGACATCTCCTTGCTTCTGTAGGGGGCTAAGAACCACCGTCGTCATGGACGCACGCGGGGAGCCATCATTACTTGTTACCGGGAAGAGCCTGGATGGGACGCCGGTCTTGATCCCCCGTAGCCTGAGCTAGCTAGGGGTAGGGTAATGATGTACCCCCCCGTGGCGTGGTCGGTCCGAGCCCAAGGTCAGGCGAGGCGGAGACTCCTCCTGAGGCCGAGGCCAGGGTCGGGCGAGGACGCGATTCCTCCCGAGGTCGAGGTTGAGGCCAAGCCCTGGGGTCGGGCGAGGCGGAGACCACCTTCCGAGGTCGAGGTTGAGGCCGAGCCCTGGGGTCGGGCGAGGCGGAGACCACCTTCTGAGGCCGAGGCGGGGGCCGAGCCCTGGGGTCGGGCGAGGCGGAGACCTCCTCCTGAGGCCGAGGCCCAAGGTCGGGCGAGGCGGAGCTTCCTGTTGCGCCTGAGGCTGGACTTAGCTGTTGTCAGCCTCACCCTGGCGAGTGGCACAACAGTCGGAGAGGGGCGAGCGGCGCTGTTTTCCTATTAGCTCGGTCAGTGGAAGGGCGAAGTGACTGCGGTCACTTCGACCTTGCCGATTGAGGCGTGTGTGTCAGGATAAGGTGTCAGGCGATCCTTGCATTGAATGCGCCTGCGATATGGTCGGTTGGTGAGGCGATTTGGCCAAGGTTGCTTCACAACGAAGCCTGCCTGAGCTGGGGTTCGGTCGAGACGGGGGTGCGTTCGTTGCTTGAAGAGGCCCTCGGGCGAGGCGAGAATTCGTCTGGGACTACTGTTCCCGCCCGAGGCTGGGCTCAGGCGGGGCGAGATCGCGTCCCTTGAGCAGACGAAGCCTTGATCTGAATCGTGCCCATCAGTCTCTGCAGCTTGTGCTGATGGTGATTACCAGCCGTGTTTAGGACTGTTGGGGGTACCCCTAATTATGGTACCCGACAGTAGCCCCCGAGCCTCTAAGGGAGTGTTGGTACTCGCTTGGAGGCTTTGCCGCACTTTTTTGCAAGGGGACCGGCCTTTCTCGGTTACACTTTGTTCCGGTGGGTGCGCGCGAGCGCACCCGCCGGGTGTAGCCCTCGAGGCCTCGGAGGAGTGTTTTGGCTCCTCTGAGGTCTTAATGCCTTTCGTGATGCCTCGGCCGGTCTGGTTGTTCCCTCATGCGATCTGATTGTAGCCGGGTGCATGGTAAGGTTCCGAGTTTTCAGGCTGGTTTGTTGACGCTGTCAACGGTTTGGCCGTAGCCGAGTTTGCGAGACAGCCCCCGAGCCTCTGCACGGAGCGAGAGGACGATCAAGGACTGTCTCGACTTTTATCATACGCCCCTTCGTCGCCTTTCCGCAAGGAGGAAGGGGGGAAAGCGCCATGTTGCCCTCGGAGGGCGCCGAACATGGTGTCTCCTGTGAGTTGCTAACGGGTGATCCGAGTGGACGCTCGTGCCCTGTTCGATAAGGGTCGGCTAGTGGCCCAGAGGCGCGCTCCAAAAGTACCTGCAAGTGATCTGCCGGACCCGGTCCCGTTCGATAGGGTCCGAGGGCTCGATGCCTCCCTCTGGTGGGATTCTGTTACAAAATCGCTCCTGCAGGTCTCGGAAATGTCCTAGGGTACCTCGGGAGCATAGCTCGAGCCTCGGCCATGTAACGGACTTACCCAGAGTCATCCCTCGCTCTGCGTGCTCTGGGGCGACTGTCGAACCCTTCCGAGGGGCCAGCCTTCGAACCCCTGATCAGTAGTGGGCGCGGAGCCCGAGTGCTCTGAGGCGGCTGTCGAACCCTTCCGAGGGGCCAGCCTTCGAACCCCTGATCAGTAACGAGCCTGAAGCCCGAGTGCTCTGGGCGGCTGTCGAACCCTTCCAAGGGGCCAGCCTTCGAACCCCTGATCAGTAAGAGGGCTCGGGGCCCGCTTCCTTCGCGGAGAAGGATCCCTTTCGAAATATCCCCTTTCTCGGTCCCTGTAGCAAGAGAGAGAAAGGGGAAGAGGAAAAAGGATATGAATTTAAATGGTGTGGCGCACCTTTTTTAATGCGGTCATCATGGCGGAGGTGAAACGACGCCCGCTTCGCCTGCCAAAGGTGTCGCTTGCCCTGCCGCGGAGTTAATGCGACGGGACGGGTGGTTCGCGGGGCGGCCGTTGCGCGTGCGTGAGTCGTTCGAGGAACGGGCGTTTCGCCTTCGAGTTTGAATTTCACGGCGGGTTCGGGTGAAGTGTTGAACGGATCTCGCCCGGGCCTTTATATACCCGGAAGAGGGGCCGGTGGTGGTTCTTTACTCTACTCCTCACCTTCTGCTTTGGTTTTCGCAACCTAAGAGAATAGCCAGAGAAAAGAAAACCGTGCACCTTGTCCCCTCCGCCTCCACCCCCTTCGTTCGGCGATGGCCGACAGGGTGACCGTCGTTTTGCCACGCGATCCGTGGCCTCTCTCCACCATCACGGTGGACGATCTGGAGGCCCTCGTCGTCGATGGTTTGCTTCGTCCCCTCTCCGGTGACCTGCAGCCGGAGTGGATGGTCCCTGCGAGCGAAGCCGTCCCGACTCCGCCGCCGAGGTATGTGGTTAGTTTCGTCTCCTTCCACGAGCGGGGGTTCGGAGTGCTAGCGAGCCGTTTCATGCGAGCGCTCCTGCACTACTACGGGGTGGAGCTGCACAACTTCAACCCCAACTCCATTGCGCAAGCGGCCATCTTCGCGGCGGTTTGTGAGGGTTTTTTGGGGATTGACCCCCACTGGGATCTGTGGACCCATCTCTTCTCCACGGAGCTTTTTGCCTTGACGACGGGGGAAAAGAAGGTCCGCATGGCGGTGCGGGCCGGTGGCTGCACCCTTCAGTTGAGGCAGGGGCGCGCGCAGCAGTACATCCCCGCCATCCTTGTGTCTTCGAACAAGGGATGGCTGCGCCGGTGGTTTTACCTACGGAACGACGACGGAAGGCTCCTGTCGTTTTCTCAACGAGTGGTGACTGCCGCCGGCAGCAATTGGCGCTGGGGGGCCACGCGCGAGAAACAGGAGAAACTCTAGCCCCATCTTAGGCCTTGAAGAAGTTACGAGATGGGGGGCTCACCGCCGCGGGGGTGGTTGCTGCCATCCATCGCCGGAGGGTGCTTTCCTTGGCAGAGCGGCTGTTGCCGCTTTCGGAGATGAAGCCGGGTGTTGACTTGGAGGGTTCGCAGACGTCCTCGGCCTCCCTCTCTGCCGACGACCTCCGCAGGCAGGTAGCGGGCACGGTTGGGAGGCTGGATGTCGGCGCCCTTACCCAGCCCGTGATGCATCTCGAACGTGGGTACGTGTCCCTGGTGAGTGTCCGCTCCTTCTCCTATATTGTGCCGGGTTGCCTTTGATTCTTACCGTCGTGATTTCCGTTCGTCTCCAGGAGTTGGGGTTTTACAAGCCCTCCCTGCCACCGGTCCCGGAGGACGCGGTGGACCGAGCCGCACGGAGGGTCGCCGCGGAAAAGAAGAAGGAGAAGAAGGACGCGGAAAAGGCCCGGGCTCACGAGAGGATGCGGGCTCGGGACGCCTTGGAGAGGCGCCGTCGGAGGAAGGAGAGGGACGGGCTCCCAAGGGAGCCGTCGCCGGAGACGCCTGACGACGATGATGATGACGATGATGACGAGGACGACGATATGGCGGCCCGCCTTGGACTTAGCCCGGATCTGAGGCTGGGCCAGGGGTCGTCGAGCCAGCCTCCAAGTGGGCTGGCGCCGTCGGTATTTGGGGCCGCGACATCAAGGTCCCGGTCCGAGGAGCGGGGGCAGGCCGAGGGGGTACTTGACCCCTTGGCCGAGGTAGTTGAGGTGACTCCGGGGGGTTAGGCCGACCTGCTTGTCCCCCAAGAGCAGTCGCCTGTGCCAGCTGTACAGGAGGTTGATCCTCGGGCCGTCGTGACGGCGTCTGGGCAGGTCGTCCCTTCGGCGCCCCGGGCGCCCGAGACAGGAAAGGCGCCGAAGCCGGCAGCGGGGCAAACCTCGGCAGCGCCTGCGGGGACCGAGGCCCGAGGGGCCTCCCCGCAGGCACGATTGGCCTTGGTCCGGAGCGGGTAAGTATTTGAGGATACCTCTGTTTTGGCTCCTTCCCCGTGTGTCCTGATCCTGCTTTACCTTTTCCTTTCAGCAAACGGAGGCAAGGTTCGGCCGGTCTGGCCCCCTGGAAGGCCCTTAAGACGGTGCCGGCTTCTGCAGCCAGTGTCGCAGCGCGCCACGCCGGTTGGCTGGCCTCCATGCAAGACGCCCTCGAGCGGGGGGGCCCAGGCGGCACGAGTTGCCCTGGGGCAAGCCTCCCAGGCTGACCCTTCCATCGGGGCGGCCATCGTGCCAAGGGAGGCTGTTGGCGAGGCCGCGGCCCCGAGCCCACCTGTCGTGTTGCTGGTGCCGGCACCAGCTTCTGCCGAGGCTGTCGCTGTTTTGCCCGTGGAGCCACCCGTCGCTGCTGATGCTGGGATGGCTGAGGTGCCGCTGCTCGAGGTCGTCTCCGACCTTCCCAGTCCCGGCCATAAGGAGAGGGCGACCGACGTTGCCGAGGTCGGCGATTGGAAGCCCTCCTCCTTAGTCGAGGGGAGGCCCAGTACGCCGTCAGCGATGGTACCCGATGCGTCGACTGCAGGGGGTCCCGACGCCTTGGAGGAGGGGCGCGCAGAACCGCGGCCCGTCTTGGGGAGCAGCGACCTTATCCCCGCGCGGCGCGACCCCAATGAGTGGTGTGGGCAGGCGCTCCGGTTCTAGACCCGCGGCGCCTCGAAACCCCTCTTCGTCCTTGACGATGAGCGGGAGGAGCAGTCTCAGGATGGGCTCCGTGAGTATGCCGAGGCGGCGATGGGGTCGCTTCGGTCGACCATGGAGATCCTTTCCAGGGACGTTCCCAGGGTCCTCCAGGTAAGGATTTTAGGCATACCTTTCGCGTGACTAGGGCATTCTTTGTAACACCCTGCTTCCCTTCCTCAGGAACTGACGGATGTGAGCACCGCCAAGTAGCTATTCATCCACCGCGAGACCGATGTCTGGGGTTCGCTGCGGTTCCTGAGGGCCGCGCTTGCCGAGGCTAATGAACGCCTCGCCCAACGGAGCACCGAGGTGGCGGACCTTCGGCTTCTCTGTGATGAGCTGGAGGTGGAGGCAGCGGCGACGCGGGTAGAGGCGGCGTCGGCACGGACGGAGGCGCAGCAGCGGCAGCTAGAGCTTGGCCATGTTATTGGCGAGCGGGACCAATCTCGGAGCTAGGCTGCCGAGGCTGTGGGCCAGGCTGAGGCCCTTGGGGGTCAGCTAGCCGAGGTGTCTGCTCGGGCCGGAGCCCTTGCGGAGGACCTGGCCGTGGCCGTCGGGTCTGCTCAGTCCATCCAAGCCGCAGCCTCGGAGCAGCGTGGCTGGGCTGAAGGTATGTTTCGGCCGCTTTGTGACTTCGATTCAGCTTCATTCTTCAACTCGTGTCTGAAGAATTCTATTCGGCTGTCTGCAGAGTTCGAGACAGCTCTCAACAAGTCCGTCAAGGCACTTGCCCAGGCGGCTGAGCAGAAGGAGGCCGACCGCGTGGCCATGTCCGAAGCTATCTTGGCCTTCTGCCAGGTCTTTGGCCTCGATGACGTCCCCTCGGGTAGCTCCCCCCAGAGTTGCCTGCGGTCCTTGGGCGGCCATGTGCACAGCAGACTCCGCGAGACGCTGCATCATGACGTTAGGCGGGCCTTCGCCGTGCTCGCTTCCCGCTACGACGTGGATCTGGAGCGGGTCAGCGAGGGGTACTGTCTACCCGACAAAGACGAGGCTGCCTTAGCCGAGGTTCGGAGGCTTGACGCGGCCGTCGCGGGCCCAAGCGCGGTGCTGGCGTCCTCCTTCGAGGTGGAGATCCTTCTGCTCGTGTCGCCATCCGGGGCCGGGCCAGATCTCGTCGAGGGTGGAGACGGCGCCGAGGGTGGAGACGAAGCCGAGGGTGCCGCTCCTCCCTCGGGTGATGCCTGATTCTGCCAGAGTAGTCTGTTTGGAGCATGCATGTGTCTTTCGCGGCCGCCGAGGCCTAAACACTTTGTTGTCGTGTTATAAAGCTGTGTTTCTTTTCCTCTTGTTTCGAGTATCCGGACTTGTTCATCAGTAGCAGAATCGCTTATCCGAGTAAGAGTTACTTTTCGCGGAAGGTGACGAGTGAGGTATCTGTATCCCGGAGGCGTAGGAGTCCCTCGGCTCGGTCGGCCTTGCCGCTTACGTGCGCTCTTACTCGTTTTGCAGGATTCTGATATCGATATAGTCGGAAAGCACGAAAGTCGTTTTGGTAGAAAACTTTTCCGAGGAAAATTTTGACGCGCAGAGGGGGTTCCCCCTTCTAGCCCCCGAGGGAGGGTCGGGCTTTGCCGAGGCAAGGCTGACCCTTCCTTGACGGTTAGACTTTATTTGTGTATGTATAGAAAATGAGGTATATGAACGACTTGAAAACATCTTAAGGGTAAAAGCGACATAGTTGTCGGATGTTCCAAGCGTTGTCGTAGACCTCGCCTTGATCGTTGGCCAGCTTGTATGTTCCGGGCTTCAAAATTTTGGCGATGATGAACGGCCCTTCCCAGGGAGGAGTAAGCTTGTGGCGCCCTCGGGCGTCCTGCCGCAACCAAAGTACCAAGTCTCCCACCTGGAAGTCTCGGGACCGAACCCCTCGGGCGTGGTAGCGTCGCAGAGACTGCTGATACAGCGCCGAGTGTAGTAAGGCCATGTCCCGAGCCTCTTCCAGCTGGTCCAATGAGTCTTCTCGGCTGGTCTGGTTGCTTTGGTCATCATACGCCCTTGTCCTCGGGGAACCGTATTCTAAGTCTGTGGGCAAGATAGCCTCGGCCCATAGACTAGAAAGAACGGCGAGAAACCCGTGGCTCGGCTTGGCGTCGTCCTTAGACTCCAGACCACCGAGGGTAGTTCCTTCATCCATCGCTTGTCGAACTTGTTGAGGTCGTTGTAGATCCTCGGTTTAAGTCCCTGCAGAAGCATACCGTTGGCACGCTCCACCTGCCCATTCATCATGGGGTGAGCCACGGCGGCCCAGTCCACACGGATGTGGTGGTCCTCGCAGAAGTCCAGGAACTTCTTCCCAGTGAACTGGGTGCCATTGTCGGTGATGATGGAGTTCGGGACCCCAAAGCGATGGATGATGTTGGTGAAGAACGCCACCGCCTGCTCGGACCTGATGCTGGTTAGGGGTCGGACCTCGATCCACTTGGAGAATTTGTCGATGGCGAACAGTAGGTGCGAGAAGCCCTCGGGTGCCATCTGTAAGGGACCAACGAGGTCCAGACCCCACACAGCAAATGGCGAGGTGATGGGTATCGTCTGCACGGCCTGAGCGGGTAAGTGCGTCTGTCTCATGTAGAATTGACACCCTTGGCAGGAGCGTACAATCCTAGTGGCGTCGGCCACCGCGGTCGGCCAGTAGAAGCCTTGTCGGAAGGCGTCCCCAACGAGGGCTCGAGGTGCTGCATGGTGACCACAAGCCCCCGAGTGTATCTCTTGCAATAGCTCCTGTCCTTCGGCGATGGATATGCATCGTTGGAGAATGCCTGAGGGGTTGCGGTGGTAGAGCTCCTTTTCATCACCCAGTAAGACGAACGACTTGGTGCGCCGCGCCAGTCGCCGAGCTTCGGCCTTGTCGAGGGGTAGCTCTCCTCGGTGGAGATATTGCAGGTACGGGGTCTGCCAGTTTCGATTAGGCGTGACCCCATTCCGCTCTCCCTCGACGCGCAGTGCCTCACCCTTGGCGGCCAAGGATACCTCGGGCTGGGCCGAGGCCTCCTCGGGCTCGGGCGTGTCGTCGGTCTTGACGGAGGGTTGATGTATGTCTTTGGAGAAGACGTCTAGGGGAACCGTTGTCCGCCCCGAGGCTATCTTAGCCAGCTCATCCTCAGTCTCGTTGTACCGTCGAGCAATGTGGTTGAGCTCGAGCCCGTAGAACTTGTCTTCCAGGCACCGAACTTCGTCGCAGAAGGCCTCCATCTTCCGGTCGCGGCAGTGGGAGTTCTTCATGACTTGGTCAATGACAAGCTGCGAGTCGCCACGAGCGTCGAGGCGCCGAACCCCTAGCTTGATGGCGATGCGCAACCCGTTAACCAGAGCCTCGTACTCGGCCACGTTGTTTGACGCCGGGAAATGGAGGCGCAGCACGTAGCGGAGGTGCTTCCCGAGGGGTGAGATGAAGAGCAGGCCCACGCCGGCTCCTGTTTTCATCAGCGACCCATCGAAGTACATGGTCCAGAGTTCTGGTTGGATCGGAGCTGTTGGTAGCTGGGTGTCGACCCATTCAGCCACGAAGTCCGCCAAGACTTGGGACTTGATGGCCTTCCAAGGAGCGAACGAGATTGTCTCGCCCATGATCTCCACCGCCCACCTTGCTATCCTACCCGAGGCCTCACGGCACTGGATGATCTCCCCCAGGGGGAAGGATGACACCACAGTCACCGGATGAGACTCGAAGTAGTGTCGCAACTTTCGCCGCGTCAGAATTACTGCGTACAGTAGCTTCTGAATTTGCAGGTAGCGGATCTTGGTCTCGGATAGCACTTCACTGATGAAGTAAACTGGTCTCTGGACGGGCAATGCATGCCTTCTTCTCGTCTCTCGACTACGATCGCGGCGCTGACCACCTGAGTGGTTGTGGCTACGTAGATCAGGAGAGCTTCTCCTGCAGCGGGGGCACCAAGATGGGCACACTTGTAAGGAGCGCCTTTAAGTTTCTGAGGGCTTCCTCGGCCTCGGGGGTCGAAGTGAAGTGCTCGGTCTTCCTTAAGAGGCGGTACAAGGGTAGGCCTCTTTCGCCGAGGCGCGAGATGAAGTGGCTCAGAGCCGCAAGGCATCCCATGACCCTTTGTACTCCTTTCAAGTCTTTGATAGGCCCCATGTTGGTGATGGCCGCGATTTTCTCCGGGTTGGCCTCGATGCCCCGCTTGGAGACGATGAACCCCAGGAGCATGCCTCAGGGGACTCCGAAGACACACTTCTCAGGATTGAGTTTCACGCCCTTCGCTCTCAGACACTTGAATGTCGTTTCAAGGTCAGAGAGGAGGTCGGAGGCTTTCCTCGTCTTGACTACGATGTCATCGATGTAAGCCTTGACCGTTCGACCGATGTGCTCTCCGAACACGTGGTTCATGCACCTTTGGTATGTTGCACCTGCATTCCTCAAGCCAAATGGCATAGTAGCATAGCGGTACATGCCAAAAGGTGTGATGAAAGAAGTCGCGAGCTGGTCGGACTCTTTCATCTTGATTTGGTGATACCCTGAATAGGCGTCGAGGAATGACAGGGTTTCGCACCCAGCAGTGGAGTCCACGATTTGTTCGATGCGAGGCAGAGGGTAGGGAACCTTCGGACATGCCTTGTTTAGACCAGTGTAGTCTACACACATCCTCCATTTCCCACCTTTCTTTTTGACAAGCACAGGGTTGGCTAACCATTCAGGATGGAATACCTCTTTGATGAACCCTGCAGCCATCAGCTTGTGGATCTCCTCGCCTATGGCTCTGCGCTTTTCTTCGTCGAAACGGCGCAGAGGCTGCTTCACGGGTCGGGCACCGGCTCGGATATCCAGTGAGTGCTCGGCGACATCCCTCGGTATGCCGAGCATGTCCGAGGGACTCCACGCAAACACCTCGGCGTTCGCGCGGAGAAAGTCGACGAGCACTGCTTCCTATTTGGGGTCGAGCTCGGAGCCGATCTGGACTTGCTTGTAGGCGTCGTTGCTGGGGTCGAGAGGGACGGAATTAACCGCCTCTGCCGGCTCGAAGTTGCCGGCGTGGCGCTTTGCATCAGGCACCTCCTTAGAGAGGCACTCCAGGTCGGCGATGAGGGCCTCGGACTCGGTGAGGGCCTCAGCGTACTCCACGCACTCCACGTCGCATTCGTACGCGTGTCGGTACGTGGATCCGACGGTGATGACCCCGTTGGGGCCCGGCATCTTGAGCTTGAGGTAGGTGTAGTTGGGGACGGCCATGAACTTGGTGTAGCACGGTCTCCCCAGCACCGCGTGGTAGGTTCCTCGGAACCCAACCACCTCGAACGTGAGGGTTTCTCTGTGGAAGTTGGAGGGAGTTCCGAAGCAGACGGGCAGATCGAGTTGTCCAAGGGGCAGGACGCGCTTCCCGGGGATGATCCCGTGAAAGGGCGCCGCACCGGCCCAGATTGTGGACAGATCGATCTCCAAGAGCCCGAGGGTCTCGGCGTAGATGATATTGAGGCTGCTGCCTCCGTCCATGAGGACCTTGGTGAGCCTGGTGTTGCCGATGACGGGGTTGACAACGAGCGGGTACTTTCCTGGGCTCGGCACGCAGTCGGGGTGGTCGCCTTGGTCGAAGGTTATGGGCTTGTCGAACCAGTCTAGGTAGACTGGCGCCGCCACCTTTACCGAGCAGACCTCCCGGCGCTCCTGCTTGTGGTGCCGAGCCAAGATGTTCGCCACTTGCCCACCGTAGATCATGAAACAGCCGTGGACCTTGGGGAACTCCTCTGCCTTGTCGCCCTCCTTCTTGTCGTTGTCTTGGCCTTTGCCACCTTCCACCGGGGGCCCGGTCTTATGGAAGTAGCGCCAAAGCATGACGCATTCCTCAAGGGTGTGCTTGACGGGGCCCTGGTGATAGGGGCACGACTCCTTGAGCATCTTGTCGAACAGGTTGGCCCCTTCGGGAGGCTTCCGAAGGTTCCAGTGCTCGGCGGCAGCGACAAGATCTGTGTCGGTGGCGTCGCGCTTTGCTTGCGACTTCTTCTTGGCTTTCTTCTTCGTGCCGCGCTGGGCGGATGCCTCGGGGACGTCTTCCTGCTGGCGTCCCTGAGGCTGCTTGTCCTTCTGGAAGATGGCCTCGACCGCCTCTTGACCAGAGGCGAATATGGTGGCGATGTCCACCAGCTCGCTCGCCTTGGTGGGAGTCTTGCGACCCAGTTTGCTCACCAGGTCGCGGCAAGTGGTGCCGGCGAGGAACGTTGTGATACCCGGTTTGCAAAGAAGAGAAGTTGGGGGTTGTTCTTTTTTTTTTCTTCATCCAGTTGTTGTTTTGGGGATTTGGGATTTGTGGAAAACATTCACAACTATGGCAGTAGAATTTATTTGGTTTGGCTCTTGCGATGGGTCGGGAGCTGTCGCGTGGGCTAGTTGGGCCGCGATTGGTGATTCGGCCCATTATTCCTCCCAAACCCTAGCCGCCCTCCCTCCTAACCCCCTCCCCCTTTGTGCAGCCGCCCCCCCCCCCCCCACTTCCCCACACCTTGGCCGCCGCCGCCCCCCCCTCCCATCTCCTCCTCTCTCAATCCTTGCAGCCACACCACCATACCCTAGCCGCCCCCCCCCCCCCCAATCTCCTCCTCCCAAGGTGCCAATCCTTGCCGCTCGGATCATCGTCACGTGGTGCGAATCTTCAATCGTTTTGGTGGAGGGAAGAAGGGAGGAAGGAAAGGGGGAGAATCCAAGGTGATTTTTGTGTTCATCCCTTGTTCATTTGCGCTGCAATTCAATTGATTAGAGGTTGCGTTTGCAATTGGGTAGAGGGGGCTGTCCAGAATTTTAGGTGGTGGATGAACAGCAGTAGTTCTAGCAGTTTCTGGTTGTTTTTCGTGAGAAATTAATGGAAATCAGTTTGGGGATCATGTAGAACTTTGTCTTACCTTTCCAACGAGTATTTATGAGCTCAATTTGGAGTTATAAATTGAAAGTTACCACCGTTTGAATCCGGGTATGTGGCTGTCCAAAAAACAGATTTTCAGGGGGATGAACAGCAGCAGTATTAGCAGTTTCTGGTGATTTTTCAGGAGTAATTAGTGTTAATCAGTATAAGAATCATGAAGGGCTCTTTCTTATCTTTCCAACAAGTACTTATGCGCTTGATTCGGAATTATATTTTAAAAGTTATCGCTGTTTGAATCCGAGTATGTCGCTGCCCAAAACAGGAAAAACAGATTGCAGGGTTTATTTTGGTGGACCGTTCAGGGGTAATTAGATGTTAGAATTTAATCATAAATTGTATACAAAACTTGTGGGGAATTTTATGTAGTTGTCTCTGGAGTTTTTGTTTGACACCACTGCTGTCTTAATTTTAAAGTTATGGAATTGTTAAGCAGCGCCGCTGCAGTTTGGTTGGTGTGGGGAGAATTGTTACCCGCGGCGGGGTTTGAGATTGCGCGTAGGTGCAGCGTTGTTTTGAGGCTTTTTATGTGAATTTGGTGCATTAAGTTGGGTGTCAAAAACAGGTGGTGGACTTCCGGATCGTTCTTAGGGATTTGCCCAAACTTCCGGTAAAGGCAAGTAAAACTGTGATGGTTATTCCGTCTGTCAGATGAGGAGTCTTATACTTGATTATGTTGTGCTATTGTGTTCATATTCATATTTTTTTTAGTACCATCATTTGAAAATGTTCTTGTTTCATGGATTTCATATGTTGAGTTTGAGGTTTGATTATGTTACTCAAGTGGTTATTATGTGGAATGGGTGGAAGTATATGTCTAGCACATTTTTATTTGGGAAGAACTCATGATGTTGTCATGCATAATGCACTCATCATCCATTGCATTGAAGTTTCGTCGCGATCTTATGGTCCGACCGTACCGGTACATTGAGCATCATATGTTGCCCGAGAAGGGGTATGGTGCAGCTTCATATCCTTAGAGATGTTATGTTATTGTATGTGCTAGTTTGGCATTATCTGAAGAGATGTTATGCCAATCTTATTTACTTATTATTCTCATCCCTGTGGCTGCAGCTATGCCGCCTCGTAGGGCTCGGGGTAGTCCGCAAGCTCCTAGTGGGGACTCGATGAGTCCGGCGGCAATGTTAGCCGCGATGCAGGCCATGCAGCAGGAGTTGGCCCTTCTGAGGCAAGCCATTCCTGTCGCCCCTGCGGGTGCTGCTCAGGGTGCTGGAGGTGGAGAAGTGCCCGGGGGCGCTGTCCCTGCGGATGCTGTTCCAGGTGGCGGGGCCGAGGTGCCTCTTTTAGTCAGTGGTCTTTCTCTGATGCAGTGGATGGGCATGAAGTTGGATTCTTTTGATGGCAGTGGTACTCCGGTCGAGGCGGCAGATTGGTTGACTTATGTGGAGGATAAGATGAATGTCTTCGAGATTGCATATGGAGATCGGGTTCGCTTTGGCACTCAGCTGCTGAAGGGAGAGGCTCAAATTTGGTGGAGAGGCGTGCAGGCAGCGCACTCCTCCTCACCAGGAGTCCTATCTTGGGATGTTTTCATCAGGCAGTTTGAAAGGAGATTCTACCCGGTCACCTTTCTGGAGAAAATGAAGATTGACTTGCAGTCCTACAAGCAGGAGAAGAAGTCTGTCACAGAGTATGAGGTGGGCTTCAATAAGATGGTCCGCTTTGTCCCTCATGTGGCTTATAATGAGATGGAGAAGGCGAGCCAGTTCCGTCAGGGTCTGAAGCCTTCTATCAGGCATGCACTGGGGGCCTTTCCGTTGGTGGACTTCCGTACCACGGTGGAGCAGGCACTGGGTGTGGAGATGCAACACCAGTATACCATGGAGTCGCAGAAGTCTTCGAGTGTTGATCAACCTCGTAGCCAGGATGCGAGGAGGGGCAACACTGGAGGTCCAGCCCACAAGAGGGGCAAGTCTCAGCATCAGCGCCACCATCCTTACCGTGGCAAATCTTCTGACTCGGGTACTTCGGGAGGAAGTACTCAGCGGTTTCGGGTCGTTCCTAAGCTCGGGCTGGGGCTGGTGTGTTTCTGTTGTGGTGACGCGCATCGCCGTGCAGAGTGCCAGTGGAGTGGCAGGTGTTCTATCTGCAGTCAGGACCATAAGGATGTGGTGTGTAGGAGGAATCCTAATGGGAAGCTCAGATGGGAGCCGGTGACTTCCTCCTCTTCTCAGGGCACCATCAACATGATGTCAAGTGCTGAGCAGCAGTTTTCAGTTCCTCTTCCTCCGCAGCAGTTCTATGTGCCTGGGACTTCTTAGCTCGTGCCGATGCAGGGTTTTCCTCAGTATCAGGTCGCGCCTACTCCTGCACCGTCTACTCCTATGTTGTCTCAGTTTGGAGCTCCGCGCCTGCCTCATCCAGTGGCTCAGTGGGGTTCTTCTGTTAATTTCACTCCGGGGGCTTCCTCTTCTGCGGGTATTTCTGGAGCTTATGTGCTACCCGCTACGGATGGCAGGGAGCAAGGAGACGTGGTGACAGGTACGATTTCAGTTGATTCGTTTGCAGCCCATGCTCTTTTTGACTCTGGCGCTAGCTATTCGTTTGTTTCGGAGGATTTTGTGTCGCGGGCTGGTCTTTCGGTGCAGAGGTTGGGTCACCCAATTTTGGTTAGATCTGCTAATGGCTCCATTAGTAGCTGTTCAGTTTGTCAGGGGTGTTCCGTCATTCTTGCTGATGAGGTCTTTCCGGCCAATCTAGTGGTGATTTCCTTGGGGGCATTCGATGTTATCTTGGGTATGGATTGGTTATCCTAGTATCGCGCGATTATATCCTGCTTCTGGAAGACAGTGTTATTGCAGGCGCCGTCGGGTAAGGAGGTGGTATTCTTGGGAAGTTCCCCGAAGTTCACGTTATCCTTGTTGGCGCAATTGCTTCCTGATCGCCGGTCAAGGAAGTCGGGGATCTTTTTCTCCATGGTGATGGAGGGTGAGGCTGCCTTGCGGGTGCAGGACATCCGGGTGGTGTGTGACTTTGCTGACGTGTTTCCGGCAGAGCTTCCAGGCATTCCTCCGGAGCGCGATGCAGCTTTTGAGATTAAGCTGATCCCGGGTACGCAGCCTATTCATAAGGCCCCGTATCGAATGGCCCCAAAGGAGTAGATTGAATTGAAGCGGCAATTGGATGATCTGCTGGCTAAGGGTTTCATTAGGCCTAGCAGGTCTCCATGGGCTTCCCTAGTATTGTTTGTTGAGAAGAAGGATAAAAGAAAGCGGATGTGTGTGGATTATCGCGCTTTGAATCAAGTGACCATCAAGAATAAATATCCGCTTCCCCGAATTGAGGTCCTCTTTGAGCAGTTGAGGGGTGCCCAGGTGTTCTCCAAAATTGATTTGAACTCTGGTTATCATCAATTGAGGATTCGTGAGGAGGATATTGAGAAGACCGCCTTTTGCACCAGGTATGGGCATTATGAGTTCATAGTCATGTCTTTTGGCTTAACTAATGCCCCTGCTGCCTTTATGGAAGCAATGAATAGGATGCTGCATGAATTCCTGGACGATTTTGTGGTCGTGTTCCTGGATGATATTTTGATTTATTCAAAGACCGAGGCCGAGCATGAACAGCATCTCTGTCTCGTTCTGGGTGCCCTAAGGAAGAATCAATTCTATGGCAAGTTGAAGAAGTGTGCCTTTTGGCTATCCGAAGTGGCTTTCCTGGGGCACGTGATTAATCAACAGGGTATTGCGGTTGATCCCAAGAATGTTGTGGCTGTGGTGGAGTGG
Organism: Zea mays; assembly: GCF_902167145.1. NCBI lineage: Eukaryota > Viridiplantae > Streptophyta > Magnoliopsida > Poales > Poaceae > Zea > Zea mays. The sequence goes on along the minus strand of NC_050103.1, from coordinate 87,078,134 downwards.
AAGAGACCTTCTAGTGTCTCTGAAATCCGAAGTTTCTTGGGGCTTGCTGGGTATTATCGGCGCTTCGTACCAAATTTTTCCAGCATTGCTAAGCCTTTGACTAGGCTCTTGGAGAAGGGTGTTCCCTTCGTCTGGTCCGGCGATTGTGAGGTCAGTTATCAGTCATTGAAGAGCAAGTTGGTGGACGCCCCTATCCTAGCTTTGCTTGAGAGCGGTAAGCGTTTCAAAGTTTATACGGATGCTTCGCGTATTGGTCTTGGCTGTGTGCTGATGCAGGAAGGCAGAGTGATTGCTTATGGCTCAAGGCAGTTGAGGAAGCATGAGGGGAATTATCCAACTCATGATCTGGAATTGGTCGCGGTGGTTTTTGCTCTTAAGTCGTGGAGGCATTACCTTTATGGCGAGGCTTGTGACATTTTCACCGATCACAAAAGTCTCAAGTATATTTTTACTCAGAAGGAGCTGAATTTGAGGCAGCGTCGGTGGCTGGAATTGATTAAAGATTATGATTTGTCCATTCATTATCACCCGGGGAAGGCTAATGTGGTGGTTGATGCCCTTAGCAGGTCCGGGGTTCCAAAGGTGGCCTTGCCGTTGATCGCTGATCTAGACCGTTTGGGGATCACTTTGTGTTATGTCGGCACTGCTAGCAAGGAGACTCGGATGCTTATTCAATCCTCTCTCATGGAGAGAGTGCGTGCGGCTCAGCAGCAGGATCGTCTATTGCAGGAAGCTCGAAAGAGGGTGGGTGATGGTAAACCGCGGGAGTTCACCATTGATGAGAATGATTTGGTTCGTTTCAGGGGCCGCCTCTGTGTGCCTCAGAAATCAGAGGTGAAGATGGATATCTTGAGAGAAGCTCATAAAACGCCTTACACCGTCCATCCTGGTGAAACCAAAATGTACCGAGATTTGAAGCAAAACTTCTGGTGGAAGCGGATGAAGGTTGACGTTTCTAAGTATGTGGCCGCCTGTGAAGTATGTCAGCGCGTGAAGGCCGAGCATAAGCGGCCTGCAGGTTTGCTGAAGCCATTAGAAATTCCAGAGTGGAAATGGGAGCATATCACCATGGATTTTGTGGTGGGTCTACCTCGTTCCCCTCGTGGCAGTGATGCTATTTGGGTGGTAGTGGATCGCTTGACTAAGTCTGCGCATTTTATTCCCATGAAGACCACAAATTCAGCTTCAGATTTGGTTCCCTTGTATATGAAGGAAGTAGTCAGGCTTCACGGGGTACCTAAGTCTATTGTTTCTGATCGAGACTCCAAATTTGTATCCAAATTCTGGGAGAGTCTCCATAGTGCATTGGGCACCAAGCTTTCGCTTAGTGTCGCTTTTCACCCTCAGACGGATGGTCAGTCAGAGCGAACAATCCAAACCTTGGAAGATATGTTGCGTTCTTGTGTTCTGTCATGGAAGGGTAGCTGGGAGGATCATCTTGCTCTGGCAGAGTTTGCTTATAACAACAGCTACCAGGCTAGCATCAAGATGGCACCATTGGAGGCTTTGTATGGCAGGCGGTGTATCTCTCCTCTGTGCTGGGAGACTTTGGGAGAGAGATCCCTGGTTGGTCCTGATTGGGTTCAGCAAACTTCTTAAAAGGTTCGGGAAATTCGTCAGAATATTTTGGCAGCTCAGAGTCGTCAGAAGAGTTATGCTGATGTGAGGAGGAGGGATCTGGAATTTGCTGTGGGTGACCAAGTCCTTCTCAGGGTATCACCCACTAAGGGAGTTGTTCGGTTCGGTGTCTCTGGGAAGCTCAGCCCGAGATACATTGGACCGTTCACTATCTTGGCCCGAGTGGGAAGCCTGGCTTATCGCTTGCTACTGCCGGATTCCATGGCAGGGGTACACCCGGTTTTTCATGTCTCTATGTTGAGGAAGTTCTTGCGGGATCCGGACCATCAGATTGAGATGGAACCAATTGCGGTGCAGCAGGATCTGACTCTGGAGTGTCGTCCGGTGCGTGTATTGGAATTTTCGGAGCGTGTATTGAGGAAGAGATCAATTAAGTATGTCAAGGTCTTATGGACTAATCAGTCTGAGCGCGAGGCTACGTGGGAACTTGAGGAGATGATGCGGCAGAAGTACCCGGAACTTTTCGTTGTGGGTAAGCTGTGGCGGAACTGCCCGAATTATTCCGACTTAAGTGCCCAAGTCCCACCTTAGAGGCTAGGCCACACTTAAATGGGAATAACCCGTCAATCCCTCGGATCTAGTCCGACAAGGCCACTGACAGGATCAAGTACCCCAATCTCACTCGATGGTGAGTCACAGAGCAAATACAATAAAACGTAAAACCATACATTAAGGAGTATTAAGTTATTACTTCATCATCGGAGTTTTTGCAAAAGGAAACATCATTGTTCGAAGTGCAGCAGAATAAAACTAACGGTAAATAAACAGAGAGATGGGGAAGCCTGTCCCATCACTCCTCATGCTCCTCCTCGGCCGAGGTAGGGTCCCACTCGACAGTCCAACCCGGTGGCAAGATGGACGGCCAAGTCACTCCAGCAACCATGTCCTCCAGAGAACCTGTAAAATTGTGCCACAAGCAAGGCTGAGTATACTAATACTCAGCTAGACTTACCCGGTGTGAGGAGTCTACTCCTCTACCTCTAGACATGCAACTGTTTGGCTGTGGGGTTGGGTTGCCAAAAGCACTAGCTGAGTTTCTAAATCAAGTTTTTAACTTTGTCAAATTAAGTGTGACTCTCTTAAGGCTAAAGATGTACTATCTACTCATACATAGTAGCAAACATTTTTAGCAGTCAACATCTTGTATCATCTCATCATAATTCCACTTGTTACTCAATGTAGCAGCATGGATCAAGCAATCTCATTAGCTGCGAGAAGCAGACGATTCGAATCGAGTTTTTAAACCTTGCAAGGTAAACCTAAACACACGACATGCAGGGGCACTCCGTCCCCACACACATCAACCGTCCCCATCGATTCCCCGTCAGCAGAGAGGGGCTCACCGCCTTGGCGTACAATGCCTCACTGACCCTGATTGCCATCGTGCAGTGACCGCACTTGTACCCACCATAACCGGAATGGGAGACCTCGTCTCAGGTCGCGTGAGGAGGGCAATCTGCTGCCAGGTTCACACAGGTACTAGGCTTACCGATTTACTATTTTTATTCCTATTATTTAGCTTTTGGTCAAAACAATAATTAAATCAGAACCCTAATGTTTTCTGTAGTACATAAGGGTTTTATATTTTTTCTAAGTAGTTTACATTATTTAAAGTCTGACAAAATTGGTTTGACTAAATTTGGATAAATAAAACAGAAGTTATGAATTATTCAAGTTCTATTCAAAATTTAAATCAGATTTAATAAAGGTTTCCTGGAAAACTACTTTGCGCCGAGGACCCTGGGTTTAATCCAAATCAACCCACTCAAATCTACCCCTGCGCTACTATTCCCCTGAGTCATTGATAGTTCAAAAATCGCCCTGACCTTTCCTTCTTCTTCCCCGAGGTCCTTCACCTAATGTAAACAGTACCCGCGGGAAAGATGTCACACCCGGATTTCGGGGCACCAAGACCCGGGCGCGAACATAATCACCAGGTGTGCTGGGACCAAGTCTCACACATATGATGAATCATGGCACAGGATCGAATGTCACATCTTTACTAAATATCAGGAGTTCTATTCAAAATAAATAAATAATTACATTATAAGGAGACAACGGTCCAGCAACCCAAAGTTGACTGGGGGACGACGACCTAGACCTCTCACGAACTCGCCACAGCATCCTCCATGCGCCTCATCCTGCGGTACCTGTTCTTGACATGTGGGGGGGGTGAGACAGCAAGAGTGAGCTCACATACGTTCATCACTCAACAAGTTGTGGGGAATAATGTGCATGAACTCGCCAAAGGTGGGAGCTCACGTGAAGTGTAAGGCTTACCAAAGAGAATGGTTAGAGCTGAGCATTGCTTTTAAAGTTGGTCAAAATTTTATTAGCAGTTACTAAGTATAAGTAAATACCAACCCAATTAAGTAGTAGAACAAAAGTAACAACATCACCTGCGATGCAATGCATATGACAAATTGAATTTAAGTTCCATAATTTAATCATCAGAGAGTCCTGAGCTGCTCATGACCGTGAGCTCGGCTAGTATACCAGTTTTACACTCTGCAGAGGTTGTACCCTTTACCCACAAGTCATGTCACCCATCTGCCAAGGGATCGCGACTTCCCATACACCTCTACCGAGGAGGCGAGGCAGGATAACACTACGAGGCCTTTACAAAGTTCCACTAGCTTCAGAAAACCCGCTACAGTTTATGGGAAGCTCCAATGCAGGAATCCCTTGCAGGACCGCCATCGCAGCAAAATCCTCCCGAGGGCCTCCCTACACTGACCACTCCCCTACTGCCCTTGCCCCTTTCGGGTAAGGTAGTCCTCCACTAGCTTTCCTAATTAGTCAGCCAAGGGCGTCCATAAACCCTTGTGGTGGCACGTGTTTCTCAAGTTAAGCTCTATGTTCCAATTAACATTTAATGATCTTGTCATGAACATAAATGAAATAACAACATAACTGGAACATAGATATAATGAAATATTAACCCAAAACCATATAAAGCAGTAGCAGAACTACCCAAGTGATTCAGGGGTAAACAAGGTATTCAGGATAAACAAACTAGGGTGACCTATTGGGTCCCATCAAAATTAACCTATGCAGATCATTATGATTAATTAGAACATGAGTGGGTAAAAGAAGTGATCAAGGGCACAACTTGCCTGGGACTTGAGATTCCAGGTACCAGGATGATCTTCAGATTCTCGTGACCTCACTGCTAGTCGTAGCAATACAAACAAACAGTGTATAGACAAAATTAACATTACACTAAACATAAGAACAAACTGCATAATAATAATCTACGTGCTGCTACGAGATCTCGAGAACAAGAATTACTAAATTCGGAGTTACAGTTATCAAGTTATGAATTTCTGAAGGTTTTATATGTTTTGTACAAGATTAAATATGATACAAATTTTATTGTGATATTCATGTCAAAACAGAGACACTAAATGGTAGATAATATTATTACAAAATTTTAGAAATTGGAATGGCTCAATTTGGAGTTAAAATGAATTTTCTATGCATTTTACAAGTTTCTAGATTTGTTTTTGTATTAAAAACGAAATTCTGTAATTATTTCTCTGTTTTTAAACATCCTAGGACTCGGCCTCATTTTCCACAAAAGACAGGGGCCCTGGCGCAATTGCTACAAAGACTCAGGCGAACCCCTTATCGGATGGCGGGTTGATAATCAATAAGGTCAGGGGTTCATGTGCAAATGCGTATCCGCGAAGGGGTACAGGAGGATTCGGACCGTTCAGATCAGATCCAAGGGCCAGGATCGGATCTCGTCCATTATGAACCCGCGAGCGCACAGGGCCGTCTGATCTGGATCAATGGCCCAGATCCAATCCGTCGAAGGGGTATCCCTCTATCTAATCTGAACCGTTCAACGAGGATCGGACGACCAGGGTGTTTTCCCCAATTCTCTGCCAGCGACGGCGGTGCCGCCCGAGGTCACGGCGGATCCTCGCCGGAGCCACGCGATTCGGCCGATCTGGGACCCTACAACGTCATTCGAAGGCCCCTACGCACAATTCGGACGATGGAGAAACATATTAGGGCTCACCGTAGGTAGGGATGGCGACAAGGGAGTGATCCACGGCGTGATGCGACGCCGCGGCGGAGCACTATCGTCGGTGAGCAATTCTAGGACTCGGCGGCACCCTACACTTTCGAAGCCGGTCGCTACGCAATGCGTGGACAAAGGTGCATTCCAGGGAGTGTCTCATACCGGTGCTATTGGCGCCCGAATCCAAGTCCACCCGCGGCGGAGATCGAAGCTCCAGTGAGCGATTCGTCGGCCACAGCTCGGCAACACACCCGCGTAAACCACGAGCGCAATCCCCCAGGTGTAGCGGAGCTCCCGTACCCGACGACAACCCTTAAACGGCGGCGCAGGCACACGACCATGATGGTGGCGCAGTATCCCTCGCGGCGACGAAATCACGGCAGTTTCTATGGCGGACGGTTGGTCGGGGCGATGTATAGGGAAAAGCGGAGCCCAGAGCTATCATTTATAGCCACAAAGAGCTCGTAGGAGAGGCGGCCTTAACGGACTCCGAGAAGCGTGGCGCAGCCGGGATCTCCCGAGTCGCGCGGCGAAGGAAAGGGGAGGGGTAGAGCTGACGTGCGGGACCCACGTGGAGGTAAGACCGCATTTGCGTACCGCGCGTGGTGGGTGGCTGACAGCATGGGCCCGCGTGTCATCGGTGGGCGAAGGGAGCGGGGAGTCTGACGGGGTGGCCATTTCGTCAGTTGCGAGCGCGCAGGTGCGGGTATTGGGCCGCACAGAGAAAGCTAGTGGGCCGACTCCTGTGGATTGAGCCTAAGACCGCGTTTTCTATTTTTCTTTCTCTTTTCTTTTTCCTGTTTTGTTTTCTTTTTATTCTTTCAAACTTAAACTTCCCTTTCCAACTCAAACTTCATGATAAATTTGTTCTCTCATTAAAGACTCATCTTGGACATGGTATGAATAAATTTGTCTAAGTTTGGTATTTATTTCATGGTAAGTAGTGCTTTCTTTCTCAAATTTTAGAGTATCTTTTTCTTAATTTCCCATTTGGGATTAATGTGATTCTTCTCTCATTGTTTTATGTTGTCCTAGAATGCACACCACAAAAATAATATCCAGCATGATGCATAATTTCAATGGCATATATTCTTTTATTAAGTATTTGTTTTTGAATATGGTGTTCACATGGGATGATGTATAAAGGTTATACCCACATCAGGAGAAATTGTTTCTCTATTGATATTATTTCTAACAAATTACAGAGTGGGTGTTACAAATCCTACCCCCTTAAAAATAATCTCGTCCTCGAGATTTGTAAGAAAAGGGATGTAGTTTTTTTTAACACATATGCACAAACAAAATCTCAACATGATGCATAATTTATTAGCAAAACATACGGTCAAATAGACCTTATTATTCCTTCTTAAAATCACATCATCTACTAACTAAAGTAACATCTAGATCTTACAAATGGTAGTAATTTATATATATGTTTATGTAGCTTGGTGGAGCTGGTGGTGGTGGTGGAGGTTGTTGTTGTTGTCTCTCCAACCGCGCTTGCCTTATTTCTTGGCGGACCTGACGTATTTCCTCGCGTTCTTGTCTTATCTGATTTTGCATCTCGGTCACCAGGTCTGTTAATTGTTGTATTACCAGTCTTTGGGCAGCAACCACTTGATCGGTTTCAACAGGTGGAGGATTTGGAGAATTCATTTCTGTTTGTTGTTGCGTGATAATCTTTCCTTTCCTGGTATTGACCATGAAAGTTAGAAGCATATGATAATAGTTTTTTGCAAAGGAAATTATCCAATAGGCGGAATGAATAAGCTAGTAGTTGGTTATAATCTGAAGATTCTTTAGTAGGGCTTAATCTTTGTTTTATGTCCAGATTGGGGTAACCAGTCGTATAAGGTGAATATCCAAGGGTAAGATAGAATCTGTCAAGATGAGGGATATATATGGGTGAGATAGACTACAAGATGTAGGTTAAAAGTTTGTTTGTTGTTAGGTGGGAATAGATCATATTCGTTAGAAGGTTATGATATAAGCCAAGTGGTTGGGATAAGTATGCTTGTTAGAACAAGACAAGTCTCTACGAATAAGACATAATCTTTTGAGATTAGTTAGATCTATTAAGATGAGATAAAATCTTTTTAAGATAAGATGAATCTATTAAGATAAGAGAGAATCTTATTAAGATAAGATGGATCTATGAGGCTTGATATATTCTAGTGGTGGTATTCTTAATTTGTACAATCATCTTATGATTTTATTTATTTATTTATATTTATGTCTATATGTATATGCAGATGTAATTGTGGACATTACTCCACAACTCATCACACTCAATCAAATATCCAAATCAGACAAGTATCATAAGAACAAGCACTCAAGAGTATATATAAAAAAATAGTTTTGTTTTTGTTCCTATGAGTAGGTCTCCTATTTCTAAAGGTCACTTTAGACACTGGATTTCAAAGTGTGAAATCCACCTTTGTATTTAGAAAGAAAAGGTAAGAATAATCAGAGTAAAGCGGAAATAGATGAGAAAAGATTAAGAGAAGTTTAGAAAAGAATCAGAGTAGCAAAGGTAAGTAGACAATGGTTATCTGGTTCTATCTAGGTTTCGTCCTACAGTCAACATTCCTCTGATACCACTTCTGTCACACCCGGATTTCGGGGCACCAAGACCCGGGCGCGAACATAATCACCAGGTGTGCTGGGACCAAGTCTCACACATATGATGAATCATGGCACAGGATCGAATGTCACATCTTTACTAAATATCAGGAGTTCTATTCAAAATAAATAAATAATTACATTATAAGGAGACAACGGTCCAGCAACCCAAAGTTGACTGGGGGACGACGACCTAGACCTCTCACGAACTCGCCACAGCATCCTCCATGCGCCTCATCCTGCGGTACCTGTTCTTGACCTGTGGGGGGGGTGAGACAGCAAGAGTGAGCTCACATACGTTCATCGCTCAACAAGTTGTGGGGAATAATGTGCATGAACTCGCCAAAGGTGGGAGCTCACGTGAAGTGTAAGGCTTACCAAAGAGAATGGTTAGAGCTGAGCATTGCTTTTAAAGTTGGTCAAAATTTTATTAGCAGTTACTAAGTATAAGTAAATACCAACCCAATTAAGTAGTAGAACAAAAGTAACAACATCACCTGCGATGCAATGCATATGACAAATTGAATTTAAGTTCCATAATTTAATCATCAGAGAGTCCTGAGCTGCTCATGACCGTGAGCTCGGCTAGTATACCAGTTTTACACTCTGCAGAGGTTGTACCCTTTACCCACAAGTCATGTCACCCATCTGCCAAGGGATCGCGACTTCCCATACACCTCTACCGAGGAGGCGAGGCAGGATAACACTACGAGGCCTTTACAAAGTTCCACTAGCTTCAGAAAACCCGCTACAGTTTATGGGAAGCTCCAATGCAGGAATCCCTTGTAGGACCGCCATCGCAGCAAAATCCTCCCGAGGGCCTCCCTACACTGACCACTCCCCTACTGCCCTTGCCCCTTTCGGGTAAGGTAGTCCTCCACTAGCTTTCCTAATTAGTCAGCCAAGGGCGTCCATAAACCCTTGTGGTGGCACGTGTTTCTCAAGTTAAGCTCTATGTTCCAATTAACATTTAATGATCTTGTCATGAACATAAATGAAATAACAACATAACTGGAACATAGATATAATGAAATATTAACCCAAAACCATATAAAGCAGTAGCAGAACTACCCAAGTGATTCAGGGGTAAACAAGGTATTCAGGATAAACAAACTAGGGTGACCTATTGGGTCCCATCAAAATTAACCTATGCAGATCATTATGATTAATTAGAACATGAGTGGGTAAAAGAAGTGATCAAGGGCACAACTTGCCTGGGACTTGAGATTCCAGGTACCATGATGATCTTCAGATTCTCGTGACCTCACCGCTAGTCGTAGCAATACAAACAAACAGTGTATAGACAAAATTAACATTACACTAAACATAAGAACAAACTGCATAATAATAATCTACGTGCTGCTACGAGATCTCGAGAACAAGAATTACTAAATTCAGAGTTACAGTTATCAAGTTATGAATTTCTGAAGGTTTTATATGTTTTGTACAAGATTAAATATGATACAAATTTTATTGTGATATTCATGTCAAAACAGAGACACTAAATGGTAGATAATATTATTACAAAATTTTAGAAATTGGAATGGCTCAATTTGGAGTTAAAATGAATTTTCTATGCATTTTACAAGTTTCTAGATTTGTTTTTGTATTAAAAACGAAATTCTGTAATTATTTCTCTGTTTTTAAACATCCCAGGACTCGGCCTCATTTTCCACAAAAGACAGGGGCCCTGGCGCAATTGCTACAAAGACTCAGGCGAACCCCTTATCGGATGGCGGGTTGATAATCAATAAGGTCAGGGGTTCATGTGCAAATGCGTATCCGCGAAGGGGTACAGGAGGATTCGGACCGTTCAGATCAGATCCAAGGGCCAGGATCGGATCTCGTCCATTATGAACCCGCGAGCGCACAGGGCCGTCCGATCTGGATCAATGGCCCAGATCCAATCCGTCGAAGGGGTATCCCTCTATCTAATCTGAACCGTTCAACGAGGATCGGACGACCAGGGTGTTTTCCCCAATTCTCTGCCAGCGACGGCGGCGCCGCCCGAGGTCACGGCGGATCCTCGCCGGAGCCACGCGATTCGGCCGATCTGGGACCCTACAACGTCATTCGAAGGCCCCTACGCACAATTCGAACGATGGAGAAACATACTAGGGCTCACCGTAGGTAGGGATGGCGACAAGGGAGTGATCCACGGCGTGATGCGACGCCGCGGCGGAGCACTATCGTCGGTGAGCAATTCTAGGACTCGGCGGCACCCTACACTTTCGAAGCCGGTCGCTACGCAACGCGTGGACAAAGGTGCATTCCAGGGAGTGTCTCATACCGGTGCTATTGGCGCCCGAATCCAAGTCCACCCGCGGCGGAGATCGAAGCTCCAGTGAGCGATTCGTCGGCCACAGCTCGGCAACACACCCGCGTAAACCACGAGCGCAATCCCCCAGGTGTAGCGGAGCTCCCGTACCCGACGACAACCCTTAAACGGCGGCGCAGGCACACGACCACGATGGTGGCGCAGTATCCCTCGCGGCGACGAAATCACGGCAGTTTCTATGGCGGACGGTTGGTCGGGGCGATGTATAGGGAAAAGCGGAGCCCAGAGCTATCATTTATAGCCACAACGAGCTCGTAGGAGAAGCGGCCTTAACGGACTCCGAGAAGCGTGGCGCAGCCGGGATCTCCCGAGTCGCGCGGCGAAGGAAAGGGGAGGGGTAGAGCTGACGTGCGGGACCCACGTGGAGGTAAGACCGCATTTGCGTACCGCGCGTGGTGGGTGGCTGACAGCATGGGCCCGCGTGTCATCGGTGGGCGAAGGGAGCGGGGAGTCTGACGGGGTGGCCATTTCGTCAGTTGCGAGCGCGCAGGTGCGGGTATTGGGCCGCACAGAGAAAGCTAGTGGGCCGACTCCTGTGGATTGAGCCCAAGACCGTGTTTTCTATTTTTCTTTCTCTTTTCTTTTTCCTGTTTTGTTTTCTTTTTATTCTTTCAAACTTAAACTTCCCTTTCCAACTCAAACTTCATGATAAATTTGTTCTCTCATTAAAGACTCATCTTGGACATGGTATGAATAAATTTGTCTAAGTTTGGTATTTATTTCATGGTAAGTAGTGCTTTCTTTCTCAAATTTTAGAGTATCTTTTTCTTAATTTCCCATTTGGGTATTAATGTGATTCTTCTCTCATTGTTTTATGTTGTCCTAGAATGCACACCACAAAAATAATATCCAGCATGATGCATAATTTCAATGGCATATATTCTTTTATTAAGTATTTGTTTTTGAATATGGTGTTCACATGGGATGATGTATAAAGGTTATACCCACATCAGGAGAAATTGTTTCTCTATTGATATTATTTCTAACAAATTACAGAGTGGGTGTTACAAAAGAAAAGGGCGGTGTGGCTTACCGGCGGCGAGAGGGGTCCGGCGAGGGGCGGGGTTGGCTCGGGGAGGCTCTGGCGGTCACAACGATGTACGGCTCGACGGCGGGGATGTCCGGAATCGCTCGGTCCACGTGTGCAGGCGGGTGTCCTCGTCGGCGGCGGGTGTGCCGGCCAAATCACGGCGATCTAGTTCAATCCATTGGCACGGTGAGCTTCACGGGGTCATGTAGAGGCTATCTGTGCATTGAATCAAAAATGGCGCAGTGGCTTACCCGGTCTACGCTCGCCGGCGGTCGGAGGGAGTCCGGCGACCATGGACTAGCCTCTCCGGCGAAGCAGACTTCGATTCCTCGCTCGGGGAGCTTCACCGAGGTGTGCTCATTCTTCTCCGAGGGTCGGACGGGGTTGGGAAAGGCTTGGTTGGCCGGTCTACGGCGGCAGGGGCTCGGGTGGCCGCGGACACGCCGTGCACGGGCAAACGCCGGTGAGTTCGAGCTCCGGTGAGGTTGAGCGTGCGCGGAAGGGTACAATTAAGGTCACTGGGCGTTATATAGGCACGGGCGCGGGCCATGGCGTCGGCTGGCCTTTGGCGCGATGCGGGGCACGCGAGGTCGGGCGCGGGCGTGCTCTGGCGCGCGCAGAACGCGTCGAACACGTGGAAGTGTTCATCTGCCCGTGTTCAAACGCCTGCTGAGATCACAAACGTGCGAATCTTGGCAAAAATCCAGCGCAGACCTCTTCCTGGCACCTATGGCTATCTCTCATATGTGAGTTCCAAGGGAAGATAAGCCCTAGGTCAGAAGATATGCGGACGCCAAATCTGGCTTGTATTCCTGCCCGCTGCGCGACAAAAGTGATGCCATGCCATGTCAAACGTCAAGGTCTCGGGCTCAACTTTTTCCAGAGGGGTGCCCTAGGTGGTATGCCACATTTTTGGTATAGAACTTAGGTGGTTTTGGTGCCATCTTCAAGGTGAACACGGTGGATCTTTAGATTAGGTGTAGTTTTTGACTTAGAGAGAATTAGAGAGCTCTAGCTCTTTCTCTACTTAGGGAATGGATTTGGGGTTTCTTAAGGGGTCTTTTAGCAATGTTTCCTCTCCATAATTGTAGGTTAATAAGTTACTTAACTTTGTGCCAAAGGTTTGGTCATGACTTGCACCTTTGCTTAAAATCTCCCCTTTAACCAAGGTTCTTAGGAGATAGGGTTCAAGAGAGGTCTAGGGTTCACTCCCCCCCACCCCTTGTCCAAAGTGATAATTGCACACAACTAGGGTAATGCTTTTGGTCATTCACATCTCTTGGTTAAAACCTAGCCTCCAAGGCTCTTACACTTTGCTCCTTAAGTTTCTTCCACATGTGATCATAGTCATTAGTGTATAGAGGTGCCCTAGCCATGGTAACACCTGAGGTGTTACAGCCCTCCCCCTTAAAGGAATCTCGTCCCGAGATTTTAGGCAGAGTCCTCTAGAGGGGTACTACGAAAGCACGTTGGTGTGCTACTCTTTCTTTTACTCAAGTTTCTCTTGTTAACTGCTCTTCGATTGTCATTTCTCTTTGCAACTTCAGAAGGAAGTCCTTTTTAAGTTAAATCCACAACTTAGACTACCCTTGTTATCTAAGTTTTTCTTATAATTTTATTCAAAGGGCAGGTGGGGGTGGGGTTTTGGGCTAAATACCGACTCCTTTGGGCAGAAAGTCGGGGAAGCGAGAGCGTAGAAAATCCTCAGTCTCCCATGTAGCTTCTTCTGCTGAATGGTGACTCCACTGAACCTTATACATTCGGATTGACCTTGTCCGTGTTGATCTCTCCTTCTGATCCAATACCTTGATGGGATATTCTTGATAGGACAAGTCTAGTTCTATCTCAATGTCCGGTTCAGGTAGCACTTCAGTGGGTAGGCGAACACATTTCTGCAGCTGAGATACATGGAACACATCATGAACAACTGACATGCTGGATGGCAACTTCAATTGATAGGCTACGGGTCCACAAGCTTCCTTGATCTCGTAGGGTCCAATGTAACGAGGAGCTAACTTGCCCTTGATCCCGAATCTCTGGACACCCTTGGTGGGTGACACCTTAAGATAAACATGGTTCCCCACTTCAAACTGCAGAGGCTTCCGCCTCTTGTCATGATAGCTCTTTTGCCTGGCCTGAGCATCTTCTAAGTTCTTCTTGATGACTCTGACCTTTGCCTCTGCTTCAAGTACCAAATCTGGCCCAAATATTTCCCTCTCTCCTGCTTGAGACCAATTCAGCGGGGTTCTACATCTTCTCCCATATAAAGCTTCAAAAGGTGCCATCTTTAGACTGGACTGGTAGCTGTTATTATAAGAAAACTCTGCCAAGGAAAGACACTTGTCCCAATCTTTTCCGTAGTGCAGTACACATGCCCTCAACATGTCTTCCAAAATTTGGTTTACCCTTTATGTCTGGCCATCTGTTTGGGGATGGTATGCTGAGCTTCGTATTACATGGGTCCCAAGTGATTCCTGCAATTGTTCCCAAAATCGTGCCACAAATGGTGCTCCTCTGTCTGATACTATAGTCCTTGGTATCCCATGCAAACGAACTATCTGGTCAATGTAGATCTCTGCATACTTCTCTGTCCTGTGGGTGGTGTGTACTGGCAAGAAATGAGCGGTCTTGGTCAACCTGTCCACAACAACCCAAATGAAATCATGGTGCCTAGAGGTATTGGGCAATCCCACGATAAAGTCCATGCAAATGTCCTCCCATTTCCAAGATGGTATGGGAAGGGGTTGCAAAGGGCCTGCTGCCTTCAAATGACTAGCTTTGATCCTCTGGCAGGTGTCACACTCGGATATGTACTTGGCAATTTCCCTCTTCATCCGGGTCCACCAGTATAAGGATCTGAGATCATGGTACATCTTGTTGCTGCCCGGGTGCATGGAGAATTTTGAAAGGTGAGCTTCATCCAGTATCTTCTTTCTGAGCTCAGGGTCCTTGGGAACAACCAATCGATCTCCAAACCATAAAATTCCCTTGCTGTCCTGACGGAAGCACTTGTATTTTTCTGCCTTCTGCTTGATCATGTCTTTGATAACCTGAACACCCTTATCCTCAATCTGTGCCCTGACTATTTGCTCTTGCAATGTGGGCTCTACCGAGATATAACTTAAGGCACCTGAAGAAACAACTTCCAGGTTCAGCTTGCACAACTCATCACACAGGGTGGTGACTCTTGCATCCATGCTCATACAATTGCACTAGGCCTTTCTGCTCAAGGCATCTGCTACAACATTGGCTTTGCCCGGGTGGTAATGTACTTCCAAATCATAGTCTTTGATTAATTCCAACCATCTCCTCTGCCTCATGTTCAAATCTGCCTGAGTGAAAATGTATTTGAGGCTCTTGTGATCCGTGTAAATGTTACAGTGAGCTCCCATCAAGTAGTGTCTCCATATTTTGAGAGCATGAACCACAACTGCTAACTCCAGATCATGTGTAGGGTAGTTCTGCTCATGGGGTCTGAGTGCTTTGGAAGCATTAGCAATTACTCTGTTATCTTGCATTAAGACACATCCCAAACCAGTGCCAGAAGCATCATAATAAACTTCAAAGGGCTTGGTGTTATCAGGTTGAGCCAGCACTGGGGCTGTGGTCAAATGCTGCCTTAGTGTATGAAAAGCATCTTCGCACTTTTGGCTCCAATCATACTTGACTCCCTTCTTTAACAGTTCAGCCATTGGTTTGGCAATTCTGGAGAAATCTGGAATAAATAGTCGATAATACCCTGCCAATCCTAGAAAACTCCGAATCTGCCTCACTGTAGTCGGGGGTTTCCAATCCCTTACCTCTTGTACCTTCTCAGGATCAACTGATATCCCATTCTGAGAAATTGTGTGACCCAAGAATTTAATTTCCTTCATCCAGAATTCACATTTAGACAACTTAGCATAAAGATGATGATCGCGCAGTCGCTGAAGCACGATGTGCAGATGCTTAGTATGTTCGTCTTCATTCTTGGAATAGACCAGAATATCATCAATGAAAACGACCACGAACTTGTCCAACTCTGGCATGAATACTGAGTTCATCAAGTACATAAAATAAGTCGGGGCATTGGTCAGCCCAAAAGACATCACCAAAAACTCATAAAGCTCGTATCTGGTTGAGAAGGTCGTCTTGGGAATATCACTGGCACGGATCTTGATCTGATGGTAACCCGAGCGAAGATCTATCTTGGAGAACAATTTGGCTCCCACCAACTGATCGAACAAAACATCAATGCGGGGCAGTGGGTATTTGTTCTTGATAGTCACCGCATTGAGAGGACGGTAATCAACACACATCCTCAAACTCTCATCCTTTTTCTTCACAAATAAGGTCGGGCATCCCCATGGTGAAGTACTTGGGCGAATAAACCCCTTGTCCAACAACTCCTGCAGTTACTTTTTCAATTCTGCCAATTCCGCGGGAGGCATCCTATAGGGTCTCTTGGAGATAGGAGCAGTCCCGGGTTGCAATTCGATGGCGAACTCGATGTCTCGGTCAGGTGGCATCCCTGGCAATTCATCCGGAAAAACATCCGGGTAGTCACAGACCTCTGGGATCTTTTCCACTGGGGATTCTATCATAACGAAGGCACAAGAATGGGTGCATCCCTGGTCCCCACTAATTCCTCCAACTCTTGGATCTCATTTGACAGCTGCTCCACCTGTAAATCCTTTTCCACCATCTCAGTGGACAAGTCAACCACAAGCTCTTCTCTGTTGTCCAAGGTGATCTTTTTTGCCTCCAATAGTGCCATCAGGTGAGACATTGCCTCACCACGCATCACTTGCAAACGGTACAGGGCATTCATGCACCGTACTGTCAAGTGGGCAGTCTGACCTGGGTAGATAGCCCAGATATCCTTGGCATGCTCCACCCGATCCTTCCACATTGAGTCGTCTTCCCTTTCCGCGGGGAACAAGCCAATGGGGTGGGTAGACAGCTCCAAGGGATGGAATCCGCAGAAAGTGGTCAACCCATGCAGAGCAATTGCCTCGATCGTGTCCTCAGCCCGGTATCCAAAGGACTCAGAGTCCAGTGAACGCCAGCCTGGCTGTAGGGGATGAGGCTCCAGGGTCATCCTCACTCTACAACGGGGCACTCGGTGCTTCTCGAACTGATGCACCACGTACTGAGGAGGTGTCGTGTATCCGGCCCCCTGAAGTACCTCCCACAAAATGCGGGGAAAGCCCTCTCGTGCAAGCCCGTCAGTGTGGGACAGTGCATTTCCGTCGTCTGAGGATCCGTGGGAAGTCATCTGTGTACGGTTAAGCGTAAGTAAAAGAAAAAGAATTATAAAAAGAACAAGAAAATAAGACTCAGCTTCTCTCTAATTAAAAAAATGGTACTAGGGAACCTAGTTGGTCATCATTTGGAATTTAAGTCCTTACTAAATTTTCCATTTGTTTAATTTAAGAATGCACGCATGCTCGTCCTAAACGACCTCACAGCAATGTAAAGGGAATAGGGAAGAACTCCCATCCCGTATAGTAGCCTGTAGGGCTTAAACACTTAGCCACCTAGCTACCCTTCTATCATCCTAAGGCTTCACGTCCTAGGTCTATCCTGATCGTCCTACGATCTATCCAACATTGTTTCTATCAAGTTTTACTTCAGAAAAGGATGGTATTTATATTTTATTGATTCCTCTGTGGTGGTACAAGCTCCGATACCAGCTGTGGCGGAACTGCCCGAATTATTCCGACTTAAGTGCCCAAGTCCCACCTTAGAGGCTAGACCACACTTAAATGGGAATAACCCGTCAATCCCTCGGATCTAGTCCGACAAGGCCACTGACAGGATCAAGTACCCCAATCTCACTCGATGGTGAGTCACAGAGTAAATACAATAAAACGTAAAACCATACATTAAGGAGTATTAAGTTATTACATCATCATCGGAGTTTTTGCAAAAGGAAACATCATTGTTCGAAGTGCAGCGGAATAAAACTAACGGTAAATAAACAGAGAGATGGGGAAGCCTGTCCCATCACTCCTCATGCTCCTCCTCGGCCGAGGTAGGGTCCCACTCGACAGTCCAACCCGGTGGCAAGATGGACGGCCAAGTCACTCCAGCAACCATGTCCTCCAGAGAACCTGTAAAATTGTGCCACAAGCAAGGCTGAGTATACTAATACTCAGCTAGACTTACCCGGTGTGAGGAGTCTACTCCTCTACCTCTAGACATGCAGCTGTTTGGCTGTGGGGTTGGGTTGCCAAAAGCACTAGCTGAGTTTCTAAATCAAGTTTTTAACTTTGTCAAATTAAGTGTGACTCTCTTAAGGCTAACGATGTACTATCTACTCATACATAGTAGCAAACATTTTTAGCAGTCAACATCTTGTATCATCTCATCATAATTTCACTTGTTACTCAATGTAGCAGCATGGATCAAGCAGTCTCATTAGCTGCGAGAAGCAGACGATTCAAATCGAGTTTTTAAACCATGCAAGGTAAACCTAAACACACGACATGCAGGGGCACTCCGTCCCCACACACATCAACCGTCCCCATCGATTCCCCGTTAGCAGAGAGGGGCTCACCGCCTTGGCGTACAATGCCTCACTGACCCCGACTGCCGTCGTGCAGTGACCGCACTTGTACCCACCATAACCGGAATGGGAGACCTCGTCTCAGGTCGTGTGAGGAGGGCAATCTGCTGCCAGGTTCACTCAGGTACTAGGCTTACCGATTTACCATATTTCTCGGCATATGTTTAGTACGTTCAAACGCTTGACTCACGGTACCACACCATAATCCTTATTCAAATTTTTATCCCGTAGACAACCAATCCCCATGGATTGTTGCCCACACACCAGCATCAATATGATAAGAAAGTGGATACAACCAATTTCCTGATCTCGCGCGAGTGCTAGAAAAATCACTCGACTTCTACCGAGATCCTAATTAATAAAGCAGCTACTCAACCTAGCATACTAGTATTCATCTCAACAGGATTCCTGAGATCATGCAACTAGGGTTTCCCACAACTCCTACACTTAAGTGCACATTCAATCCTACAATCAATAAGTTTAGTAAAATAGCATAAATAACAGGTTATGCATAAACCGGGGCTTGCCTTCCAAGGCTGTGGCAGGCAGATCCTCTAGTACAGGCTCGGGTGCTGGATCCGGGGCTACCTCCTGAGCAGCTCCTTGCTCCGGCACGAGGACGTACTCTCCGTCAGCAAGGTTGCAGTCTATCGAAATGCAATGAACATGTATGTCATGATTATGCAGGATTTAATAACATTATGCTAAGAGAAGAAAAACTAAGTTAATGAGTAACTTAGGATTTTCTTGGTCATACGGGGCTTTTAGTGGTTTATGCTTATCACTCTATGTTTAGGTTTTTGCTAAGGATAAGCATATAGGATTGGTATCTCCTATTTATGATTTAGTGGACAATTTACAAAGGGTTTTAGGATGACACCCTTTTCCATTATTCATTTTCCTTTCTTTATTTTCTATTTATGAATTCTAGTGTAGGTTTGAACTACAACATTGGTCTAACTTTTTCCAAAAATTTTGTAAAAATTACAGTGGCTTGCCTATGGTCAATATAGCATGTTCTAAGACTTTGAGGTTCAATTGAAAAAGGCTATGCTCTAGACAAAAATAACAAGAGTTGTGTAAATGGGCCACTTTGCACTACAACTCTTAATTAGGGGTGGGTTCTGTCCTAAAGGTTATTTTTGTTGGCATCTAACAGTAATAATAGGCTTCTGTGCCAAAGATCACAGAAAGCTAAGGGATGGTTATTTAGTTATGATTTTCTAAAGTTTAATGCCAAAAAGGCACTTTCTACTACATTGTTATTTGAAAAATGTCAAACAGCAGATTTCATATTTTTCCTAAGTTCTTAATAACAAAACACTAACTATCCCAAGGGTTGGGGTGTTTTCACCTTGGGGTTATTTTTGTAGGGTTTTTCTAAGTTTTCCTTGTTTTCCCAAAATAAAAAGTTATCCTATTTATTTTATACTAGACCAGAGTATAATAGATTTTTCTAGTGAACTACACTGAATAAGTACCCTAACAAAAATAGGGGTGCCCCTGGTACATTATTTAAATCACCTTTTCTATTTTTCTTAACCTTAAGCATATTGTAAAATAAATGGCAAAAACTATCTTAATGGGGTGGACAGAGAGGTTTAGCATTTCTAAACAGGTCAGTAGGTGGACATAAACTTTTCCAAAGTTTCCTAACCTTAGTCAGATAGTGCAACTATTTTTATTCCTATTATTTAGCTTTTGGTCAAAACAATAATTAAATCAGAACCCTAATGTTTTCTGTAGTACATAAGGGTTTTATATTTTTCCTAAGCAGTTTACATAATTTAAAGTCTGACAAAATTGGTTTGACTAAATTTGGATAAATAAAACAGAAGTTATGAATTATTCAAGTTCTGTTCAAAATTTAAATCAGATTTAATAAAGGTTTCCAGGAAAACTACTTTGCGCCGAGGACCCTGGGTTTAATCCAAATCAACCCACTCAAATCTACACCTGCGCTACTATTCCCCTGAGTCACTGACAGTTCAAAAATCCCCCTGACCTTTCCTTCTTCTTCCCTGAGGTCCTTCCCCTAATGTAAACAGTACCCGCGGGAAAGAAAAGGGCGGCGCGGCTTACCGGCGGCGAGAGGGGTCCGGCGAGGGGCGGGGTTGGCTCGGGGAGGCTCTGGCGGTCACAACGATGTACGGCTCGACGGCGGGGATGGCCGGAATCGCTCGGTCCACGTGCGCAGGCGGGTGTCCTCGTCGGCGGCGGGTGTGCCGGCCAAATCACGGCGATCTAGTTCAATCCATTGGCACGGTGAGCTTCACGAGGTGATGTAGAGGCTATCTGTGCATTGAATCAAAAATGGCGCAGTGGCTTACCCGGTCTACGCTCGCCGGCGGTTGGAGGGAGTCCGGCGACCGTGGACTAGCCTTTCCGGCGAAGCAGACTTCGATTCCTCGCTCGGGGAGCTTCACCGAGGTGTGCTCAGTCTTCTCCGAGGGTCGGACGGGGTTGGGAAAGGCTTGGTTGGCCGGTCTACGGCGGCAGGGGCTCGGGTGGCCGCGGACACGCCGTGCACGGGCAAACGCCGGTGAGTTCGAGCTCCGGTGAGGTTGAGCATGCGTGGAAGGGTACGGTTAAGGTCACTAAGCGTTATATAGGCACGGGCCATGGCGTCAGCTGGCCTTTGGCGCGACGCGGGGCACGCGAGGTCGGGCGCGGGCGTGCTCTGGCGCGCGCAGAACACGTCGAACACGTGGAAGTGTTCATCTGCCCGTGTTCAAACGCCTACTGAGATCGCAAACGTGCGAATCTTGGCAAAAATCCGGCGCAGACCTCTTCCTGGCACCTATGGCTATCTCTCATATGTGAGTTCCAAGGGAAGATAAGCCCTAGGTCAGAAGATATGCGGACGCCAAATCTGGCTTGTCCCCCTGCCCGCTGCGCGACAAAAGTGATGTCATGCCATGTCAAACGTCAAGGTCTCGGGCTCAACTTTTTCCAGGGGGTGCCCTAGGTGGTATGCCACATTTTTGGTATAGAACTTAGGTGGTTTTGCTGCCATCTTCAAGGTGAACACGGTGGATCTTTAGATTAGGTGTAGTTTTTGACTTAGAGAGAATTAGAGAGCTCTAGCTCTTTCTCTACTTAGGGAATGGATTTGGGGTTTCTTAAGGGGTCTTTTAGCAATGTTTCCTCTCTATAATTGTAGGTTAATAAGTTATTTAACTTTGTGCCAAAGGTTTGGTCATGACTTGCACCTTTGCTTAAACTCTCCCCTTTAACCAAGGTGCTTAGGAGATAGGGTTCAAGAGAGGTCTAGGGTTCACTCCCCCCCCCCTTGTCCAAAGTGATAATTGCACACAACTAGGGTAATGCTTTTGGTCATTCACATCTCTTGGTTAAAACCTAGCCTCCAAGGCTCTTACACTTTGCTCCTTAAGTTTCTTCCACATGTGATCATAGTCATTAGTGTATAGAGGTGCCCTAGCCATGGTAACACCTGAGGTGTTACATAAGTGTTGTTGATTCATTAATTTTTTCTTTTGTCATTCCGATAGAAGCGTCAAAATTCGAGGTCGAATTCTTTTTAAGAGGGGTAGAGTGTGATACCCGGTTTGTAAAGAAGAGAAGTTGGGGGTTGTTCTTTTTGTTTTTTTTCCTCATCCGGTTGTTGTTTTGGGGATTTGGAATTTGTGGAAAACATTCACAACTATGACAGTAGAATTTATTTGGTTTGGCGCTTGCGATGGGGTCGGGAGCTGTCGCGTGGGCTAGTTGGGCCGCGATTGGTGATTCGGCCCATTATTCCTCCCAAACCCTAGCCGCCCTCCCTCTTAACCCCCTCCCCCTTTGTGCAGCCCCCTCACTACCCCCACACCTTGCCCCCCCTCCCATCTCCTCCTCTCTCAATCCTTGCAGCCACACCACCATACCCTAGCCCCCCCCCAATCTCCTCCTCCCAAGGTGTCAATCCTTGCCGCTCGGATCATCGTCACGTGGTGCGAATCTTCAATCGTTTTGGTGGAGGGAAGAAGGGAGGAAGGAAAGGGGGAGAATCCAAGGTGATTTTTGTGTTCATCCCTTGTTCATTTGCGCTGCAATTCAATTGATTAGAGGTTGCGTTTGCGATTGGGTAGAGGGGGCTGTCCAGAATTTTAGGTGGTGGATGAACAGCAGTAGTTCTAGCAGTTTCTAGTTGTTTTTCGTGAGAAATTAATGGAAATCAGTTTGGGGATCATGTAGAACTTTGTCTTACCTTTCCAACGAGTATTTATGCGCTCAATTTGGAGTTATAAATTGAAAGTTATCACCGTTTGAATCCGGGTATGTGGCTGTCCAAAAAACAGATTTTCAGGGGGGATGAACAGCAGCAGTATTAGCAGTTTCTGGTGATTTTTCAGGAGTAATTAGTGTTAATCAGTATAAGAATCATGAAGGGCTCTTTCTTATCTTTCCAACAAGTACTTATGCGCTTGATTCGGAATTATATTTTAAAAGTTATCGCTGTTTGAATCCGAGTATGTCGCTGCCTAAAACAGGAAAAACAGATTGCAGGGTTTATTTTGTGGGCCGTTTAGGGGTAATTAGATGTTAGAATTTAATCATAAATTGTATACAAAACTTGTGGGGAATTTTATGTAGTTGTCTCTGGAGTTTTTGTTTGACACCACTGCTGTCTTAATTTTAAAGTTATGGAATTGTTAAGCAGCGCCGCTGCAGTTTGGTTGGTGTGGGGAGAATTGTTACCTGCGGCGGGGTTTAAGATTGCGCGTAGGTGCGGCGTTGTTTTGAGGCTTTTTATGTGAATTTGGTGCACTAAGTTGGGTGTCAAAAACAGGTGGTGGACTTCCGAATCGTTCTTAGGGATTTGCCCAAACTTCCGGTGAAGGCAAGTAAAACTGTGATGGTTATTCCGTCTGTCAGATGAGGAGTCTTATACTTGATTATGTTGTGCTATTGTGTTCATATTCATATTTTTTTGAGTACCATCATTTGAAAATGTTCATGTTTCATGGATTTCATATGTTGAGTTTGAGGTTTGATTATGTTACTCAAGTGGTTATTATGTGGAATGGGTGGAAGTATATGTCTAGCACATTTTTATTTGGGAAGAACTCATGATGTTGTCATGCATAATGCACTCATCATCCATTGCATTGAAGTTTCGTCGCGATCTTATGGTCCGACCGTACCAGTACATTGAGCATCATATGTTTCCCGAGAAGGGGTATGGTGCAGCTTCATATCCTTAGAGATATGGAGGCAGAAGTCATTATTGCATCTGTAGCCATGTGCATTCATGGGAGAGGTGTGGAATCTATTATGTGGATGTGGATAATTTGGACTTGTGCATGGTGATTCTTCTTGGCGTTAAGTATATAGTTACTTGCTTACTTGCTGCAATTTACTGTTCAAAAAAAAGAAAGGAGTTCTGAACCACGTGGTTGTGTAAGCACAGTTGATTTACAATGTCCTATTTGTTGTTGTTATGCTTACTTGTTGAGATGTGTTATCTCACATCTTGCATTGTTTGATGCAGGCACCTAATTTCTGCTTTGGGAATAGAGGGATGTAGCAGCACGGCCACTACACCTTTAATAAAGGAATCACCATTTAATAATGTTGTTAATCAGAGTTGGTCAAGTCTAGTGAATTGCTTTGTTCTTGGTAAAGCGTTTATTTTGGGGTGGGCTGAGTTCCTTATCCCATTTGTTTTGCTTCAGTTGGGGCATAAATGGGTTTTACCACTTTGCATTTAGTTTCTACTATGTGAATTATATGTCTTTATATCCTCTATGAACTTCATGTTTTCCCCTCCTTGTTATGTTAGTTTCAAAGAAGGTGCTGCCGGATTTTGCTATATTTTCTTTCTTTATTACACCTCTTGTGTTGAGTAAGTTAGGTAGGTGGGGTTTTTGGTAATATCCATTAGCATACTAGTATCCATCACAAAAAGGATTCCTGAGATCATGCAACTAGGGTTTCAAACAACTCTTACACTTAAGTGCACAATACAAGCCTACAATCATTAAGTGCAGTAAAATAATATATAGAACTGGTTATGCATAAACCGGGGCTTGCCTTCCAAAGCTGGGGCAGGCAGATCCTCTAGGGTAGGCTCTGGTGCTGGATCCGGGGCTACCTCCTGAGCAACTTCTTGCTCCGGCACGAGGACGTACTCTCCGTTAGCGAGGTTGCAATCTATCGAATGCAATGAATAAGAATATGTATGCCATGATTATGCAGAATTTAATAGCAATTACACCTTAGTGCAGAAAAACTAAGTTGGTTAATCATTTAGGTTTTTCTTGTTAT
This sequence comes from Zea mays, assembly GCF_902167145.1. Classification (NCBI taxonomy): domain Eukaryota; kingdom Viridiplantae; phylum Streptophyta; class Magnoliopsida; order Poales; family Poaceae; genus Zea; species Zea mays. Next base: position 87,053,656 of record NC_050103.1, on the reverse strand, counting down.
AAGAGGCTCTTGGGGTTTTAGGCTTATCAATTTAGGTTTTGAGTTTCTTGCCTAAGCATAATGGATTGAGACTTGGAATGCCCCTTAATGTTTTAGTGGGTACTCAAGGGGTTTTGCTGGTTTACTTAGGGTAACATTAGTCTCCACTATTAATTCCCCTTTTTCATTTTCTATTTATGAATTCTAGTGTGGGTTTGAACTACAACAGTGATTTAACTCTTTCCACAAAATTTGTAAAAATTACAGTGGGTTACTAGTTGTCACTGTAATCTGTCCTATAAATTTGAGTTGGATACTGATTCAGATACTACTTGTGCAAAATTAACAAAGATAAGTTTTAAAAGGGTATTTTACACTATAGCTATGACTTAATTGAAGTTTTTGTACCAAATTTTATTTTTGTCCAGATACATAGGTGATATTAGGCCTCTGTGTTAAAAATCAAAGAAAAAGGCTTACTGGATATTTAGTTGTGAATTTCTAAGGTTTTATGCCAAAAAAGTGCTTATAACTAACTTGTTAATTGAAAAATATCAAACAACAGATTCCATATTTTTCCTATGTTCATAATAACAAAACATTAGTTATCCCAAGGTTTGGGGTGTTTTCCCCTCGGGGTTATTTTTCTAGGGTTTTTCTAAGGTTTCCATGTTTTTTCTAATTTAAAAGGTATCTCCTTTTTTGCACTAAACAAGGGTATAATAAATTTTTCTAGTGAACTACACTGAGTAAGGGAGCTAACAAAAATGTGGGTGCTCCCTGGTTCTTATTTTAAACCACCTTTTATATTTTCTTCAACTTTAAGCAAAAAGTGATTTAAATGGCAAACTCTACCTTAATGGGGTGTACAGAGGGGTTACTTATTTTTAAACAGATTAGGAAATAATTAAGTACCTCTCTAAATTTTCTTAACCCCAGTCAAATAGTGAAGCTATTTTTCCTAATTTCTTTTAGCTTTTGACCAGTTAATCATTTAAATCAAAACTTTAAAGTTTTCTGTAACACTTAGGGGTTTTATATTTTTCCTAAGGAGTTTACATTATTTAGGATCTGGCAAAGCTGGTTTGACTCGATTTGGGTAAACCAAACTGAAGTTATGAATTTTTCAATTTCTGTTTGGATTTAAATCAGAATATTTAAAAGGTTTCCTAGAAAACTACTTTGCATCGAAGACCCTGGGTTCTTTCTAAACTAATTCCTTCAGTTATACCCCTGCGCTACTATTCCCTTGAGTCACTAACAGCGCACAAAACCCCCTGGCCTTTTCTTCTTCTCCTCCGAGGTCCCTCCCCTTAAGTAAACAGTAACCGCGGAAAGGAAAAGGGCGGCGCGGCTTACCGGCGGCGAGAGAGGTCCGGCGAGGGGTGGGGTTGGCTTCGGGAGGTCCTGGCGGTCACAGAGAGGTACGTCTCGACGGCGGTGGTGGCCGAAATCGGCCGGACCACGTGCGCAGGCGGGTGATCTCGTCGGCGGCGGGTGCTCCGGCCTAACCACGGTGATCTAGTTCAATTAAACGGCACGATGAGCTCCACGGGATGACGTAGAGGCTATGCGCGCAGGGAATCAGAAAATGGCGCAGAGACTTACCCGGTCTATGTTCACCGGCGATCGGGTGAAGTCCGGCGACCGTGGACTGGCTTCTCCGGCGAGGCAAAGTCCGATTCCTTGCTCGGGGAGCTTCACCGAGGCATGCACGGTCTACTCCGAGGGTCGGGCGCGGTTGGGAAAGGCTCTGCTGGCCGGTCTACGGTGGCAGGGGATCGGGTGGCCGCGGGCACGCCGTTTGCAGGGCAAACGCCAGTGATCTCTGGCTCCGGTGAGGTTGAGCGCACGCGGAGGAGTACGGTCGACTTCTCTGGGGGCTTTATAAGCGCGGGCGCGGGCAACGGCGCCGGCTCGGCTTTGGTGCGACGCGGGGCATGCGGGGGCGCGCGTCGGGCGTGCTCTGGCGAGCTCAGGGCGCGTCGAACACGTGGCTCTTTGCTTCTGTTCGTGTTCTACCCTCTGCTGAGCGGCCAAAACATGCGAATCTTGCCCTAAGACCTGTGAGAGATCTCTTCCCTGCACCTAGGGCTACCTAGTTCATGTGAGTTCCAAGGGGAGATGTGGTCGGGTTAGAGAGATATGGGGGGGAAGTTGTCTTTGTCCTAGCTGTCCAAACCGAGACAAATCTTGTGCCAAGTCGTGTCAAATGACTTAGGGTTGGGTTCAAACTTTTCTAGGGTGTTCTAGAGGTATTTTGGCGCCACTTTGTCAATTGGGCCAAGTGGTTTTAAGTTTGGGATCAAGGTGAACATGTTTGATCTTTGGAAAGGGGGTGGTTTTGGACTTAGAAGAATCCTGATTTTTCTTTTGTGCTCACCCCTTTTGTGAATCTTTTCGGGCTTTTCTGAAATCTTTTTCGGGTTATTTTCTTACTATTATTTGTAGGGTATTAAGTGCACTACATCTGGTATAATTGGCCCAAGACATGATCAAGTGGTTTTCATAACTTTTTGGTCATACTTACCTATAGTACTCCAATTGTCCACAGGGGGTGCATTAGGGTTTTGGGCAATTTCTCCCCCTTTAAAGTACATGGTAAGCCAAGGCATGACATCTAATATAGGTTGCACTTACTTAGGATCTTTAGCTCCAAATTTGGTGTACTTTTCCCAACTTAAGTCACATGTGATGATGGGCTTACTTGTATAGCCTTGAGTGAAAACCCTAAGTAACACCTGGGGTGTTACAGCAGGGATTCCCCTTGCTGCTGGCGGCAGCTTCGGAGATCCCAAGAGTTCCTAGGGCGCACGTATGTGCCCTGGAAATTTCCAGCGAAGTCTTTGACCAGGTCGTCCCAGTTGGAGATCTGCGCAGGAGGCAGATGCTCCAGCCAGGCTCGGGCGGCGTCGGAGAGGAACAGGGGGAGGTTGCGGATGATGAGATTGTCATCGTCCGTTCCACCTAGCTGGCAGGCCAGTCGGTAGTCTGCAAGCCACAGTTCCGGCCTTGTTTCCCACGAGTACTTGGTGATGGTAGTCGGGGCTCGAAACCGGGTCGGGAACGGCGCCCGTCGTATGGCCCGGCTGAAGGCTTGCGGACCAGGTGGTTCGGGCGAGGGGCTCCGATCCTCCTCGCTGTCGTAGTGTCCCCCACGCCTGGGGTGGTAGCCTCGGTGCACCTTCTCGTCGAGGCGGGTTCGACGGTCGCGGTGGTGGTGCTCGTTGCCGAGGCGACCCGGGGCTGCAGGCGTCGCGTCCCGCGTGCACCCGGTGTGGACTGAGGCTTCCCGCATGAATCGAGAAGTTGTTGCGCGATGCTCCGAGGGGCACCCTTGCCTTCGGGAGGCAGAGCTCTCGGCCCACCGGACCGCGGCATCCTCCAGGAGATTCTTGAGTTCTCCCTGGATACGCCGCCCCTCGGTGGTGGACGGCTCCGGCATCGCTCGGAGTAGTATCCTGGCCAACCCCACTGGAAGCCGGGGGCAGCCTTGCCCTGGCATCGTTAGCGATACGGCGCTAGACGTCCCGGGCCTGATGACGCGCTTCTCCGGCCAGTGCTCGGCCTGCCCACTCCTGCTCGATGTTTTGCCAGAGCTGCAAAAGTTGTCCTGCTTCCTCGTCGAGCTTGGCCTGCATCTCGCATATTTTCTCGAGCTGTGTGTCCTAACCCCCCGCAGGGACTGGGACCACAGCTAGCTCCCGCAAGATGTCAACGCGAGGTGCAGGCCCAGGGGGATCGTCATCCTCCGTCATACCAAGGTGGTTGCCTTCGTCGTGACCCCCTAGATCGACGTGGAAACATTCGCGACTTGGGCCACAACCCTCGTCGTCAAGGTTGTGGCCATCATCGGAGCAATCGGAGAGGCAGTAGTTACATGCGGTCATGAAGTCTCGCATGGCACTGGGATTACCGAGACCGGAGAAATCCCAACCAGAGTCGGGCTCGTCTTCTTCCTCAGAACCCAGGGGCCCATAGGTCGAGACGGCCGTCAGTCAGTCCCAGGTTGACCACATATGGTACCCCGGAAGGTTAGGATATGCCTTTATGAAACCGCTCACCGAAGCAGGGTCGCTTGGTGGATCGAAGCTGAATCTAAAAGGCACAGGGTGGAAAACGGACGGTACCTCTCGAACGATGGACGGTGATGAAGTCGCGTCGGGGACGGACTGCACCATTATCTCAGGTACGAGGCTAACGCCCAGCAAGTCTTTCGCGAGAGTGCTGGCGTCATCTGTCCGCTTGGGGCTGGCATGTTGCGGGGAAACGACACTCGTCGTCGTCTCGGGCGCGAGGTCAACGCCCGACATGTCCCCCGCTGGGGTGTCGGCGTCGTCGACTCGCTCGACAGCCGACGAGATGTCGCCTCCTGCCTGGCCACGGTTGCCCCACCTCCTCCTCCTGCGGCGAGGAAGGCGGCGGGACACAAACCCAGATGCTGCACTTCCGCCACGAGGGGAAGACATCGTCGAGTTCGCCGCCGCCTGGCAAGCTGACGGCCGCTGTTGTCGCTGTCGCGCTGCGGGGGAAGGAGTACCATGTCGTAGCTGCCGTCGAGGGACATGAACTCGAGGCTCCCGAAGCGGAGCAGCGTCCCGGGCTGAAGAGGTTGCTGGAGACTACCCATCTGGAACTCAACGGGAAGTTGTTCGTCAACACGCAGTATGCCCCTACCTGGCGCGCCAATTGTCGGCGTTTTCGACCCCGGGGGGTCCCTGGACCGACGAGTAAAATTGTCGCTGCGTGTCCTAGCCCAAATGGGTTGGCGCGAGATGGAACACAAGGGGGGAAAACGTGGCTCGTGTTATCCTGCTCCAGGGGGATGCACTTGCAGTAGGGGTTACAAGCGTTCGCGAGGGAGAGAGAGAGAGCGAGCCTGTTCGTCAGCCCGTCCTCCCGCGACCCTCCCGCATGAGGGCCCTGGACTTTCCTTTTATAGATGCAAGGAGAGGGTCCAGGTGTACAATGGGGGTGTAGCTATGCGCTAACGTGTCCGGCAGAGAGGTGCCTGAGCCCTGTGTACATGCCAACGTGGCTGTCGGAGAGGTGCTAGAGCCCTCTGTAAGCGGTATCGTGGCCGTCAGAGGAGCGCCTGAGTCCTGTAGAAGCACAGCTATCGGGGCTGCTAGGATGTTGCTGACGTCTCCTTGCTTCCGTAGGGGGCTGAGAACCACCGTCGTCATGGATGCACGCGGGGAGCCATCATTACTTGTTACCGGGGCGAGCCTAGATGGGACGTCGGTCTTGTTCCCCCGTAGCCTGAGCTAGCTAGGGGTAGGGTAATGATGTACCCCCCGTGGCGTGGTCGGTCCGAGCCCAAGGTCGGGCGAGGCGGAGACTCCTCCTGAGGCCGAGGCCGGGGTCGGGCGAGGACGCGATTCCTCCCGAGGTCGAGGTTGAGGCCAAGCCCTGGGGTCGGGCGAGGCGGAGACCACCTTCCGAGGTCGAGGTTGAGGCCGAGCCCTGGGGTCGAGCGAGGCGGAGACCACCTTCCGAGGCCGAGGTGATAGTCACCTAGAGGGGGGGTGAATAGGGCGAAACTGAAATTTACAAATATAAACACAACTACAAGCCGGGGTTAGCGTTAGTAATAAAGAAACGAGTCCGCGAGAGAGGGCGCAAAAACAAATCGCAAGTGAATAAACAAGTGAGATACGCGGATTTGTTTTACCGAGGTTCGGTTCTTGCAAACCTACTCCCCGTTGAGGAGGCCACAAAGGCCGGGTCTCTTTCAACCCTTCCCTCTCTCAAACGATCCACGGATCGAGTGAGCTTTCTCTTCTCAATCACTTGGAACACAAAGTTCCCACAAGGACCACCACAAGATTGGTGTCTCTTGCCTCAATTACAAGTGAGTTTGATTGCAAAGAAAGGATCAAGAAAGAAGAAAGCAATCCAAGCGCAAGAGCTCGAAAGAACACAAGCAAATCACTCTCACTAGTCACTATGGCGTTGTGTGGAATTTGGAGAGGATTTGATCTCTTTGGTGTGTCTAGAATTGAATGCTAGAGCTCTTGTAGTAGTTGGGAAGTGGAAGACTTGGATGCAATGAATGGTGGGGTGGTTGGGGTATTTATAGCCCCAACCACCAAATGTGGCCGTTGGGAGGCTGTCTGTTCGATGGCGCACCGGACAGTCCGGTGCCCCCTGCCACGTCATCACTGCCGTTGGATTCTGACCGTTGAGCTTCTGACTTGTGGGCCCGCCTGGGTGTCCGGTGCACACCGGACAGGTACTGTTTGCTGTCCGGTGTGCCAGTATGGGCACGCCTGACTTCTGCGCGCGCAGAGCGCGCATTAAATGCGCGGCAGAGAGCCGTTGGAGCGGAGATAGCCGTTGCTTCGGAGTCGCACCGGACAGTCCGGTGCACACCGGACAGTCCGGTGAATTATAGTGGACTAGCCGTTGGAGTTTCCCGAAGCTGGCGAGTTCCTGAGGCTGATCTTCCTTGGCGCACCGGACACTGTCCGGTGTACACCGGACAGTCCGGTGAATTATAGTGCGAGTGCCTCTGGAAATTCCCGAAGGTGGCGAGTTTGAACTGGAGTCCTCTGGTGCACCGGACATGTCCGGTGGTGCACCGGACACTGTCCGGTGGCACACCGGACAGTCCGGTGAGCCCGACCAGAGGTGCCTTCGGTTGGCCCTTTGCTCTTTTGTTGAATCCAAAACTTGATCTTTTTATTGGCTGAGTGTGAGCCTTTGACACCTGTATAATCTATACACTTGGGCAAACTAGTTAGTCCAATTATTTGTGTTGGGCAATTCAACCACCAAAATAAATTAGGGACTAGGTGTAAGCCTAATTCCCTTTCAATCTCCCCCTTTTTGGTGATTGATGCCAACACAAACCAAAGCAAATATAGAAGTGCATAATTGAACTAGTTTGCATAATGTAAGTGCAAAGGTTGCTTGGAATTGAGCCAATATAACTACTTACAAGATATGCATGGAATGTTTCTCACTTATTTAACATTTTGGACCACGCTTGCACCACATGTTTTGTTTTTGCAAAAACTCTTTTGTAAATTCTTTTCAAAGTTCTTTTGCAAATAGTCAAAGGTAAATGAATAAGAGTTTGCAAAGCATTTTCAAGATTTGAAATTTTCTCCCCCTGTTTCAAATGCCTTTCCTTTGACTAAACAAAACTCCCCCTAAAAGAGATTCTCCTCTTAGTGTTCAAGAGGGTTTTGATAAATTTTTCCCCCTTTTGAACACAATAGGAAAACCAATTGACAAATATTCAACACTAAAATTTTTGAAATTGGTGGTGGTGCGGTCCTTTTGCTTTGGGCTCATTTCTCCCCCTTTTTGGCATGAATCGCCAAAAACGGAATCATTAGAGCCCTAGGAAGTGCTATCTTCCCTTTTGGTCATAAATAAAAGAGTTAAGATTATACCAAAGGAGAAGTCCGGTCCTTTTGCTTTGGGCTCTTACTCTCTCCCCCAAAGACAAGGTCCTTTTCTTTGATGCTCATGCTTGGAGTGATGGCGAAGTATGAGTTACGTAGTGGAAGCCTTTGTCTTCGCCGAAGACTCTAATTCCCTTTCAATACACCTATGACTTGGTTTGAAATAGACTTGAAAACACATTAGTCATAGCATATGAAAGAGACATGATCAAAGGTATATAAAATGAGATATGTGTGCAATCTAGCAAAAGAAATTGCGCGAATCAAGAATATTGAGCTCATGCCTAAGTTTGTTAAAGGATTGTTCATCAAGAGGCTTGGTAAAGATATCGGCCAATTGATCTTTAGTATTAATGTAAGAAATCTCGATATCTCCCTTTTGTTGGTGATCCCTAAGAAAATGATACCAAATGGCTATGTGCTTAGTGCGGCTATGCTCGACGGGATTGTCGGCCATTTTGATTGCACTCTCATTGTCACATAGCAAAGGGACTTTGGTTAGTTTGTAACCGTAGTCCCGCAGGGTTTGCCTCATCCAAAGCAATTGCGCGCAACAATGGCCTGTGGCAATGTACTCGGCTTCGGCGGTGGAAAGAGCGACCGAATTTTGCTTCTTTGAAGCCCAAGACACCAAGGATCTTCCCAAGAACTGGCAAGTCCCCGATGTGCTCTTCCTATTAATTTTACACCCCGCCCAATCGGCATCCGAATAACCAAGTAAATCAAATGTGGATCCCCTAGGATACCAAAGCCCAAACTTAGGAGTATAAGCCAAATATCTCAAGATTCGTTTCACGGCCGTAAGGTGAGCTTCCTTAGGGTCGGCTTGGAATCTTGCACACATGCATACGGAAAGCATAATATCCGGTCGAGATGCACAAAGATAAAGTAATGAACCTATCATCGACCGGTATACCTTTTGATCCACGGACTTACCTCCCGTGTCGAGATCGAGATGCCCATTGGTTCCCATGGGTGTCTTGATGGGTTTGGCATCCTTCATCCCAAACTTGGTTAGAATGTCTTGAGTGTACTTCGTTTGGCTGATGAAGGTGCCCTCTTGGAGTTGTTTGACTTGGAATCCTAGAAAATACTTCAACTCCCCCATCATTGACATCTCGAATTTCTGTGTCATGATCCTACTAAATTCCTCACAAGTAGATTCGTTAGTAGACCCAAATATGATATCATCAACATAAATTTGGCATACAAACAAATCATTTTCAAGAGTTTTAGTGAATAGAGTAGGATCGGCTTTACCGACTTTGAAGCTATTTGCAATAAGGAAATCTCTAAGGCATTCATACCATGCTCTTGGGGCTTGTTTGAGCCCATAAAGCGCCTTAGAGAGCTTATAGACATGGTTAGGATACTCACTGTCTTCAAAGCCGGGAGGTTGCTCAACATAGACCTCTTCCTTGATTGGTCCATTGAGGAAGGCACTTTTCACGTCCATTTGATAAAGCTTAAAGCCATGGTAAGTAGCATAGGCTAATAATATGCGAATTGACTCAAGCCTAGCTACGGGTGCATAGGTTTCACCGAAATCCAAACCTTCGACTTGGGAGTATCCCTTGGCCACAAGTCGAGCTTTGTTCCTTGTCACCACACCATGCTCATCTTGTTTGTTGCGGAAGACCCATTTGGTCCCTACAACATTTTGGTTAGGACGTGGAACTAAATGCCATACCTCATTCCTAGTGAAGTTGTTGAGCTCTTCTTGCATCGCCACCACCCAATCCGAATCTTGGAGTGCTTCCTCTACCCTGTGTGGCTCAATAGAGGAAACAAACGAATAATGTTCACAAAAATGTGCAACACGAGATCGAGTAGTTACCCCCTTATGAATGTCACCGAGGATGGTGTCGACGGGGTGATCTCGTTGGATTGCTTGGTGGACTCTTGGGTGTGGCGGTCTTTGTTCTTCATCCTCCTTGTCTTGATTATTTGCATCTCCCCCTTGATCCATGCCATCATCTTGAGGTGGCTCATTTGATTGATCTTCTTCTTCATCAACTTGAGCCTCTTCCTCATTTTGATTCAGTGGAGATGCTTGCGTGGAGGAGGATGGTTGATCTTGTGCATTTGGAGGCTCTTCGGATTCCTTAGGACACACATCCCCAATGGACATGTTCCTTAGCGCGATGCATGGAGCCTCTTCATCACCTATCTCATCAAGATCAACTTGCTCTACTTGAGAGCCGTTAGTCTCATCAAACACAACGTCACATGAGACTTCAACTAGTCCAGTGGACTTGTTAAAGACCCTATATGCCCTTGTGTTTGAGTCATATCCTAGTAAAAAGCCTTCTACAGTCTTAGGAGCAAATTTAGATTTTCTACCTCTTTTAACAAGAATAAAGCATTTGCTACCAAAGACTCTAAAATATGAAATGTTGGGCTTTTTACCGGTTAGGAGTTCATACGATGTCTTCTTGAGGATTCGGTGTAGATATAACCGGTTGATGGCGTAGCAAGAGGTGTTGACCGCCTCGGCCCAAAACCGATCCGAAGTCTTGTACTCATCAAGCATGGTCCTTGCCATGTCCAATAGAGTTCTATTCTTCCTCTCCACTACACCATTTTGTTGTGGCGTGTAGGGAGAAGAAAACTCATGCTTGATGCCCTCCTCCTCAAGGAAGCCTTCAATTTGAGAGTTCTTGAACTCCGTCCCGTTGTCGCTTCTTATTTTCTTGATCCTTAAGCCGAACTCATTTTGAGCCCGTCTCAAGAATCCCTTTAAGGTATCTTGGGTTAGAGATTTTTCCTGTAAAAAGAATACCCAAGTGAAGCGAGAATAATCATCCACAATAACTAGACAGTACTTACTCCCGCCGATGCTTATGTAAGTGATCGGGCCGAATAGATCCATGTGCAGGAGCTCCAGTGGCCTGTCGGTCGTCATTATGTTCTTATGCGGATGATGAGTGCCAACTTGCTTCCCTGCTTGGCATGCGCTACAAATCCTGTCTTTCTCAAAATGAACATTTGTTAATCCTAAAATGTGTTCTCCCTTTAGAAGCTTGTGAAGGTTCTTCATCCCAACATGGGCTAGTCGGCGGTGCCAGAGCCAACCCATGTTAGTCTTAGCAATTAAGCAAGTGTCGAGTTCAGCTCTATCAAAATCTACCAAGTATAGCTGACCCTCTAACACTCCCTTAAATGCTATTGAATCATCACTTCTTCTAAAGACAGTGACACCAATATCAGTAAAAAGACAGTTGTAGCCCATTTGACATAATTGGGAAACAGAAAGCAAGTTGTAATCTAAAGAATCTACAAGAAAAACATTTGAAATAGAGTGGTCAGGAGATATAGCTATTTTACCCAAACCTTTGACCAAACCTTGATTTCCATCCCCGAATGTGATCGCTCTTTGGGGATCTTTGTTTTTCTCATATGAGGAGAACATCTTTTTCTCCCCAGTCATGTGGTTTGTGCACCCGCTGTCGAGTATCCAACTTGAGCCTCCGGATGCATAAACCTACAAAACAAGTTTAGTTCTTGACTTTAGGTACCCAAATGGTTTTGGGTTCTTTGGCATTAGACACAAGAACTTTGGGTACCCAAACACAAGTCTTGGAGCCCTTGTGCTTGCCCCCAACATATTTGGCAACTACCTTGCCGGATTTGTTTGTTAATACATAAGATGCATCAAAAGTTTTAAATGAAAGATTATGTTCATTTGATGCAGTAGGAGTTTTCTTAGGCAACTTGGCACGGGTTGGTTGCCTAGAACTAGATGTCTCACCCTTATACATAAAAGCATGATTAGGGCCAGAGTGAGACTTCCTAGAATGAATTCTCCTAATTTTGCTCTCGGGATAACCGGCAGGGTATAAAATGTAACCCTCGTTATCCTGAGGCATGGGAGTCTTGCCCTTTACAAAATTAGACAATCTTTTAGGAGGGGCACTAAGTTTGACATTGTCTCCCCTTTGGAAGCCAATGCCATCCTTGATGCCCGGGCGTCTCCCATTATAAAGCATGCTACGAGCAAATTTAAATTTTTCATTTTCTAAGTTGTGCTCGGCAATTTTAGCATCTAATTTAGCTATATGATCATTTTGTTGCTTAATTAAAGTTATGTGATCATGTATAGCATCAATGTTAACATCTCTACATCTAGTACAAATAGATACATGCTCAACACTAGATGTAGAGGATTTGCAAGATTTTAATTCTACGACCTTAGCATGTAACATGTCATTCTTAGTTCTAAGGTCGGAAATAGTAGCATTGCAAACATCAAAATCTTTAGCCTTAGCAAGCAATTTTTCGTTCTCAATTCTAAGGCTAGCAAGAGAAATGTTTAATTCTTCAATCCTAGCAAGCAAATCATCATTATTATCTCTAGGGTTGGGAATTGAAACATTGCGAACATGTGAATCAACCTTGGCATTTAAACTAGCATTTTCATTCTTAAGGTTGTCAATCATCTCACGGCAAGTGCTTAGCTCACTAGACAATTTTTCACATTTTTCTACTTCTAGAGCATAAGCATTTTTAACCTTAACATGTTTCTTGTTTTCTTTAATTAGACAGTCCTCTTGGGAATCCAAAAGGTCATCCTTTTCATGAATAGCACTAATTAATTCATTTAATTTTTCCTTTTGTTCCATGTTAAGATTGGCAAAAAGAGTACGCAAGTTATCCTCCTCATCACTAGCATTTTCATCACTAGAGGTTTCATATTTAGCGGAGGATCTTGATTTTACCTTCTTCCTTTTGCCGTCCTTTGCCATGAGGCACTTGTGGCCGACGTTGGGGAAGAGAAGTCCCTTGGTGACGGCGATGTTGGCGGCGTCCTCGTCGTCGGAGGAGTCGCTTGAGCTTTCGTCGGAGTCCCACTCCCGACAGACATGGGCATCGCCGCCCTTCTTCTTGTAGTACCTCTTCTTCTCCTTTCTTCTCCCCTTCTTGTCGTCGCCTCGGTCACTGTCACTTGATATAGGACATTTAGCAATAAAATGACCGGGCTTACCACATTTGTAGCAAACCTTCTTGGAGCGGGACTTGTAGTCTTTCCCTCTCCTTTGCTTGAGGATTTGGCGGAAGCTCTTGATGACGAGCGCCATTTCCTCATTGTCAAGCTTGGAGGCGTCTATTGGTTGTCGACTTGGAGTAGACTCCTCCTTCTTTTCTTCCGTCGCCTTGAATGCGACGGGTTGAGCCTCGGATGTAGATGGATCATCAAGCTCGTTGATCTTCCTTGATCCTTCGATCATGCACTCAAAACTTACAAAATGCCCGATTACTTCCTCGGGGGTCATTTTAATATATCTAGGATTACCACGAATTAATTGTACTTGAGTAGGGTTAAGGAAAATAAGAGATCTTAGAATAACCTTAACCATTTCATGGTCATCCCACTTTATGCTCCCGAGGTTGCGCACTTGATTCACCAAGGTCTTGAGCCGGTTGTACATGTGTTGTGGCTCCTCCCCTTTGCGAAGCCGGAACCGACCGAGCTCCCCCTCGATCGTTTCTCGCTTGGTGATCTTGGTGAGCTCGTCTCCCTCGTGCGCGGTTTTGAGCACATCCCAAACCTCCTTGGCGCTCTTCAACCCTTGCACTTTGTTATACTCCTCTCTACTCAAAGAGGCGAGGAGTATCGTTGTTGCTTGAGAGTTGAAGTGCTCGATTTGGGCCACCTCATCCTCATCGTAGTCTTTATCCCCTACGGATGGTACCTGTGCACCAAACTCAACAACATCCCATATACTTTTGTGGAGTGAGGTTAGATGAAATCGCATTAAATCACTCCACCTAGCATAGTCTTCACCATCAAAAGTTGGTGGTTTGCCTAATGGGACGGAAAGTAAAGGTGCATGTTTAGAAATGCGAGGGTAATGTAGGGGGATCTTACTAAACTTCTTACGCTCTTGGCGTTTAGAAGTTATAGAGGGCGCATCGGAGTCGGAGGTCGATGTTGATGAAGTGTCGGTCTCGTAGTAGACCACTTTCCTCATCCTCTTTTGCTTGTCTCCGCTTCGATGCGGCTTGTGGGAAGAAGATTTTTCCTTCTTCTCTTTGTGGTGAGAAGAGGATTTCTTCTCCTTCCCTTTGTTGGAGGAGATCTTCTTCTTCTCCCTCCTCTTGGTGCGGGACTCTTCCGATGAAGTGCTCCCTTGGCTTGTAGTGGGCTTTTCGCCGGTCTCCATCTCCTTCTTGGCGTGATCTCCCGACATCACTTCGAGCGGTTAGGCTCTAATGAAGCACCGTGCTCTGATACCAATTGATAGTTGCCTAGAGGGGGGTGAATAGGGCGAAACTGAAATTTACAAATATAAACACAACTACAAGCCGGGGTTAGCGTTAGTAATAAAGAAACGAGTCCGCGAGAGAGGGCGCAAAAACAAATCGCAAGTGAATAAACAAGTGAGATACGCGGATTTGTTTTACCGAGGTTCGGTTCTTGCAAACCTACTCCCCGTTGAGGAGGCCACAAAGGCCGGGTCTCTTTCAACCCTTCCCTCTCTCAAACGATCCACGGATCGAGTGAGCTTTCTCTTCTCAATCACTTGGAACACAAAGTTCCCACAAGGACCACCACAAGATTGGTGTCTCTTGCCTCAATTACAAGTGAGTTTGATTGCAAAGAAAGGATCAAGAAAGAAGAAAGCAATCCAAGCGCAAGAGCTCGAAAGAACACAAGCAAATCACTCTCACTAGTCACTATGGCGTTGTGTGGAATTTGGAGAGGATTTGATCTCTTTGGTGTGTCTAGAATTGAATGCTAGAGCTCTTGTAGTAGTTGGGAAGTGGAAGACTTGGATGCAATGAATGGTGGGGTGGTTGGGGTATTTATAGCCCCAGCCACCAAATGTGGCCGTTGGGAGGCTGTCTGTTCGATGGCGCACCGGACAGTCCGGTGCACACCGGACAGTCCGGTGCCCCCTGCCACATCATCACTGCCGTTGGATTCTGACCGTTGAGCTTCTGACTTGTGGGCCCGCCTGGGTGTCCGGTGCACACCGGACAGGTACTGTTTGCTGTCCGGTGTGCCAGTATGGGCACGCCTGACTTCTGCGCGCGCAGAGCGCGCATTAAATGCGCGGCAGAGAGCCGTTGGAGCGGAGATAGCCGTTGCTTCGGAGTCGCACCGGACAGTCCGGTGCACACCGGACAGCCCGGTGAATTATAGTGGACTAGCCGTTGGAGTTTCCCGAAGCTGGCGAGTTCCTGAGGCTGATCTTCCTTGGCGCACCGGACACTGTCCGGTGTACACCGGACAGTCCGGTGAATTATAGTGCGAGTGCCTCTGGAAATTCCCGAAGGTGGCGAGTTTGAACTGGAGTCCTCTGGTGCACCGGACATGTCCGGTGGTGCACCGGACACTGCCCGGTGGCACACCGGACAGTCCGGTGAGCCCGACCAGAGGTGCCTTCGGTTGGCCCTTTGCTCTTTTGTTGAATCCAAAACTTGATCTTTTTATTGGCTGAGTGTGAGCCTTTGACACCTGTATAATCTATACACTTGGGCAAACTAGTTAGTCCAATTATTTGTGTTGGGCAATTCAACCACCAAAATAAATTAGGGACTAGGTGTAAGCCTAATTCCCTTTCACGAGGCGGGGGCCGAGCCCTGGGGTCGGGCAAGGCAGAGACCTCCTCCTGAGGCTGAGGCCCAAGGTCGGGCGAGGCGGAGCTTCTTGTTGCGCCTGAGGCTGGACTTAGCTGTTGTCAGCCTCACCCTGGCGGGTGGCACAGCAGTCGGAGAGGGGCGAGCGGCGTTGTTTTCCTGTCAGGTCGGTCAGTGGAAGGGCGAAGTGACTACGGTCACTTCGACCTTGCCGACTGAGGCGTGTGTGTCAGGATAAGGTGTCAGGCGATCCTTGCATTGAATGTGCCTGTGATACGGTCGGTTGGTGAGGCGATTTGGCCAAGGTTGCTTCACAATGAAGCCTGCCCGAGCTGGGGTTCGGTTGAGACGAGGGTGCGTCCGTTGCTTGAAGAGGCCCTCGGGCGAGGCAAGAATTCGTCTGGGACTACTGTTCCCGCCCGAGGCTGGGCTCAGGCGGGGCGAGATCGCGTCCCTTGAGTAGACGAAGCCTTGACCTGAATCGTGCCCATCAGTCTCTGCAGCTTGTGCTGATGGTGATTACCAGCCGTGTTTAGGACTGTTGGGGGTACCCCTAATTATGGTACCCGACAAATAGTTACACTATTAGACTGAGGTTAAGAAAAATCAGAGAAGTACTTAATCACTCCCTAATCTGTTGAAAAATAGTAAACCCCTTAGTACACCAAATTAAGGTAGGGTTTGCCATTTAAATCATTTTAGCTTAAAAGATAAGGAAAATAGAAAAGGTAATTTAAATTAAGAACCAGGGAGCAACCACATTTTTGTTAACCCACTTATTTAATGTAGTTCACTGCAAAAATTTATTAGACCTTTGTTTAGTACAAAAGAAATGAGAACCCTTTTATTTTATGCAAACAAGGAAAACTTAAGAAAATCTTAGAGGAATAATCCTGAGGAGAAAACACCCCAAACCTTGGGATAACTAATACTTTGTTATTATGAACATAGGAAAAATATATGTTCTGTTGTTTGATATTTTTCAAATAACAAGTTAGTTATAAGTACCTTTTTGGCATTAAAACTTAGAAAAGCATAACTAAATAATCACTAAGTAACCCTCTGTGATTTTTGGCACAGAAGCATGTTATTACCCATAGATGCCAGCAAAAATAACTTTTAGTACAGAACCCACACCCAGATAAGAGTTGTAGTGCAAAGTGACCCTTCTGCTCCAACTCTTGTTATTTTTGTCCAGGCCTTTTTCTGATTATTTTTTACCTCAAAATTATAGGACCGACTACAGTGACCAATATTAATCCACTGTAATTTTTACATAATTTTTGGAAATTTTAAAATCACTGTTGTAGTTCAAACCCAACTTAAGAGCATGAAAAGAGAATAAAAGAAAGAATTAAGTAGTGGAGATAAATGTTACCCTGACCAAAACAGCAAAACTCTTAAGTACCTACTAGAGCCTTTCAGGGCAATCCAAGCCTTAATCCACTAGGGTTGCCTCTAAGCAAAACCTCAAACCTAAATTGTTAAGCATAAACCACAAGAGCTTATTATAACAAGGAAACCCTAAGTTATCAACTAACTTGGTTCTTCTTCACTACGCATAATGGTTACTAAATCCTGCATATCATAGCATACATATTTCTTACTCATTGCATTTGATAGATTGTAACTTCGCTGACGGAGAGTACATCCTCGTGCCGGAGCAAGGAGTTGCTCAGGAGGTAGCCCCGGATCCAGCACCAGAGCCCGCCATCGAGGATCTGCCTACCCCAGCTTTGGAAGGCAAGCCTCGGTTTTATGCATAACCTACTTATTATGCTATTTTACTACACTTATTGTTTGTAGGTTTGAATGTGCACTTAAGTGTAGGAGTTGTTTGGAACTTTAGTTGCATGACTCAGGACTCCCTTTGAGATGAATACTAGTATGCTAGGTCGAGTAGCTGCTTTACTAATTAGGGATCTCGGTAGAAGTCGAGTGAGTTTTCTAGCACTCGCGCGAGGTCAGAAATTGGTTGTATCCATTTTTATATTATAATGATGTTGGTCTGTGGACAACAATCCATGGGGATTGGTTGTCTACGAGACGGAAAAATTGGAATAAGGATTAAGGTGTGGTACCGTGTGTCAAGCATTTGAACGTACTAAACATATGCTGAGAAATATGGTAAATCGGTAAGCCTAGTACCTGAGTGAACCTGCCCACAGATTGCCCTCCTCACGCAACCTGAGACGTGGTCTCCCATTCCGGTTATGGTGGGTACAAGTGCGGTCACTGCACGACGGCAGTCGGGGTCAGTGAGGCATTGTACGCCAAGGCGGTGAGCCCCTTTCTGTTGCCAGGGAATCGATGGGGACGGTTGATGTGTGTGGGGACGGAGTGCCTCGCCACGTCGTGTGTTTAGGTTTACCTTGCAAGGTTGAAACTCGATTCGAATCGTCTGCTTCTCGCAGCTAATGAGACTGCTTGATCCATGCTGCTACATTGAGTAATAAGTGGAAATGTGATGACTTGGCAAAAGTTGTTGATTGCTAAATGTTTGATACCATGTATGACTAGATAGGTATACATTTAGTCTTAAGGGAGTCACACTAAAACTTGAAAAAGCTAAAACTTGATTTTTAGACTCAACTAGTGCTTTTGGCAAACCAAACCCCTCAGCCAAACAGCTGCATGTTTAGAGGTAGAGGAGTAGACTCCTCACACCGGGTAAGTCTAGCTGACTATTAGTATACTCAGCCTTGCTTCTGGCATAATTTTTTTACAGGTTCTCTGGAGGACATGGTTGCTGGAGTGACTTGGTCGTCCATCTTGCCACCTGGTTGGATAGTCGAGTGGGACCCTACCTCGGCTGAGGAGGAGCATGCGGAGTGATGGGACAGGCTTCCCCATCCCTCCGTTTACTTATCGTTAGTTGTATTCCGCTGCAATTCGAACAATGACCTCCACTTTTGTTAAAACTCCAATGTTGATGTAATAATTTGATATTCCTTAATGTATGGTTTTATGCTTTATTGTATTTGCTCTGTGCCTCACCATCGAGTGAGTATGTGGTACTTGATCCTGTTAGTGGCCTCGTCGGACCAGATCCGAGGGACTAACGTGTTATTCCTATTTAAGTGTGGTCTAGCCTATAAGGCGGGACTTAGGCACTTAAGTTGGAATAATTCGGGCGGTTCCGCCACAGCTGGTATCGGAGCTTGTACTACCATAGAGGAATCAATAAACTGTAAATACCATCCTTTTCAAAAGAAAAACTTGATAGAAACAAATTTTGGATAGATCGTCAGGACGATAAGGATAGACCTAGGACGTGAAGCCTTAGGATGATAGAGGGGTAGCTAGGTGGCTATTCGAGTAAGCCCTACAGGCTACTATAAGGGATGGGAGGTCTTCCCTATTCCCTCTAAGTTGAAGTGAGGACGTTTAGGACGAGCATGCATGCATCCTTACTTAAACTATTAATAATTGGGTAAGAATTTTAATACATGATAATGACAGATTAAGTACACTCAGTGACATTGTCGTAGCCATAGAGAGGCCGAGTTTTGATCCCCTTTTTATTTTTATAATTCTTCTTCTTTTTTACTTATGCTTAATCATACACAGATGACTTCTCGCGGATCCTCGGAAGGAGGGAACGCACAGTCCCACACGGACGGACTTGCACGAGAGGGTTTTCCCCGTATCTTATGGGAGGTGCTTCAGGGAACCGGTTACACGACGCCTCCCAGTACGCGGTGCAGCTATTTGAGAAGCACCGAGTGCCCCGCTGTAGGCTGAGGATGACCCTGGAGCCTCATCCCCTACAGCTAGGCTGGCGTTCGTTGGACTCCAAGTCTTTCGGATACCGTGCTGAGGATACTATCGAGGCAATTGCTCTTCATGGGCTGAACACCTTCTGTGGTTTTCACCCCTTAGAGCTGTCTACTCATCCCATTGGCTTGTTCCCTCCTGAAAGGGAGGACGACCCAATGTGGAAGGACAGAGTGGAGCATGCCAAGGATATCTGGGCTCTTTACCCAGGGCAGACTGCGCACTTGATGGTTCGATGCATGGATGCTCTGTATCGTCTGCAGGTGAGGCGAGGAGAGGCAATGTCTCATCTGATGGCATTATTGGAGGCTACCAAGATTACCTTGGACAACAGAGAGGAACTTGTGGTAGACCTGTCCACTGAAATGGTGGAAAAGGATCTACAGGTGGAACAGATGTCCAACGAGATCCAGGAGCTTGAGGAGCTAATGGGAACCAGGGAGAATACCATTGAGGTTCTCGAGGATCAGCTCATCAACACGCAGCAGCAACTCGCGGAAGCTAACCAACATTTGGATATGCACCACCAAGAGATCTAGGATATGGAGGCCAACGAGGATGTCGACATCGATGGAGGAGAGGAGCCGGAGCCTGCCTCCAGCTTGGACACTGCTGGCTCAGGGAGACCACCTTCCCCCGAGTCGAGTGTTGCCTCGTTTGCTCACTAGGTCGCCAGGATAGGGTTAGCAGTGTGTGGCGGTAAAACTCCTTGAGGCTAGCTTAGCTTTTGCACCCTTGGGGTACTAGGCTAGACAGAGTTGAGTCTTTTGGGTCACTGATGTAATCTTAGCAAACTCTTTTGGAAGTATGGATGATGAATGATGTCAGTTTTAATTTATGAAGGAAAGTTTTATGCCATGTGGAATCTTGTTATGAATTATGCAAGAAGATATTGGTTTTACCCTTTCAAATCTTTTGCCACGTATGAACCCTGACATCAGAAATGTGATATTGAGAGCATTCTTGGTTTTTCAGATGGCAGGAAGAGCGCGTCGTGGACAGAATGAACGCATTCCTCCGCCACCGCCTCCTACCCTGCAAGAACTGATGGCTTAGCAGAACGAGATTCTGTGACAGTTGGCTCAGCGTCAGCCGCCACCTCAGCATTATGGTGGTGGTGATCATCAGCGTCACCCAGCAGCAGCCACTTATCAGGAATTCCTCAGCACGCAGCCGCCTTTGTTCACTCGGGCAGAGGATCCACTTGATGCGGATGTATGGCTTAGGGTAGTGGAATCCAAATTCCCACTACTCAGCGGAGTTTGTTCATATGTGACTAAGGTCAGGTTTGCCACCCAGCAGCTTCGCGGACCCGCGCGGACATGGTGGGACCACTTCCTTGCTATGCAGCCAGTTGACCACGAGGTGGAATGGAGAGAGTTCAAAGCAGCTTTCAGGGGACATCATATACTAGCAGGCATTATGGATCGCAAGCTCAATGAGTTTTTGGCACTTACTCAGGGAAATCGCACTGTGTTGCAATACGCTCAGGCCTTCAATGACCTGTGCCAGTATGCCGAATATCATGCAGACACTGATGAGAAGAAGAGGGACAGGTTCAGGAGGGGGCTCAGCACTAAGCTCTGTGACCGTTTCAACACCGTCAGGGCCAATAGCTACAATGAGTTAGTCAACATGGCCATATCTCAGGAGGACTGCATCACAGCCTGTCATGCAGAAAAGAAGAGGAAGACCCCTGTGGCAGGACCTTCAGCTCAGCCATAGCGCTTCAGGATTGTCTCTGACACCCAGAACAGGGGACCTCAGTAGCAGCAAGGACGTTGGGTGATCCGACCACAGCAGCAGCAACAGGCACCCAACCGCTCTCAGCCCCTAGTGCAGAGGAACAATCAGCCACAGCAGCAGCAGTACCGTCAGGCCAATGACAACAGGTGTTTCACTTGTGGTAACACTGGGCATTATGCTAAGAATTGCCTTAGAAATCAGCAGAAGCAGGGACAGAATTCCAACCAGAACCAAGGCAAGAGGCAGAAGGTGCAAGTGAGGCAAGGCAGGCTGAACTTCACCACCATGGCTGATATTCCAGAGGGAGCACCCGTCATGACTGGTATCTTTTCAGTTTTGAATTATCCTGCAATTATTCTTTTTGATTCTGGTGCATCACACAGTTTTATCAGTACCAAATTTAGTGCCAAGTGCCAATTACCTTTTCACCACACCAATGGGGGTATCACCATTTCAACACCAGGAGGCAGGGTTGCCACCTATCAAATCAATAGGCAGGTGCCTATAAAATTTGGTAGTCTTGTGATTAGGACCACCCTTCTCATCTTAGGGTTGGATAGTGTGGACATTATATTGGGAACTGATTGGTTATCCAGGCATCAGGCAGTACTTGATATTGCAGCAAGGGCCATTGAGATTCACTCCCATACTTGTGGCGAGACTACCTTATATTTGCCTAACCAGGGTTGCACCCGCTCCTGTGCCTTCACAATGATAGAGTCACCCGTCGAAAGAATTCCAGTGGTTCGTGATTACCCAGATGTTTTTCCTGATGAATTACCAGGAATGCCACCCGACAGAGACATAGAGTTCACGATTGAATTACAACCCGGAACTGCCCCTATATCCAAGAGACCCTATAGGATGCCTCCAGCAGAGTTGGCGGAATTGAAAAAGCAGTTGCAGGAATTGTTGGACAAGGGGTTTATTCGCCCCAAGTACTTCACCATGGGGATGTCCCGCCTTATTTGTGAAGAAGAAAGATGAGAGTTTGAGATTGTGTGTTGATTACCGTCCTCTCAATGCGGTGACCATCAAGAACAAGTATCCATTGCCCCGCATTGATGTATTGTTTGATCAGTTAGTGGGAGCCAAAGTATTCTCCAAGATAGACCTTCGCTCGGGCTACCATCAGATCAAGATCAGGGCCAGCGATATTCCGAAGACGGCTTTCTCTACCAGATATGGGCTTTATGAGTATTTTTGTGATGTCTTTTGGGCTGACCAATGCCTCGGCTTATTTCATGTATTTGATGAACTCAGTTTTTATGCCAGAGCTGGACAAGTTTGTGGTAGTCTTCATCGATGATATATTGGTCTATTCAAAGAATGAAGCCGAGCACACTAAGCATTCGCGTACCGTACTTCAGAGACTGTGTGACCATCAATTGTATGCTAAATTGTCCAAATGTGAATTCTGGCTGAAGGAGATAAAATTTCTGGGTCAAACCATTTCTCAGGATGGGGTATCAGTTGATCCTGAAAAAGTACAAGAAGTGATGAATTGGAAACCTCCTACCACAGTACTGCAGATCTGTAGTTTTCTAGGATTGGCAGGGTATTATCGGTGATTTATTCCGGATTTCTCCCGAATTGCCAAGCCAGTGACTGAATTGTTGAAGAAAGGAGTCAAGTATGAATGGAGCCAGAAATGTGAGGATGCCTTTCATGCACTAAGGCAGCATTTGACAACAACACCCATGCTAGCTTAGCCTGATAACACCAAACCCTTCGAGGTTTATTGCGATGCTTCAGGTACTGGATTGGGATGTGTCTTGATGCAAGACAACAGGGTCATTGCTTATGCCTCCTGAGCCCTCAGACCCCATGAGCAGAACTACCCCACACATGACCTGGAGTTAGCAGCTGTGGTTCATGCTCTCAAGATTTGGAGACATTACGTAATGGGAGATTGTAATATTTACACTGATCATAAGAGCCTCAAGTACATTTTCACTCAGGCTGATCTGAATATGAGGCAGAGAAGATGGTTAGAGATAATCAAGGACTATGATTTGGAGGTGCATTACCATCCTGGCAAAGCCAATGTTGTGGCAGATGCCTTAAGCAGGAAAGCCTAGTGCAATTGTATGAATATGGATGCAAGGATCACCACCCTATGTGATGAGTTGTGCAAGCTGAACATAGAAGTCGTTTCCTCCTGTGCTTTAAGTTATATTTCAGTGGAGCCCACCTTACATGAGCAAATAGTCATGGCACAGATTGGTGACAAGGGTGTTCAAGTTATTAAGGAAATGATCGAACAGAAGGCGGAAAATACAAATGTTTCCGTCAGGACAGCAAAGGGATTCTATGGTTTGGAGACCGATTGGTTGTTCCCAAGAATCCCGAGCTCAGAAAGAAAATATTGGATGAAGCTCACCTTTCAAAATTATCCATGCACCCCAGCAGTAACAAGATGTATCATGACCTTAGATCTTTGTACTGGTGGACCAGAATGAAGAGGGAAATTGCGAAGTATATATCTGAATGCAACACTTGCCAGAGAGTCAAGGCCAGTCATTTGAAGGTAGCAGGCACCTTGGAGCCCCTTCCCATACCATCTTGGAAATGGAAGGATATTTGCATGGATTTTATTGTGGGCTTGCCCAATACCTCCCGACACCACGATTCTATTTGGGTCATTGTGGATAGATTGACTAAGACAGCCCATTTCTTGCCAGTACATACCACCCACAGGACGGAGAAGTATGCAGAAATCTACATTGACCAGATAGTTCGCTTGCATGGGATACCAAGGACCATCGTATCTGACAGAGGAGCACCATTCGTGGCACGCTTCTGGGAGCAATTGCAAGCATCACTTGGGACCCACGTAATACGAAGCTCAGCATACCACCCTCAAACAGATGGTCAGACAGAAAGGGTAAATCAGATTTTGGAAGACATGTTGAGGGCATGTGTGCTACACTATGGAAAGGATTGGGACAAGTGTCTTTCACTGGCAGAGTTCTCTTATAATAACAGCTACCAAACCAGTTTGAAGATGGCACCTTTTGAAGCCTTGTATGGGAGAAGGTGCAGGACACCGCTAAATTGGTCACAAGCTGGAGAAAGGGAAATTTTTGGACCTGACCTGGTTCTTGAATCCGAGGAGAAAGTCAGAGTTATTAAGAAGAACCTAGAAGCTACTCAGGCCAGGCAAAAGAGCTATCATGACAAGAGGAGGAAGCCTCTACAGTTTGAAGTGGGAGATCATGTTTATCTTAAGGTGTCACCCACCAAAGGTGTTCAGAGATTTGGAATCAAGGGCAAGTTAGCCCCTTGCTACATTGGGCCCTATGAGATCATAGAGATTTGTGGACCCGTGGCATATCAATTGAAGTTGCCACCCCATATGTCAGCAGTTCATGATGTGTTCCACGTATCTCAGTTGCGAAAGTGTGTCCGCTTACCCATGGAAGTACTACCTGAACCAGAATTGGAGATAGAACCAGACTTATCCTATCAAGAGCACCCCATCAAGGTATTGGATCAAAAGGAGAGATCAACACGGGCAAGGTCGATCAGAATGTATAAGGTTCAGTGGAGTCACCACTGAGTGGAAGAGGCTACGTGGGAGACTGAGGATTTTCTACGTTCTCGCTTCCCCGACTTTCTGCCCAAAGGAATCGGTACATAATCAAAAACCCCACCCCCACCTGCCCTTTGAAACTAAATATAAGAGAAACTTAGATACTTAAGGTATACTAAGCTTTGAAAATAACTTAAAAAGGGCTCCCTTCTGAAGTTGCAAAGAGAATGACATTCGAAGAGCAGTTAACTAGAGAAACTTGACTAAAGGAAAAAGGCAACCTACCAGCACCCCTTCTTGGTACCCCTAAAGGATCCCTACCCAAAATCTCGGGGCGAGATTCCTTTAAGGAGGGAGGGTTGTAACACCCTAGGTGTTACCAAGACCATGGTTTCATTTATGCACTGGTGACTTGTGATCATATGTGGTTAAGTGGGGGGAGAAGAAGAACATAAAACCTTGGAAGCATGGGTTAGCTAAGAGAGGTTAATGACAAAGGCTTCACCCACACAATTGGAACAATGGTCATGTGGAGCCAAGGTGATTAAACCCTAAAAGACACCTAAGGGCACTAGACTTCCAAGCAAGGGATCAGTGAATAAGTTAATCAAATTACCAAAGCATGATCCTAATATTTAAACAAGTTTTAGTAACATTGTAACCTACCAAATGCAGGGAGGGGACATTTCAAAAAGACCCCTTAAAGACCCCAATTTCACCCCTTAAGTAGAGAGCACACTAGAGCTCTCTAATTTCCTTCAAAGTTAAATTTTAACCCTAATCTAAAGATCCACCGTGTTCACTTAGTAATTGGCGCCAAAACCACTTGGTCTGAATACCAAAAAGGTGTCAAACCACCCTAAGGCACCCACTGGAAAAGTTTGGAACCGAGCCCAAGTCGTTTGACAAGATTTGGCATCGTTTTTGTCGCGAGGTGGACAGTGGGACAAGCCAGATTTGGCGTCCGCAAATCTCCCTACCTAGGGCATATCTGCCATTGGAACTCACATACAAGAGACAGCCCTAGGTGCTAGGAGGAGACCTGCGCCAAATTTTTGCCAAAATTCGCACGTTTGCGATCTCGGCGAGCTGTTGAACAAGTGCAGAAGAACACTTCCACGTGTTCGACGCGCTCTAAACGCGCCAGAGCACGCCCAGCGCCCGACCCCGCGCTCCACGCGCTGCGCCAAGCCGCGCCCGTGTCTCCTGCCCGCGCCCGCATCTATAAAGCCCGCCGAAGCTTCAGCCGTACTCCCCTGTGCGCTCTCGACCTCACCGGAGCAAGAGATCACCGGTGTTTGCCCTGCTGACGGCGTGCCAGCGGCCGCCCGATCCCTCGCCACCGTAGACCAGCCAGCAGAGCCATCCCCAACCCCGTCCAACCCTTGGTTTAGACTCTACGTGCCTCGGTGAAGCTTCCAGAGTGAGGAATCGAGCTCTGCCTCACCGGAGATGCCGGATCAAGGTCGCCGGACTTCACCCGACCGCCGGTGAACGTAGACCGAGCCCCACAGTAAGTTATTCTTCTATTCCTTGCACGAGTCGACTCATTAGCACCCCGTGAAGCTCCCCGTGCCCTTGGATTGACATGTATCACCGTGGATAGGCCGGAGCACACGCCGCCGACGAGCTCACCCGCCTGCGCACGTGGACCGGCCGATTCCAGCCATCACCGTCGTCGAGCCGCACCTTGTTGTGACTGCGGGGACCTCCCGAAACCAACCCCACCCTTCGCCGGACCTTCCTCGCCGTCGGTAAGCCGCGCCGCCCTTTTTCCTTTCGCGGGTACTGTTCAAAAGGGGGGAGGGACCTCGGGGAAGAAGAAATAGAAGTCAGGGGGGTCTTTGAACTGACAGTGACTCAGGGAAATAGTTGTGCAGGGGTATGGATTAAAGAAATGGTTTAGGAAGAACCCAGGGACCTCGGTGCAAATTGGTTTTCCAGGAAACCTTTTTAATATTTCTAATTTAAATACAACCAGAGCTTGAAAAATTCATAACTTCAGTTTTATTCAACCAAATTTGGTCAAACTAATTTTGCCTGATTCTAAATAATGTGAACTACTTAGGAAAAATACAAAACCCCCCTTAGTATTGCAAAAGAATTTAAAGTTTGGATTTAAACATTGATTTGGCCAAAAGCTAAATAATAGAAGGAAAAATAGTTACACTGTTAGACTGAGGTTAAGAAAAATCAGAGAAGTACTTAATCACTCCCTAATCTGTTTAAAAATAGTAAACCCCTCAGTACACCAAATTAAGGTAGGGTTTGCTATTTAAAATCATTTTAGCTTAAAAGATAAGGAAAATAGAAAAGGTAATTTAAATTAAGAACCAGGGAGCAACCACATTTTTGTTAACCCACTTATTTAATATAGTTCTCTAGAAAAATTTATTAGACCTTTGTTTAGTACAAAAGAAATGAGATACCTTTTATTTTATGCAAACAAGGAAAACTTAAGAAAATCTTAGAGGAATAATCCTGAGGAGAAAACACCCCAAACCTTGGGATAACTAATACTTTGTTATTATGAACATAGGAAAATATGTGTTCTGTTGTTTGATATTTTTCAAATAACAAGTTAGTTATAAGTACCTTTTTGGCATTAAACCTTAGAAAAGCATAACTAAATAACCACTAATTAACCCTCTGTGATTTTTGGCACAGAAGCATGTTATTACCCATAGTTCCAGCAAAAATAACTCTTAGTATAGAACCCACACCCAGATAAGAGTTGTAGTGCAAAGTGACCCTTCTGCTCCAACTCTTGTTATTTTTGTCCAGGGCTTCTTCTAATTATTTTTGACCTCAAAATTTTAGGACAGACTACAGTGACCAATATTAACCCACTGTAATTTTTACAGAATTTTTAGAAATTTTAAAATCACTGTTGTAGTTCAAACCCAACTTAAGAGCATGAAAAGAGAATAAAAGAAAGAATTAAGTAGTGGAGATAAATGTTACCCTGACCAAAACAGCAAAACTCTTAAGTACCTACTAGAGCCTTTCAGGGCAAACCAAGCCTTAATCCACTAGGGTTGCCTCTAAGCAGAACCTCAAACCTAAATTGTTAAGCATAAACCACAAGAGCTTATTATAACAAGGAAACCCTAAGTTATCAACTAACTTAGTTCTTCTTCACTACGCATAATGGTTACTAAATCCTACATATCATAGCATACATATTTCTTACTCATTGCATTCGATAGATTGTAACCTCGCTGACGAAGAGTACATCCTCGAAGGCATGGAGGAAAATGATGTCTGCTTGGCTGCCATTGTCGACTAGGACTTTGTGCAGGTCCCAGCCTGCCACGCTGCAGTTGATAACCATGGCGTCGATGTGGGGGGCGCTGCGCAGATCGACGTCTCGGGCGTCGAAGGTTAGCGGCACATGGGACCACTTCGTCTGCACGACCGGACCGGTGATGGCGACGTGGTTGATGCTTCGGTAGTGGTCCCGCTTCTGCCGCTTCGTGTCGAAGTCGGCGCTGGACCCCCCAGTGATCATATGAATGACTCCGCGATACGGCTGATCGGTGAAGTCCTCTTGCTTTGGGGCATGGGTGTGGTGGATGTTTTGTTGTTGCTGGTGTGGAGGTGGGGGTGGGGGAGGTACGATTTGTACTTCCTGGTGGTGTTGGTATGCGTGGTGCGGTGGATGCGGAGCGGGGGCGTGGATATACGGCGGAGGGGGTTGCTGATATGTGTGTGCGACAACTCTAGGGTTGTCAGCTGGTTGTGCCCATGCCATCCTGTCTCTGGTGGCCTTCGTCTCTGGGCAGTCTCTGGTTTGGTGGGCGCAGTCTTTGCCGTGGAACAGGCAGTAAAATCGGTGCGGCTGCTGCGCACGTCCCCAGCCCCGACCGCGAGTTCCGTTCCCGCGGCCCTGGGGGAGATATTCCTGGCGGCGAGGGGCCTCGCCAACGGGGTGCTGGTTGGCGATGTTGTGCACTTGCTGCTGATTGCGGCCGTCCCGACCGGAGTCTGGCTGCGAAGGCCTCATCCACGTGCGGTTGGACTGTGGAGTGTCTTTGGGTTTCCTCTGAGACTCGAGTTTGCGCTGATGGAGCTCTTCGGATCTGGCATATTTTTCAAATAGCTGATACAACTCCTCGAGGTTCTTAGGCGGATCCCTGATGCAGTGGCTGTAAAGGACGCCGGCCCGAAGGCCACTGATGGCGTAGTGGATGGCGATTTGGTCATCGACCGAAGGCAGCTGTGACTTGAGGGTCAGAAACTTGCGGTAGTACTCCCGCAGAGTCTCTTTTTCCAGCTGCTTGCAGAGTGAAAGTTCAGCCAAGGCGTCGGTGTCTGGGCGGTACCCCTGGAAGTTGAGTAGGAATTTGTCCCGGAGGCTTCGCCAGGAGTCGATGGACAACGGGGGCAACCTGGAGTACCAGGTGAGAGCTGGGCCTTCGAGGGCGATGATGAAGGACTTGGCCATCGTGGCATCGTCCCCTCCGGAAGATGCAACGGCGACCTGATAACTCATGATGTACTGTGCTGGGTCCGTGCTGCCGTTGTACTTGGGATAGGTCCCTGCCCGGAAGTTGGCAGGCCAAGGTGTCACTTGCAGGTGTGGCGCCAGGGGACTTCGCTCGTCGAGATAGTTGACACCTTGGAATGACGCGGCGTGTGGGATGGCGTGGTCGCGCTGGGGGAAGTGTAGGTCTTCGACTTGTGCGCGCTATTGCAGGGGTGGCCCGTGTTGCAGGCCGAAGTGGCCTTCGCGCTGCATTAGCGCGATCTCTTGCTCGAGCTCCTGGGCCTTCTGCTCTTCGTCTCGTATCATTTGCCGCACCTTGGCTTGTGCAGACACACGTTGGCGCTTGGCCTCAAATATCTCTTTTTGCTTCTGGAGATTGCGGTTCTTGATGCGCAAGGCGCGCAGCTGTAGCTGTTCTTCTGCTGAGACACCGATGACTTCGCCGTCCTCGGTGACGTTCGCGCCCTCCGGTGGAGCGAAGCCTGGGCGAGGTTGCGGCTGTCCTTCAGAGCCGCAGGTGCGGAGAGCGTCGTCCTCAGTGGCCTCTTGGTGGGTGGTGTGGGTGAGGGCGAGGGCCTTGCCCTTTTTTGCGGCCAGCAGTGCTGCCTTCGCAGCCTCGTCAGCCTTCGAGCTAGCTTTCTTGGGTGCCATCGCGGGTGGTTTTTTCGTAGCACGAACGGTGGGCGCCAAATGTTGGAACTTGCTCTCCGGTGCAAGTTGATCCAACGGGGGAGTGAAGCAACGAAAACAGGGTTTTTGCTCAAGATGGCAATAGTTCTGTTAATCTAGCCTCTCAAAGGCACTGTGCGGGGGTATTTATAGGTATCTGAGTGCCCAGCGTTCAGTGTTAAGGACGCATGTGCCCTCAGACGCCTATGTTATCCCCGGAATATTCCCATAAAGCGGGGTTACAGATCGTAATTACAGGGAGACCTTTACAAATTAGGCCTGTAATGCGCAGCGGCCACGCAGGGCCTGTTACAATGGGCCGGATCACACGTGGGCCTCCATGTTGGTCGAGGTCGCAAGATGAGACGACCTCGTCGCAGGTCTTCGTCCGGTGAAATGTGGGACGAAGGGTGAGTCTGCCCGTTGTCTTGTCTCCGTTGGTGCAGCGAGGACGGCGAAGGCATCGAGCGAAGGGTGGCGTCTTCGCCTTCGCCCCAACAGACAGTTCGACCCGAGAACCTCCCTATACTCTGCAACGACGCACTCCTCGCGGTAGCACTGTTATCTTAGGTTAGCGTCGTGGAAAATCTCTCACTAGCTTTCCCAATTAATTGGCCAAGGGCATTCCATTCCACCCTTGTGGTAGCATTGTTATCTTGGGTTAGCGCTCCATGTTCCAATTAACAAAATGATCTTATCATTAATAATAACTCATTTGACAATAAACATGATCATAATTCAGATATAATATTAATCTCAAAACCAGATAAAGCAATAGCAAGACTACACAATAATTCGTTTGTATGCAAGGTGTAGGGTAAACAAAACTAGGTAACATATTAATCCCATCAAGTTAACCTAACAGTGCAAGCATTGGTGAGAACATAAATATTATTGGGTCAAAGAAAAGTGGTTGAGGACCCAATAATTCATTTGTACTTGCAAATCCAACTACTCAGATGTTCTCCCAAAGTTGAGCTTCAGATTCCTCGTGACCTCGCTTCTAATCGTAGCAATACATACAAATAAGCAAATAATGGATGCAATAACATTACACCAAAACATAAAATTAAACTACGTAGGAATATTCTACGCGTTACTACAAAATTGTAGGTCCGAGAACCACTAAAATAGGAGTTAAAACAAAGAACTTATGGATAAAACGATATTTTTAGGCGCAATAAATCTAATAGAAGGGATCTAACATATATCATGTTTAAACTAAGCAAGTATTTAATCGAAACATTTAGATTGGTATTAATCATTTTAACAATTATTTATAAAAAACAAATTATAAAATAGTTTTATTTTAAAAAGTCATTAATAATCATTGGTTAAACAATTAATTAATTAATTAAAACATTTGTTATAATTAAAACAATATTATTACTGTGTATGCAAAATTAATACGAACCTAACGTAATTTGAATGGAATAAATCAGACGTCCAATGCAAAATATATCACATGTTTAATAAATTAATAGGGCTACACAAAAATATGACATAACGCGATCTGATTTTGTAGATCGTTTGTTAAAGGTGGGAAATGTTTGTTTACAAAGGTATGCCTCAACTGCTTTAAACTTATCAGGATTATACCTACTCTTGAATTCATGTCGCATGGCAGTCTTGCATATAAAAGGTTATGTGGTGACGATTATCTATCAGACAGGAAGCGCCAAACCCATTACGCGGGAAAGACCCCTAACTTACCACCAACTTACCTTCCAACCAAATCCTTCAATACCGCGCTGCTGCTGGACATCTCGTTTTTTCAGATTAACGATGAACCAGAGGTCTGATCAACGAACCGAAAGTGTGGTGACGAATCTCTCGCCGAGCCGGTCACGACGATGTTCTGGGTTGCCCCAAAAGATAAACGGATGGATAGAAATTTCTCGTCGGAGTTGTCACTAGAGTTGAGGAGGAACTCGAATTTCGACGAGCTATTGCTAGGTTGTAGATGGAATCGGGATAAACTGTTTTATGTTTTAGGATGAGTGCAAACCAGACATGTATTATAAGGATGGCTAGGGTTTATCCTATGGATAAATTTGAATTTTAAAGATTTTTCTATTTTTGGAAAATATACAGATTCATTTTTAATGCTGAAAAAAGTTCAAAAAGTTCAAATGGCTCCAAGAATTTTAGAAAATTTCCTAGAAATGTTTTGACACCCAACGAACACAAATAAAATATTTGAGGTTATAAAAATGTTTTAAGTGTCTCTAATAAATAGATTTTTGCTTTTCAACAATAGGAAAAGTAATCAGAAAAATAAAAAAAATATCGAACACTTGTACGAGGTTTGTTATCATGTTTCATACATATTTTGCACTTAGAAACACTATGCAACAGCATAAATACAACAAAGCAAGTTCAACTTTATATTTTGCTTTAATTATTTTATAATAAAAGTAAATACTTAAAACTATAATTTGTGATTCTAGACCACTCAAATCTTAAAAATCAAACTAAATCATAGACATTTTTATTAGTTCAAAAAATAGGGTGTTACAGATGGTTGGGGAAGGAGTCATGGAGGCGACGACTATAGTTGCTACTGCTCGCAGCGGGGAGGGGGGATGGAGACGTGAGGTGGTCGACGGTGTGAGGGAGGTGGGAGAGAAAAAACATAGCTCTATACCAAGTTGGAATGTGTGAAACCCTAACCTTAATTCTAGGTTGGTATTGTATTAAATAGAAAAGTTAGGTGAGCCATAGGGATAACGTAGGGATAACAGGAAGAAAAGGAAAACTCTAACAAATCAAACTTTAGTCTAGCACTTTTATCCTATAAATTTCAAATAGATTTATATCTTAACTTTGAAAAATTGTGGGATCTTAAATTCTAGAGCAAATAGCTTATTTTCTTGAGTAGATTTTAATTCATCCAAAACAGATAGGATCCAAGCTCTCCTTATTTGAAATAATCCAAATATCAAATCCACAAAATATTCCACGCTTCATGATATTTTATATAATATTAATGTAAAACAGGACAGTACAAAACAATAACTATATAGGCATTGGTTTTGATAGTTAAACCCGTCTCCTTACCCTATTCTAAAACTAAGTTGTCTAGAATCATGCATTATAAAAAGACATGATTTGAGATAAATGCTCAATTATAAACCGTATTAACTAGATGACATGACCCACACTATGACAAAGCTACCATAATAGGTGTACTTGAACAAATTGTTTCTCGAGAGGGCTAAAGATCTATCCATGTAATGACAAAGCTACCATAATAGGTATCCTTGAACAAATTGTTTCTCGAAAGAGGTATACCAAAGATCTAGCCATGTACATGAATATATCTCACAATTTCAACAATAGTTCGACCATCTTATGCGCAGCCGAATTCTCTGCATCCTTAACTCTTGACATAGATTCACCTATGGTTACAAAAGTGCCAGTTTGGGTATCTACCTGAACAGAACACACAAAGTTCCTTTCATGTGCAGGGCCACCTTCTTTTTCTAATCTGAAAAGAAATATGATATTTACAAGCTCACTAACATGTAGATGATAATCATATAAAATAATATAAGAAAGCAGAAAGGATTATGTATAATAAAACATGTATGCATTGCATTGAACTCACGAACAGTATAGATACGAGAATACGATATCCCTGACTATCAAATATTCTCTAACATCGCCTAAAGTCGAAATAGAAGCATAGCAGATGATCAACCTGGAGAAGTCGAAGACTAAAACATCCCCCGTAGTCAAGGCAACATCACAATGTAGATGTTGTGACTGGAACAGAAATCAAGTAGCTCATGTAAATGATTGCCCTTTTAGTCACCAAAGTAGCTAAACTTGAGGTGGACATGGTTGAAGCCATGGAAGGAACCAAAAGTCAAAGCCTCTACAAAGACAAATAATCACTAGCTTCCCACAGACAACCATAGCATGAAAATGATCCGACAGGGCATATCGATGAGCACTCACACGTCCTCCATCTACAACATCAGCAACAACATCGGACTCGAACTAAGAGCTAGCATGAGGACCAGCAATATGGATCGTGTCAACCTAGATATATGGACACGATAGGGAAATGGCTTGCCCACGAGCAGCGTGCGTTCTTGGGGAGTCTCGAACGGATCGGCGGGCAAGGAGACAACCACGGTTAGAGACGAGAACGCCAATTCACTAGGATCATGGGAGGATCACATGACTGGTTGAGAATCACGTCGACAGGGCTATCGTAGACTCCCTTGAAGTTCACTGGTTGAGAATCACGTCGACAATGGCAGCTAGTCATGTCCCCCTGTTGGGGAGCCTCCTTCAGCATCCTGCTTCGCAACAGCAACAAGACCTTCCAGTGCCTTCCTGGCGACCCTCAGCAACGACACCGATGTCATCCTCGGCACACCATGGTTGGCTTCTCTCAGCCCCACCACCTCATGCGATGAGATTCTGGCGAAATGATAGGACAGTGAACGTCATGGGAGTCTACCAACATTCAGCTCCAAGATCAATACTCGCTCTACCAGCTATGGCCCCACCACCTCCTGCACAAACCTCGACAGAGCTATACCACCACCAGGCACCCCCACATCAGCTCCATCGCGCACACCTAGCAGCAGCACCAAACACCCCTACAGCAGGTCAGCAGCACCAAACTACAGCAGGTCAGCAGCACCAGGCACCTCCACAACCACCTGCATGAAACCAGGCACGCCTCTGAGCTTCTCCAACGGCTGCACCGCCACCAGCAGGAGCAACGCCTTCAACACAATCTACCCCCGCCTCACAATCTTTGAGCAAATCAGGCAAGCCGTCTAGGACATGCCAGCGCTATGCTTCATCAACCCTGTTCCAAAACTTGGTGGAATCCCTGCTATGTGTGGGTCAGTTCAAGAACCTTTGCACCCTGGCCTCCATGCCACAAACAGCAACTAGCAACTATGCTACCACACACCCAGCCAGCAAGCATAAGGATGGCAGAGGTGTGGCCACAACGCATCGTACACACTGTCAACAGGGTCTTCTTCGACGATGCTGGATGCTGGTTCCTCAGCATCGACGACATCTCCATCGACCTCAACAGAGACAGGATGGCCAGTCATCTCACCATCCAACTACTACCATGACAGCATCTTCCTCGGCCTCACTATTACACCAACCCACAGTGGCACCATATGCCTGAGTGGCAGGCTACATACGTCACTTGCCCCTCCCACCGCACCCCCCTTCCCCCACCTCCTAACCATGCAAATGCTACCACTAGAAGCAGGTGTTCCCATACCATCATTGATGCCCCAGGAACTCCATTCGTCCACTGCAATGTCATAACCTCAACAGCAAACAAGTTTTTCCACGGCTGCATCAGCTCCTTACACTACATCTTCCACCTCATCATCGGCAGGACGAGGCATATCCACCTCAGCCATGGTGGTAGGCCGCCTCAGTGTGCACACAAAGGACTTACCAATATGGCTCATCCTTCCAATGGAACCAGCAAAAAATGGAGTGATGTCATGGGTCGATCCATGGCTAAAGAATGAGGGCCCAGTGAGGCCCAGAGCCGGCCACACCCTGGCAGGCTGGCACCGTGTCTGGAAGAAGCGGTAGCTATCCCTAGCCGGCTGACTCCCTCCCCTACCGAGGAGTCCAGATCAAGGATTAGGAAAAGAAAAACAGGATTAAAATAAAATCCATTTAGAAAATTGAGTTTGTTTAGAAGATGGAGATTCCAAATCTATAAGGACTCAACATGGTTGTATAAAGAAAATACCACAGACATTAAAAATTTTGCAAGCTCGTCAAAATACCATAAGCTTTGAAAAAATTAATTAGGCATAGCTCTAGATGATGTAGGCATGTAGCGATACCATTCACCTTAAATTTAAGTTTAAATTCAGTCACATTTCAATACATACAAAAATGACAAATTCCATGTGTATGCAATCCTCCAGTGCTTCATGAAAATTTTCATATCTTATCTATTTAACTAAATAACTAGATCAACTTTGAACTTTAAATTCTGTATAGATTTATAACAGTCTCGCCTATAGGTGTGCCAAATTTTAAAACAATTTAAAACATCTAAGTACTATTTTTAAAAGATTTCCAATATTGGTGTTTCCATATGAGATGCACATGCATGATATTATCATGTTTGTTTTAAAAAGGTAATACGGCAAATTTTGAATACAATGTTCAGAATAATAATTAACAAGACTGATAAGACTATAATCTTTAAAATCTCCTACAATATATAATTTGCAATCTAATATCATCTGAGATTCCGAAAATGCGCATGCATATCATGCACTCTCTAAACTTGTTAGATAGCCACCTGCTGCCCATATAGGCGCATGGGTTGTTGGCCCATTATAGTTATTATGATTGATTACTCCTATAATAAACAAGGAGATCCGACAGTGGTCATACTTCTATAAACCAATCCTGGGTCATTGCCTATATATATGTACACCTTTTGGCCTCATAATCAATCTACTAATTTTCCATGCAATTATATTGAATCCGTGCTATCAAGAGTCTATGTTTTTCCACTTAGCTTCTCTACCGTGCGCGCAGCGCCCCACATGTGGGTCTCTTCCCTGTTGCTGCAACCATGTCTGGGACTGATCACTGATGTCCCACCCGCCTTCTCCATCGCCACCAACTTGCCGCCACCCGTGAACACGCCCCACGTGCGGATCTCTTCCCTGTTGCCGCAACCATGCCTGGGACCGATGTCCCACCCACCTTCTCTGTAACCGCCAACTTGTCACCGCACGTGAAGCTGCTCTCCAGTGCACGAATCC
This sequence comes from Zea mays, assembly GCF_902167145.1. Lineage (NCBI taxonomy): Eukaryota > Viridiplantae > Streptophyta > Magnoliopsida > Poales > Poaceae > Zea > Zea mays. The sequence continues at coordinate 87,017,671 of NC_050103.1, read as the reverse complement.
GCTGCAGCGCACGCCCACGATGTGCTTGCACACGCCACCTGCGAGCATGAGGCTGCCGAGGCCACCGTCTATCCCACTTACAGCACCCCTCCTTTGCCAGTGACCTCGACAACTTCCGATTGCTTCCCAACAATGGTGGTTCTCACCAACCGCTCCAAGATGTCCCAGTGGCTCATGAGGCCGCTGCCATCGTCAACCTACACACCCAGGTCGTCGGTCTCTGAAACATGCAGACACTCGCCCCTATTGTCCGCGACGTGGAGTCCAATAACTACACTCGTTCGCACCACCAGATGATTCTGGTTCTTGGGAAGTTCTTCCTCCAACACCATGTTCTCGCTAACGCCATCGACCATACCTACCCTAATTGAAAGTGACGGACTACGTCGTAATGACGTGGCTCTACGACACTGTCTCCCCCAATCTCAAGGAGACCGTCCAGAAGGATCCTTCACCGCCTGCTACGTCTAGCTTGCCCGGGAACAACACTTCCTTGGCAACAACGAGCAATGTGCTCTCTACCTTGACGCTGCCTTCCAAAACTTCGTTCAGGGTGATCTCTCCATCAACAACTACTTCTGCAAGTTCAAGTCCATGGTCTATCGCTTCCAAAACTCATGAAACTCACAATGAGGGTCAACAACTGAGAACTCAGTGCATAATTGATTCATACCAACAAACTGACACGAGTTAAGAACCTTACTTAAAGATAGGTTTTGGCCAATGTTTTCTGATGCACTGCTCAATAAGTTTCTGTTTACACTCCCTAAGCTCTGCAATGTCATCCACCAATCCATTGGCGGCACAATTGATCAACACTTGCTGCTTTGCACCACCAATAAGCTTGCCCAGTGCATCTCGTGCAGCATTCAGCTTAGCAATTACCTTCTGCTCCGAGGAACCAAGTCCAACCATCTCCCCACCAACAAATACATTTACCACGATCATCCCATCCTTCTGCCATGTCTTGAACTGTGCAACTTTGCCATGTTTTTGGCATAACTCATGCAATGTAGTCACAGGTTGCTCATCTATTGTTTCTGCTGTGATAATTGGCTCAAAGAGCCACCTTGTAACCTGAACCATAGAATAGAAATATAACCATATAGTATATGTATTAAGAATGCACAGATAAAATTCTGACCGTGATTGTAGGTAAAAGATTTCATACAAGACATATGGAAGTAATATAAGAATAAGTTTTCTTTAGAAATTAGAAATAAAGTAGGAATATACTTTTGTATGGATTACATATACTTTGAACAAACAACACTTTTGAACTAATTTTCAGGACATACCTGTTGCAATACACTTTTAACAATTTCCTGTTCCAGCGAAGATACTCTAACTAACCAGACACAGGCTTGTAAAGGACAGATGGTCATTTTAAATGGCCATGATGCCACGTGAACAAAGTGATTACTTCTCATCCTTAAAGTGACACACTGAGGACTAACATTCAGGGTCTCTACATCTCCATGTTAGACAGAAGGTCATACACTGATATCTAGCAAGTGGTGGTTAAAAACAGAGGTCCTATTGGGGAGGTCTCCGAACTAAGGCCCAAAATAACAAAATTAGTTTTTAGATGGTGTTTTAGATCAAGGGTGTTTATGTAGCCGAGAGAATTCATCATTGATTATTGAACCCTCATCTGAAGATGCACGGAGCTAAACGTGTCGTAAGCAAAGCTTTGACACTGATAAAGAGAACCTTTGGCGGAAGACGACGCCCAAAGGGAGCTTCGACAAGGAGAAGATATGAGAAGTTTCGGTGAAGGGAAGACGTGCATGACCCACCCGGGCAGTGAAATGACATAAATGTACTCTCAAATGCTAAGGCCCCATTTTGATCCTTTGTATTGAATTCCATTCTAATAATCGTGATTTCGGCATAGATCAATTAAGCCAATATGACTTTATGTGAAATATATTTGTATACTATTGTTGGCCATACGGGAGAGATTTATATGCTACATTTCTATTATAGGGGGTGAGCCGAAGAGCGTGTTATAAATTATAGAGTAGAAACATAGCCTGGTGATACATAAAATCAATTAAAATCCCTCACCCTATGAATTAGATAGGCTTATATCTAAACTTTGGAAAGTGGTGGAATGTCAAATTCTAAGCTAAATAGCTCACTGTGTTATGTAGATTCCAATTCCTCCAAAATAAATGGAACCAAACAGTCCCTAAGAGTTATTGTATAATAAAGAGGGGTAAAATATATAATTTCATACGAAGGTGTACTAGAGCTCGACACTATAAATAGGTGAACAGTGTGATCAGTCATTGGTTGAGATCGCACTTGCTATTACATTTACGTCGCCAGAGAACCTCCAAAGGTATATCAATAATGTTGAAGCATGTATTTCTGAATGATAATCCCTTGAACACTTATTTGTACCCAAAGCTTATGATTACATATGTAAAACATGTGCTTCATGAGTTCATGTCATTGATTGATCTTAAAATGATATATTTTTATTTAGGCATGATTAAATAGTTATATTTAAAAGTAAAATTTGTTATTTGTACATTGACAATGAATATTGAAAAGCCCTCATCATACCTTCTCTCCCCTCCAAAGCTTCGGAGGAGAAGGGTTTATCAATATAACCATGTTGCCCTGTTGTCGTTCTTTCAGAATTTCGATAGGTTCCCAACAGGTCCTTTGCTAGTGAGCATGGTTTAGAGTCTACTGATTATAACAATAACTAATATGTGGCTTTGCAATAGGTATGTCAGAGAATATATAGTTTTATCGCCTTCATTTCAAATGTAGCATTATTAAACAATGAAAAGGCACTCTACGCTGTAGTTTTACTTATCTATTATTAGTAAAAGTTGTTTCTCGAAGTCTACGTTAAAGTCCAAAATGGCATATGTTTATGAATGGAATGAGTAATAAGCATAACTAATGAATAAAAAACCTTCCAAAGCTTCTCAAGGTCAAATTTGCAATCAACGTAGACTGCAGCAGCGATGGCCTCAACAATATCTGCAAGCACCTTGGGAGCTTTAACCACGCTACCACCATACGGTGCAGTGGCAAGGTCATGCATTAGTTCTTGCTTCACTGACTCAATGAACTGGCCTACCTGCATATGGCATGGTCAGGACAAACAGTCATCAAAACATTTGGTACAAAGAAAATATCAAATCGAGATGAGACACTCACAACATGACAATTAAAAGAAGTGTTTACTATGAACTTGAGTCAGAACTGAACAATGTGTCAAGCTTACAGATAATTTGCTTTTGCTAAGAAAGAAAAAGATCCAAAAGATCACAAAACTTCAGAAAGATGGGAACTTAAAAAACAAAATAAATTTCAATGTATTGTTAAGAGAGTAAGTGTGCATTTGATTTATTCTATTTTGTTGTATCTGGACTCATTCTTAGGCTGTCTCCAGCAGAGGTGGAGCCTGACCATCGATAAGCGGCGGCAACACGACTGCAGGCGGCTGCACGTGGGTCCCTGGCGCGACATCTAGTGCGGCAAGTAGTGGCGGCGCGGCTGCAGACAGCGGCTTGCCGTCTTCAGGCTGCGGCACGTGGCTTCCTTGCAACGATCCGTCCTGGAAACGGATGGACAGCGTTGTCGTCTCCTGGATTTTCGGCACCATCAGCATCGACCTTCAGGACATCGCCCGGGAACGTGGCATCTCCGCGCGTCAGACCTGGCTAACGCTTGAGAACCAGTTCATCGGCAACAGCGAGACACGCGCCCTTCACCTCGACGCCATGTTTCACAACTTCGTCCAAGGTGATCTCTCAATGACTGAGTACTGCCGCAAGATGAAGGCTATGGCGGACTCCCTTGGCGATCTTGACTGCCCGGTCTCGGACCGGAACCTCGTCCTCAACGTTCTTCGCGGCCTGAACAAGAAGTATGAGCATCTTCGAGCGATCATCACACGCAGCCGTCCCTTCCCGAGTTTTCTTAAACTCCGGGATGCTCTGGTCCTCGAGGAACTGCAACTTGGACCAGAGTACCAGACACGACTTCGGCACCACCTCAGGCCTTCTACTCCAACAACTCCCAGCCACCTTCCTCCTCTCGCCCCCTTGGCAGTGGCTGCCAGGGACAGGGTCAGAGCCGTGGTCGCGGGCGTGGGAAGGGTGGCCGGGGTTCTGGTGCTCATCATCAAAGGCAGGGGGGCCACACTGCTGGTCCAGCGCGCAACCAGGGTACTGGCAGCACCTCGGCGATAGGTGCGCTGGCCCCTTGGCCCTCCCTCTACAACCCATGGACTGGGACGATCTCCATGTACCCCGGTCCAACTATGGAAGAGCCGCAGCAGCCCCCACGCCCTCCACAGCAGCAGGTGTTCCTCACCGCTCTGGGGCAGCCCATGGGCCTATCTCAGCATACCACCCCACTAGCGCCCATCCCGGTTCCGGCGCAGCTGTATGCTGCCCAGCAGCAACATCAGCTGCAGCAGCAGGCGCAGGCTGCTTATGGTGCGCAACAGCAACAACAGGCTGCCCAATCACCCTGGAACCCGTGGCAGGGTGCCTGGGATCAGCAGTCACCGGCCTCTTCCTTCAACACGATGACTCTTCAGCAGCCCCAATCCATCACCGAGTGGATTGCTGACTCCGAGGCCTCCAACCATACGACCCCGGATTCTGGTAACATCTCCCTAGTTTTCGTTCTCCAACTTCTGCTATTCCTTCATCCATCGTTGTTGGAAACGGGTCCAGTCTGCCGGTCACCTCAGTAGGAGATACAGTTCTTTCTGGCCAGTTTTATCTTAACAATGTTCTTGTTACACCTGATATCATTAAGAATCTTCTTTATGTTCGTCAATTTACGACTGGTAATAATTGTTCCATGGAATTTGACCCGTTTGGCCTTTCTGTGAAGGATCTTAATTCCAGGAACACAATCATTAGGTGCAATAGCTCTGGGCCGCTGTACACCATCAGTCTTCCTACTGCGCGTGCTCCACCAGCCACTACACATTACGCCCTTGCTGCTGTTGCTGCTCCTGCGTCCCTATGGCACCAACGTCTTGGTCACCCTGGCTGAAGATTGTGGCTACAAGACCACACAGGGTGGCTGGCTAGCCCATGTGGAAGATGATTGGGAAAAGTATCTTTACAGTAATGCTTTTGGCTGGCAGTAGACTGTCATGGACCTTCGGTCCATGGGGATAGCTGTCTTCTCCGGCGAGGTTATACCACTCTGCCGCAGGCTTGGTTCTAGGGTAGCAGCCCTAGACGCTTGAGAGGGTCATTGCAAGGAGAGAGAGATTGGTTTGATAATGATCTTGCTTGATTTATTCCCTGCTGCCATGCGGCTTATAAATAGCCCTATAGCTAACCAACTTCTCCTACAAACTCTCAACTAACTCCTACTTTCTTGGACTTATCTGCTGCTAACCAACTCTCCACAATTCTCTCATCTCAATCTTATTCTCTAGCCTTATCCCAGCTCATCTCAATCTTATTCTCTAGCCTTATCCCAGACTGGTTGTTGCCTCTCGCTCCCTATGATGCCCATGACATAGACTAACCTGCAGACTGAAGTGAAGTTCATCTGACGTGCTATTCTAATGTGGAGAAGGTTGTGGAAGAGAATAATTGGATCAATTTGTAGCAGGTCAAATTTGTTTGGCGCATGCAATACGCGTTAGTAAGCCTGGGTAAATAAACTGAAACCGAATAACCAGACCGAATTAACCGGAACCAAAACTGAATTAATAGTTACTAATTTTGGTAACACGTTTCAGAAAACATGGAAATAACCAAGGTAATTTTCGGTTCTAGACTTTGGAAAACCAAATTAACCAAAAAATGATAGACCAATAAAATTTTAGGCATGGCTTAATATAGCCTTCCCAAATCCTAAGTATATAAGCACACAACTCCTCCAAATCAATTCATCCCCAACTCAATCCTATATCCGGTCATCTACACACTTTTGCAACTCTAAAATTATTATTTTTTGCTAAATTTTGGTCTGTTCGGTTGAAACTGAAAGAATCGAAACCGCACATTTCGGCTCCGCATTCACTGGGCACATATTTCGGTTTTAGTTTTACCAAATTTTCTTAAAAAACGAGGAGCCTACATGTTGTTCATAGACACGGGGTGACATATTAGCAGAGAGCCCAAACTGAGAGTGACAAAATAGCAATTTTTCACCTATATACCCCTGCCGAGCTTACGAAACTTAAAGACTCATCGCCAAAGACAAGCCAACCGCACGAACCCTAGGAGATTCCAAAACGCAATTATGCTTACTAGTAGGTCGAGGCGGGGGCACTTGCGCCGGAGCAGCGGGTAGAGGTCGTGCCGGACGGCGACGCGCGCGAGCTTCTCGGTAGAGATGTTGGCGGCGCGGAGCGTGGAGAGCGCGCCGGGCCCGAGGGTGGGGTTGGTGAGGTATAGGAAGTTAGAGAAGGCTAGGCCGAGAGCGGCGTCGCCGACGAACTCGAGCCGCTGGTAAGAGAGAGCGCCATCCGAGAAGGATTGGTGGGTCAGGGCCTCCTCTAGAAGGGCGCGGTCGCAGAACTGGTACCGCAGGAGGCGCTCCACGCGCGCCGCGGCCTCGGCGCGGTCGGCGACGAAGCCCGGCGGCGAGAGCGCCACGGGTGGAGCGGGTGAGGGCAAGCGCGGAGGTGGAGCCGAACGGCGGCGCTTGCCAGGGGGTTTCGACGGCGTCATTGAAATTTGGTGGGAGGGTTTTGGGTTTCGCTGGAGGCGTTACAATTTAGGTGTTGTTTGCTTTATATGTTTGTAATGTAATAGGTAACAAATAATGTTAAATCATGTTTGTTTAACTTTAATCGTAATCGGATACCACATTATAAATTGATATCAGCCTATTCAAATTTATTATCGCTGGTAATCGAATGCAAACCATTACTGTTGTCATTTACATTACATTTTGGGAACCAAACAAAACACATTATCTCATGTGGTCCTGTATAACAGATTCTTTTAAAATTTTCTAATCTCTAATATATATCAGAGCATTAATTTTTAAAAACGCCGTGTGCTACTTCTCCCTCTCTACTTTATGCAAACTATCATATAGCCCGTGTTAAGAACATGTTCGAGAGATTTTATATTTTTTACTCTTTATTTGATTTTTATTTACCTCTCCACGAAGATTATACCTAATATCTCATTCTAACAGACTCTCTAACATGCCAGTTAGTTTAGCTAGTCGGAGTGGCTAGCCAAGTTTAGAGCAATTCCAAGAGATTAGCTAAAAAGACTAGCCAAATTTACTGATTTAGCTACTCTCTAAAACAGAATTTAAAAAAAAAGTGTAGGCTAATCCAACAGACTCGGTAAACCTACGGACTGAATAGAGAGTGAAGCAGACTATCCAAAATTGGAGAGCGAAGATGGAGAAATAGAGAGCCACTAAATTTGAAGAGTCGTTTACATAGTCTATTGGATACAATTTTCTTTTACTATTAGCTAAATTTACCTTTACAAAATCATATACCTAGTCTCTTGGAGTTGCTCTTAGTGAGCAATGAGAGCAATTTGAAAAGTCGGATGACTTGACAAGTTAAATGGCTAGTATGTTGTAGATTTATTTTGCTGTTAAATAGCTAAAATTTGGCTTGACATGTTATTTGGCTAGTCCCTTGAAGATGTTCTAGCACTACAATCTCGTGGAGGGAAGAGGAGGGGAGGGGTCGGCATGAGTTGAGGGGAAGGAGAAGGCCGAGAGTGGCGGGGATGAGGAATAATCAAATAAGGTCTTTCCGACACATTAAGAATTTTGTTGTGATGAGTTTTTCCATATTTGGACACCCAATCCCTTATGAGATTAAATCCATAAACCTAATCAACCAATGTTGTTCATTTATTTCATATGGATTATATTCTAAAACCAAAACATAGTGTGGATTAAATTCCAAACTTGAAAACTAACAAAAGCTAATAAAAACATCAAAGTTTAAACATAAAAATACCATTGCATCTCTCGCGAAAATTAAACATGCATGTTTTATGATTCTCAATACATATCTGTCGGGGACCATAATTAGGGGTACCCTCAAGACTCCTAATTCTCAGCTGCTAACCCCCATCAGCACAAAGCTGCAAAGGCCTGATGGGTGCAACTAAGTCAGGGATCGGTCCATTCGAGGGACTCGATCACGCCTCGCCCGAGCCCAGCCTCGGGCAAGGGCAGCCGACCCCGGAGGATCTCCGTCTCGCTCGAGGCCCCCCTCCAGCGACGAACATACTTCCGTCTCGCCCGAGGCCCAGTCTTCGCAAAGAAGCAACCCTGGCCAAATCGCCACGCCAACCGACCAAATCACAGGGGCATTTAATGCAAAGGCGGCCTGACATCTTTATCCTGACGCACGTCCTCCAATTGACAGAGCCGAAGTGACCGCAGTCACTTCGCCGCTCCACTGACCGGCCTGACAGAAGGACAGCGCCGCCTGCGCCGCTTCGACTGCTGTGCCACTCGACAGAGCGAGGCTGACAGGCAGCCAGGCCCGGCCTCAGGCACCATAGGAAACTCCGCTCTGCCCGACCCAGGGCTCGGACTCGGGCTAAGCCCCGGAAGACGGCGAACTCCGCTCCGCCCGACCCAGGGCTCGGACTCGGGCTAAGCCCCGGAAGACGGCGAACTCCGCTCCGCCCGACCCAGGGCTCGGACTCGGGCTAAGCCCCGGAAGACGGCGAACTCCGCTCCGCCCGACCCAGGGCTCGGACTCAGGCTCAGCCCCGGAAGACGGCGAACTCCGCTCCGCCCGACCCAGGGCTCGGACTCGGGCTCAGCCCCTGAAGACGACGAACTCCGCTTCGCCCGACCCCAGGGCTCGGACTCAGCCCTGGCCTCAGCCGACGGTCTCCGCCTCGCCCGACCCAGGGGCTCGGACTCGACCTTGGCCTCGGAAGATAGACTCGACCTCGACCTCGGAGGAGCCTCCACATCGCCCAACCTAGGGCACGGACCGACCACGTCAACGGGAGGCGCCATCATTACCCTACCCCAAGCTGACTCAGGCTGTGGGGAACAAGACCGGCGTCCCATCTGGCTCGCTCCGCCAGATAAGTAATGATGGCGCCCCGCACGCTCCCTGACGACGGCGGCTCTCAGCCCCCTTACGGAAGCAAGAGGACGTCAGCAAGGACTCGACAGCCCCGACAGCTATCCCTCCGCCAGGCTCCAGCGCTCCTCCGACGGCCACGACACCACACGAACCGGGTGCCAAAACCTCTCCGGCTGCCACGATGGCATGTACTTAGGGTGCTAGCTCTCCTCTGCTAGACACGCAGCACTCTGCTACACCCCCCATTGTACACCTGGATCCTCTCCTTACGCCTATAAAAGGAAGGACCAGGGCCCTCTTACAGAGGGTTGGCCGCGCGGGGAAGAGGACGGGACAGGCGCTCGCGTGAGGCCGCTCGCTCCCCCTCCCGCGTGGACGCTTGTAACCCCCTACTGCAAGCGCACCCGACCTGGGCGCGGGACAAACACGAAGGCCGCGGGATTTCCACCTCCCTCTCTCGCTCCGGCTGTCCTTTTTCCCCCTTCGCACTCTGTCTCGCGCCGACCCATCTGGGCTGGGGCACGCGGCGACATTTCACTCGTCGGCCCAGGGACCCCCCGGTCTCGAAACGCCGACAGTTGGCGCGCCAGGTAGGGGTCTGCTGCGTGTTGACGAACAGCTTCCCGTCAAGCTCCAGATGGGCAGTCTCGAGCGACCTTTCCAGCCCGGGACGGTGCTCCGTTTCGGGAGTCTTGAGTTCATGTCCCTCGACGGCAGCTACGATATGATACTCCTCCCCCGCCATGCGACAGCGACAATGGCGGCCGACAGCCCGCCCGCCGGCGGCGGAATCGACGACGTCTTCCCCGCGTGGTGGAAGAACGACATTCGAGCTCACCCCGCCCTCTCCCCCGCCGATGGAGGAGGAGGCAAGGCAACCAAGGCCAAGCAGGAGGCGGCACCTCGTCGGCTGTCGAGCGAGTCGACGGCGCCGGCGCCCCGACAGGGGGCACGTCGGGCATCGACCTCGCGTTTGAGACGAAGACGAGCACCGTCTCCCCGCAACACGCCAATTCCAAGCAAACGGACGACGCCAGCATGCTCGCGAAAGGCTTGCTGGGTGTCACCCTCATACCTGAGACGACGGTGCAGTCAGTCCCTGGCGTGACTTCGTCACTGCCCGTCGACCAAGAGGTACCCACCGATTCCCATCTCACGCCTCTTGGATTCAGCCTCGACCCACCAAGCGGCTTCGCTTTGGCGGATGCTCTCGTAGAGGCGAGTCCGAACCCTCTGGGGTATCGTATGCGGTCACCCTGGGACCGGCTGACAGACGTCTCGACCTACGGGCCCTCGGTGTCCGAGGAAGATGACGAGCCCGATTTCTGTTGGGACTTCTCCGGACTTGGTAACCCCAGTGCCATGCGGGACTTCATGATCGCATGCGACTACTGCCTTTCTGACTGTTCCGACGGTAGCCGCAGCCTCGGCGACGAGGAATGCGGCCCAAGTCGTGAATGTTTCCACGTCGATCTAGGGGGTCCCTCCGAAGGCAACCATCTTGGTATGCCGGAGAACGGTGATCTCCCTAGGCCTGTGCCTCGCGTTGACATCCTACGGGAGCTAGCAGTGGTCCCCGTTCAGGCGGGGGGTCATGACCCACAGCTCGAGCAAATCTGTGGGGTGCCGGCCAGGCTCGACGAGGGAGCAGGGGCACTTGAGCCGATCCGCCGGGACACCGGGCAGGAATGGGAGGGCCAACCTCCGGCCGGAGAAATGCGTCATCTACCCCAGGGCTTCCAGCACCGCATCACCGACGATATCAGGGTGAGGCCGCCACCCGCTTCCAGTGCGGTCGGCCAGAACCTGGCTGCGGCGGCAATGCTTCTCCGCGTGATGTCGGAGCCATCAACCACCGAGGGGCGGCAAATCCAGGGAGAGCTCAAGAATCTCCTGGAGGGCGCTGCGGTCCGACGGGCCGAAAGCTCCGCCTCTCGAAGGCAGGGGTACCCCTCGGAACATCGCACTGCGACTTCCCGATTCATGCGGGAAGCCTCAGTCCACACCGGGCGCACGCGCAACACAGCGCCTGCGGCCCCGGGTCGCCTCGGCAACGAGCACCATCACCGCGACCGTCGGGCCCACCTCGACGAGAGGGTGCACCGAGGCTACCACCCTAGGCGTGGGGGACGCTACGACAGCGGGGAGGATCGGAGTCCCTCGCCCGAACCACCCGGTCCGCAGGCTTTCAGCCGCGCCATACGACGGGCGCCGTTCCCGACCCGGTTCCGAACCCCGACTACTATCACAAAGTACTCGGGGGAGACGAGACCGGAACTGTGGCTCGCAGACTACCGGCTGGCCTGCCAACTGGGTGGGACGGACGACGACAACCTCATCATCCGCAACCTCCCCCTGTTCCTCTCCGACACCGCTCGCGCCTGGTTGGAGCACCTTCCTCCGGGGCAGCTCTCCAACTGGGACGACCTAGTCCAAGCTTTCGCCGGCAATTTCCAGGGCACGTACGTGCGCCCTAGAAACTCCTGGGACCTCCGAAGCTGCCGACAGCAGCCGGGAGAGTCTCTCCGGGACTACATCCGGCGATTCTCGAAGCAGCGCACTGAGCTGCCCAACATCACCGATTCAGATGTCATCGGCGCGTTCCTCGCCGGCACTGTGGGGGATAGATATCCCCCGGGTCCACTAAAGAGTAAAAGACCTCACGAAAGGCCCAAGGGCCCAATAAATCATAAGGTCATTCTTTCATGGGCCTGGGGAGAGACAACCAGCAGAGCAGATCGATATGAGGCAGGATTGATGTAAACCTGGACGACCCACAACGTCGAGCAAATGACCACAACAGAGATCCAACTTTCCCGCGCTGGGGCCCCCATGCAACGGAGCCATGCGAGGATAAGTCGGCAGGATTACACGGAGATAAACTCAAGAAGTTCACTATCTTTTAGCTACTCGTTGTTATCATATCCACATGTATTGCCCCACGGTCGAGTATATAAGGCCTAGGGGGCACCCCTTCAGAACGATCGACCCTATTACTTAGCCACCCACGTCAACTCTCTGTATTCTCAATCCAGAGAGCTCTCTTGTAACCACATTCACCAAGCATACTCACCAGGACGTAGGGTGTTACGCATCTCTAAGCGGCCCAAACCTGTAAACCTTGTCCACTGTTCCTCGTGCAATCGGCACGAACCATTTTGCTACAGTCGTCGACACCATCCTACTCCTAAAAACACCTTGAGGGGCAACCCCGGGTGTGCGGTCGGACCCAAAACACCGACAGCTGGCGCGCCAGGTAGGGGGTGTGTCGACGATCCAAGCTAGCTCAATGGCCGTCACCTTCTACAGCCAGATCACCCTGCGTCCCGGATCCGTATTCTGCTTCGGAACAATCTCATCTGTAGCGGATGAAGAGGAAATTCTACACCGTATCGCGGATCCGCCGGAAAAGAAGTCTCCCCCAACGAACTCCGAAAATGCCGGAGAAGCGCAACCTCCAGCTCTCCGGAAAAAGATCGTCTCCGGAAAGTCGGGGGCCGAGGGCTCGCTGACCCGGAGAACTCCACTGTCTACTTCTCCGATAAAAGAATGGACACAGATTGCGAGGAAGAAGAAAACCAGGGAGAAGCAAGTTGTTCTTTCCGTTCCTCCGGCCTCAAAGGAGAACGGAGAGAAGGTCGCCACGACAGCAGCACCATTCTACCCCGACGTCCTCTTCATCGGGAGAGTGGAGTCGCCTACCGTCTCCGACGACGAGCCGACCGCACCCGGAGAAGAACCGCCTCAACGAGAATCCCGCCGACGGAGGAATCGACGCAGGAACGTTCGACGACATCACGCGGCCGGGGAACGGGATCCGGAGAAGCCTGTCTCGCGAGACGAGGCCTCGGAGATAGGAGAAACTCCAGAAGAACGCGTCTTCAGAGAACGAAGGAACTCCCGACGACGAGATCGCCGACGGGCTCAGGAACAAGCCGAGCAAGATGCAAGACAACGCCGGGAGAATCCATTCTTCGGGCGCAACCTGAATCCCGACTTCGCCCGAGCTATGATCACGCCGAGCGAAGTCGGAGGGGTACTAGCTCGGATAGCTGATGGACTTCCTCAGACTCCTGACGCTGAGGGCTACCGACGACTGTTCACTCAGGCGGCCAACCATCTTCTACCGCTTGCTCACCCGTCGAACGATCTACGACACGCCATCAACAGTCGCCGAGACGCGCGAAGCTCCATCAATGCTTCGCGCGAACGGCGGCATGAGAACGAGATTCGCCGCCGAGAGGAGTACGACAGGGATCATGGCATCCCGGCTCAGAGCCAGGCCACCAGAACTGAGTCGGCAACGGCCTCAACTGGCGGTACCACCCGGGGACGGTCGAGGAACCACAACCACAACTCCCCTCCCCGGGACAGACATCGTCCCCGACGACAGGAGGACACGTGCGGAGTGTCCGCTCTTACTCCGCGCCTTAGGGCCATCCAATGGCCTCCCAACTTCAAGGTATCCAATGTCGACAAATATGAACCTAAGCAGGATCCAGGGGGTTGGCTAGCCGTCTACACCGCCGCTGCTCGAGCTGCCGGGGCATCCGAGGACGTGATGACCGCGTATTTACCCATCGTCCTTGGGCAAGACGCGCTGCAGTGGCTGTGACATCTACCCCGACACTGCATCGACGACTGGGGGACTTCAGTCGACGCTTCACCGCCAACTTCCAGTCCCTCTCCGACAAGCCGACGCAACCGTGGGACCTCAAATCCATCAAGCGCCGGGGGGATGAGACTCTCCGGTCGTACCTCAAAAGGTTCCAGACCATGAGAAATCGTATCCCCGAGGTCACGGAGGCGGCCGTGATCGAGGACTTCTACAGAGGATCCAACGACTCGGCTTTCGTCCGAGCCATACTACAGAAGGCGCCGACTACCTCCGAGGAGCTGTTCTGGGAAGCCGACCTCTACATCACCGCCGACGAGCGGGCCCAGGACCTCATCGGAGGAACGAAGCCCGCACCGGCAGCACCACGACGCGACGCGAACCAGCAACCTGACAAACGATGGGAGAAGAGGCCTCGCGAAGAAGTACACGCTGCCGGACCACCTGCCTCTCACGCCCGAGGAGGACCTCGCGGAGGCGAACGCACGCTGGACGACATCCTCGACACCCAGTGCCCGTACCACAAAGACATGCGCCACACTCTTCGTAACTGCCGAGACTTCAAGCACTCCATCGGGCACGACCGACCCTTCCAACCTCTACCTCCTCCTCCGCCGAGGGGAGGACCAGATGAACCACGACAACCCCATCAGCAGGAGGAGGGAGGAGGAGGAGGAGCTTTCCCGCGCGTGGACAGAGAGGTCAACGTCATCTTCGGCGGACACGGAACGCAGGAGAACAAACGACAACAAAAGCTCAACGACCGCCAGATACTGGTGGCGACCACCGGTCCTCCCGCCCATACCGGTGGTCGGAGCACCCGATCACTTTCGCTCGGGAGGATCAATGGCTCAACTTCGACCATCCAGACAAATACCCGCTCCTCGTCGATCCAGTGATCCGAGAGAGCCGGGTGAAGAAGGTGCTAGTGGACGGGGGGAGCAGCATCAACGTCACCTTCCCCCGGACACTCAAAGGCTTGGGAGTTCACCTTAAAGAGCTCCGCGAGTCGGACACTCCCTTCTTCGGCATCGTGCCGACTGAAGGGGAATACCCGCTAGGCCACATCTACATGCCTGTCACCTTCGGAACTCCGGAGAACTACAGAACCGAGTTCCTGAGGTTTGAAGTGGCGAACTTCGACTGCGGGTACAACGCCATCATCGGAAGACCGGGATTGGCCAAATTCATGGCCATTCCGCATTACACATACATGATACTGAAGATGCCAGGACCGCAAGGAATCATAACTGTGCGCGCCGACTTCCAAGGCGCCGCAGAGTGTTTCCGAGTGGCCATCCAAGCAGCCCTCACCACCAAGCCGTCGATGGTTCCTTCTACACTGGCGAACTCTAAGCCTGAGGAGGACCTCGCAATACCGGCAAACGAAGCTCAGGCCACGACCTCTATGCGACCGACTGAAGAAACCAAGAGAATCAACCTGGGTTCGCTGATGAGCGCAAGACGGCTATCATCAGCTCCAGCTTGGACAACAAATAGGAAAGCGCGCTCGTCCAGTTTTTGCAAGATAACCAAGATGTATTCGCATGGCAACCTGCGGATATGCCGGGAGTCCCAAGAGAACTGGCCGAGCACAAACTGAAGGTCTATCCCCAGGCGAGGCCGATTCGGCAAAAGCTACGTCGTTTCACGCCCGACAAGAGAGAGGCCATTCACGCCGAGTTAGCTCGCTTGGTCGCGGCTGGATTTATTAGAGAAGTATTACACCCCGAGTGGTTAGCCAACCCTGTTCTTGTACTCAAAAAGAATAAAGTGGATTGGCGCATGTGCGTCGACTATACTGATCTCAACAAACACTGTCCGAAGGATCCCTTCGGGCTCCCAAGGATAGATCAGGTGGTGGACTCCACCGTTGGATGTTTTGTGCTGTCTTTCTTAGATTGCTATTCCGGGTATCATCAGATTAGTTTGGCGAAGGAAGACGAGGAAAAACGGCGTTCATCACTCCGTTTGGTGCTTTCTGTTATACCTCCATGCCGTTCGGCCTCAAAAACGCTGGAGCAACTTATCAGAGAGCCATTCAAACATGCTTAGCCGATCACTGGGGCAAGCGTGTGGAAGCCTACGTAGATGATGTGGTAATCAAAACGGAGAATTCGGAAAACTTCATCGAAGACTTACAGCTGGTTTTCAACAGCCTGAGACGATATAGATGGAAGCTTAATCCCGAAAAATGTGTTTTCGGGGTACCAGCAGGAAAGTTGCTCGGGTTTATCGTCAGCCACCGAGGAATTGAGGCTAATCCGGATAAGATTGAAGCTATCATGAAGATGGAGGCCCCTCGATCACAAAAGAAGGTTCAACGACTTACTGGATGTATGGCAGCTCTGAGCAGATTTATATCCAGGCTGGGAGAAAAAGGTTTGCCATTTTACAAGCTACTCAAGAAGGTGGATAAGTTTCAATGGACTTCAGAAGCACAAGAAGCTCTAGATGCACTGAAAAAATTCTTGACAACACCACCCGTACTGAAGCCACCCTGGCGAGCTACGTCAACTCAACCGGCTGAAGATTTGCTACTGTATATCTCTTGCACGACTCACGTGGTAAGCACCGCGTTGGTAGTCGAGCGAGTAGAAGAAGGACATGCCTATCCAGTACAACATCATGTTTACTTCATTAGTGAAGTTCTAGGCCCCTCAAAGAAAAAGTATCCTCAAGTTCAGAAGCTATTATACGCAGTACTTCTAACTGCCCGCAAGCTGCGTCACTACTTTGATGACCACAAAGTCATAGTAGTAACTGGTTTTCCAATAGGGGATATTCTTCACAACAAGGAAGCCATTGGCCGAATAGCCAAGTGGGCTTGCAAGCTGGGATCTCATGACATCGAGTTCCGACCTCGCACTGCCATCAAAACTCAAGCACTGGTTGATTTCGTATCAGAGTGGACTGAACAGCAAGTACCAGATAACCCAGAGACTACAGAAGTATGGCGAATGTATTTTGATGGCTCGCTGAAGCTGCAGGGAGCAGGAGCAGGGATTCTCTTCACCGCACCTGGAGGCGAACACCTCAAGTACGCCCTCCAGTTGCTATTTCCGGCCTCCAACAATGCAGCCGAGTATGAAGCTCTGATCCATGGATTGAACATCGCCATGTCATTGGGCATCAAGAGATTGATGGTATACGGAGACTCTCTGGTAGTCATCAGCCAGATAAACAAGGAGTGGGATTGTTCAAGCAATTCAATGGGAAAATACTGCGCTGCCGTCCGAAAGCTGGAAGATAAATTCGAGGGTCTGGAATTTCATCATGTAGAAAGAGATCGGAACACAACAGCCGATGTACTGTCCAAGCTAGGGTCCAGTCGAACTCAGGTCCCACCCGGAGTCTTTGTGCAAGAAATTCTACAGCCGAGTATCTCAATGGATCAAACAGAAGAGTGCAACATCATAGATCAACCCGAGTCAGACTCTGATGACTGGAGAAGGTCGATCATTAAGTATATAAAGAATGAAGAAGAACCAGACGACAAGAACTCGGCAGAGCGCATTGCCAGACAGTCGGCTCACTATACACTCATTGGGGAGACATTATACAGAAGGGGTGCATCAGGCGTCCTCATGAAGTGCATTCTCCCGTCCACTGGGAAGCAACTTCTGGAGGAGGTCCATGCCGGGCAATGTGGAATACACGCAGCCTCCAGAACGCTAGTCGGGAAGGTGTTCAGGTCAGGATTCTATTGGCCAACAGCGAAGAACGATGCAGCCGAGTTAGTTCAGAGGTGCGAAGCTTGCCAATACTTGTCAAAGCAACAACACATGCCAGCACAGCAACTGCAGACCATACCAGTAACTTGGCCTTTCGCATGCTGGGGACTGGATATGATTGGACCTTTCAAGAAAGCTCAAGGGGGATACACTCATGTATTGGTGGCGATTGACAAATTCACTAAATGGATAGAGTTCAAGCCCATTGCCTCTTTAACCTCTGCTAAGGCCGTGGAATTCATACAAGACATAATATTCAGATTCGGGACACCAAACAACATCATAACTGACTTAGGATCCAATTTCACAAGTTCAGAATTCTTCGACTTCTGTGAGCAAAACAGCATTCAGATCAAGTATGCATCTGTAGCACATCCAAGAGCCAACGGGCAGGTTGAGCGAGCCAACAGAATGATATTGGAGGCACTCAGGAAAAAGGTCTTCGATAAGAATGAAAAATTCGCAGGAAAGTGGATAAGGGAATTGCCCTATGTCGTTTGGAGCCTAAGAACCCAACCTAGCCGAGCCCTGCATGGAAACACTCCTTTCTTCATAGTCTATGGGTCGGAGGCAGTGCTACCCGCTGATCTCAAGTTTGGGGCGCCAAGGTTGATCTTCGAAAGCATAGCAGAAGCTGAGGCCACCAGGCTGGAGGACATTGATGTACTTGAAGAAGAACGGCTAAACGCGGTAATCCAATCAGCACGGTACCAGCAGACTCTAAGGCGCTATCACGACAAGGCTGTGCGACAACGATTCTTCTCAGTAGGAGATCTCGTCCTCCGCCAAATTCTGACGGGGGAGGGACGACACAAGTTATCACCCTTATGGGAAGGACCCTTCATGGTAGCAGAAGTCACTCGGTCCGGATCGTATCGTCTCACTCAGATGGATGGCACAGAAGTTGGGAACTCCTGGAACATAGAACACCTCAGAAAGTTTTATCCCTAGCTGTATTTCAAAACTGCTGGGACGACGATGTATTTTGTAAAGTGGAAATATGTCATCAATAAAAAAGAGGTTTCAAAGACACTCAGTTCGTTTACGATTGACTTGCATTCTTACTTAACTCGGGGTGACCACTATGCCCTACTAACGGAGCAATCGACTTAAGTCGGCAACGACTTAAGGCGGTGCGACATGCTCACGCTTACTTAACTAGGGGTGACCACTATGCCCTACTAATGGAGCAATCGACTTAAGTCGGCAACGACTTAAGGCGGTGCAACATGCTCACGCTTACTTAACTCGGGGTGACCACTATGCCCTACTAACGGAGCAATCGACTTAAGTCGGCAACGACTTAAGGCGGTGCAACATGCTCACGCTTACTTAACTCGGGGTGACCACTATGCCCTACTAACGGAGCAATCGGCTAAAGTCGGCAACGACTTAAAGCGGTGCAACATGCTCACGCTTACTTAACTCGGGGTGACCACTATGCCCTACTAACGGAGCAATCGACTTAAGTTGGCAGCGACTTAAGGCGGTGCAACATGCTCACGCTTACTTAACTCGGGGTGACCACTATGCCCTACTAATGGAGCAATCGGCTAAAGTCAGTGGCGACTTAAGCCGGTGCAACATGCTCATGCCTATGCAATTCAGGGGATGACTTCTATATCCCGCAAACAAATTTCATAATCATCGTGCGTCATTTCATTACTGCAAATTTACGAAGTGATGAATTCTGATACAATAAGAGAGTAATTATATCATTCGAATGCTGAATTGATGTCCTCTAACAAATACTCGATCATGCTAACCGCGCGCTCAAAGCACGCAAAATGTTTCTCTATTTCGCAATGTCTTTCTCAGGAGCGACCGACGAAGAAGGGCGACTCGAGGAATCAGGGGTAGCATTCACATCAGCCCTTATGTCTTCAGGAACAACCACGCCGGGTCTCCTCATCAAGATTCGTCCTGCCCGAATAGCCTTGTCCATGGCTCTGTCGCACTGGGCTTTGAGAGTAACAGAAGTTTCTTCGGCAACTTTAGCAGCCAGTCTAGCAGTCTCTAACTCCTGGGCAATGGATTTCTTGGAAGCTCGGAGTTCCTTGATGGTGGCATCCTTTGCTGATATCAACTGCTTGAGGCGGGTCATTTCCTCCGCGGATTCCTGTAGCTTACAACGTTGATTGTCCAATTCCTCCATTGTAAAGCGGTGACTCCTCTCCAAGATGGTCAGCGAGTTGCTAGAATCACGATACAATCTGTCAAGATTGTCACGAGAAGCAGCAAGGATACGCTTTTCTTCCTGCGAGCAAAAATCAACTCCTTCAAAAACCAAGCAAGTAATAGGAACACAGCAAGGCAAGGCACAGTTTTGTAAATTACCTTTTCAGAATCGAGCTGAGCATGAAGAGAAGAACTCAGGGCATTGGCGTCATCCAAGGCAGCGGAGACCTGACCCAGTTCAGTTTGGCTCTGAGAGTACTTCTCCTCAAAGTCAGCGCACCGCTGGACCAATTCAGCCTGATCTCGGGAATGTTTTTCCTCAAGAGTTGAAATCTGCCGAGTCATTCCTAGCAGGAAATAATCAAACAAAAAGGAGTCAGAATGTAAAGCAGTCCGCAGTGAAGGCAAAGAGAAGCAAAAAAAACACTAACCAGCGTTGGTTGCCTCCAATTCAGAGATGCGATGTTGAAGTGACACTGGATTCCAACACGCAAGAGACGAAGCCACTTCTGGGACGGAAGCACCCTGCAATCTCAGCTGGCTGGCCATCCCATCCACCAAAGCCTGATGAGGAGAACAGATGAGTGTAATAACAACAGTTCAGGCAATGTAAAAATCAAGATAAAATACATCACAGTACCTGGAGGTTGGAAAAGAACGAAGGGATCCCCAAATCAGGAGAGATCAGTTGATAACCAGGCGTAAGGCCACCACCCGAAGCAGCTTGCAACGAACCAGTAGGAATCAGCTCGGTGCCTTCAACAGAGCCAAACACCTGATCAGCGGGGACGCTGCCCTCTAAAGCGACTCCCTGGTCCAAGGTTTGAGCTACCACCATACAGCCAGAGTGTGGAGGAGATCCCGCATGAACGTCCATGGAAGTACAGGAAGGAGACCCTGCTCGGGCACCCTCGGGGGCTAGGTCATAGTTTGCACTGCCCGCTTGAGCCGGATCATCCCCGGCAGCACCCTCGGGGGCTGGGCAGTGGCTTACACTCTTCACCCGAGCTAAGTCATCCCTGGCGACACCCTCGGGGGCTGGGCATGTGTCAGCACCATTCTTGAGGTCCAAGCTCTCTGCAGTAACCACCTCTAAGGTTGACGGGCCCTCAGCTACTTCCATAGGACCAGGACGATCCAAGTCAGTCTCCCGGCCCTCGAGATCGCGCTCTAAGGTCGACGAGGCACGGGATGACCTCAACCCAGCATCGGGCACGTCAGCGCAAGCCTCCATTGCACCATCATCCACTGGCTCCGATAACAAGTCCTCTGGGACCATATCCTCCAGAGTCTGATCAAAGTTGGCCAGGGACAGCTCTTGCAGACCAATGAGGGCAGACAAAGCAGGAGAGGGAACTCCACTACTTTCACCACTGGCGATGAACTGCCCACTGTTTTTCCGAGTCAAAGGAATCTCATTTTCCTCTTCCTCATCATCCACATTAGCAACACAAGCAGCACCCCCATTGGGATCAGCAACAGATGGGGCACCCACTATGGGATCAACAGCGGATTGGGTACACCCATTGGGGTCAGCGTCAGTAAATCCAGTCGCAGGCACTTCTTCAATAGCAGGAACTGAGGTACTAGCGTCCTGATCAAAACTGGATACTCGCTGGAGGCGTCTTCTTTTCTTCTTCTGCTCATCAACAGAAGGATCAGGCTGATTGGTTCGGCAAGGGCGCCTCGGGCGAGCACTGACAGGCTTCTGAACATCCAAAGTCGTATCAGCCTCTGGGAGGGGCGCCACTACCAACATCCCAGCAGGAGCAGCATCGGATGAATCCTCAGCTAGCAAATCAAGCATAGCGCTTATCTCTGCATCACTAGGGTTCAGGGGCACCTCAAAATGAACCTGCCGTTCGTCATCAGGAATCTCCCCAAGCGAGGCAACCAAAGCACTGACTTCTTCAGCAGAGGGTCGCACTCTAAGGCCCAAACTGCCATCAGTAATGGGTGGATTCGACACGAAAAGGGTGAAGGCTTTGGGAGGAGGCAAGTTCCAGGCTGAGTACGCCACTGGAGCACCAACATTTGACACCTTGCCCCTGAGGATCATTTCAAGTCGGCTCACCAAGTCTGCAGAAGGAATTCTCCTGTTGGTAACCCGAGTTGAGTCGGCTAGCCCTCGATACAGATAAGCTGGATAGGCCCTGTCTTTCAGTGGCTGAATATTCTTGAAAACAAAGTCAGTAACCACAGCTTCAGCAGTCAGACCCCTCTCTTTCAGCAGTCCAACTTCAGCTAGCAACACACCTGCCTCAGCTACCTCCTGATCTGTGGGAGACTCGGTCCAGCTTGGGGTGCGAACGTCCGGCTGTCTTCCCGACCGGGAGGGGAGAGAATTCCCATAATTCTCAACTATGAACCACTCCAGGCGCCATCCCTTAATACTGTTCTTGAGGGGGATCTCGAGATATTCAGTTTTCCTCCCGCGGCGCATCTCCAAGCTGGCACCCCCGACCAACTGATGTTGTCCCCCGGCCATCCCAGGGCGACAATGATACAAGTATTTCCATAAACCGAAATGTGGCAGCACGCCAAGAAAGGCCTCGCATAAATGAACGAAAATGGAGATTTGCAGAATTGAATTGGGGTTCAAATGGGTCAAGTTAATATGGTAGAAATCAAGGAGGCCGCGGAAAAAGGGAGAGATGGGAAGGCCAAGGCCGCGGAGAAGGAAAGGGGCGTAAACAACGGACTCATGGGTATCCTCTGTCGGAACAGTAAACCCATGGCAAATCCGCCAAGAACATAGTTCTCGCGGAGGAAGAACCCCGATAGATATGAGGTGGAGAAGTTCAGCTTCAGAAATGATGGACATGTGGTTACCTGCGAAAGGCAACTGGCTGTTGGGGTCGATTGGAGGAATCACCACAACAGACGAGCTCGCGGTCTTCCTCTTGGGTGCCATCTCGATTCTACCAGCGAGCAGAGTGGGAGGCGAATGGCAGAGAGGATTCGGAAGCGGGAAAGCAAGAACTAGGGCACGGAAAGCAAAGGCGGCTAAAAGCGCAACTCTTATGGGATATTCTCGAGCCAGATACCGTTTCAAAAAGTGCCCAGTCATCACCCGGCGGTTATTTCCAAAACCCCAGCATGCCACGTGGAAACCCGGCAGTTATCTCCAGAACACCGGTGCGCCACCTCATCACTCGGCCATCGTCCTCAAAGTGGCTCGCGCGGCCTGCTATCACTCGGTGTTGCCTCCAAAACGCCGATTTCGTGTTCAGTCGCTCGGCATTACCTCTAAAATGCCGACGTCGCCTTCCAGTCGGTCGGCGTTGCCTCCAAAACGCCGATTTCGTGTTCAGTCGCTCGGCATTACCTCTAAAAATGCCAACGTCGCCTTCCAGTCGGTCGGCGTTGCCTCCAAAACGCCGATTTCGTGTTCAATCGCTCGGCATTACCTCTAAAAATGCCGACGTCGCCTTCCAGTCAGTCGGCGTTACCCCTAAAATGCTGATATCACGTTCAGTCGCTCGGCATTACCTCTAAAATGCTGACGTCGCTTTCCAATCACTCGGTGTTGCCTCTAAAACGCTGATATAGTGTTCAGTCGCTCGGTGTTGCCTCTAAAACGCCGACATCGCCTTTCAGTCGCTCGGTATTACCTCTAAAACGCTGACGTCGCCCTCTAGCATCATCTCAAGTCGCTCGACATTACCTCTAAAAATGCCGACGTCGCTTTCCAATCACTCGGCGTTGCTTCTAAAACACTGATACAGTCTTCAGTTGCTCGGTGTTACCTCTAAAACGCCGACACCGTCTACAAGTTACTTGGCAGCTATTTTTGGAAGCATCAGTTTGATCCCCAAGTTATTCATCTACTGTCTCAAAGGAATCAGTTTTACAAACAAGCAAGACGAGTTATCAAGGAGAAGCCAACGCCATTCTTTCATTAAAAGGGAAGATAACAAACTTACAAATCAACTCTTTACGAGTTGATACTTCCCTACTATTACTACATTACATTACAACTACTACTACACTACGCTATACTACTCTACATTACTACTACATTATTCTAACTATACTATACTAATATCTAAAAGACCAGTGGCATCTAGCCACTGGCCCTGTTGCTGTCGCCGCCGCCGCCGCCCCTGGTGCTGCCCCTGCTGCTGCCGCCCCGGTTGCTGCCCCTGCTGCCGCCGCCGTCACCGTCCTTGCTGCCGCCGCCGCTGCCCCTGCCGCTGCCACTGCCGTCACCGTCACCGTCGCCATCGTCGTCGTCGTCGCCGTCGTCATCGTCGTCGTCCTCGCCGCCGCCGTCCGAGTCCTCCTCATCCGAGGAGTACTCCGACTCATCCGAGCCCTCGAGCCCGGAGCGCTCGACGGCCCGGATATACGTCCATACCTCCGCCGCAAGCCCCTGGGAGTCGTCTGAGTCGTCAGACGACTCACGCAGGGGGACGGGAGCCGGAGACCCCTCAGACTCAGAGGAGAACTCCTCCTCTGAGTACTCCGAGTCACCAAACTCCTCCGATGGAGGAGTTGGCTCACGCTTGCGCTTGTTGTTCTTGCCCATGGTGGAAGCAGAAGGGAAAGAAGAGAGGGAAGCAGCAGAGAACAGCGAAGGATGTGGAAAAGCCAAAGGGACAACGACGTTATTTATAGAAGGAGAAGGCAACCGCTCACCTCCAACCGCGGTCACTGAACAGTCGCAAAGCATTCAATAAGCACTTCAACCCGTCTGAAGACACGTCAGGCGACTGACGCCGTTTCACGCAACACAACACCCATTGGGTCTCCAGTCAACAGCGCGGAGGATACGATTACACTCGCCGTCACATCACATTACTACTCAGAAGCAGCCGGCTAAAACACTCAGCGTACCAAGCCGTCCCTTGCCCACACCCATTGGGGGGGGGAACGCCCAGGAATTATCAGTATATTTTTCAAAACGGTCACATCTGTGCAGGGCACGCAGTGAATACCTCAAGACAAGATATCAGTAAGGATCAGAGGAAAGCCAAATATAGCCAGTAAAGTACAAAATATGGCCGACAGAAGCGACGTGAGGACTAGACAGAGAACGTCCATCAAACGTCCAATCAGTCGCAGAGCAAATAAATTGCACTACCTAGCAAGATATGGATGGATTGCGAACTCGGCTGCTAAAGACAAAATATATGCTGACCTCTGAAGCAAAATATTGATGACATAATGCTGACCTCCAAAGCATAATGCGAATAGCTTCATGCCAATTCCTACAAACAGAAAGGATAATTTTCAGCAAAGAGACACGAAAGGAAGACCTTCGAACGGATTATCCTCAAAAATCCATTTGAAGGTCGGGGGCTACACCCATTGGGTGCACCTCCGGTGCACCCCATGGATCATCATTCCAAACCAAGATAGTGCCGACTTCTAAGGCGTGGGACAAGATTAAAAGGCCAACCTTCAACCAAAACGCAGGAGCACTAATGGAAATAATTTCTGGGGAAGACCTTCGAGCAGATTATTTTCTAAAAATCTACTCGAAGCTCGGGGGCTACACCCATTGGGTGCACCTCCGGTGCACCCAATGAAGTTCAGAATCCTACAAATTGAAATGCCGACCTCTAAGGCACAAGCACGAAACTAAGCTTCGGTCAACGAGTGATCGAAGCAGGAGAAGACAACAGGAAGTCATTTTCTTCAAATCATCTGCAAGCTGGACCTGGGATCTTTGGGCTGATTACCTCTAAATTAACCCAAAGATCGGGGGCTTGTGGGGGATAGATATCCCCCGGGTCCACTAAAGAGTAAAAGACCTCACGAAAGGCCCAAGGGCCCAATAAATCATAAGGTCATTCTTTCGTGGGCCTGGGAGAGACAACCAGCAGAGCAGATCGACATGAGGCAGGATTGATGTAAACCTGGACGACCCACAACGTCGAGCGAATGACCACAACAGAGATCCGACTTTCCCGCACTGGGGCCCCATGCAACGGAGACATGCGAGGATAAGTCGGCAGGATTACACGGAGATAAACTCAAGAAGTTCACTATCTTTTAGCTACTCGTTGTTATCATATCCACATGTATTGCCCCACGGTCGAGTATATAAGGCCTAGGGGCACCCCTTTAGAACGATCGACCCTATTACTTAGCCACCCACGTCAACTCTCTGTATTCTCAATCCAGAGAGCTCTCTTGTAACCACATTCACCAAGCATACTCACCAGGACGTAGGGTGTTACGCATCTCTAAGCGGCCTGAACCTATAAACCTTGTCCACTGTTCCTCGTGCAATCGGCACGAACCATTTTGCTAAAGTCGTCGACACCGTCCTACTCCTAAAAACACCTTGAGGGGCAACCCCGGGTGTGCGGTCGGACCCAAAACACCGACAGGCACCTCTTGCCGCGACCTGGTGAGCAAGCTGGGTCGCATGACCCCCACCAGGGCGAGCGAGCTGATGGACATCGCCACCAAGTTCGCCTCAGGCCAGGAGGCGGTTGAGGCTATCTTCCGGAAGGACAAGCAGCCCTAGGGCCGCCCACCGGAAGATGCCCCCGAGGCGTCAACTCAGCGCGGCGCCAAGAAGAAGGGCAAGAAGAAGTCACAAGCGAAACGCGACGCCGCCGACGCGGACCTTGTCGCCGCCGCCGAGTACAAGAACCCTCGGAAACCCCCCGGAGGTGCCAACCTCTTCGACAAGATGCTCAAGGAGCCGTGCCCCTATCATCAGGGGCCCGTCAAACACACCCTTGAGGAGTGCGCTATGCTTCGGCGCCACTTCCACAGGGCCGGGCCACCCGCGGAGGGTGGCAGGGCTCGTGACGACGACAAGAAGGAAGATCACCAGGCAGGAGAGTTCCCCGAGGTCCGCGACTGCTTCATGATCTACGGAGGGCAAGCGGCAAACGCCTCGGCTCGGCACCGCAAGCAAGAGCGTCGGGAGGTCTGTTCGGTTAAGGTGGCGGCGCCAGTCTACCTAGACTGGTCCGACAAGCCCATCACCTTCGACCAAGCCGACCACCCCGGCCACGTGCCGAGCCCGGGGAAATACCCGCTCGTCGTCGACCCCGTCATCGGCGACGTCAGGCTCACCAAGGTCCTCATGGACGGAGGCAGCAGTCTCAACATCATCTACGCCGAGACCCTCGGGCTTCTGCGGGTTGATTTGTCCTCGGTCCGGGCAGGCGCTGCGCCTTTCCACGGGATCATCCCCGGGAAGCGCGTCCAGCCCCTCGGACAACTCGACCTTCCCGTCTGCTTCGGAGCACCCTCCAACTTCCGAAGGGAGACCCTCACTTTCGAGGTGGTCGGGTTCCGAGGAACCTACCACGCAGTATTGGGGAGGCCATGCTACGCGAAGTTCATGGCCGTCCCCAACTACACCTACCTCAAGCTCAAGATGTCGGGCCCCAAAGGGGTTATCACCGTCGGCCCCACGTGCCGACACACATTCGAATGCGACGTCGAGTGCGTGGAGTACGCCGAGGCCCTCGCCGAATCCGAGGCCCTCATCGCCGACCTGGAGAGCCTCTCTAAGGAGGTGCCAGACGTGAAGCGCCACGCCAGCAACTTCGAGCCAGCGGAGACGGTTAAATCCGCCCCCCTCGACCCCAGCGGCGACGCCTCCAAGCAGATCCGGATCGGCTCCGAGCTCGACCCCAAATAGGAAGCAGTGCTCGTCGACTTTCTCCGCGCAAACGCCGGTGTTTTCACGTGGAGTCCCTCGGACATGCCCGGCATACCGAGGGATGTCGCCAAGCACTCGCTGGATATCCGAGCCGAAGCCCGACCCGTCAAGCAGCCTCTGCGCCGATTCGACGAAGAAAAGCGCAGAGCCATAGGCGAGGAGATCCACAAACTAATGGCGGCAGGGTTCATCAAAGAGGTATTCCATCCTGAATGGCTTGCCAACCCTGTGTTTGTGAGAAAGAAAGGAGGGAAATGGCGGATGTGTGTAGACTACACTGGTCTAAACAAAGCATGCCCGAAGGTTCCCTACCCTCTGCCTCGCATCGATCGAATCGTGGATTCCACTGCTGGGTGCGAAACCCTGTCTTTCCTCGATGCCTACTAAGGGTATCACCAAATCAGGATGAAGGAGTCCGACCAGCTCGCGACTTCTTTCATCACGCCCTTCGGCATGTACTACTATGTCACCATGCCGTTCGGCTTGAGGAATGCGGGTGCGACGTACCAGCGGTGCATGAACCATGTGTTCGGCGAACACATTGGGCGGACGGTCGAGGCCTACGTCGATGACATCATAGTCAAGACGAGGAAAGCCTCTGACTTCCTTTCCGACCTTGAAGTGACATTCCGATGTCTCAAGGCGAAAGGCGTGAAACTCAATCCCGAAAAGTGTGTCTTCGGGGTACCCCCGAGGCATGCTCTTGGGGTTCATCGTCTCCGAGCGGGGCATCGAAGCCAACCCGGAGAAGATTGCAGCCATCACCAGCATGGGGCCCATCAAGGACTTGAAAGGCGTACAGAGAGTCATGGGATGTCTTGCGGCTCTGAGCCGCTTCATCTCATGCCTCGGCGAAAGAGGCTTGCCTCTGTACCGCCTCTTAAGGAAGGCCGAGTGCTTCACTTGGACCCCTGAGGCCGAGGAAGCCCTCGGGAACCTGAAGGCGCTCCTCACGAATGCGCCCATCTTGGTGCCCCCCGCTGCCGGAGAAGCCCTCTTGATCTACGTCGCCGCGACCACTCAGGTGGTTGGCGCCGCGATTGTGGTTGAGAGACGAGAAGAGGGGCATACATTGCCCATCCAGAGGCCAGTCTACTTCATCAGCGAGGTACTGTCCGAGACCAAAATCCGCTACCCACAAGTCCAGAAGCTGCAGTACGCGGTGATCCTGACGCGGCGAAAGTTGCGACACTACTTCGAGTCTCATCCGGTAACTGTGGTGTCATCCTTCCCCCTGGGGGAGATCATCCAGTGCCGAGAGGCCTCGGGTAGAATTGCAAAGTGGGCGGTGGAAATCATGGGCGAAACCATCTCGTTCGCCCCTCGAAAGGCCATCAAGTCCCAGGTCTTGGCGGACTTCGTGGCTGAATGGGTCGACACCCAGCTCCCAACAGTTCCGATCCAGCTGGAACTCTGGACCATGTTCTTCGACGGGTCGCTGATGAAGACAGGAGCCGGCGCAGGCCTACTCTTCATCTCGCCCCTTGGGAAGCACCTACGCTACGTGCTACACCTCCATTTCCCGGCGTCCAACAATGTGACCGAGTACGAGGCTCTGGTCAACGGGTTGCGGATCGCCATCGAGCTAGGGGTCCGACGCCTCGATGCTCGCGGTGACTCGCAGCTCGTCATTGACCAAGTCATGAAGAACTCCCACTGCCGCGACCCGAAGATGGAGGCCTACTGTGATGAGGTTCGACGCCTGGAAGACAAGTTCTACGGGCTCGAGCTCAACCACATCGCCCGGCGCTACAACGAGACTGCGGACGAGCTGGCTAAAATAGCCTCGGGGCGAACAACGGTTCCCCCGGACGTCTTCTCCCGAGACCTGCATCAACCCTCCGTCAAGATCGACGACACGCCCGAGCCCGAGGCACCCTCGGCCCAGCCCGAGGTACCCTCGGCTCAGTCCGAGGCACCCTCGGCTCAGTCCGAGGCACCCTCGGCTCGGCCCGAGGCACCCTCAGCTCGGCCCGAGGCACCCTCGGTTCAGCCCGAGGTACCCTCGGTCCCCGAGGGTGAGGCACTGCGCGTCGAGGAGGAGCGAAGCGGGGTCGCGCCTAATCAAAACTGGCAGACCCCGTACCTGCAATATCTCCACCGAGGAGAGCTACCCCTCGACCGAGTCGAAGCTCGGCGGTTGGCGCGGCGCGCCAAGTCGTTCGTCTTGCTGGGGGATGGGAAGGAGCTCTACCACC
Source organism: Zea mays (assembly GCF_902167145.1). Classification (NCBI taxonomy): domain Eukaryota; kingdom Viridiplantae; phylum Streptophyta; class Magnoliopsida; order Poales; family Poaceae; genus Zea; species Zea mays. The sequence goes on along the minus strand of NC_050103.1, from coordinate 86,988,267 downwards.
GCAGCCCCTCAGGCATCCTCCAGCGATGCATCCCCATCGCCGAAGGTCAGGAGCTCCTACGAGAGATACACTCGGGGGCTTGCGGCCATCATGCAGCACCTCGAGCCCTTGTTGGAAACGCCTTCCGACAAGGTTTCTACTGACCGACGGCAGTGGCCGACGCCACTAGAATTGTCCGCACCTGTGAAGGGTGTCAGTTCTACGCGAGGCAGGCCCACCTGCCCGCTCAGGCTCTGCAGACGATACCCATCACCTGGCCTTTTGCTGTGTGGGGTCTGGACCTCATCGGCCCCTTGCAGAAGGCACCCGGGGGCTACACACACCTGTTGGTCGCCATCGACAAATTCTCCAAGTGGATCGAGGTCCGACCCCTAAACCGCATCAGGTCCGAACAGGCGGTGGCGTTCTTCACCAACATCATCCATCGTTTTGGGGTCCCGAACTCCATCATCACCGACAACGGCACCCAGTTCACCGGTAGAAAGTTCCTGGACTTCTGCGAGGATCACCACATCCGAGTGGACTGGGCCGCGTGGCTCACCCCATGACGAATGGGCAAGTAGAGCGTGCCAACGACATGATTCTACAAGGACTCAAGCCTCGGATGTACAACGACCTCAACAAGTTCGGCAAGCGATGGATGAAGGAACTCCCCTCGGTGGTCTGGAGTCTGAGGACAACGCCGAGCCGAGCCATGGGCTTCACGCCGTTCTTTCTAGTCTATGGGGCCGAGGCCATCTTGCCCACAGACTTAGAATACGATTCCCCGAGGACGAGGGCCTACGCCGACCAAAGCAACCAAGCTAGTCGAGAAGACTCGCTGGACCAGCTGGAAGAGGCTCGGGACATGGCCTTACTACACTCGGCGCGGTACCAGCAGTCCCTGCGACGCTACCACGCCCGAGGGGTCCGGTCCCGAGACCTCAAGGTGGGCGACCTGGTGCTTCGGCTGCGACAGGATGCCCGAGGGCGGCACAAGCTCACACCTCCCTAGGAGGGGTCGTTCGTCATCGCCAAAGTTCTGAAGCCCGGAACGTACAAGCTGGCCAACAGTCAAGGCGAGGTCTACACCAACGCTTGGAACATCCAACAGCTACGTCGCTTCTACCCTTAAGATGCTTTCAAGTTGTTCATATACCTCGCTCCCACACAAAGTTTAGTCATCAAGGAAGGGTCAGCCTTGCCTCGGCAAAGCCCGACCCTCCCTCGGGGGCTAAAAGGGGGGAACCCCCTCTGCGTCGAAAATTTTCCTCGAAAAAAGATCCTTTCTGCCAGAATGTCTTTCGTGCTTTTCGACTTCTTCGAAAGTGGATCCTGAAAACGACGGAGTACACGTAAGCAGCCAAGGCTGACCGAGCCGAGGGACTCCTACGCCTCCGGGATACGGATACCTCACTCATCACCTTCTGCGATAAGTAACTCGCGTTCGGATAAGCGATTCCGCGGATCGAACAAGTCTTCACGCTCGAAAGCTCCTCTGCCGAAGCAATTCTTCGGGCCTTCTCGACTGCGTCGGTGACAGAACCCCATGGATGGGCAAGAGCGCGCGTAAGCGGCAAGGCCGACCGAGCCGAGGGATTCCTACGCCTCCGGGATACGGATACCTCACTCATCACCTTCCGTGAAAAGCAACTCTCGCTCGCACAGACAATTTTGTTACCGACGGAAAAGTCCAGATACTCGAAACAAGAGGAAAAGAAGCGCAGGTTTACAACACGGCGAGGGTGCGTTTGGGCCTCGGCGGCCGTAGAAAACGCACACTACAAGATAATCTGATCCAGCAGGCTCGGATCTTGACGGTTGGAGGGAGCGGCAGCACCCTCGGCGTCGACTACACCTTCGGCGAGATCCGACCTAGCCTCGGACGACGACGCGGTCCGAGGATCTCCACTCTGAAGGACGACATCATCATCACGCCCGAGCCATCGCCACCAGGGTCTTCTCCAAGAATCCGGCTCGAGCACGCGGCTCGGCTGGTCACCCCGAGGCCTCGGCCAGCTGTCCCCCGAAGACATCAGCCCGGCCCGAGGCCTCGGTAGATCAACTCCGGCGTCGATCCCGCTGACGGACGACCCGGCCAGGCTCCGGCCGACCAAGTCTTCTTTTCGAGCCAACTCTGCCTCTGTCCGTGCTGACACCACTACCCCTGGCCTCGGCTCATCGAAGAGCGACCGAGGGGTTCCTTTAACTAAGCAAGAGAAGCCTCGGACAGCAAGGTCGACCGAGCCGAGGGACTCCTACGCCTCCGGGATATGGATACCTCACTCGTCACCTTTGCACGGGGCGACTCACGCTCGGTGAAGCGGTTCAGACAACCAACAGGCGAGTCTTAGTGCTCGAAAATGAGGAAAAAACACGGCTCTGCGCCAAAAATACATACACGTTCAGGCCCCGACAACCACAATGAACAAAAGACCGGCATTCAAGGTGCCATTACAAGTGGAACCCCGGTTCCACCTCCGCAGGTACGAACAACCCCACCCGATGGGGGGGCCTTGTCACACCCGGGTTTCAGGGGTCCAAAACCCGGGCGCGAACATAATCACCAGGTGTGCTGGGACCAAGTCTCACACATATGATGATTCATGGCACAGGATCGAATGTCACATATTTACTAAATAATAGGAGTTCTTTACAAAATAAATAATTACATTATAAGGGGACAACGGTCCAGCAACCCAAAGTTGACTGGGAGACCACGGTCTAGATCTCTCATGAACTTGCCACCGCATCCTCCATGCGCCTCATCCTGCTGTACCTGTTCTTGACCTGTGGGAGGGGTGTGAGACAGCAAGAGTGAGCTCACATACGTTCATCGCTCAACAAGTTGTGGGGAATAATGTGCATGAACTCGCCAAAGGTGGGAGCTCACGTGAAGTGTAAGGCTTACCAAAGAGGATGGTTAGAGCTGAGCATTGCTTTTAAAGTTGGTCAAAATTTTATTAGCAATTACTAAGTGTAAGTAAATACCAACCCAATTAAATAGTAGAACAGAAGTAACAACATCACCTGCGATGTAATGCATATGACAAATTGAATTTAAGTTCCATAAATTAATCATGTGAGGGTCCGAGCTGCTCAAGACCGTGAGCACGGCTAGTATACCAGTTTTACACTCTGCAGAGGTTGCGCATCTTTACCCACAAGTCATGTTACCCATCTGCCAAGGGATCGCGACTTCCCATACACCTCTACCGATGAGGCGAGGCAGGGTAACACTACGAGGCCTTTACAAAGTTCCACTAGCTTCAGAAAACCCGCTACAGTTTATAGGAAGCTCCAATGCAGGAATCCCTTGCAGGACCGCCATCGCAGCAAAATCCTCCCGAGGGCCTCCCTACACTGACCACTCCCCTACTGCCCTTGCCCCTTTCGGGTAAGGTAGTCCTCCACTAGCTTTCCTAATTAATCAGCCAAGGGCGTCCCATTATACCCTTGTGGTAGCACTGTTTTCCCGAGTGGTCGCTCCATGTTCCAATTAACATAATGATCTTATCATGAACGATAAATAACAACGGATAACAAAAGTATAATCATGAGTAATGTATCTTCATACCCAAAACCACATAAAGCACTAGCAAGTACTACCCAAAAAGTTCAGTGGTAACAAGGTATAAAGATAATCAAACTAGGGTAACCTATTGGGTCCCATCAAAATTAACCTATGCAGATCATTATGATTAATCAGAACATGGCTGGGTAAAAAGAAGTGATCAAGGGCACAACTTGCCTGGGACTTGAGACTCCAGGTACCAGGATGATCTTCAGGTGACTCGTGACCTCACGCTAGTCGTAGCAATACAAACAAACATGGTATAAACAAAATTAACATCACACCAATCATAAGAATAAACCACATAATAATAATCTATGCGCTGTTACGAGATCGTGGGTTCGCGAACTACTAAAATTAGAGTTACGGTTAAAGAATTAGGATTTATGGCAGATCTATGTGGTTTAAATATTAAACTATATTATAGATTAATTAGGGTACACCATATGAGAGAATATTCTATGAGTAATTAATTTAACTTTAATCTTAATTATAATTTAACTAGATCATACTTTAATCAAACTATAATTGTGGATAGGTTAACTTCAATTAGAGGAGTTAATCTATTAAACATAGGCTAGACAAATTTCTAATAATAAAAGCATGGGGTTCTGACAAATGTTGGTGTCATACTATATAGATGATATTATTATGAATCTAACGCCATTCGAACGAATCAAATCAGAGTTACGGTTCTCGAGTTACGATTTTTCGAAGTTATTAAATACCTAGTATAGAATAAATCAAGTGGATAATTTTTATCTAGGTTTCATGATTATACAGAGTTACTAGATGTTATACAATATTGAAACAAAATTAATGCAATTGGAACAGATTAAAAATAAGTTAAAATAAATTTTCTATGAATTACACAAAATTCTAGACTTATTTCTATATTGAAAATCATTTTCTAAATTGTTTTATTCATTTTAGGTGCTTACTGGGCTGCGGCATAAATACCAGCAAACAAGATCCGCGAAATACTGAGAGCACGAGCAAATTCTTCAAATCCCAAAATTCCACTATGCTTCCTGTCCAATAAATCAAATACGCGATCCTCGAATAGGCTCTCCTTGTTAGTCTTAAATAGCGCCAACTGAAATTCCTCTTTGTTAATCAGCTCATCATCAATGACGGCGCTGCTGATCTTCCTAAACAGCTCGTACAGCAACACGTCCTCGCTCACGCTGAAGACGATCTCCCTTGCGAGGACCTGGGGTCTTGGAGCCCCCGCGGCTGCTTGAGCTCGACGTTGAGCAGGGCCACGAGCAGCTGCTTCACCCCGTCCAGGCACTTCACCTAGATATGCCCTCGCCATCAATACTTCCCAGCAGAGCACTTTGGCGGCGTGGGTGTTTGAACGGGGAGTAGAAGTTGTATGCGAGGATGCGCTTGAATAGATGGATGAATCATGGGGCTGCGGCTTGGGGATTTATACACCTGGTTGGTTGGATATCTCAACAAAATCCTGGATTCCCGGTGCGTTTGTTGCGGTGGATTCCGTAGTGTTGGCTACGGGTAGCAGGGAGCAGATGAAGCTGACGAGGTGGGCCCCGCGCGCCATACCCACTAAAAAAAACGTGGGAATGATGGGCCGGCTGGGAGGCAAATTGGGGCTAGGCCGAGTGGCTGCTTTCTTCTTCTTTTTATTTCTTTTTATTTTTAATTTCTATCTCCCTTTTTAGTTTCAAAATTGAAATCAAATATGTGTTTGATTTAGCGAACCCCAAATACTGGTGCAACAAACAAAGAACCAACATGAATGACATAATTTTATTTAGTATTCTTTATTTACTTATTCATTTTATGCAAACACTCTTAAACATACACAAAAATATATTTATCTTGTGGAAATAAATTCTAATATTATTTATTAAATGATCTTTAACCAGCATTTTTTAGAATACCTCCAAATATATTATTTGACTCATATGCATCTTTTATTTAATCTCTTATTTGAAAACACATTTATTTAGGTATCATGATAAAATTTTCTAAATTACCCAGAATATGATTTTGGGGTGTTACAAATTCTACCCCCCTTAACAGAAATCTCGTCCTCGAGATTTGTAAGAAAAGGGGTGCAGACGGATTGGTTTGGCTTTTAGTCTATAATTGGTTCAAAAATCAATAGTGGGTGATTAGGAAGGCATAGGTATCCATATGTATAGCCATTGTATTGTGTAGGATAAAAGATGGGTAGGTTAAGGCAAGAAAGATTATGACAAGGAAAAGACTTCATCCAAATGTTTAAGTCTTGATTCATCTCGAGAACCGCTTTGACTGTTATATCCTTCCTTGTCGATGTTGATCTTTTCTTCTCCGGTCTTGGTCTCCTTGATTCGAGGTTAGTGTGTATCATCGGGGTTGGAGAATATGGTTAAGATAGCTATGGTGAGATAGACTACATGATGTAGGTCAAAAGGTTTGTTTGATGTTAGGTGGGGATAGACAGATTATGTAATTCATCATGACTCTATTGGTTGGGATAGCTCTTCCACTCACGGTTTGAGTTGGCTTAATACACTAATTTAGGTTTAAGTGCATGAGGAGAGAACAAGTTTCATAGGAGTAGGATCTAGTTTATCTCACTAGTGTTAGCTTGTTAAGTGATTGTCCTTAGGTTAGCTCAACTTAAGGTTAGACTTCGTTATCTTAGATTAACTTACTAGGTTGGATCAGATCTAGGATAATTTGATATGACCATTTTAGACTAGATAAGATCCAATTAATTTGGGTTAGATCATGGTTATGGTGGGATAAATCATGTGGTTTTAGTCACACAAATATAACTTAGATCTGATATCATTATTTTGGATTAGATCCTAGTTGTTACTTTAGAATGAGATAAGTAAATTGGTTCTATGAGGCTAGATACATTTTAATGGGGGATAATCTAGGTTGGCTAGTTCTCTTATAAACATATTTTTTTATGCCTATATGTATATGTAGATGTAATTGCGGACGTTACTCCACAACTCATCACACTCACTCAAAGATCCAAATCAGACAAGTATCATAAGAACAAACATTCAAGTACATAGACACTAAAAAAATAGTTTTGTTTTTGTTCCTAGGATTAGATCTCCTATCCTAAAGGTCACTTTAGGTACGGGATTTCAAAGTGTGAAATCCACATTTGTCTTTAGAAAGAAAAGGTAAGAATAATCAGAGTAAAGCGGAAATAGATGAGAAAAGATTAAGGAAAGTTTAGAAAGAATCAGAGTAGTAGAGGTAAGTAGTAATGGTTGTCCAGTTCTATCTAGGTTTCGTCCTACAGTCAACATTCCTCTGATACCACTTCTGTCACACCCGGGTTTCAGGGGTCCAAAACCCGGGCGCGAACATAATCACCAGGTGTGCTGGGACCAAGTCTCACACATATGATGATTCATGGCACAGGATCGAATGTCACATATTTACTAAATAATAGGAGTTCTTTACAAAATAAATAATTACATTATAAGGGGACAACGGTCCAGCAACCCAAAGTTGACTGGGAGACGACGGCCTAGATCTCTCATGAACTTGCCACCGCATCCTCCATGCGCCTCATCCTGCTGTACCTGTTCTTGACCTGTGGGAGGGGTGTGAGACAGCAAGAGTGAGCTCACATACGTTCATCGCTCAACAAGTTGTGGGGAATAATGTGCATGAACTCGCCAAAGGTGGGAGCTCACGTGAAGTGTAAGGCTTACCAAAGAGGATGGTTAGAGCTGAGCATTGCTTTTAAAGTTGGTCAAAATTTTATTAGCAATTACTAAGTATAAGTAAATACCAACCCAATTAAATAGTAGAACAGAAGTAACAACATCACCTGCGATGTAATGCATATGACAAATTGAATTTAAGTTCCATAAATTAATCATGTGAGGGTCCGAGCTGCTCATGACCGTGAGCACGGCTAGTATACCAGTTTTACACTCTGCAGAGGTTGCACATCTTTACCCACAAGTCATGTTACCTATCTGCCAAGGGATCGCGACTTCCCATACACCTCTACCGAGGAGGCGAGGCAGGGTAACACTACGAGGCCTTTACAAAGTTCCACTAGCTTCAGAAAACCCGCTACAGTTTATAGGAAGCTCCAATGCAGGAATCCCTTGCAGGACCGCCATCGCAGCAAAATCCTCTCGAGGGCCTCCCTACACTGACCACTCCCCTACTGCCCTTGCCCCTTTCGGGTAAGGTAGTCCTCCACTAGCTTTCCTAATTAATCAGCCAAGGGCGTCCCATTATACCCTTGTGGTAGCACTGTTTTCCCGGGTGGTCGCTCCATGTTCCAATTAACATAATGATCTTATCATGAACGATAAATAACAACGGATAACAAAAGTATAATCATGAGTAATGTATCTTCATACCCAAAACCACATAAAGCACTAGCAAGTACTACCCAAAAAGTTCAGTGGTAACAAGGTATAAAGATAATCAAACTAGGGTAACCTATTGGGTCCCATCAAAATTAACCTATGCAGATCATTATGATTAATCAGAACATGGCTGGGTAAAAAGAAGTGATCAAGGGCACAACTTGCCTGGGACTTGAGACTCCAGGTACCAGGATGATCTTCAGGTGACTCGTGACCTCACGCTAGTCGTAGCAATACAAACAAACATGGTATAAACAAAATTAACATCACACCAATCATAAGAATAAACCACATAATAATAATCTATGCGCTGTTACGAGATCGTGGGTTCGCGAACTACTAAAATTAGAGTTACGGTTAAAGAATTAGGATTTATGGCAGATCTATGTGGTTTAAATATTAAACTATATTATAGATTAATTAGGGTACACCATATGAGAGAATATTCTATGAGTAATTAATTTAACTTTAATCTTAATTATAATTTAACTAGATCATACTTTAATCAAACTATAATTGTGGATAGGTTAACTTCAATTAGAGGAGTTAATCTATTAAACATAGGCTAGACAAATTTCTAATAATAAAAGCATGGGGTTCTGACAAATGTTGGTGTCATACTATATAGATGATATTATTATGAATCTAACACCATTCGAACGGATCAAATCAGAGTTACGGTTCTCGAGTTACGATTTTTCGAAGTTATTAAATACCTAGTATAGAATAAATCAAGTGGATAATTTTTATCTAGGTTTCATGATTATACAGAGTTACTAGATGTTATACAATATTGAAACAAAATTAATGCAATTGGAACGGATTAAAAATAAGTTAAAATAAATTTTCTATGAATTACACAAAATTCTAGACTTATTTCTATATTGAAAATCATTTTCTAAATTGTTTTATTCATTTTAGGTGCTTACTGGGCTGCGGCATAAATACCAGCAAACAAGATCCGCGAAATACTGAGAGCACGAGCAAATTCTTCAAATCCCAAAATTCCACTGTGCTTCCTGTCCAATAAATCAAATACGCGATCCTCGAATAGGCTCTCCTTGTTAGTCTTAAATAGCGCCAACTGAAATTCCTCTTTGTTAATCAGCTCATCATCAATGACGGCGCTGCTGATCTTCCTAAACAGCTCGTACAGCAACACGTCCTCGCTCACGCTGAAGACGATCTCCCTTGCGAGGACCTGGGGTCTTGGAGCCCCCGCGGCTGCTTGAGCTCGACGTTGAGCAGGGCCACGAGCAGCTGCTTCACCCCGTCCAGGCACTTCACCATGATATGCCCTCGCCATCAATACTTCCCAGCATAGCACTTTGGCGGCATGGGTGTTTGAACGGGGAGTAGAAGTTGTATGCGAGGATGCGCTTGAATAGATGGATGAATCATGGGGCTGCGGCTTGGGGATTTATACACCTGGTTGGTTGGATATCTCAACAAAATCCTGGATTCCCGGTGCGTTTGTTGCGGTGGATTCCGTAGTGTTGGCTACGGGTACCAGGGAGCAGATGAAGCTGACGAGGTGGGCCCCGCGCGCCATACCCACTGAAAAAAATACGTGGGAATGATGGGCCGGCTGGGAGGCAAATTGGGGCTGGGCCGAGTGGTTGCTTTCTTCTTCTTTTTATTGCTTTTTATTTTTAATTTCTATCTCCCTTTTTAGTTTCAAAATTGAAATCAAATATGTGTTTGATTTAGCGAACCCCAAATACTGGTGCAACAAACAAAGAACCAACATGAATGACATAATTTTATTTAGTATTCTTTATTTACTTATTCATTTTATGCAAACACTCTTAAACATACACAAAAATATATTTATCTTGTGGAAATAAATTCTAATATTATTTATTAAAAGATCTTTAACCAGCATTTTTTAGAATACCTCCAAATATATTATTTGACTCATATGCATCTTTTATTTAATCTCTTATTTGAAAACACATTTATTTAGGTATCATGATAAAATTTTCTAAATTACCCAGAATATGATTTTGGGGTGTTACAGGCCTGCGGAGCAATAGAAGACCGACGGACGGCTCACCATCGCCCGCTCCAGCAGCAGCGACAACGACCCCCTCTACGGGTGGCCGAACTGCAACAGCGATGGCCTCAGGGCGAACGCCGCTGCAGCCTTGCCCTCGCCCACGCAGACGCTCGAGGGGCGAGGACAAGTACAAAGAGACCGGAGGCCCGAAGCGAGGATGGTGGCGATGATCTCGTCGGCGACGGGGACTTCTCGAGCCGCCTCCGCCTCGGCACCGACGACAGGGGCCGTCAGCCCACCGGCAGATCCCCACTCGGATCCTCCCGGACGAGCGGAGCACCGACCTCCGCGCGAGGGCGCCGTACCGGTGCAAAGGCAGGACCGCCCCAGAGCACGAACGCCGCCCTGGCAGCGCACGACGTCTTGGGCGGTCCTCCCGTGCGCACGGCGCGACAACCGCCCTTGCGGCAGGAGGGGGCGCCGGGAGCCAAGCCGGCGAGCCCGACGCGCTGAAGCTGACGACGCCCGCCGTCGACCAGCCCCGCGTTGTTGAAGTCCGCCCCTCTCGTAGGGTCAGTGAGCTCCCTCTCCCTCGAACGCTGAGGGAGAGGCTGACCCACGAACCCGCGCGGGAGGTAGAGCTCCGGCTCAGCCCAGCCCCCACCCCAGCGAGGATGATGAACATCCTTGAAGCTGAGGGTGGGACCAAGATCGCAGCCCGGCTTGCTTCTCCCCACCCAGGGGCTGGCGGTCACCGTCTTGGGTGACCACCGGCGAGGGGATGCAGCCGGGCTGGCTGATGAAAATCCTTGAAGCCGAACGATGGCTGAAAGGTACCAACTTCCACGAAGTTGCGTTCCTCTAATGACAAGGCAGAAGGATTGCGGGTGTTCCCCATCCGGGGGCTCGGAAGGTGGAAAGACACGATGCATAAGGGAGCGCGAAGACATGGTCGCCTTTCAAGGGAGCCACCCTCCTTTTAAAAGCGACTCTCCCTACTTGCATCCCCAGCCGTCGTGGGCTGAGTCTTCTCCAACACGCTCCAAGGTCCTCCCCCTACGGCGCGGGGGCTGGGTCCCACGCGTCATGCTGGCTGGCCCAGGGCAAAAGAAGCCAAACCGCCACGTGCGGTGCATGCAACCGCCCAGCGGTTACAAGCGCTCCTCCACTTTCGCCCAGACCAGCGGATGAAAGGGCGGGCAGCCATGCAGGCGGCATGCAACCACGCCAAGTGGGCGCACCTCTCCGACTTCCAACACACCCGACATGGAGGCCCACGCCCACGCGTCATGCAACCGGCGCGCCGGTCGCTACGTGCAAGCAACTGCACCGCCACTCGCACCACTGCCACGCCTCCTCGACTGCGGAACCAGTACCGCGACTCGAGGCGACCCAGCGCACGACCCAGCAGCGCCAGCCTGGCGCGACGGTCAATACGGCCAAAAATGGGCCGGCAGTAATGGCGGTGGCAGGCGGGCAGGAGCAGCGGTCACGTCGTCAGCCAAGCTTACGTCCCATCCAGGAGCAGCAAGAGAACCCTCTCTCACGGCGTGAAGACGGCGCACCCGTGTTCCGTTCCTCGAACGGCTCGCGCACGCGCAACGGCCACCTCGCGAACCGCCCGCTCCGTCGCATTAACTCCGCGGCGCGACAGGCGGCGCCTCTGGCAGGAGAAGCGAGCGACGCTTCGCCTTCGCCATAATGACCGCGTCAAAAAAGGTATGCCACGTCATTCGATTAAGTATCCTTTTCCTTTTCCTCTTTCTGTCTCTTACGACAGGGACCGGGAAAGGGGGATACCCCGAAAAGGATCCTTCTCCGTGAAGGAAACAGGCTCCGAGCCTCCCTACTGATCAGAGGTTCGAAGGCTGGCCCCTCGGAGGGGTTTAACAGCCACCTCAGAGCGCGTGGGCTCCACACCCACTACTGGTCAGAGGTTCGAAGGCTGGCCCCTCGGAAGGGTTCAACGGCCGCCTCAGTCCACTCGGGCTCCGCGCCCATTACTGATCAGGGTTTCGTAGGCTGGCCCTCGAAGGGTTCACAGCCGCCTCAGACACAGAGCGAGGGATGACCATGGGTACGTTCGATACATAACCAAGGCTCGGGCTACGCTCCCAAGGTACCCTAGGACATTTCCGAGACCAGCGGGAACGATCTTGTAACGGAATCCCATCAGAGGGAGGCATCGAGCCCTCGGACCCCGTCGGCAGGGGACCGGGTCCGGCAGATCACCCGCAGCTACTTTTGGGCGCGCCTCTGGGCCTCTAGCCGACCCCTAACAAATGAGGCACGAACGTCTGCTCGGATTACCCGCCAGCAGCTCACCGGAGACACCATGTTCGGCGCCCTTCGAGGGCAACATGGCGCTTCCCCCCCTCCTCCTTGCGGAAAGGCGACGCAGGGGCGTATGTAAAAAAGTCGAGTCTGTTCTCGACCGTCCTCTCGCCCTGTGCAGAGGCTCGGGGGCTGCTCTCGCAAACCCGGCTCCGGCCAAACCGTTGACAACGTCAACATACCAGCCCGAGAACTTGGGACCCGACCGTGCACCCGGGCTACGGCCAGCTCGCATGAGGGAACAACCAGACCAGCCGAAGCATTGCGCGAGGCATTAAGACCTCAGAGGAGTCAAACCACTCCTCCGAGGCCTTGGGGGCTACACCCGGCGGGTGCGCTCGCGCGCACCCACCGGAACAAAACGCAACCGAGAAAGGCTGGTCCCCTTGCAAAAAAGTGCGACAAAAGCCTCCAAGCGAGTGTTGACACTCCCTTCGAGGCTCGGGGGCTACTGTCGGGGACCATAATTAGGGGTACCCTCAAGACTCCTAATTCTCAGCTGGTAACCCCCATCAGCACAAAGCTGCAAAGGCCTGATGGGTGCGACTAAGTCAGGGATCAGTCCATTCGAGGGACTCGATCACGCCTCGCCCGAGCCCAGCCTCGGGCAAGGGCAGCCGACCCGGAGGATCTCCGTCTCGCCCGAGGCCCCCCTCCAGCGACGAACATACTTCCGGCTCGCCCGAGGCCCAGTCTTCGCCAAGAAGCAACCCTGGCCAAATCGCCACGCCAACCGACCAAATCGTAGGGGCATTTAATGCAAAGGCGTCCTGACATCTTTATCCTGAAGCACGTCCTCCAGTTGACAGAGCCGAAGTGACCGCAGTCACTTCGCTGCTCCATTGACCGGCCTGACAGAAGGACAGCGCCGCCTGCGCCGCTCCGACTGCTGTGCCACTCGACAGAGCGAGGCTGACAGGCAGCCAGGCCCGACCTCAGGCACCATAGGAAACTCCGCTCCGCCCGACCCAGGGCTCGTACTCGGGCTAAGCCCCGGAAGACGGCGAACTCCGCTCCGCCCGACCCAGGGCTCGGACTCGGGCTAAGCCCCGGAAGACGGCGAACTCCGCTCCGCCCGACCCAGGGCTCGGACTCGGGCTAAGCCCTGGAAGACGGCGAACTCCGCTCCGCCCGACCCAGGGCTCGGACTCGGGCTAAGCCCCGGAAGACGGCGAACTCCGCTCCGCCCGACCCAGGGCTCGGACTCGGGCTAAGCCCCGGAAGACGGCGAACTCCGCTCCGCCCGACCCAGGGCTCGGACTCGGGCTAAGCCCCGGAAGACGGGGAACTCCGCTCCGCCCGACCCAGGGCTCGGACTCGGGCTCAGCCCTGGAAGACGGCGAACTCCGCTCCGCCCGACCCAGGGCTCGAACTCGGGCTCAGCCCCTGAAGACGACGAACTCCGCTTCGCCCGACCCCAGGGCTCGGACTCAGCCCTGGCCTCAGCCGACGGTCTCCGCCTCGCCCGACCCATGGTCTCGAACTCGACCTCGGCCTCGGAAGATAGACTCGACCTCGACCTCGGAGGAGCCTCCACATCGCCCAACCTAGGGCACGAACCGACCACGTCAACGGGAGGCGCCATCATTACCCTACCCCAAGCTGACTCAGGCTGCGGGGAACAAGACCGGCGTCCCATTTGGCTCGCTCCGCCAGATAAGTAATGATGGCGCCCCGCACGCTCCCTGACGACGGCGGATCTCAGCCCCCTTACGGAAGCAAGAGGACGTCAGCAAGGACTCGACAGCCCCGACAGCTGTCCCTCCGCCAGGCTCCAGCGCTCCTCCGACGGCCACAACACCACACGAACCGGGTGCCAAAACCTCTCCGGCTGCCACGATGGCATGTACTTAGGGCGCTAGCTCTCCTCTGCTAGACACGCAGCACTCTGCTACACCCCCCATTGTACACCTGGATCCTCTCCTTACGCCTATAAAAGGAAGGACCAGGGCCCTCTTACAGAGGGTTGGCCGCGCGGGGAAGAGGACGGGACAGGCGCTCGCGTGAGGCCGCTCGCTCCCCCTCCCGCGTGGACGCTTGTAACCCCCTACTGCAAGCGCACCCGACCTGGGCGCGGGACAAACACGAAGGCCGCGGGATTTCCACCTCCCTCTCTCGCTCCGGCTGCCCTTTTTTTCCCCCTTCGCGCTCCGTCTCGCGCCGACCCATCTGGGCTGGGGCACGCGACGACATTTCACTCGTCGGCCCAGGGACCCCCCGGTCTCGAAACGCCGACAATATCGTTTTCTAATTGAACACATGTTTATCTAGATTAAATACAAATCAACATAACTCAACATCCAATGGTCAGATTTGCTTTCAAACGCTACCAAGCCTAAAGATGCATCACAGGCACAGCGTGACTTGAATTTCTCTCTTATCCTTGGACCCTAGAACACCATCAGACAAGTGAATGAATATGTACAATAAACCAAAGCAATCTACAATAGAAAAGAATGTGAGGCAATAACACAATAATAGATAGACATGTAATATAATAAACATTGCTGCTAATTTCCAAGTGTACATGCAGTAGCAGAAAATAGAAACAATCATTGTGCTTAATAAGTGTAAATGTTTTTTCATGATCAACATTTGCTTGTCATGCAATTCAAACTCGAAATTCAAATATCTAATTTCATGGGGTGCTCAATGAAACATATGCATTTCAGGTTCTCAATCAATCATCCATTGGTACTGGAACATAGTTACATAGCAGACAAGTAATACATACATGATATATGCATATATGTAATCTTTTTTGTGATGATATAGATATTGAAAGTCGCCTAGAGGGGGTGAATAGGTGAAAGTCGCCTAGAGGGGGGGGGGGGGGGGTGAATAGGGCGAATCTGAAATTTACAAACTTAATCCCAACTACAAGCTGGGTTAGCGTTAGAAATATAAACGAGTCCGAGAGAGGGCGCAAAACAAATCGCAAGCGAATAAAGAGTGTGACACAAGGATTTGTTTTACCGAGGTTCGGTTCTCTCAAACCTACTCCCCGTTGAGGTGGTCACGAAGACCTGGTCTCTTTCAACCCTTTCCCTCTCTCAAACGGTCCCTCGGACCGAGTGAGCTTCTTCTTCTCAATCAAACGGGAACAAACTTCCCCGCAAGGACCACCACACAATTGGTGTCTCTTGCCTCGGTTACAATTGAGTTGTTCGCAAGAAAGAATGAAAGAGCGAAGCAATCCAAGCGCAAGAGCTCAAAAGAACACAACAAATCTCTCTCACTAGTCACTAAAACTTTGTGTGGAATTGGGAGAGGATTTGATCACTTTGGTGTGTCTAGAATTGAATGCTAGAGCTCTTGTAAGTGGTTGGAAGGTGGAAAACTTGGATGACTTGAATGTGGGTGGTTGGGGGTATTTATAACCCCAACCACCAAACTAGCCGTTTGGTGGAGGCTGTTGTCGCATGGCGCACCGGACAGTCCGGTGCGCCAGCCACGTCACCTGGCCGTTGGGTTCCGACCGTTGGAGCTCTGTCTCGTGGGCCCGCCTGACTGTCCAGTGGTGCACCGGACAAGTCCTGTAGACTGTCCGGTGTGCCACCCGCGCGTGCTCTGTCCTCTGCGCGCGCAGGCGCGCATTCAATGCGTTGCAGTCGACCGTTGCGCGCGAAGTAGCCGTTGCTCCGCTGGCTCACCGGACAGTCCGGTGTGCACCGGACATGTCCGGTGAATTATAGTGGAGCGGATTCCCGAAGCTGGCGAGTTCAGAGCCGCTCTTCCTTGGGGCACCGGACAGTCCGGTGAATTATAGCGAAGCGCCTCTAAGAATTTCCGAAGGTGATGAGTTCAGCTTGGAGTTCCCTGGTGCACCGGACACTGTCCGGTGGTGCACCGGACAGTCCGGTGCGCCAGACCAGGGCAGCCTTCGGTTGTCCCTTGCTCTCTTTGTTCGAACCCATTCTTGGTCTTTTTATTGACTTATTGTGAACCTTTGGCACCTGTATAACTTATAGACTAGGGCAAACTAGTTAGTCCAATTATTTGTGTTGGGCAATTCAACCACCAAAATCAATTAGGAAATAGGTGTAAGCCTAATTCCCTTTTAATAGGCGTAATCTGAAATTTACAACTTTAAACACACACTACCAGCCGAGGTTAGTGTTAGAACTAAAATCAAGTCTGGGAGAGAGGGGAAAACAAATCAAATGGAAATCAAGCGAATGAACACGGTGATTTGTTTTTACCAAGGTTCGGTTCCAAAGAACCTCGTCCCCGTTGAGGAGGTCACAAAGACCGGGTCTATTCCAACCCTTTCCTCTCTCAAACGCTCACTTAGACCGAGCAAGTCACTTGAGAACAAAAATGAGAAAGAAGAAAGGCAATCCAAGAGGCAAGAGCTCAAAAGAACACGAAATCACTCTCTCACAAGTCACTAAGTATTTGAGGTGAATTTGGGACTTGGAGAGGCTTTGATCTTTTGAATTGTGTCTAGGAGTGAATGCTAGAGCTCTTGTATTGAATGTGATGTTCAGAAATCTTGGATGCTTGGAGTTGTGGTGGTTGGGGGGTATTTATAGCCCTCAACCACCAAAGTAGCCGTTGGGGAGGCTGCTGACGATGGGTGCACTAGACAGGCAACCGTTAGGGTCTGGAGCCCGGTCGACCGTTGGGGGATTTGTCCTCTTGTGGCACCGGACAGTCCAGTGCCACACCGGACAGTCTGGTGCCCCTCTGACTTGCTGCTCTGACTTCTGTGCGGCACTGTTGCTCACTGTAGCTCCTGTCAGAGTCGACCGTTGCGCGCTGGATATCTGTTGTCTGCTGACACACCGGACAGTCCGGTGAATTATAGCGGAGTGCGCCTATGTTTTCCCGAGAGTGGCTGGTTGGACCCTGTACGGTCCTGGTGCACCGAACACTGTCCTGTGGCACAACGGACAGTCCGGTGCGCTAGACCACAACACACTCAAGTCCTTTTTGCTCCTTTTGAATTGGGTCCCTAACTTGAATATTTATTGGTTTGTGTTGAACCTTATGCACCTGTAATACATGAATTCTAGAGCAAACTAGTTAGTCCATATGTTTGTGTTGACGATCAACCACCAAAATTAATTATAGGAAAATGTTAACCCTATTTCCCTTTCAATCTCTCCCTTTTTGGTGATTGATGCCAACACAAACCAAACCAAATATATAAAGTACAGAAATGAACTAGTTTGCATATGGTAAGTGCATAGGTTACTTAGAATTAAACCAATTGATAATCTCACTAGATACGAATGGATTGCTTTTCTTTTCTTTAACATTTTGGACCACATTTGCACCACTTGTTTTATTTTTGCAAATCCTTTTGGAAAATATTTTCAAATTCTTTTTGCAAATAGTCAAAGGTATATGAATATAATTGTAAGAAGCATTTCAAGATTTGAAATTTCTCCCCCAGTTTCAAATGTTTTTTCTTTGACTAAATAAAACTCCCCCTGAATGAAATTCTCCTATTAGCTTTCAAGAGGATTTTGAAATAGATACTAATTTTGAAAAATGATCTTGAAAGATACCAATTGAAGAAATTTCCATTATTTAGATACCAATTTAAATTTTGCTTTCTCAAGACAAGTGAAGCATGGATACCAATTGAGAAATTGCCAAATATCAATTAAGGCTTTATTTTGAAATTTTTTGAAATTATGTGGTGCGGTCCTTTTGCTTTGGGCTTAATATTCTCTCCCCCTTTGGCATTAATCGCCAAAAACGGAGATGTTGAGAGCCCTCTAAATACTTTCTCCCCATTGGTACAAGTAAATAAGAGTGAAGGATTATACCAATTGAGAGTGTGCAGAGAAACGACGAAGGGTAAATGATACCGGTAGAGTGGAGTGGAAGCCTTGTTTTCGCCGAATACTCTATTTCCCTTTCAATCTATGACTTAGTATAGAAATATACTTGAAAACACATTAGTCGTAGCCTTGGTACATAAATAATAACAAATATGCATTTGTACCAAATGAAAGAGATATGATCAAAGGTATATGAATGAGCTATGTGTGCAATGTTTCAATCAAAATTCCAAGAATCAAGTATATTTAGCTCATTCCTAAGTTTGCTAAAGGTTTTCTCATCTAATGGCTTGGTAAAGATATCGTCTAATTGATTCTTGGTGTTTACATAAGCTATTTCGATATCCTCATTTTGTCGGTGATCCCTCAGAAAGTGATACCGAATGTCTATGTGCTAAGTGTGGCTGTGTTCAACGGGATTATCCGCCATGCGGATTGTACTCTCATTATCACATAGGAGAGGGACTTTGCTCAAGTTGTAGCCATATTACCTAAGGGTTTGCCTCATCCAAAGTAATTGCGCACAACAATGGCCTGTGGCAATGTACTCGGCTTCGGCGGTGGAAAGAGCTACTGAGTTTTGTTTCTTTGAAGCCCATGACACCAGGGATCTCCCTAGAAACTGACAAGTCCCTGATGTGCTCTTCCTATCAATTTTACACCCTATCCAATCGGCATCGAAATATCCTATTAAATCAAAAGTGGATCCCTTGGGGTACCAAAGCCCAAACTTAGGAGTGTAAACTAAATACCTCATGATTCTCTTCACGGTCCTAAGGTGAACTTCCTTAGGATCGACTTGGAACCTTGCACACATGCATACAGAAAGCATAATATCCGGTCGAGATGCACATAAGTAGAGTAAAGATCCTATCATCGAGCGATATACCTTTTGATCTACGGATTTACCTCCCGTGTCGAGGTCGAGATGCCCATTGGTTCCCATGGGTGTCTTGATGGGTTTGCCATCCTTCATTCCAAACTTCTTAAGTATATCTTGAATGTACTTTGTTTGGCTGATGAAGGTGCCATCTTGGAGTTGCTTGATTTGAAATCCAAGGAAATACTTCAACTCCCCCATCATAGACATCTCGAATTTTTGAATCATGATCCTACTAAACTCTTCACAAGTTGATTTGTTAGTAGACCCAAATATAATATCATCAACATAAATTTGGCATATGAACAAATCTTTTGCAACAGTTTTAGTAAAGAGAGTAGGATCGACTTTTCCGACTTTGAAGCCATTAGTGATAAGAAAATCTCGCAGGCATTCATACCATGCTCTTGGGGCTTGCTTGAGCCCATAAAGCGCCTTGGAGAGTTTATACACATGGTTAGGGTACTCACTATCTTCAAAGCCGGGAGGTTGCTCATCATAGACCTCTTCCTTGATAGGTCCATTGAGGAAGTCACTTTTCACGTACATTTGATAGAGCTTAAAGCCATGGTAAGTAGCATAGGCAAGTAATATACGAATTGACTCAAGCCTAGCTACGGGTGCATAAGTTTCATCAAAGTCCAAACCTTCGACTTGTGAATAACATTTGGCCACAAGTCGGGCTTTGTTCCTTGTCACCACACCATGCTCATCTTGCTTGTTGTGGAATACCCATTTGGTACCTACAACATTTTGATTAGGACGTGGAACTAAATTCCATACCTCATTCCTCATGAAGTTGTTGAGCTCCTCTTGCATTGCCAGCACCCAATCCAGATCTCTTAGTGCATCCTCTACCCTGTATGGCTCAATAGAGGAAACAAAAGAGTAATGTTTACAGAAATGAGCAACTCGATATCTAGTGGTTACCCCCTTATGGATGTCACCAAGGATGGAGTTGACGGGGTGATCTCGTTGAATTGCTTGGTGGCCTCTTGGGTGTGGCGGTCTTTGACCCTGAATTTCCTGATCATTTTCCTTGTCTTCATTCTCTTCATCTCCCCCTTGATCATTGTCCTCCTCTTGAGGTGGCTCAATCTCTTGATCTTCATTTTCATCATTTTGAGACTGATCCTCGTCTTGAGTTGGTGGAGATGCTTGGTTGGAAGATGACGGTTGATCTTGTGCTTGTGTGGCCTCTTCGGATTCCTTAGGACACACATCCCCAATGTACATGTTCCTTAGCACGACGCATGGAGCCTCTTCATCATCTAGCTCATCAAGATCAACTTGCTCCACTTGGGAGTCGTTAGTCTCATCAAACACAATGTCACAAGAAACTTCAACTAATCCAGTGGATTTGTTGAAGACTTTATATGCCCTTGTGTTTGAGTCATAACCAATTAAAAAGCCTTCTACAGCCTTAGGAGCAAATTTAGATTTTCTATCTCTTTTAATAAGAATAAAACATTTGCTTCCAAAGACTCTAAAATATGAAACATTGGGCTTTTTACCGGTGAGGAGTTCGTATGATGTTTTCTTGAGGATTCGGTGAAGATATAACCGGTTGATGGAGTAGCAGGCGGTGTTAATCGCCTCAGCCCAAAACCGGTCCGGTGTCTTGTACTCATCAAGCATGGTTCTTGCCATATCCAGTAGAGTTCGATTCTTCCTCTCCACTACACCATTTTGTTGTGGTGTGTAGGGAGAAGAGAACTCATGCTTGATGCCCTCTTCCTCAAGAAATCCTTCAATTTGAGAATTCTTGGACTTCGTTCCATTGTCGCTTCTTATCTTTTTATCCTTAATCCGAACTCATTTTGAGCTTGTCTCAAGAATCCCTTTAAGGTGTCTTGGGTCTGAGATTTTCCTGCAAAAAGAATACCCAAGTGAAGCGAGAATAATCATCCACAATTACTAGACGGTACTTACTCCCACCGATGCTAATGTAAGCAATCGGGACGAATAAATCCATGTGGAGTAGCTCGAGCGGCCTGTCAGTTGTCATGATGTTCTTGTGTGGATGATGGACTCCAACCTGCTTTCCTGCTTGGCATGCTCTACAAACCCTGTCTTTCTCAAAATGAACATTTGTTAGTCCTAAAATGTGCTCTCCCTTTAGAAGCTTATGAAGATTCTTTATCCCAACATGGGCTAGTCGGTGATGCTAGAGCCAACCCATGTTAGTCTTAGCAATTAAGCAAGTGTATAGTTCAGCTTGATTAAAATCAACTAACTATAGCTGACCCTCTAGCACTCCCTTAAAAGCTATTGAATCATCATTACTTCTAAAGACAGTAACACATATATCCGTAAAAAGACAGTTGTAACCCATTTTGCATAATTGAGAAACAGAAAGCAAATTGTAATCTAAAGAATCTACAAGAAAAACATTGGAAATAGAATGGTAAGGTGATATAGCAATTTTTCCCAAACCTTTGACCAAACATTGATTTCCATCCCCGAATGTAATAGCTCGTTGGGGATCTTCATTTTTCTCATAGGAGGAGAATATCATTTTCTCCCTTGTCATGTGGTTTGTGCACCCGTTATCGATTATCCAACTTGAACCACCGGATGCATAAACGTACAAAACAAATTTAGGCCTTGTTCTTAGGTACCCAAACAGTCTTGGGTCCTTTGATGTTAGAAACAAGCACCTTGGGTACCAAACACAAGTCTTTGGACTCTTGTGTTTGCCCCAACATATTTGGCAACTACTTTGCCTGATTTGTTAGTTAAAACATGATGCATCAAAGGTTTTAAAAGAAACATTATGCTCATTTGATGCAGCAGGAATTTTCTTTCTAGGCAATTTAATATGAGTGGTATGCCTAGAGCTAGAAGCCTCATTTTTATACATAAATAAATGGTGTGAAACATTATGAGGTTTCCTAGCATGAATCTTCCTAATCTTATGTTCGGGATAGTTTGCAGGATATAAAATGTAACCCTCACTATCCTGAACCATGAGAGCTTTACCCTTAACAAAATTAGACAATCTTTTTAGGGCATTAAGCTTGACATTGCTCCCCTGTTGGAAACCAATACCATCCTTAATGCCAGGGCATCTCCCATTATAGAGCATGCTTCTAGCAAATTTAAACTTTTCATTTTCAAGGTCATGCTCATTAATTTTTGTAGTTAATTTAGCTATGTGATCATTTTGTTGTTTAATCATAGCAATGTGATCATCAATAGCTTCAACATTAATATCTCTACATCTAGTGCAAATGGAAACATGCTCAACACTAGATGTAGATGGTTTGCAATTGTTTAGTTCTTCTATCTTAGCATTTAAAATAGCATTCTCATCTCTAAGACAGGAAATAAAATCATTGCAAATATTTAATTCTTTAACCTTAGAAATTAAGCTAGCATTTTCGTTTTAAGGCTAGAAATTGAATCATGGTAAATGCTAAGCTCCTTAGATAAATTTTCACATTTTTCAACTTCCTGAGCATAAGCATTTTTCAATTTAACATGTTTTTTGTTTTCTTTAATAAGGAAGTCCTCTTGGCTATCCAAGAGTTCATCCTTCTCATGAATAGCTTCTACTAATTCATTTAATTTTTTCTTTTGCTCCATGCTAAGGTTGGCAAAAAGAGTAAGTAAATCATCTTCATTTTCACTAGAGCTACCCTCATCACTAGATGTTGTATATTTGGGGTGGATCTAAAGTGTACCTTCTTTTTCTTGCCATCCTTAGCCATGAAACATTTGTGGCCGACGTTGGGGAAGAGGAGGCCCTTGTTGACAGCGATGTTGGCGACGTCCTCGTCGTCGGAGGAGTCGATGGAGCTCTCGTCGGAGTCTCATTCCCGACACACGTGGGCATCACCGCCCTTCTTCTTGTAGTACCTCTTCTTCTCCTTCTTTTTCTTCCCCTTCTTGTCGTCATCCCTGTCACTTTCACTTGACATTGGATATTTTGCAATAAAATGACTGGGCTTACCACATTTGTAGCACACCCTTTTGGAGCGGGGTTTGTAGTCCTTCCCCTCCTTTGCTTGAGGATTTGGCGGAAGCTCTTGATGATGAGCGCCATTTCATTGTTGTCGAGCTTGGAGGCGTCGATTGGAAGCCTACTTGGTGTAGACTCCTCCTTCTTCTCTTCCGTTGCTTTGAATGCGACGGGTTGCACCTCGGGTGTGGAGGTGGCACCTTGCTCCAAGTTGACAATATGTTTGAAGTCTTTGATCATTAGTTCAAAGCTCACAAACTTGCCTATCACTTCCTTGGGAGACATTAGTTTATATCTAAGATCCCCACGTATTAATTGAACTTGAGTAGGATTACGAAAAACAAGGGATCTTAGAATAACCTTGACCATCTCATGGTCATCCCACTTGGTGCTCCCGAGGTTGCGCACTTGGTTCACCATGGTTTTTAGCCGGTTGTACATTGCTTGCGACTCTTCTCCTTTGTTGAGGACGAATCGATCGAGCTCCTCCTCGATCGTCTGCTGCTTGGTGATTTTGGTCACCTCGTCCCCTTCGTGCTCGGCCTTGCAAATTTCTTTGGCACTCTTTAACCCTTGCACCTTGTTATACTCCTCTCGACACAAGGAGGCGAGGAGTATAGACGTGGCTTAGGAGTTAAAGTGCCTAATTTGGGCGGCCTCATCCGAGTCGTAGTCCTTGTCCCCCACTTGTGGTACCACCGCTCCAAATTCAACTATGTCCCATATGCTTTCGTGGAGTGAGGTTAGATGATGCCTCATTTTATCACTTCACATAAATAATCTTCACCATCAAAATATGGTGGTTTGTCTAGGGGAACGGAGAGTAATGGAGCGCGCTTTGAAATGCGAGGATAGCATAGGGGCATCTTACTATACTTCTTGCGCTCATGGCGCTTAGAAGAGACGGACGAGTCGGAGCTTGATGATGTGGAGGGTGACGAAGAGTCGGTCTCGTAGTAGACCACCTTCTTCATCTTCTTTTTCTTGTCACCCTTCCAATGCGTCTTGTTGGAGGAAGAGGATTCCTCCTTATGCTTGTGGCTGGACTCCCTTGAAAGGGTTCTCCCCGAGCTTGCGGGCTTGTCGCCGGTCACGATCTCCCTCTTGGCGTGATCTCCCGACATCACTTCGAGTTGTTAGACTCTAATGAAGCACTGGGCTCCGATACCAATTGAAAGTCGCCTAGAGGGGTGAATAGGCCTAATCTGAAATTTACAACTTTAAACACACACTACAAGCATGGGTTAGTGTTTGAAATAAAATCAAGTCCGGGAGAGAGGGGAAAACAAATCAAATGGAAATCAAGCGAATGAACACCGTGATTTGTTTTACCAAGGTCCGATTCCAAAGAACCTAGTCCCCGTTGAGGAGGTCACAAAGACCGGGTCTATTCCAACCCTTTCTCTCTCTCAAATGGTCACTTAGACCGAGTGAGCCTTCCCCTTAATCAATCAGGTCACTAAGACCCCACAAGGACCAGCACACTCTTAGGTGTCTCTTGCTTTGATTACAAGTCACTTGAGAACAAGAATGAGAAAGAAGAAAGGCAATCCAAGAGGCAAGAGCTCAAAAGAACACGAAATCACTCTCTCACAAGTCACTAAGTATTTGAGGTGAATTTGGGACTTGGAGAGGCTTTGATCTTTTGAATTGTGTCTAGGAGTGAATGCTAGAGCTCTTGTATTGAATGTGATGTTCAAAAATCTTGGATGCTTGGAGTTGTGGTGGTTGGGGGGTATTTATAGCCCTCAACCACCAAAGTAGCCGTTGGGGAGGCTGCTGGCGATGGTCGCACCGAACAGTCCGGTGTGCTGCCACGTGTCACCCAACTATTAGGGTCTGGAGCTCGGTCGACCATTGGGGGCTTTGTCCTTTTGCGGCACCGGACAGTCTGGGGCCTCTCTGACTTGCTGCTCTGACATTCTTGCGTGGAACTGTTGCTCACTGTAGCTCCTGTCAGAGTCGACCGTTGCGCGCTGGATAGCTATTGCCTGCTGGCACACCGGACAGTCTGGTGAATTATAGTGGAGCGCGCCTGCGTTTTCTTGAGAGTGGCTGGTTGGACCCTGTACGGTCCTGGTGCACCGGACACTGTTCGGTGGCACACTGGACAGTCCGGTGCGCCAGACCACAACACACTCAAGTCCTTTTTGCTCCTTTTGAATTAGGTCCCTAACTTGAATATTTATTGGTTTGTGTTAAACCTTATGCACCTGTAATACATGAATTCTAGAGCAAACTAGTTAGTCCATATGTTTGTGTTGATGATCAACCACCAAAATTAATTATAGGAAAAAGGTTAACCGTATTTCCCTTTCAGATATGGACTTTGATAGTAAAAAGCCTTAATCTGTTGATGATGATTTTGTGGAACATCGACCAAATGCTAATGATCAGATAAATGTCATATAGTCAGGCCTATACAGTACATATAATCTTTTTCTAGGTGAACCAATAATTACTTCTAATATTTTCTCGTACATAGTTGAATACCAAAACATTAGAGATCTAACCGAGCATTACCACTGAGAACAACACACATAACGAAAACTAATTACTAAAGCTAGTTACACGGTTCATATAATTCATTTTTGTTCGGGGTTTTTGGATGGTACCTTGAAAAAATGGGTCAGACGTCGGCACCTAGGATGGGAGTGGCCTGTCCTCGCCGACTCTTAGAGCATCTCCAAGATATTCCTAGAAAATAACTCCTAAAAATCAGTTTTAAGGGACATCTAAAAAATTAGTGGGATATATTTTAATCATTTCTCCAACAGATCCCTTAAAGCGGCAGATTGTTTCTGGGAAGCCAAAAAATCTATTTGTATCTACAAATGAGGAAGTTTTAAGGGCTATAAAAAAGTTGGGAGCACTTTAGGGGAACTGTTGGAGACACGTTTTTGTGATTTTCCAAAAACTTGATTTAGAGGAGACTTCTGGGGAGCTCTTGAAGATGCTCTTAGTGGAGCAGGAACAATCTGAAAATAAATAAATTAGACATTGGAACTCACCGGTTAACAAGTTTGACACAAATAATAGTTCAATGATAATGTAGGAAGCTACACCATGGAGGATCAGTGCACAAACAAACTCGTCCGCATGTGCGTAGAGGGCTTAGGGATCTCCTTCAGCATATGAATCTCACCCCTTAGAAGGGACCCTGTTAGGGAGGAAAGATCCTGGGGTTGCCTTGGGGTCGGCAGACCACCCAAAACGCGTCTGGACGACATAAAGTCGATGAGAGGTGAAGATTGGGGATAAGAAAAACTAATCTAGACTAAACTACTATTACTACTACTAGGGCAACAAATGTAAAGGTAATGCTAATAGATTGATTTGGATCGATTGTATTGTCCCCAATCGATTGTACCCCTCTATATTTATAGGGGTCTGGACTCGTTCCTAGTCGCTTCCCAATAGATTCTCGCATGATTAGCCAGATAAGCACGCGCAGGAAAGGTCTTTTGCCTGAGTTAATATAATCTCAGATCGTTTGGGCTACACCGCAGACCGTCCGACCATGCCTAGGTGATAAATCTGGAGCTCAACACTTGCCATTACCTTTTGAGAGCACCTATAGGGGGTGGGTGAATATGTGATTCTGCAAAATATAACATAAAACACACAAACTTGGTCTAAAATTAGAGTTAGAGCAAATTAAGTCAAGTTTGAGAGAAGAGAAAGAGAGAGGAGTTCCCTTCACTTTATTTCTCTATCAAGATATGAATTAGACTTGGAGCAATATTGCAAGTGAGAGTAGGGAACTTAGGAGGAAGAAAAATCGTGGCAAAGTAAATAACACAAGGGACACGACGATTTCTATCCCATGATTCTGCCAAGCGTAATATGCTTGCCTACTCCATGTTATGACGTCCCAATGGACGAGAGTTGCACTCAACCCCTCTCAAGTGATCCAAAGATCAAACTTGAGTACCAAGGTTCTTCCTTATATCTCAATATCCCATTTGTGAGGAATCTCCACAATTTGGAGTCTCTCACAGCCTTACATAATGACCACAATCAAAACCGTTCTAAGGGAGGGAGTAAGAATTCACACACAAGAGCACAACACAGCAACACACGCACAAAAAGCAAAGACAAGAGCACGAGAATAAGATCACACAAGAACAGCTCAAAAACAACGCTCAAATCTCTCACAAATCACTATAGGGTGTGGTCACAGAGTGTCGGAGTTAAGACTGGGCATTCGGGTTAGCCGTCTAATTCGGGTCGGGTAGTTCGGGTATTAAAAAATTCGAGTAATATAAATTGTTACCCGATAACAGCCAAGAAAAAATGCTACCCGCAATTTCGGGTTCAGATTCGGGTATTGTCGGTGTTTAGTATCCGACCGCACACCCGGGGTACCCTTGTGGTGCTTTTGGGTAGGACGGTGTCGTGGATTGTAACTCGATGGATCGTGTCGTGGGCACGAGAAAATGAGAGTCAAGCGAGTTTCAACAGGTTCGGGCCGCTTGAGGAGCGTAATACCCTACTTCCTGGGATGACTTTGTAAGTGGGAGGTGTTTATAAGTGGTGTCTACCAAGTGGTGAGGTGCTAATGATATGAAAATGATGGGGATCCCCTTTGGCCTTATATACACGACCGTAGGGTGCTTCCCGCGTACATGCTGATCACACTCTTCTAGCTTATCTCCTAGCTAGTAGCGAACAAACTTCGCTACCCCGAGGAAACCCCGGTGCTTCCGCTCTAAGCTTTCTCCGACGTTTGAGGATGTCAGGCACGGGAAAAGCGAACAACTTCAACGGGATCACGCCCAAGCCACGAGTAATCCAGGCGTGGGCTCATCACATTCCTGGGTCAGCCCATGTCCATCGTTCTTTTTGCCCTGCCCACGATGTGGTGTCCCTGCAGGGCGACTAGCATGTGGCCCCGAGTGGAGTTTTCGCCCCCGAGTGGACCCGGGGAATATCTGTCCCCACAAGCCCCCAATCTTTGAGTTGATTTTGAAATAATCGATTCAAAGGTTCCTGGTCCTTGCTTATGGGCTCATCGTATGACTTGAAATGTTTATAACTCTGTTGTGTGCACCGAAGGTGCACCCATTCGGTGTAGCCCCCGAGCTTTGAGTTGATTTTGAAATAATCAATTCAAAGGTCTTCATGTTATGCTTTAGAAATCAGCACTTGGCTTCAAAGTATTGTGAATCCGTTGGGTGCACCGAAGGTGCACTCAATGGGTGTAGCCCCCGAGCTTTGAGTTGATTTTGAAATAATCAATTTAAAGGTCTTCATGTTATGCTTTAGAAATCAGCACTTGACTTCAAAGTATTGTAAATCCGTTGGGTGCACCGAATGGGTCTAGCCCCCGAGCTTGGAGTTGATATTGAAATAATCAATTCAAAGGTCTTCATCTTATTCTTTAGAAATCAACACTTGGCTTCAAAGTATTGTGAATCCGAAGGTGCACCCAATGGGTGTAGCCCCCGAGCTTTGAGTTGATTTTGAAATAATCTATTCAAAGGTCTTCATCTTATGCTTTTTTCAAAATGATTTTTCGGGATAACCCGGTGACGACATCTGTCTGTATCTTGTTTGGTCTGGAATCAATTTGATCGGCGACAAGTTGGAATCTGACTCATCAAAATAGGGAGCCCTTGGCTGCACGCCACTCGATCGTGTACTTTAATGCCTCTGTTGATTGGACTTGTGCTTTGGTAACCGCATTTGGACTTCCTCCCATTTCAGTCGATCTTCCCCTTTGTTGCGGTATATTTATTCCGTATATGTTGTAGGTATCACTGCTTCAGAAAAATCTTGAAGAATCCGGGCGGTACACCCAATGGGTGTCTGCCCAGTAAAAGGTGTCTATCACGTTGTCCTGAAGTAGTAACTTGACATGACAGAGAGGTGTAATACTTTGTCTAAGTTGTTGACTTGATTCCATCCGGTGTCATGTTACGTGAAGCAACGCCAGACGCCTGACTCATTTCCAGGCAGTTTGAATTGCTTATTGAATTCTTGTGACTGTTCGATGAGCGGGGTAGGAAGTGGATGGACGCCTCTTGGCCTCTTTAAATAGCCCGCCCGCCCCAGTTGCTTTCTCCACTCATTCTTGATCACTTGCCTTCTCCTTCTTCTTCACTTCCCCTCCTTCTGCATGGACCATGGCCGGAAGCAAGAAGGGCAAGAGAGGGCGCCGCCATGCTAACAGGAAGCGCAAGCACCCCCGCCCTCGAGTCCTCCCTCGGAGGACCTCAGGGACTCAGAGTACTCGAAGGAGGTCATCTTCGAGTATGATCGCTCGCCTGCTCCGATGTCCCCCGTGGCGTCGTCCGAGGATTCAGATGACTCCATGAGGCTGTCCATCGCATCGCGGGCGTACTGGCGATCCATCGAGTGCGCGGGGCTCGGTGGGTCGGACGACTCAGAGGAGGTGGAGGACTCCTCTGTCTCCGAGGAGGGGAGCGGCGGCGAGGGCGACGGCGGCAGCAGCGATGACGACGGTGTTGGGGACTTGTTCTCAAATGCTATGAATTAAGAACAAGGCAACATAGAATGTTAAATATCGAAGCCCTTCGTCCGATGAAGCATTATTTCCCTGAGGATTTAATGAGCTTCGGACGAAGGTCATAGATGATAAACTACAAAGATTTTGCCTTCGTAGTCAGAAATAGAATAATGCAAAATAAAATATGAATCACAAAACGTTAGAGAATATTAAGAATGAATAATATCATTTATTCATTTTATAATACAAATTCGGATATTAAAACACGATGTTTGACTACATTTATACCTTTGCCTTGACAAGGAGCAATAATTCCAGAGTAATGCATCAGCAGTTACAGGATTGCGTGAACAGTAAAGGAATACTGTTCACTATTTATAGGCACAGGACACAGCCTGTAAGGAATTACAATCATACCCTTTATAAAAATTTACAACAATGACTCAGGCCGTAATGGACTAAAAGGTCATTCTATCTTTAAGTCGGTTCGATCCTTCATCTTCGGATACACTATAACGCCGAAGCTTCATGAGTGGTAGCTTCGGCATCACTTATAAGCATCTTTTACCGAAGTTGTTTCTTCCTGCAGGACCTTCGGCGACGAAGCATGGTCCCAACAGTAGCCCCTTCGCGGTGCTAGATCGTTTTTCGTAACGAGCTTGATCCGTGAAAAAAGTCTCTTAGGCTTCGGGAAGCCGAAGGTCCGAAAAACACCTTCCCTGAGCTCGTTGCCGAGAAACGATACAGTTTTCGAGCGCGGAGCGGTCCCACCATGCAGGTTCACTTTCTTGGCTTTTGCGGCCCACCGTTCAGTGGGTGCGAGCGAATGTTTGCCGGTGTAAAAATCTTGACGATTCACCTTCTTACCTGCAGCACTATATAAACAGACAGGTAGGTGTGAAGTTACCACAACATTCATTGCTATTGCACTGTTTCGCTGCCAAAAATTTAACCATAGCCGAAGCTTGACTTTTGCATTCAAACGAAGCTCCAGTCTGAATTCTGCTTCGTCAGAAGAAGAGCTTCGGAAAAAAGGTTATTAATTTCCAAGGAATTTTCAAAAAAATTAAAATCAAATGGCCAGAGTACGCTCCACTGCTAGGGTTGAGCGTGATGGAGATGAGACAGAAGCCGTTGAAACTATTCCGATTTCTGAAGCAATGAGGCGCTTTGGGCTGATTTCATGAGAGGACATACCTGTTGCCGAAGCAACACAAGCTGATGTTGAAGAAGCTGGTTCCGAAGATGAGTATAGGTGCGGGATGCCAAGTAAACCTAGTCATTTGGACTTTGGAAAGTCCACCATCTCTGAAGCTGATCTTCCCAAAATGGTGAAGATGGGCTATTTCAGTGAAGCAAAAAAGGAGCTAGTTCGTTTTGGCGGAGAGGAGATTACTCCGAAGCCGGAAAAGAATGAGGTGGTTGTGTTCAAAAGCTTCTTTAAAGCAGGATTAAGATTTCCTTTGAATGGGATGATTGCTGATGTTTTGACAAAATTTGGGGTTTACCTTCATCAGCTGACCCCTAATGCTATCGTTAGATTAAGCGTTTACATTTGGGCCCTCCGCAGCCAGGGAGTGGAACCGTTCGGTGAGGGTTTCTGCCGAGTTCATGAATTACACTACCAGACTAAGGCCAGAGGAGATGGTCTTCATGAGAATTTTGGCTGTTATAACTTTGCTTATCGCAAGACTACGAAGTTTCCAGTGATAAGCTACCGAAGCAAATGGCCAGTCGGATGGAAGTCTGAATGGTTTTATGTTAAAGTTGATAAAGATGAAGATAAACTGGTCCAGAGTCCGCTAGAGCTAACCTTCGGAGAAACGAGGCCCCGATGCAACATGATAAGGGGGAGCCCGAGTCAGATTGCTCTGGCTGAATTTCGCGTGATTTCAGATCATATTGGCACTAGAGACTTGGTGCAGGAATTTCTGGCTTTTAAAGTGTTCCCAACAATGAGGGAGTGGGAAATGCCGAAGCTGGAGGGAGAAAAGAAAAAGGGGGAACTTGTTCGATTGCCTTATTACTACAAGTTTAAGAAACACTTTAAAAAACCCTGCCAAGAATGGTTGGACACAATCGAGGTTATGTGCAACGATATCCTCGAAAATTATTCTAAGAAAGAAGATCAGTTGATGACTGCGGCCTTCGGCACTCGTCCAAAGCAAAGATTGAATCATGTGCTAGATGCCTTGAATTTTGATTACCCTGACTATGAGCAACTGAGCGGAGATGCCGAAGGCCCGAAGAGAAAGAGGATTGCCAGCGCCCTGGACAAAGAAAGCACCAAATTGGCTAAAAAGGAAAAAGAAACTTCTGAAAAACTGATCCCTGAGCCGAAGGTAGCTGCTCCAAGGAAAAGAAAAGCTGCATCTCCAAAACCAAAGACATCGGCCCGAGAGGAGGAAACTCCTGCAACACCTTCTGCTACCGAAGTGGAAGAGATTCTGAAGGTAATGACTAAACCTTTGCCTGTCAAGCTAAGTCCGCTGGCGCCAGAACTGATGAAGTTTTTTCAGAAGGACAAAGAAGCTTCGGCAGCAGAAAGTCCCGCAAAGCCGAAAAAACGAAGAATTATCCAAGTGGCAGATGTCATTCATCAGACACCGCCACCGATACCGGCGTAAAAAATTGTCATTGCTGAAACCACCGGAGCCGAAATCGCCGAAGCCGAAGCCACCGGAGCCGAAGCCACCGAAGCCGAAGCCACCGGAGCCGAAGCCACCGAAGCCGAAGCCACCGGAGCCGAACCCGGGACTACCAAAGATCCTAACCTGGGAACCACGCTTGATGATATTGACAATATACTTCTGAGAATGGCTGAAGAAGAAGCTGTTGTGGTTGTGGTGAACACCGCAACTGAAAAAGGAAAAGAGTAGATTGAAGACATTTTGGAAGAAGGAAATTTTAATTTTCAAGATATACTTGGACAAGAGTTAACAGACACTGAAAAAGAAGAGCTAAAGAAATATGCTATATCATGTGGATACAAACCAGGGTCTCTGCTATTTGGTGGAATTAATGAAGGGACGCTAAGATGCCTTCGGAATCGAACCAAGGCCAAGGTTGTTAGGACCTTCTCCAAAAGTGTTGGTCTGCCGAAGATAGAAGCGGACCTCTGCAGGTATCAACGTCAGCATATTGCCGGTAGCTTGCTCTATGCTAATTTCAAGGTACAATCTCGACTTTTTATTTCAAGGTAAAACTAAGATGTTTTCTGACGAAGATTGTTTTGGCAGAGTATACTTCTAAGTAAAGTGCTAAGAATGCAACAAGATCTTGAAGATGAGAAAAATGAAGCTACCATCAAAGATCTAGACAACAAAGTCAGAAATTACGAAGTTGCTCTGAAGGAAAAAGACTCCGTTATTCAAGATCTTGAAATCAAAGTTAAAGATCACGAAGCTGCCTTGGAAAAGAAAGACTTCGTCATTCATTCTCTAGAAGGCTCACTGGCTGAAGCCCAAGTTGAAAACAACAAATTAAGCAATGAATTACTTATAAAATCAGAAAAGTCTGAGCGGGAAAAGAAAAGTCTCGAATCAAATCTCAAGACCGAGATCGAGAAGAATTCAAATTTGCAAAAATCATTGGAGGAGCTTCGGGAGAAATGTTTAAATTTCGGCAGCCGATGCGTGCAGCGGCTGAAGGATGTGTTTCACTCAATTGGAGCCAGCTCTGATAAGTTTACACCTTCAGCTGAAAACCTGCCCAGCACCTTGGAATACATTGAAGGCGAGGTTGATGCACTTGACGAAGTTATTGCTGGGCATGCTGATTTCTGCGCCCTGCTAGCTTCTCGAGGAACGGCTACCGCTTTCCTGAAGGCCGGCTGTACACATGGGAAGATTGTAAATAGGCCAAACTTCAGCTTGTCACCAGCAGATTTGGTTGACATCCCAAGCCTAGCCCGAAGCATAGGAAACAGATTTATGACCCAGATTTGGGTAAACGATGGGCGAAAAATGGCTGGTGACGAAGCTCGGAGCCACCTTAAGCCGGTGAGAAACTTATACTTGTTACTTTTACCTTCTCCTTGAAATTTGCACCTTTCTCATTTTGTTTTAATATATATAGGATGATGAAGCTGAAGGATGACGGGCTGAAGCTTAACAGTTGCTGTAAAAGACTTCTGCAAAAAATTCTGGAGAAATCTTTGTAATATAATTGTAGAAAAAACTTATGTAAATTTGTGCATACCTTGTAATATATCTTTTCTCCTTTATCTGTGTACGATCTGCTTTGCTGTGAACGAAATTTCACTTTTGAGCCGAAGGTGAAAAACACCTTCCCTTCTTTTCGTACACAACGAAGCATGAAAATTTCCTCTTTCTCCGAAGCTTTTTCCTCATAGCCGAAGCATCTGCCTTTTTTGTGTGGTATGATGATAATGATCCTATATATGTCTAAATGAATGTTTATGAATGCAAATGTCATGATGTAATGTATCGTGCAAATGAATATCATAATGTATATTCAAAACCATAATCACAGCCTTCATTCCCTTGAGAATGACTCAAATCTTTTTGCCGTTTATTTTTCGGCTTCACCGTTTACTTTTCGGTGTATCAGCGCTGACTTTTCGCTGTAAGCCTCCCTTAGGAGCTTCTTCGCCTTTTACTTTCGGTGGAATCAGCGTTTATTTTTCGCTGTAAGCCTCCCTTGGGAGCTTCTTCGCCTTTTACTTTCGACGGAATCAGCGTTTATTTTTCGCTGTAAGCTCTGCATTCCCTTAGGAACGACTTTTGAGCTTCTCCTTGTTTTCTTTTCTTTTTCTTTTGCACTCGATGGTGCGTTCTCAGCTTTTACATTTACATCTTTGGGGGATATCGCTCTTATAGAATTGAAATAAGAGAAAGAAAAATTACATGTTATGGCCCCATTAAAAACCTTTCTCCCCCTTTGGAAAGGAAAAGGGTGCCACAAGAAAGAATAAAAAAACTACATCAAGCTAAACATAATATCGCCGAAGCTCGTCCGCATTCCACGATCTAGGAATGTCGTTGCCGTCCATATCCTTCAATCTGTAGGAACCGGGTCTTGACGAAGATACTACCAGAAAGGGTCCTTCCCATTTCAGCTGTAATTTGCCTACTGACTCTGGGTTGGCTACTCTTCGAAGCACCAAATGTCCTGGTTCAATGTTCTTTAGCCTAACCTTTCTATCACGCCATTTTATTGTTTCAGCTTGGTATTTGTTGATGTTTTCCACAGGTTGAAGCCTGATCCCCTCTATAGCATCTTTTTCCACAGAATAATCAGCTTCAGCTTCGTCTTCTGCCGAAGCCACTGTTCTTATTGATCCTACTTTGGCTTCTTTCGGGGTTATTGCTTTGTCACCAAACAATAGTTTGAATGGTGTAAAGCCTGTTGATCTTGATACTGTTGTGTTGTGGCTCCACACCACTTTGATTAATTCGTCTGGCCACTTTCCCCTGGGCTGATTGAAGATTAACTTCATTATTCCTGTCATTATGATGCCATTAGCTCTTTCAACAAGTCCATTTGACTCCGGATGTCAAACTGATGTGAAATGAATCTTCGTGCCAATTTGATCGCAAAATTCTCTGAAAGCTTCAGAATCAAACTGCGTCCCATTATCCATAGTAATAGCCTTCGGCACTCCGAAGCGACAAACAATATTTTGCCAGAAAAACTTTTGAATAGTGACCGAAGTTATTGTGGCTAAAGGCTTTGCCTCAATCCATTTAGAAAAATATTCGACTGCCACTACAACATACCTTAAGTTCCCTTGTGCTGGTGGTAACGGACCTAACAAATCAAGGACCCACCTTTGCAACGGCCAAGTGGGTTGTATTAACTGAGTTAAAGACGAAGGTTGTTTTTGATCTCTTGCACATTTATGACAACCTTCGCACTTTTGGACTAATTCCGCTGCATCCGAAGCTGCCTTTGGCCAATAAAATCCTTGACGAAAAACTTTTCCAAGCAAAGGCCTAGATCCAATGTGAGATCCACACAGGCCTGCGTGTATTTCCTTCATCAATTCTATACCTTCGGCTCTGGATAAACACTTGAGTAACGGAGAACAGACTCCATGCTTGTATAGTTCCCCTTCTAGTATAACATATGGTCGAGCTCTTGCCTCTATCCTCCTGTTATAAGCTTCGTCATCTGAAAGAAAGTTACCCTGAAGGAAAGAGATGATCTCAGTTCTCCAGTCTTCACTATAGACAGGGGATATGTTGAGGACTACTCTTTCAAGAAGCTCAACCGAAGGTGCTTTTATTGTTTCGAAAAATACTTCCGAAGGTAAGGGCAGCCCCTGTGCTGCTGGCTTGGCTAATAAATCAGCATATTCATTTTCTCCACGAGGAATATTTTTAACAGAAAACCCTTCAAAGGAAGCCTCAATCCTTCGGACCGTGTCTAAATATTTTTCAAGCTTCGGATCTCTTGCTTTATAACTTTTGTCAATATGACCAGAAATAACCTGGGAATTAGTTTTAAGAACCGCCCTTCTGATTCCCATTGCCTTTAACTTCCGAAGACCCAAGAGCAAAGCTTCGTACTTAGCAATGTTATTTGTGCAACTGAAATCAAGTCTTGTTGCATAACAAGTTTTAACTTTAGAAGGTGCGACCAACACAGCGGCTGCTCCTGCTCCGAAAGTTCCCCAAGATGCATCGCAAAATACTGTCCAAACTTCGGCATCTTTACTCGTTTCTTCTTCCTGAGCCCCTGGCGTCCAGTCAGCAATGAAGTCTGCCAATGCTTGGGACTGAATCGAAGATCTATGCACATAATCAATACAAAATTCATTGAGTTCCGCAGCCCATTTTCCAACCCTTCCGGTAGCTTCTCTATTTCTCATGATATCCTTCAACGGTTGTGAAGAAGGAACAACTATATTGTATGCTTGAAAATAGTGCCGAAGCTTCCTGGAGGCCATCAAAACAGCATACAACACCTTCTCCAATTCTGTATTATTTTTCTTTGATAAACTAAGAACTTCGGATACAAAGTATATTGGGGCTTGCTTTTTGACTTGGCCTTCAAGCTTCTCCTGGACAAGTGCTGCACTTACCGCTGAGTGCGAAGCTGCCACATATAACAACAGAGGAGCCCCTGACATTGGTGGAGTTAGTGTTGTTAGATCTATCAGATATTGCTTCAACTCGTCGAAGGCTCTCTGCTGGACTGGTCCCCATTGAAAAACTTCGGCTGACTTCAGTACTTCGAAAAATGGTAAATTTCTCTCTGCTGATCTAGATATAAATCTGTTGAGTGCCAGTCTTCCTGTCAATCTTTGAGCCCCCTTCTTTGTACTTGGTGGTTCCATTCAAAGGATAGCTTCGATTTTATTTGGATTAGCCTCAATCCCTTTTGTTGAAACTAGACAGCCAAGAAATTTCCCCTTCTTCACTCCGAAGACACATTTTTCTGGATTTAACTTTAAACCGGTCTGTCTAAAATTAGCGAATGTCTCCTGCAGATCAGCAATGTGATTATCTTGCTTCGTGCTTTTTACAATGATGTCATCAACATAAGTTAGCACATTTCTGCCTATCTGAGAATGAAGAACCTTCGCTGTCATCCTACTGAAGCTTCCTCCAGCATTCTTGAGCCCCTCAGGCATCCGAAGGTAACAATATGTTCCACTAGGGGTTATGAAGCTGGTTTTCGGTTCATCCTCCTTCTTCATCCAAATTTGATGATAGCCTGAATAACAATCCAGCAGACTCATAAGTTCTGATGAAGCTGCTGCATCAACTAGGGAGTCTATCCTTGGCAATGGAAACTCGTCCTTCGGACAAGCCTTGTTGAGATCAGTAAAATCAATACACACTCTCCATTTACCATTGGCCTTCTTTACCATAACAGTGTTAGCCAGCCATTCTGCGTATTTGACCTCTCTGATAACTCCGGCACTGAGGAGTCTTTTCACTTCATTTCGAGCACCTTCGGCCTTGTCATCAGACATCTTCCAAAGCCTCTGCTTTTTGGGTCTGAAGGATGGATCAACATTGAGCGAGTGTTCAATAACATCCCTGTTGACTCCACAAAGATCATTAGCTGACCATGCAAAAACATCTTTGTTGTTGAACAAAAACCTTATCAAGGTCTTCTCCTGTTCTTCGGACTGTTGGGATCCCAATAGCACCTTCTGCTCTGCTATGTCCTCGCATAAAAGCATGGGCTTCGGCTGATCGGCCGAAGCAGCTTTCTCCCTTCTGAACTTGTATTGCTCACAAGCTTCAGCTCCATCTATGTTATGGATTGCTTTTGAGTCTGTCCAGTTTCCTTCGGCCCATCTGGCAGCTTCCTGACTTCCATGAATAGCAATGGGTCCTTGGTCCAAAGGTATATTCATACAAAGATATGCTGGATGAAGAATTGCTTCGAAGGCATTGAGAGTACCACGACCAATAATTGCATTGTAAGGGTATTCCATGTCAACAATATCGAACACAACTTGTTCAGTTCTTGTGTTGTTGATAAATCCGAAGGTTACTGGCATTGTGATTTTTCCGAGTGCTACAATCTGCCTTCCTCCGAAGCCACAAAGGGGATGTGTGGCATCATGGATCTTGTCTTCGGGCTCTTGCATCTGTCTGAAGGCCTTAGCAAATATGATATCAGCTGCACTGCCTGTATCAACCAAAACATTATGGACCAGAAATCCTTTGATCACACAAGAGATAACCATAGCATCATTGTGTGGGTAATCTTTGAGCTGAAGATCCTCTTGAGAAAAAGTAATTGGGATATGAGACCATCTTGACTTGATGAAGGGTCCTTGTACCCCTACGTGTTGTAATCTTCTCTATGCCTCCTTCTGTTTCTTGTTGACCGGCTCTGAGCATGAACAGCCTGTTATCGGGAGAATCAACTTCGGAGCCGAAGCAGTTCCAGCTTGATTCTTGACTGAAGCCATCAACTCAAAAAGTGGAAGTGAGTTCACCGGAGGTGGGTGCCAATGTTGGGGACTTGTTCTCAAATGCTATGAATTAAGAACAAGGCAACATAGAATGTTAAATATCGAAGCCCTTCATCCGGTGAAGCATTATTTCCCTAAGGATTTAATGAGCTTCAGACGAAGGTCATAGATGATAAACTACGAAGATTTTGCCTTCGTAGTCAGAAATAGAATAATGCAAAATAAAATATGAATCACAAAACGTTAGAGAATATTAAGAATGAATAATATCATTTATTCATTTTATAATACAAATTCGGATATTAAAACACGATGTTTGACTACATTTATACCTTTGCCTTGACAAGGAGCAATAATTCCAGAGTAATACGTCAGCAGTTACAGGATTGCGTGAACAGTAAAGGAATATTGTTCACTATTTATAGGCACAGGACACAGCCTGTAAGGAATTACAATCATACCCTTTATAAAAATTTACAACAATGACTCAGGCCGTAATGGACTAAAAGGTCATTCTATCTTTAAGTCGGTTCGATCCTTCATCTTCGGATACGCTATAACGCCGAAGCTTCATGAGTGGTAGCTTCGGCATCACTTATAAGCAGCTTTTACCGAAGTTGTTTCTTCGTGCAGGACCTTCGGCGACGAAGCATGGTCCCAACAGTCGGTGAGAGCAGCGGCGACGGTGAAGGTGGTGGCAACGACGACAAAGGCGATGGCAAAGGCGGCGACAGCGACGACAAAGGCGACGACGAAGGTGGCGGTGGCGACGGCGACGGCGATGACGACGGCGACGGCAAGCCCGGTGGCATAATGCTGCCAGCTTAAATATTAGTATAGCATAGTAGTGGTAGTAGTAGTTAGTAGTAGAATAATGTAGTTTAGCTAGTAGTGTAGTCTAAATAGTAATATAATGTAATGATCGAGGGGTGGGAGGCCGACTCATAATGAGTCGATCTCAATTTTGTAATGATCTTCCCCTGGTGAATGAAAACCTGCTTTTGTGCCAATCTGCTGCTGCGTACTCCTCTCATGTGTCTGACGTTTCACTAGCATTTTAGAGGTAATGCCCGAGTGATGTTGTTTTGCTGCAACCAAAGCTTCTCCCGAGCTACCGGCCTACCCCCTTTGTGCCCGACTTAGTATGCCAAACCATACTTCTGCTGACGTCCTCTTGAGCTCTGAACCCTAGTTCCTATTTTTTCTTCCGCCGCTCTCTAGCTTTCTGAGTTCCCGAATCTATTTGCGTCGTTTGAAAAATTGCGATGGCATAATCGCGTAGAACCTCCATAGTTTCACGAATTAAACCCGCAGTCCATGACCATAGTAAGATCACTAAAGAGAGGCCCGAAGTTTTGCAGAATTAACCCTGTGCAATTCCAGAATTGTGAGCGTAGTACAGGAAGGTGGTAAATAGAATAAAAGAATTATAGAAAATGATTTTTAGTGTTAAAATAATCCCATAACTTGTTTAATTCCTAGAAAATTCATTTTAACCCCTTTTTAATCCATTCCAGTTGCAATAATTTTTTTTAAATATTGTGTATCACTTGGTAACTCTATTTTAGCATGAAACCTATATTAAAATTAATCACTTGGTTATTTGTACCCAACACATAAAACCTTCGAAAAATCATAACTTATTATCCGTGACTCCGAATTTAGTGTTTCTCAAACCTACGATCTCGTTTCGATGTGTAGATTATTATAATGTATTATGTATTCATGTTTGGTGTGATGTTAATTTCTCCTATACCATGTCTGTTTGTATTGCTTCGAGTAGATGAGCTAGTGACAAGGGTGGAATGGGACGCCCTTGGCTGACTAATTACGAAAGCTAGTGGAGGACTACCTTACCCAAAAGGGGCAAGGGCAGTAGGGAAGTTGTCGGTGTAGGGAGGTTCTTGGGTTGATTTTGCTGCGATGGTGGTAAGACGGGGGATTCCTGCATTGGCTCCCTAGAAACTGTAGCAGGTTTTCTGAAGCCAGTGGAACTTTGTAAAGGCCTCGTAGTGTTACTCTGCCTCGTCTCCTCGGTAGAGATGAATGGGACTTCTAGACCCTTGGCAACCGGGTGACATGACTTACGGGTAAAGGGTACAACCTCTGCAAAGTGTAAAATGGTATACTAGCCGTGCTCGCGGTCATGAGCAACTCAGGACTCTCGCAAGATTAATTTATGGAATTAAACTCTATTTTTCATTTGCATCGCATTGTGGTTTTATTATTAATTTTGATCTATTATTACTCTGGTTTGGTATGTACTTACATTTAGTAACTGCTAATAAAATTTGACCAACTTATTAAAAGCAATGCTTAGCTTTAACCCTTATTTATTGATCAGCCTTACACTTCACATGAGCTCCCACCTTTGGTGAGTTCGTGCACATTATTCCCCACAACTTGTTGAGCTATCATCTTTTGTGATCTCACTCTTGCGATATATAAACCCCCCTATAGGAGAAGAACAGGTGGTCCAGGAGGAGACATGCAACGAAGAGTACGAGCTTATCTAGGTGGCGTCTCCCAGTCAGCTTGATGGCACCAAGGGATAATACTTAGTTCGCTGTATTGTTCTCATTTATTTTGTAAGACTTCCGCTATGTAATAATGACATTTATGATGTTTGTGACACTTATATCTATACACTTTGTCATTAAATGTGATGTTCTTTTTTGGCGCACATATGAGACGCACCCCGCTGTATCCCTTAAATCCATGTGTGACAGAAGTGGTATCAGAGGAAATGTTGACTATAGGACGAAACCTAGATAAAACTGGACAAAACTCTTACCTACTTACCTTTTACTCTGATTCTTTCTATACTTTTCTTGATCATGTCTCACCTTTGGTTGTTCTACTGTGACTATTCTTATCTTTCCTACTCTAGAAAGACAAGAAGGATTTCACACCTTGGAATCCTACATTTATGACCCTTTAAAGAGATAGGAGACCTAAGACAAAATTAAAATTATTTTCTCTACCTGAAATGATTGGATGTTTGTTCTGATGGTAAATGCTTGATTTGCTTCTTTGATTGACTGGATTAGTATTGCAGGGCTTTCTAGCATGTACCACAATAGGGTAATGTATTAGCATTAGTAGGTGACACACTAATCTACTTAGCTAATAAAACCCTCAAAATATCATCTCGTAATTACTCGTCTTGTCTACAATTCTATCTTACCATGTGTTTCTAACCCAGATGGTCAATACCAGGAAGGGAGGCAGAATTGATCTACCTGCCAACCACCATAGTAGGAGGATTATTAGACAACCACAACCAGAAATGAATCCTCTGAATCCTCCACCGGCTGGGACAGATCCAGTGGTTGCAGCTCAGATGCAGATGCTGCAACAGATGGCAAACACGATGAATGAGATGCAAACTCTCATGAGGTAAGAACGCTAGGAGATGCATCAGGAAAGGCAAGAGATGCGAGAGGAGATGAAGCAAGAGAGACGGGAAAGGCAACAACAACCACCACGACGACGACCACCACCACCAGTTTCACCCCGGGACAAGCACCGAGAATTCATGAGTCATAAGCCACCTACGTTCTCCAGCTCTCCAGATCCTTTACATGCTAATGATTGGCTGAAATTAGTGGAGAAGATGTTGAATATTGCTAAATGCTCTGACCAGGAGAAGGTGTTCTATGCTTTTGGTCGTCTTATTGGCCCCGTTGCTGATTGGTGGGACTCCTACACTGCTGCCCATGATGCTGACAATAATATTACCTAGGCATAATTTGCTACACAGTTCAGAAACTACCATATTCCTGCTGGCCTGATGAAAATCAAGAAGAAGGAATTCTTATCACTGAAGCAAGGCAACATGTCAGTCAGTGAATATCGCGACAAATTTGTTCAGCTGTCAAGGTATGCTCTAGACAAAGTTGCTGCTGATGAAAGAAAGCAGGAGCATTTCATGGAGGGACTAGTTGGACCACTTCAGTATCAGCTGGTTGCTCATACCTTCCCATCTTTCTAGAGGCTTCTGGACAAGGCTATCGCTATTGAACACAAACGTGTTCAGCAAGGAGAGATGAAGATGAAGGCTATTACCCAGGGGCAAGGGAGCAGCATCATCCGTCCT
The DNA here is from genome assembly GCF_902167145.1 of Zea mays. Classification (NCBI taxonomy): domain Eukaryota; kingdom Viridiplantae; phylum Streptophyta; class Magnoliopsida; order Poales; family Poaceae; genus Zea; species Zea mays. The sequence goes on along the minus strand of NC_050103.1, from coordinate 86,945,896 downwards.
CACTATGTTCCACCCCAGGGTACACCAGCTCGTCCTGGAGGAGGACAACGACCAGCTCAGTATGCACCACAAGGGACTCCACAGACTCCACATACTCGTTAGGCTGCCCCCACTGGCACCCCGGCGAGACCTACAGGACAGGGTACAGTCACCACTTGCTTCAAGTGTGGTCAGGTTGAGCACTATGCCAATGCTTGTTCGAAGAGGATTCCCAACACATCCATCCAAGGCAAGCAATCAACTCCAGGTTCTAGCAAGGGATTCAACATTGCCAGAGCCAATAAAGTCAGTGCTGATGCTACCGCTGATGGAGCTCACATCGCCGTTGGTATGTTTTATATTATTTCAATTCCTACAGCTATATTATTTGATTCTGGAGCTACACATTCGTTTATTTCTGTTCTCTATGCTAACACAAATGAGTTACCACTTCAAACTATGCCAAAACCACTGATAGTAATTACCCCTAAAGGGCCTATTGAAGCAAATCATATGACCAACAGATTAACACTGACAATTATGGGACGGGTATTCTGGTCTATGCCTATAGTATTAGAAGAAAGCAGTATAGATCTGATACTTGGTATGTCATGGTTAAGAAAAGCAAAGGCAGTTATACATTGTACTAGGGAAACCATAGAACTCACCAGTCCAAAAGGAGAAAGATTCGAAGTAATGATTACCATAATCGCCTCTACTAGACCCGTCATATATCTAGTAGATGGGAAATTTGTGGGTATAAACATCCATGTGGTTAGAGATTTCCCAGATGTCTTTCTAGAGGAGTTACCTGGGATGCCACCAGATAGGGAAGTTGAGTTTGTTATTGATCTCTTACCTGGAACCGCTCCTATTTTAAAAAGGCCATACAAGATGTTAGTAGAAGAACTAAAAGAACTTAAGAAATAGTTAACAGAATTGCAAGATGCAGGGTACATTCATCCGAGTTCCTCACCTTGGGGAGCACCGATTTTGTTTGTACAGAAGAAGGATGGTTCACAAAGGATGTGTGTTGATTATAGATCACTTAATGATGTCACCATTAAGAACAAGTATCCTTTACCTCGTATTGAAGATTTATTCGATCAAATGAGAGGTGCCAGGGTATTCTCTAAGATTGATCTCAGATCGGGATATCACCAAATGAAGATTAGGTCTTATGATATTCCCAAGACGGCTTTCTCTACCCGATATGGTTTATATGAATTCACGGTCATGTCGTTTGGCTTAACTAATGCACCAGCCTACTTCATGAATCTGATGAACAAGGTGTTCATGGAGTATCTTGAAAAGTTCGTCGTGGTTTTCATCGATGACATTCTTATTCATTCCAAGAATGATAGTGATCATGAGGAACATCTACGAGTGGTGCTACAGAAGTTAAGGGATAACCAACTTTATGCCAAGTATAGCAAGTGTGAGTACTGGCTTGACGAAGTACCATTCCTTGAACACATCATCTCTAATGGAGGAATATCAGTGGATCCTGCTAAAGTGAGAGAGATAATAGGATGGAAGATACCAAGTTCGGTTAATGAGATCCGGAGCTTCTTGGGACTCGCAGGGTATTATTGACAATTTATTGAGGGATTCTCCAAGATAGCGAAGCCTATGACGTCACTATTAGAGAAGGGAAATGAGTTGAAGTGGTCCCGTGAATGTCAAGATAGTTTCAATCAACTAAAGTTAAAATTGATATCACCCCCAGTGTTGGTTATGCCAGATCTATAGAAGGGATTTGACATATATTGTGATGCGTGCCACCAGGGCTTGGGATGCCTTATGCAAGAAGGACATGTCATTGCCTACGCGTCTCGCCAGTTGCGGAAACATGAGTTGAACTACCCCACTCATGACTTAGAATTGGCAGCTCTAGTACATGCGCTCAAGATATGGAGGCATTATATAATGGGAACTAAGTGCCAAGTCTACACCGATTATAAGAGCTTAAAGTATATCTTCACTCAGAAAGATCTTAACCTTAGGCAACGCCGTTGGTTGGAGCTCATTAAAGATTATGACTTGGAGATTCAGTATCACCCGGGCAAGGTGAATCTAGTTGCAGATGCCTTGAGTCAGAAGGAGCATGTCCATGCAGCTATTGTCGCCCAGTTACCCGATGAATTAGTTGAAGATTTTAGAAGAATCAACCTGTGAATAGTTGCACACACTGAAGGGATCACTATTGAAGTGGAACCTACCTTGGAGCAAGAAATAGGCAATGGTCTGATCAGTGATGCTAAAATCCAAGAAATCAAAGATCTGATGGCTGAAGGTAGAGGTCCACACTTCATGGAGAATGAGCAAGGCACAATATGGTTCAAGAACCGGATATGTGTTCCTGAGATAGATAGCCTCCAAGAAACTATTCTGAAGGAAGCCCATGACTTTGATTACTTTATTCATCCTGGTAGCACCAAGATGTATCAGGATCTGAAGCAAAAGTAATGGTGATATGGGCAAAAAGAGATGTAGCTGCACACGTGGCTGTGTGTGATGTATGTCAAAGAGTCAAAGCTGAACATCAAAGACCAGCTGGACTACTACACCCATTAAAAGTACCAGAATGGAAGTGGGAAGAAATTCGTATGGATCTCATTACCGGGTTGCCTCGCACCCCGAAGGGTTACGATTCTATATGGGTGATTGTGGATAGGCTGACCAAATTGGCTTACTTCATTCCGGTCAAGACTACTTATAAAGGTTCTCAGTTGGCAGAGTTATACATGGCTCGAATTGTGTGCTTACACGGTGTACCGAAGACGATTGTTTCTGATCGAGGATCTCAATTTACCTCATGATTTTGGAAGAGCCTTCATGAGAACATGGATACGAAGTTGAACTTCAGTTCAGCCTATCATCCTCAAACCGAAGGCCAAACTGAGAGAACTAACCAAGTACTTGAGGATATGTTGAGAGCTTGTGCCCTTAAGCATGGAGGCAGTTGGGACAAGAGTCTACCATATGTTGAGTTCTCTTATAATAATAGTTATCAGGCCAGTTTGAAAATGTCACCATTTGAAGCTTTATATGGCAGAAAGTGCAGAACTCCTCTATATTGGGATCAGACTGGTGAAAGACAGTTCTTTGGGCCTAAAATTATTCAAGAGGCAGAAGAACAAGTCCATATTATCCGAGAGAACTTGAGGGTAGAACAGACTCGACAAAAGAGTTATGCTGATAACCGGAGAAGACCACTGGAATTCGAGGAGGGTGACCACGTGTATCTCAAGGTGTCACCAATTCGTGGAATGAGGAGATTCAAGGTTAAGGACAAGTTATCCCCTTGCTTTATTGAACCCTTTAGAATCTTTAGGCGAGTTGGGGAGATGACCTACCAGCTTGAGCTACCAGATCGTCAGTCTGATGTACATGATGTATTCCACGTATCCCAACTCAAGAATTGCCTGTGTCCCTGAGGAACAGTTACCAATGGAAGAACTTAGTGTGCAAGGTGATCTAACTTACACGGAATATCCTATCAAGATCATTGACACTTTGACTCGGGTTACAAGAAATAAAGTGATAAAAATGTGCAAAGTGCAATGGAGTCACCATGGTGAAGATGAGGCTACTTGGGAGAGAGAAGAAGAGCTTCGAATAGAATTTCCCCACCTCTTCCCTAGTTCTTCCTAATCTCGAGGTCGAGATTATTTTTAAGGGGGTAGGATTTGTAATACCCAACTTGTAAATAATAAGAGAAGGTTGATCTTATTACATGTATTTTCTTCCAATTATTAAAACATGTGAATAGCCATATTTAAAGTGAATAATTAACTAATGGCACCTAAAATAATATGTGCATCACGTTGGAGTTTATTTGTGTGTGCATTTAATAATAATAATATTAATAGAAATACATTAATGTCCAAATTTGGATTTAATACCTAATTTGCAATTTAGAATTTGGAGAAAGAGAAGGAAAAATGCTATACAACACAAAGAAAATACATGTATAAATAAATAAAACTTTTCATACGAGTATTTGAGTTGGTGTATTTTATCTAAGTAAGAATTTGGCAATAAAATTTGAATTTGAGTTTGAAATCTAAAAATAAAGATAAAAGAAAACAGAAAAGAAAAAGAAAAAGAAAAAGAAAAAGCCGCATTGGGCCAAATCCACTTAAACCGACCCAAACTCCTCGCGACCGCGCGCGCTGACACCTGGGTCCCGCAGGTCAGCAGCCAGTACGACTCCCCTTCCTTTGTCTCGCTGACACTTTGAGCCACTGTGCGGGCTTCGCGCGCGCGTTGCAGACACGACTGACGGCTGGGGCCGCCCCGTCAGCCCCTTCCAATGCAGGTGAGACTCCGCGTGCGCTGCTGTCCCCGACTACCAATAGGCAGGCCCATCGGGGCAGTTGCAGTCGCGCTCTCCTAGCTCTCTCTGGCTCGCACGCCTCGTTACGCTGTTAGGTGGCCACCATATGTCAGGTTCTCCCCTTTCCTCGACAGAGCATTGCAACCGCCTGCCCGCTTCTCTCGGCGGCGGGATAGCTGCCACCAGCTGGCGTGATGCCCTGGGATCGAGGATTGTTAGGGGCCTTCGTCCTCCGAAGATCCTAAAAAACGTGATTTAACAATATCTTCCAAGTGTGACATATGAACAGGTACCTTCGAACTCGGGCTAAAAGCATGTACGATGTAAAAAGCATGATCGTGGCGAAGGTTGGAGTTGCTCCGAAGCTACGAGCAGGGGAGCTTCGGCCAAATGGCGGAAAAAAGAACCGACTTAAAGGGGAAAAGACTATTTAGTCCTCATAGAATTGTATTCAAGTCAATAATAAATGTAAAGGGCATGTATATAATTTCTCACATGCTGCGTCCTGTGCCTATAAATAGATGAACAGTACCCCCGTACTGTTCACGCTGACTTGTACTTGCTTTTGCGTCACGCTTGTACTTTTTGCCTTCTATCAAGCCGAAGGTACATTTGTAATTCAATATTTTCTCTGTCTTCTTAGAATAATATAATGATAATGAATTAATAATGTTATGTGATTGCTTATCTTGCCTCTTATATTTCATATGCTTCTTCTTTTATTAACATATATCGCGTTGATGAAGGTATGTCCTTCATAACCTTCATCTGAAGATCATTATATCTTAAGGGAAATAATGCTTCGAAGGACGAAGGACATTGACATTTAACATTTTGTGTTGCCTTGTTCTTAACTCATAGCATTTGAGAACAAGTCCTCAACATTGGTGCCCACCTCCGGTGAACTCTTTCGACCACCTTCGACAAGCACTGACCTTCGTCATGCCGCTGAAGAAAGCTTCAGCACCAGGGACCACTGCACTGCAGCCGCTGGACCCAAACCAAGAAACTCTTTCTCTTCGAGAGGCTCGAAGCTAGAAGAGGAAAACCACCAGTCCAACACTCCAGGAGGAGGAGTTGGACCAAGAGATCAGGGACATGGAAATAATCCATCAGCAAGTACAAAGGAAGAAGGAGAAGATGGCACGGCTGGCTGATCTTCAAAGGAAGATCGACGAAGCCACTGAGGAAGTGCGTCATCTTGCTCAAGATGAACAAGATCGAAGACCCCAACATAGGGAGCTTCATCAAGAAGGCTTGTTCAATGAAGATGGATGGTATGATGATTCTAATCATGATGCCTTTACTTTTGATGATGCTTCTCCCTTGGCAGCAGAACTGCAGGCTACCCCATGGCCCCCATCATACAAGCCACCTCAGCTTCCCATGTATGATGGGCATTCAGATCCAAAGCAGTTTCTGATGAGCTATGAAGCAACTATATCTTCGTATGGAGGCAATACTGCAGTTATGGCGAAGTCCTTCGTCATGGCAGTCCGGAATGTAGCCCAAACATGGTATTCTTCTCTTCGGCCAGGGACTATCACGTCATGGCAGAAGCTTAAGGACATGTTGGTTACCAGCTTCCAAGGCTTTCAAACGAAGCCGGTCACAGCTCAGGCTCTGTTCCAATGCACACAAGACCATGAAGAATACCTTCAGGCATATGTACGAAGGTTCTTGCGATTGAGGGCACAAGCGCCTACTGTGCCCAATGAGATTGTCATTGAGGCCATGATCAAGGGTCTTCGCCCAGGACCTACTGCCCAATATTTCGCCAATAAGCCCCCACAAACTCTGGAGAAGCTGCTTCAGAAGATGGATGAGTACATCCAGGCTGACAACGACTTCCGCCAAAGAAGAGAGGAAGCTTACAGGTTCTCGGAAATGACCAGGGGCTTCGGAGGAAGAATCCACCCGAGGCACGTCAGATCAATCCATAATTCCACTCAGAGTGATGACAAAGGAAGTCAGCCTCAGAGGTCACAATACACCTTGAAAGGGAATTAGGCTTACACCTATTTTCCAAATTGATTTTGGTGGTTGAATTGCCTAACACAAATAATTGGACTAACTAGTTTGCTCTAGTCTATAAGTTATACAGGTGCCAAAGGTTCACACTTAGCCAATAAAAAGACCAAGAAAAGGGTTCAACATAGAGAGCGAGGGATAACCGAAGGCTGCCCTGGTCTGGCGCACCAGACTGTCCGGTGTACCACCGGACAGTGTCCGGTGCACCAGGGAACTCCAAGCCAAACTCTTCACCTTCGGGAAAACCCAAAGGCGCTCCGCTATAATTCACCGGACTGTCCAGTGTACACCGGACAGTGTCCGGTGCTCCAAGGAAGAGCGACTCTGAACTCGCTAGCTTCGGGAATCCGCTCCACTATAATTCACCGGACATGTCCGGTGCACACCGAACTGTCCGGTGAGCCAGCGGAGCAACGGCTACTTCGCGCCAACGGTCACTTGCAGAAGCAATTAATGCGCGCCAGAGCGCGCAGAAGTCAGGCACGCGCGAAGTGGCACACCGGACACTCTACAGTACATGTCCGATGTGCCACCGGACATCCAGGCGGGCCTAGCAGTCAGAGCTTCAACGGTCGGAACCCAACGGCCGGGTGACGTGGCTGGCGCATCGGACTGTCCGGTGCACCATGCGACAGACAGCCCCCACCAAACGGCTAGTTCGGTGGTTGGGATTATAAATACCCCCAACCACCCCACATTCAAGTCATCCAAGTTTTCCACCTTCCAACTACTTACAAGAGCTAGGCATTCAATACAAGACACACCCAAGTGATCAAATCCTCTCCCAATTCCACAAAAGCTTTAGTGTTAAGTGAGAGAGATTTGTCGTGTTCTTTTGAGCTCTTGCGCTTGGATTGCTTTCTTCTTTCTCATTCTTTCTTGAGATCAATACTCACTTGTAACCGAGGCAAGAGACACCAATTGTGTGGTTGTCCTTGCGGGGAAGTTTTGTTCCCGGTTGATTTGAGAAGAGAAAGCTCACTCGGTCCGAGGGGCCGTTTGAGAGAGGGAAGGGGTTGAAAAGACCCGGCCTTTGTGGCCTCCTCAACGGGGAGTAGGTTTGCAAGAACCGAACCTCGGTAAAACAAATCCGTGTGTCACACTCTTTATTCGCTTGCGATTTGTTTTGCACCCTCTCTCGCGGACTCGATTATTGTCGGCGTTTCGAGACCGGGGGGTCCCCGAGCCGACGAGTGAGTGTGCCGCGTGCCCCAGCCCAGATGGGTCAAGCGCGTGGGCGAGCGCGAAGGGGGGAGAAGCGAGGTGGCTGGAGACGGGCGTGAGAGAGGTGGAGATCCCGCGGCCTTCGTGTTCGTCCCGCGCCCAGGTCGGGTGCGCTTGCAGTAGGGGGTTACAAGCGTCCACGCGGGTGAGGGAAGCGAGCGGCCCCAAGAGAGCGCCTGTCTCGTCCTCGTCCCCGCGCGGCCAACCTTCTCTAAGAAGGCCCTGGTCCTTCCTTTTATAGTCGTAAGGAGAGGATCCAAGTGTACAATGGGGGGTGTAGCAGAGTGCTACGTGTCTAGCGGAGGGAGAGCTAGCGCCCTAAGTACATGCCAATGTGGCAGCCGGAGAGATCTTGGCACCCTGCTGGCGTGATGTCGTGGCTGTCGGAGGAGCAACGGAGCCTGGCGGAGGGACAGCTGTCGGAGCGGTCGAGTCCTTGCTGACGTCGCCCTGCTTCCGTAAGAGAGCTGAGAGCCGCCGTCGTCACAGAGCTTGTGGGGCGCCATCATTGCCCATCTGGCGGAGCTAGCCAGATGGGACGCCGGTCTTGTTCTCCGTGACCCGAGTCGGCTCGGGGTAGGATGATGATGGCGCTTCCTGTTGACGTGGCGGGCCTGTGCCCTAGGTCGGGCGACGTGGGGGCTCCTCCGAAGCTGAGGTCGAGTCTGTCTTCCGTGGCCGAGGCCGAGCCCGAGCCCCCGGGTCGGGCGAGGCGGAGATCGTTCGGCAGAGGCCAGGGCGGAGTCCGAGCCCTGGGGTCGGGCGAAGCGGAGTTTCGTCGTCTTCTGGGGCTAAGCCCGAGTCCGAGCCCTGAGGTCGGGCGGAGCGGAGTTCGCCGTCTTCCGGGTCTTAGCCCGAGTCCGAGCCCTGGGGTCGGGCAGAGCAGAGTTCGCCGTCTTCCGGGTCTTAGCCCGAGTCCGAGCCCTGGGTCGGGCGGAGCGGAGTTCGCCGTCTTCCGGGTCTTAGCCCGAGTCCGAACCCTGGGGTCGGGCGGAGCGGAGTTCGCCGTCTTCCGGGTCTTAGCCCGAGTCCGAGCCCTGGGGTCGGGCGGAGTGGAGTTCGCCGTCTTCCGGGTCTTAGCCCGAGTCCGAGCCCTGGGTCGGGCGGAGCGGAGTTTCCTATGGCGCCTTTGGCAAGGCCTGACTGCCTGTCAGACTCACTCTGTCGATTGGCACTGCAGTCGGAGTGGCGCAGGCGGCGCTGTCCTTCTGTCAGACCGGTCAGTGGAGCGGCGGAGTGACGACGGTCACTTCGGCTCTGCCGGGGGGCGCGCGTCAGGATAAAGGTGTCAGGCCACCTTTGCGTTAAATGCTCCTGCAACTCGGTCAGTCGGTGCGGCGATTTAGTCAGGGTTGCTTCTTAGCGAAGCCAAGGCCTCGGGCGAGCCAGAGATGTGTCCGCCGTTGAAAGGGGGGCCTCGGGCGAGACGGAAGTCCCTCGAGGTCGGCTGCCCTTGGCCGAGGCTAGGCTCGGGCGAAGCGTGATCGAGTCACTCGTATGGACTGATCCCTGACTTAATCGCACCCATCAGGCCTTTGCAGCTTTATGCTGATGGGGGTTACCAGCTGAGAATTAGGCGCCTTGAGGGTACCCCTAATTATGGTCCCCGACAGTAGCCCCCGAGCCTCGAAGGGAGTGTTAGCACTCGCTTGGAGGCTTTCGTCGCACTTTTTTGCAAGGGGACCAGCCTTTCTCGGTTGCATTTTGTTCCGGTGGGTGCGCGCGAGCGCACCCGCCGGGTGTAGCCCCCGAGGCCTCGGAGGAGTGATTTCACTCCTTCAAGGTCTTAATGCCTTGCGTAATGCTTCGGCTGGTCTGGTTGTTCCCTCATGCGAACTGGCCGTAGCCCGGGTGCACGGTCGGGGCCCAAGCTCTCGGGCTGGTATGTTGACGCTGTCAACGGTTTGGCCGGAGCCGGGTTTGCGAGAGCAGCCCCCGAGCCTCCGCACAGGGCGAGAGGACGATCAGGGACAGACTCGGCTTTTTTACATACGCCCCTGCGTCGCCTTTCCGCAAGGAGGAGGGGGGGAGAGCGCCATGTTACCCTCGATGGGCACCGAACATGGTGTCTCCGGTGAGCTGCAAGCGGGTAATCCGAGTGGACGTCCGTGCCCCGTTCGTTGGGGGTCGGCTAGGGGCCCAGAGGCACGCCCAAAAGTACCTGCGGGTGATCTGCCGGACCCGTTCCCCTAGCGACGGGGTCCGAGGGCTCGATGCCTCCCTCCGATGGGATTCCGTTACAAGATCGTTCCCGCTGGTCTCGGAAATGTCCTAGGGTACCTCGGGAGCGCAACCCGAGCCTCGGTTATGTATCGAACGTACCCCTGGTCATCCCTCGCTCGGCGTCTGAGGCGACTGTGAACCCTTCAGGGGCCAGCCTTCGAACCCCTGATCAGTAATGGGCGCGGAGCCCGAGTAGCCTGAGGCGGCCATGGAGCCCTTCGGGGGGCTGGCCTTCGAACCCCTGACCAGTAGTGGGTGTCGGGCCCACGCGATCTGAGGCGACTGTTGAACCCCTCGGAGGGCCAGCCTTCGAACCTCTGATCAGTAGGGGGGCTCGGAGCCCGGTTCCTTCACAGAGAAGGACCCTTTTCGGGGTATCCCCTTTCCCGGTCCCTGTTGCAAGAGATAGAGAAAGAGGAAAAAGGAAAAGGATACGAAATCGAACGACGTGGCGTACCTTTTTTGGCGCGGTTATTACGGCGAAGGCGAAGCGTCGCCCGCTTCTCCTGCCAGAGGCGCCGCGTGTCCCGTCGCGGAGTCAATGCGACGGGGTGAGTGGTTGGCGGGGCGGCCGTTGCGCGTGCGCGAGCCGTTCGAGGAACGGGTCGCGGGCGCACCGTCTTCACGCCGTGGGAGGAAGCTCTCTTGCTGTCCCTGGATGGGACGTGAGCCTGGCTGACGACGTGACCGCTGCTCCCGCCCGCCTGCCACCGTCATTACTGCCGGCCCACTTTCGGCCGCATTGACCGTTGCGCCAGGCTGGCGCCGCTGGGTCGTGCGCTGGGTCGCCTCGAGTTGCGGCATAGGCTCCACAACCGAAGAGGTGCGACGGTGGTACAAGTGGCGGTGCGGTTGCTTGCATGCAGCAACTGGCGCGCTGGTTGCGTGACGCGTGGGCCTGGGCCTCCAAGCTGGCATGTCAGAAGTCGGAGAAGCGCGTCCACCTGGCGCGGTTGCATGCCGCATGCATGGCTGCCCGCCCCTTCCGCCCGTTGGTCTGGGCAAAAGTGGGGGGTCGCTTGTAACCGCTGGGCGGTTGCGTGCACCACGCGCGGTGGTTTGGCTTCTTCTGCTTTGAGCCGGTTTGCATGACATGCGGGACCCAGCCCCCGCGCCGCAGGGGAGGGCCTTGGAGCGTGTTGGATAAGACTCGGCCCGTGGCGTTTGGGGGCGCACGTAGGGAGAGTCGCCTTTAAAAGGAGGGCGACCCCTTTCGGAAGGCAACCATGTCTTCTTCCTCCCTTATGTGTCGCGTCTTTCCATCTTCCAAGCCCCCGGATGGGGGGTATCCGCCGTCTTTCCGTCTCCTTGTTGGAGGATCGCAACTCCGTGGGAGTTGGTACCTTTCAGCCATCGCTCGGCTTCAAGGATTTTCATCATGCAGCCCGGCCGCACCCCTCCACCGGCGGTCACCCAGGATGGTGACCTCCGGCTTGATGGTGGGGGAAAGCGAGCCGGGCTGCGGCCTCTGCCCCTCCCTCAGCCTCAAGGATTTTCATCACCAGGGCTGGGGAGGGGAGTGCGCCGAGTTGAGGTCGGCCCCCGCGTGGGCGGCGGCCCGCTCCTTCACCCAGTGATGGGGGGAGGAGCGGTTGTTGTCCGTGGCGCTGGCAGCTGCAGCGTGCCCGGCTTTCGGACGCGAGTGGCTTCGGAGCCGCTTGCGGCGCCGGCGTCCGCCATGGCAGCTGGAAGAGGTTCTTCCGCCGGCGTGATAGCCAGGGCCGGCCACGGGCTGACCTCCAACTCTACGGCCTTCTGCCCGTCCTTGCCTTACGAGTTTCGGCATGGGCGGGGGCCTCCTAGCAGCAGCACCCGCTCTGAGGTCAGTGCTACCGCTGTTCGACCCCCCGGAGCAGAAGTCGTCGTCGTCGCTGCTGCTGGAGCAGGTGACGGCGCGCCGTTCGTCGGCCTTCCGTTGCTCCGCAGGCCTTCCCCCTCGGAGTGGGGTTGTTCGTGCCTGCGGAGGGGGAACCGGAGTTCCGTTTGTAATGGCACTTCGAATGCCAGTGTTTTTGTTCATTGTGGCTGTCGAGGCCTGAACATGTATGTAGTTTCGGCACGGAGCCATGTTTTTCCTCGTTTTCGAGCACTAAGTCTCGCCTGTTGATTATCTGAACCGCTTCACCAAGCATGAGTCGCCCCGTGTCAAGGTGACGAGTGAGGTATCCGTATCCCGGAGGCGTAGGAATCCCTCGGCTCGATCGGCCTTGTTGTCTGAGGCTCCTCTAGCTTAGTTAAAGGGACCCCTTGGCCGCTCTTCGATGAGCAGAGGCCAGGGGTAGCGATATCAGTACGAATAGAGGCGGAGTTGGCTCGAAAATGGGAACCTGGTTGGCCGGAGCCTAGCCGGGTTGCCTGTCAGCGGGGCTGACGCCGGAGTCGATCAGCCGAGGCCTCGGGTCGGGCTGGCGCCCTTGGAAGATGGTTGGCCGAGGCCCCAGGGGTAACCGGCCGAGCCGCCTGCTCGGGCCAGATTCCCGGAGAAGTCCCTGGACCGCGTCGCCGTCTGAGGCTGGGTCGGACCTCGCTGAAGGCGTCGTCGATGCCGAGGGTGCTACAGCCCCCTTCAGCGTGAAGACCCGAGCCTGCAGGATCAGACTGTCTTGTAGCGTGTGCCTTCTGCGGCCGCCGGGGCCAGAAAACACACCCTCGCTTGTGTTGTAAAGCCGCGTCTCCTTTCCTCTTATTTCGAGCATCTGGACTTTCCGTCGGTAACAGGGATGTTTGCGTGGGCGTGAGTTGCTTCTCGCGGAAGGTGACGAGTGAGGTATCCGTATCCCAGAGGCGTGGGAGTCCCTCGGCTCGGTCGGCCTTGCCGCTTACGCGTACTTTCGCCCGTCCATGAGGCCCTGTCACCGATTCAGTCGAGAAGGCTTGAAGGACCGCCTCGGCAGAAGAGCTTCCGAACGTGAAGACTTGTTCGATCCGCGGAATCACTTTATCCGAACGCGAGTTACTTATCGCAGAAGGTGATGAGTGAGGTATCCGTATCCCGGAGGCGTAGGAGTCCCTCGGCTCGGTCAGCCTTGGCTGCTTACGTGTACTCCGTCGTTTCCAGGATCCGCTTTTCGAAGTAGTCAAAAAGCACGAAAGAAATTCTGCTAAAAAGAGATCCTTTTTCGAGGAAAATTTCGACGCAGAGGGGGTCTCCCCCCTTTTAGCCCCCGAGGGAGGGTCGGGCTTTGCCGAGGCGAGGCCGACCCTTCCTTGATGACTAAACTTTGCGTGGGTGCGAGGTATATGAACAACTTGAAAACATCTTAAGGGTAGAAGCAACGTAGCTGTTTGATGTTCCAAGCGTTGCCGTAGATCTCGCCTTGATTGTTGGCCAGCTTGTACGTTCCAGGCTTCAGAACTTTGGCGATGACGAACGGCCCCTCCCAGGGGGGCGTGAGTTTGTGCCTCCCCCGGGCGTCTTGCCGCAGCCGAAGCACCAGGTCGCCCACCTGGAGGTCTCGGGGCCGGACCCCTCGGGCGTGGTAGCATCGCAGGGACTGTTGGTACCGCGCCGAGTGTAGTAAGGCCTTGTCCCGAGCCTCTTCCAGCTGGTCCAGCGATTCTTCTCGGCTAGCTTGGTTGCTTTGATCGGTGTAGGCCCTCGTCCTCGGGGAGCCGTATTCCAGGTCAGTGGGCAAGATGGCCTCGGCCCCGTAGACCAGGAAGAACGGCGTGAAACCCGTGACACGGCTCGGCATCGTCCTTAGGCTCCAGACCACCGAGGGGAGTTCCTTCATCCATCGCTTGCCGAACTTGTTGAGGCCGTTGTAAATCCGAGGCTTGAGCCCTTGTAGAATCATGCCGTTGGCACGCTCTACTTGCCCATTCGACATGGGATGAGCTACGGCGGCCCAGTCCACCCGGATGTGGTGATCCTCGCAAAAATCCAAGAATTTTTTGCCGGTGAACTGGGTACCGTTGTCGGTGATGATGGAGTTTGGGACCCCGAAGCGATGGATGATGTTGGTGAAGAACGCCACCGCCTGCTCGGACCTGATGCTGTTCAGGGGTCGGACCTCGATCCACTTGGAGAATTTGTCGATGGCGACCAGCAGGTGCGTGTAGCCCCCGGGCGCCTTCTGCAAGGGACCGACGAGGTCCAGACCCCATACAGCGAAGGGCCAGGTGATGGGTATCTTCTGCAGAGCCTGAGCGGGCAGGTGGGTCTGCTTCGCATAGAATTGGCACCCTTCGCAGGTGCGGACAATTCTAGTGGCGTCAGCCACCACCGTTGGCCAGTAGAAGCCTTGCAGGAAGGCATTCCCGACAAGGGCTCGAGGCGCTGCATGATGGCCGCAAGCCCCCAAGTGTATTTCTTGCAGGAGTTCCTGACCTTCGGCGATGGAGATGCATCGCTGGAGGATGCCCGAGGGGCTCCGGTGGTAGAGCTCCTCCTCATCGCCCAGCAAGACGAATGACTTGGCGCGTCGCGCTACCCATCGAGCCTCGGCTTGGTCGAGGGGTAGCTCTCCCTGGCGGAGATATCGCAGGTACGGGGCCTGCCAATTTCGATCAGGCGTGGCCCCGCTCTGCTCCTCCTCGATGTTCAGTGCCTCGGCTTCGGGGGCCGAGGGTACCTCGGGCTGAGCCGAGGGTGCCTCGGGCCGAGCCGAGGGCGCCTCGGGCTGAGCCGAGGGTGCCTCGGGCTCGGGCGCGTCGTCGATCTTGACGGAGGGTTGATGCAGATCCCAGGAGAAGACGTCCGGGGGGACCGTCGTTCGCCCCGAGGCTATTTTAGCCAGCTCGTCTGCAGTCTTGTTGTAGCGCCGAGCGATGTGGTTGAGCCCGAGCCCGAAGAACTTGTCTTCCAGGCGCCGAACCTCATCGCAGTAGGCCTCCATCTTCGGGTCGCGGCAGTGGGAGTTCTTCATGACTTGGTCGATGACGAGCTGCGAATCACCGCGGGCGTCGAGGCGTCTGACCCCTAGCTCGATGGCGATCCGCAACCCGTTGACCAGAGCTTCGTACTCGGCCACATTGTTGGACGCCGGGAAATGGAGGCGTAGCACGTAGCGCAGGTGCTTTCCGAGGGGCGAGATGAAGAGCAGGCCCGCGCCGGCTCCTGTCTTCATCAGCGACCCGTCGAAAAACATGGTCCAGAGCTCCGGTTGGATCGGAGCCGTCGGCAGCTGGGTGTCGACCCATTCGGCCACGAAGTCCGCCAACACCTGGGACTTGATGGCCTTCCGAGGGGCGAACGAGATTGTTTCGCCCATGATTTCCACCGCCCACTTTGCGATCCTGCCCGAGGCCTCTCGGCACTGGATGATCTCCCCCAGGGGGAAGGATGACACCACAGTTACCGGATGAGACTCGAAGTAGTGCCGTAACTTCCGCCTCGTCAGGATCACAGCATACAGCAGCTTCTGAACTTGTGGGTAGCGGATCTTGGTCTCGGACAGTACCTCGCTGACGAAGTAGACTGGCCTCTGAACGGGCAGTGCATGCCCTTCCTCTTGCCTCTCGACCACAATCGCGGCGCTAACCACCTGAGTGGTGGCGGCGACGTAGACCAAGAGGGCTTCTCCATCAGCTGGGGGCACCAAGACAGGCGCCTTTGTAAGGAGCGCCTTCAGGTTCCCGAGGGCTTCCTCGGCCTCAGGGGTCCAAGCGAAACACTCGGTCTTCCTTAAGAGGCGGTACAGAGGCAGACCTCTTTCGCCGAGGCGTGAGATGAAATGGCTCAGGGCCGCGAGGCATCCCATGACCCTCTGTACGCCTTTTAAGTCCTTGATGGGTCCCATGCTGGTGATGGCTGCGATCTTCTCCGGGTTGGCTTCGATGCCTCGCTCGGAGACGATGAACCCCAGGAGCATGCCCCGGGGCACCCCGAAGACACACTTCTCAGGATTGAGCTTGACTCCTTTCGCCTTGAGACATCGGAATGTCACTTCAAGGTCGGAGAGGAGGTCGGAAGCCTTCCTTGTCTTGACTACGATGTCATCGACGTAGGCCTCGACTGTGCGACCGATGTGTTCGCCGAACACATGGTTCATGCACCGCTGGTACGTCGCGCCCGCATTCCTCAAACCGAACGGCATGGTGACATAGCAGTACATGCCGAACGGCGTGATGAAAGAAGTCGCGAGTTGGTCGGACTCTTTCATCCGGATCTGGTGATACCCTGAGTAGGCATCAAGGAAGGACAGGGTTTCGCACCCAGCAGTGGAATCCACGATTTGATCAATGCGAGGCAGAGGGTAGGGAACCTTCGGACATGCTTTGTTGAGACCAGTGTAGTCTACACACATCCGCCATTTCCCCCCTTTCTTCCTCACAAGCACAGGGTTGGCAAGCCATTCGGGATGGAATACCTCTTTGATGAACCCTGCTGCCATTAGCTTGTGGATCTCCTCGCTTATCACTCTGCGCTTCTCCTCGTCGAAACGGCGCAGAGGCTGCCTGACGGGTCGGGCTCCGACCCGAATATCCAGCGAGTGCTCGGCGACATCCCTCGGTATGCCAGGCATGTCCGAGGGACTCCACGCAAAGACGTCGGCGTTTGCGCGGAGAAAGTCGACGAGCACTGCTTCCTATTTGGGGTCGAGCCCGGACCCAATCCGGATCTGCTTGGAGGTGTCGCCACTGAGGTCGAGAGGGACGGCCTTAACCGTCTCCGCTGGCTCGAAGTTGCCGGCATGACGCTTCACGTCCGGCACCTCTTTGGAGAGGTTCTCCAGGTCGGCGATGAGGGCCTCGGACTCGGCGAGGGCCTCGGCGTACTCCACGCATTCCACGTCGCATTCGAACGCGTGTTTGTACGTGGGGCCGACGGTGATGACCCCGCTGGGGCCCGGCATCTTGAGCTTCAGGTAGGTGTAGTTGGGGACGGCCATGAACTTCGCGTAGCATGGCCTCCCCAGTACAGCGTGGTAGGTTCCTCGGAACCCGACCACCTCGAACGTCAGGGTCTCCCTTCGGAAGTTGGAGGGCGTTCCGAAGCAGACGGGAAGGTCGAGTCGTCCGAGGGGCTGGACGCGCTTCCCAGGTATGATCCCGTGGAAGGGCGCAGCGCATGCCCGGACGGAGGACAGATCGACGCGCAGGAGCCTGAGGGTCTCGGCGTAGATGATGTTGAGGCAGCTGCCCCCATCCATCAAGACCTTGGTGAGCCTGACGTCGCCGATGATGGGGTCGACGACGAGCGGGTATTTCCCCGGGCTCGGCACGTGGTCGGGGTGATCAGCCTGGTCGAAGGTGATGGGCTTGTCGGACCAGTCTAGGTAGACTGGCGCCGTCACCTTCACCGAGCAGACCTCCCGGCGCTCTTGCTTGCGATGCCGAGCCGAGGCATTCGCCGCATGCCCACCGTAGATCATGAAGCAGTCACGGACCTCGGGGAACTCTCCTGCTTGGTGATCTTCGTTCTTGTCGTCGTCGCGGGCCCTGCCACCCTCTGCGGGTGGCCCGGCCCTGTGGAAGTGGCGCCGAAGCATGACGCACTCCTCGAGGGTGTGCTTGACGGGCCCCTGATGGTAGGGGCACGGCTCCTTGAGCATCTTGTCGAAGAGGTTAGCACCTCCGGGGGGCTTCCGAGGGTTCTTGTACTCGGCGGCGGCGACAAGGTCCGCGTTAGCGGCGTCGCGTTTCGATTGCGACCTCTTCTTGCCTTTTTTTCTTGGCGCCGCGCGGAGTAGACGCCTCGATAGCCTCTTCCGATGGGCGGCCCTAGGGCTGCTTGTCCTTTCGGAAGATAGCCTCGACCGCCTCCTGGCCAGAGGCAAACTTGGTGGCGATGTCCATCAGCTCGCTCGCCCTGGTGGGGGTCTTGCGACCCAACTTACTCACCAGGTCGCGGCAGGTGGTGCCGGCAAGGAACGCGCCGATGACATCCGAGTCGGTGATGTTGGGCAGCTCGGTGCGCTGCTTCGAGAATCGCCGGATGTAGTCCCGGAGAGACTCTCCCGGCTGTTGCCGGCAGCTCCGGAGGTCCCAGGAATTCCCGGGGCGCACGTACGTGCCCTGGAAATTGCCGGCGAAGGCTTGGACCAAGTCGTCCCAGTTGGAGATCTGTCCTGGAGGCAGGTGCTCCAACCAGGCACGAGCAGTGTCGGAGAGGAACAGGGGAAGGTTACGGATGATGAGGTTGTCGTCGTCCGTTCCTCCCAGTTGGCAGGCCAGGCGGTAGTCCGCGAGCCACAGTTCCGGTCTCGTTTCCCCCGAGTACTTCGTGATAGTAGTCGGGGGTCGGAACCGGGTCGGGAACGGCGCCCATCGGATGGCCCGACTGAAGGCCTGCGGACCGGGTGGTTCGGGCGAGGGACTCCGATCCTCCCCACTGTCGTAGCGTCCCCCACGCCTGGGGTGGTAGCCTCGGCGCACCCTTTCGTCGAGGTGGGCCCGACGGTCGCGACGGTGGTGCTCGTTGCCGAGGTGGCCCGGGGCCGCAGGCGCGGTGTTGCGCGTGCGCCCGGTGTAGACCGAGGCTTCCCGCATGAATCGGGAAGTCGCGGCATGAGGTTCCGAGGGATATCCCTGCCTTCGGGAGGCAGTGCTCTCGGCCCGTCGGGCCGCAGCGCCTTCCAGGAGATTCTTGAGCTCTCCCTGGATTTGCCGACCCTCGGTGGTTGATGGCTCCGGCATCGCGCGGAGGAGCATCGCTGCGGCTGCCAGGTTCTGACCCACCCCGCTGGATGCGGGCGGCGGCCTGACCCTGACATCGTTGGCGACGCGGTGCTGGAGACCCTAGGGCAGGTGACGTATTTCTCCGGCCGGGGGTTGGCCCGCCCATACCTGCCCGACGTCCCGGCGGATCGTCTCAAGCGCTCCTGTTCCCTCATCGAGCCTGGCCTGCGCCCCGCGGACTTGCTCGAGCTGTGGGTCGTGACCCCCCGCCGGAACGGGGACCACAGCTAGCTCCCGCGGGATGTCGGCGCGAGGCACTGGCCTAGGAAAATCACCGTCCTCCGGCATGCCAAGATGGTTGCCTTCGGAGGGATCCCCTAGCTCGACGTGGAAACATTCGCGGCTTGGGCCGCAGCCCTCGTCGTCAAGGCTGCGGCTTCCGTCGGAACAGTCGGAGAGGCAGTAGTCACATGCGGTCATGAAGTCCCGCATGGCACTGGGGTTGCCAAATCCAGAGAAATCCCAACAGATGCTGGGATCGTCATCTTCCTCGGACCTAGAGGGCCCGTAGGTCGAGACGTCCGTCAACCGGTCCCAAGGCGACCGCATACGAAACCCCAGTGGGGTTGCACTCGCCTCAATGAGAGCGCCCGCCAAGGCGAGGTCGCTTGGCGGGTTGAGGCCGAGTCGAAAAGACGTAGGATGGGAATTAGTCAGTACCTTTTGGTCGACGCGGAGCGACGTAGTCACATCGGGGACTGGTTGCACCATCATCTCAGGTACGAGGGCGACGTCCTGCAAGCTCTCCGCGAGTGCGCCGGCGTCGTCCACTTGCTCGGGGTTGGCGTGTCGCGGGGGAACGGCGCTCGCCTTCGTCTTGAACGCGAGGTCGACGCCCGGCGTGCCTTCCGTCGGGGCGCTGGGGACGTCGATTCGCCAGACAGCCGACGAAGCGCGGCCTCCCGCTTGGCCTTGGTTGCCCCGCATCCTCCTCCGTTGGCGGGGGAGAGGACGGGGCGAGCTCGAATGTTGTTCTTCCACCGCGCGGGGAAGATGTCGTCGGTTCCGCCGCCGGCGGGCGGGATGTCAGCCGCCATTGTCGTTGTCGCGCGGCGGTGGAAGGAGTATCATGTCGTAGCTGCCGTCGAAGGACATGAACTCAAGACTCCCGAAACGGAGCACCGTCCCGGGCCGGAGAGGTTGCTGGAGACTGCCCATCTGGAGCTTGACGGGAAGCTGTTCGTCAGCACGCAGCAGGCTCTTACCTGGCGCGCCAACTGTCGGCGTTTCGAGACCGGGGGGTCCTCGAGCCGACGAGTGAGTGTGCCGCGTGCCCCAGCCCAGATGGGTCGAGCGCGTGGGCGAGCGCGAAGGGGGGAGAAGCGAGGTGGCCGGAGACGGGCGTGAGAGAGGTGGAGATCCCGCAGCCTTCGTGTTCGTCCCGCGCCCAGGTCGGGTGCGCTTGCAGTAGGGGGTTACAAGCGTCCACGCGGGTGAGGGAAGCGAGCGGCCCCAAGAGAGCGCCTGTCTCGTCCTCGTCCCCGCGCGGCCAACCTTCTCTAAGAAGGCCCTGGTCCTTTTTTTATAGTCGTAAGGAGAGGATCCAGGTGTACAATGGGGGGTGTAGCAGAGTGCTACGTGTCTAGCGGAGGGAGAGCTAGCGCCCTAAGTACATGCCAATGTGGCAGCCAGAGAGATCTTGGCACCCTGCTGGCGTGATATCGTGGCTGTCGGAGGAGCAACGGAGCCTGGCGGAGGGACAGCTGTCGGAGCGGTCGAGTCCTTGCTGACGTCGCCCTGCTTCCGTAAGAGAGCTGAGAGCCGCCGTCGTCACAGAGCTTGTGGGGCGCCATCATTGCCCATCTGGCGGAGCTAGCCAGATGGGACGCCGGTCTTGTTCTCCGTGACCCGAGTCGGCTCGGGGTAGGATGATGATGGCGCTTCCTGTTGACGTGGCGGGCCTGTGCCCTAGGTCGGGCGACGTGGGGGCTCCTCCGAAGCCGAGGTCGAGTCTGTCTTCCGTGGCCGAGGCCGAGCCCGAGCCCCCGGGTCGGGCGAGGCGGAGATCGTTCGGCAGAGGCCAGGGCGGAGTCCGAGCCCTGGGGTCGAGCGAAGCGGAGTTTCGTCGTCTTCTGGGGCTGAGCCCGAGTCCGAGCCCTGAGGTCGGGCGGAGCGGAGTTCGCCGTCTTCCGGGTCTTAGCCCGAGCCCGAGCCCTAGGGTCGTGCAGAGCAGAGTTCGCCGTCTTCCGGGTCTTAGCCCGAGTCCGAGCCCTGGGTCGGGCGGAGCGGAGTTCGCCGTCTTCCGGGTCTTAGCCCGAGTCCGAACCCTGGGGTCGGGCGGAGCGGAGTTCGCCGTCTTCCGGGTCTTAGCCCGAGTCCGAGCCCTGGGGTCGGGCGGAGCGGAGTTCGCCGTCTTCCGGGTCTTAGCCCGAGTCCGAGCCCTGGGTCAGGCGGAGCGGAGTTTCCTATGGCGCCTTTGGCAAGGCCTGACTGCCTGTCAGACTCACTCTGTCGAGTGGCACTGCAGTCGGAGTGGCGCAGGCGGCGCTGTCCTTCTGTCAGACCGATCAGTGGAGCGGCGGAGTGACGACGGTCACTTCGGCTCTGCCGGGGGGCGCGCGTCAGGATAAAGGTGTCAGGCCACCTTTGCGTTAAATGCTCCTGCAACTCGGTCAGTCGGTGCGGCGATTTAGTCAGGGTTGCTTCTTAGCGAAGCCAAGGCCTCGGGCGAGCCGGAGATGTGTCCGCCGTTAAAAGGGGGGCCTCGGGCGAGACGGAAGTCCCTCGAGGTCGGCTGCCCTTGGCCGAGGCTAGGCTCGGGCGAAGCGTGATCGAGTCACTCATATGGACTGATCCCTGACTTAATCGCACCCATCAGGCCTTTGCAGCTTTATGCTGATGGGGGTTACCAGCTGAGAATTAGGCGCCTTGAGGGTACCCCTAATTATGGTCCCCGACAATTATATTTCTAACGCTAACCCGGCTTGTAGTTGTGATTAACTTTGTAAATTTCAGTTT